>NC_139814.1:19376627-19989627 GCF_963457635.1 Microchirus variegatus | reverse complement strand
TAAAATAGTGAACACATTCCAAAGATATCATTCGTTTAAAAAACAAGCAATAACAAACAAACAAAAAACTTTCCATTTATTTCGGACAAGCCAAAGAACCTTATATCTACTTAGCATTTTTATTTATAAGGTTCTTCAGCTTGTCCTCATAGAAGAACCCTTTTTGGCTCCAGATAGAACCTTTTTTTTTATAAAGTTTCCACTTGGAACCCTTTTGAAGGGTTCCATCAAGAACACTTTTAAAACCATTTATTCAGGAAAGGGGTTTTAAAGGGTTCTCTGGATCAAAATGGTTCTTACTGGAACCATTAGCGTTACCAAGAACCCTTGAAAAACCCTTTCTTCGGGAAAGGGTTTTTCAGAGGCAAATGGTTCCAGGTAGAACCTCAGCCCTTGTAGAAGAACCCTTTTTTCTAAGAGTGTATGGTTGATCTTAGTGCAGAGGAGCAACAGCATGTAAAATGTAAAAAAAAAAAGCCTTAACTATTACAGTAAGTGTTATTATAATTCTGATTATTGCGCTGACAGGTGTTTAAACACGAGCCACAGGTGACTGATGTGTGCGACTCCTGCTTTTTCATGAAAAGTCATTAACATTAACATTTTTTTTTTTTACCGCTGCACATTAATACATGTCTAACATGTGTCTAATGAGCTTCAGGGGGAATAAACGCGGCCACAAAGAGGAACGTGATCCCCGCCGTTGGCTTCCATCACGCTCTTTTCACTGCGACACTCCAGAGACGTTCTGACCTCATAATCTCACCCTTTCAACCTTGCAATTACAGGTTTTGTGTTGACGTGTGCGTGGATCCTCGGCCCTGGGCGTATTGAATATCACCGGCGCTGACTCAATCTGACAGTGACTGACGGCAGCTCAGACGCCGTGTACTGTACTGTGAGTTATTTCTGGGTAAAAAAAAAAACTCAAAGGTAGTTCGTGCAGCATCTCTGGATCCTCCCTGCACCAAACCACATAGAGAAAATCAACAATTTTACACCGTTTCACACAGGAGTTGTTGCTCCACTGCTGCTTCCATCAGCACTCATCAAAAGAAAACCTACTTATCTGGTTGTTGACAGCAATGGGAATAAATAAAATCTGCATTCAAGATCAGGTCGAATGGTGTAGGATTATATTGGCTGAACATGATTTCTCAATTCTAAGAGGGTTAAAAAATAAAATACTAATCATCAACCTGACATAAAAAAAAACGGAAACCAATGTTATGGATAACAAGGCCATCAGTTTTAGCTGTTCGCTGGTGTTTGACCACCTATTTTTATCACAACACGTCTAATTTCAATTCTAAACTGTGAAGATTTGTACCTGACTTGACAAATACACCGGTTTACACCTGTAAAAAAGTGCTTTCGGGGTTTAATTACACTTTAAACAGGTGTAGATCTTTATCAGCTGAGCCTGTTGATAAGTGGTTCAGATCATTTCCTTGTGTTTCCAGCACAAATCAGATTAGGTACATTATTTAGAGGGTAAATCAGTTGACAAGTTTCAATGGTCAAACTGTTTCTTGCTTTGCTTGATGTTCATGTTAATGTTGATGTGGAAATAGTGAGTGAGCAGCAGTGTCTGGACCTCGGATGAGAACGTTCCATCAGAGCTGTCGCTGCCAAGGCTGAAAAATGCTTAAAGGGGAAACTCCACCGATTTTGAACGAGAGGCTTTTCCTCGTTGTGAAGCCAAGTATAATAAGAGGATAAAACAAAGACAATCGGGGGAATACACACAGCACTTCCTCTGCAGGACGCCAGTAAAAGTGACAGTTAAGAGTTGCATCATTACAGAAATCCACACTCTGTTTCATGCAAATATTTGCTATTGAATAAATGGTTGGAAGAGAATGTTGCAGAGTGAATGCGCACTGAGCCGTGACCGGGTTTCTCCTTTCTGTGTCCTAAGCACAATTCTCTTTCTTTTCTTTCTTTCTGATGCCCATTTTGAGTCAAATATTTAAATACAGACTGAATGTATTGGTGTTTTTGCAGGACTTAAATTTGAGGCCTTGAAATTTCTAATCCGTAGAAGATCTTAAAACTGAATACACTGCAAACGTAGCTTTTCAAAATGGTAAAATCTGCCTGAGAAAGTGCTCACACAGAAGGAAATATCAAAGTTTGTCTTGATAATATAAACTTAAAGCTTTTGTTACAGGCAAAGAAAACATCGGTTTGCATGAAATCCTAAATGCTCCCAGTTTGCGTGTCCGTTAAAGGCGCCATATGTAAGAATGTGGCCAAAAACGGTTACTACACTCAAATTCAAAATACCGAGGTCTTTTAGGTTTCGTTTTCTGGCGTAACTGGCAACCCGTGGTTGCTCGGCAGCTGAGGATCTACCGACTGCAATGATTGGTAGGCGGCGGTAGGTGGCGCCACATGCCAAAACATGATTTCAAAACATAAACATGATTTGCAGTCTGCAAAATATTTTTTTTAATGCAAATATTTTGTCTGTACTGTTGTTGTTGGTGAGTTCAGTTTGTTATATGAACATTATTCCTGAGTCTCTGTGACATATTAGGAGGATTTTATGGCCAGTTGCTTTAGATTTATTACATAATGCACCTTTAATCAAGTAAAGACTCATTTTAAGTAAACGTTGCTTTATTGAGCTTTTATTTGCTTGTAATTAGCACAACCTCCTTAGATTTTGACCAGTATTGTCTGGCTAGATTTAGTACAAGTGAAATTTCAAATCAATATAAGGCTCTTTTTTACATTCACGCGACGTGTTCCGAAACAATTGCCCCATCTGGCCGTTCTGGAACCGCTAAAACGACGGGTTTAATCGTGGCTTAAGACGAGACTTTTTGCACAGCAGCGCTGCACTTCACAGCGTGATTTAAAAGCAGCTGCAGTCTCACATGTAGCCACTTTAAAGCATCAAACGTCCGTATCGTGTTCCACAAACAGCCTGCTCTTTTCCACCATAACTGATTCCTGGGCTTCTCGGTTCTTCCTGTTCTGAGCACCACTCCCCCTCTCTTTTCCTATCTTCTCATCATGCTGCAGGCAACTAAACACATCCTTTGTTTTGGGTCTTAGAGATGCCGTAAAAAAAAAGAAAAAAGAAGCAGACTTTGTTCAATGCTCTCTCTCTCTCTCTCTCTCTCTCTCTCTCTCTCTCTCTCTCTCTCTCTCTCTCTCTCTCTCTCTCTCTCTCTCTCTCTCTCTCTCTCTCTCATTCATTCCACCCAGCCAGCAGATGGTTAATGATTCATGGCCGGGGTGAACACGTGCTATTGTAGCTCGACTCTGTGGACTTGCAGCGAGAGCAGGGCGACACGCTGTGTTTTGTTTAGAGCTCCAGTGATAAGAGCTCTGTGTGTGAGAGACTGACAGCAGTTTGTATCAACTCTTTAATGCACTTTAATAAAAAATAATCCCGATGGAACAGCAGCGGATTTCAACATAAAATAAGTCGTATACTTTTAAACTCTGATGACCTATGGCCCACTGAATGTCTAGTTTAGTCAGCAGGGGGCCGGTCAAAGAGAAACGACGTCTAAATTATAATATTTATGATCATAATTCACATACATTTAAAATAACAGTGTTTGTTTTGATAAAACTCATTATTATTATTTTTCTTTTTTCGAGCAGGCTACATTTTGAACTAAAAAGTCCAACCCCCCCTCCGAAGCTCCGCCCCCCCTGAGCGCAGGAACGCGCAACGAACACAGATTCACAAGCATTTACGCGGCATCGCTAACTTTCTGTACTTTTTTCGGCGACGATATCGTTTTTTGGATACTTGTTCAGATGACAACGTGATGATGATGCCGTAAAAAACAACAAATACTCTCAAAAGATCGCAAAGACATAAAAGCTAACCTAGCATATCATCGTTTTTTTGCGTTCTTTCCGGGCTTTGGGTTGTCGCTATCGTTCAAACGCAGCAGCGATGTTCACGCTGGTCTTGGATCGCTCTGCATTAGCCTTTTTGTTAGCAGTAGCTTTCCCAATGTCTTTCATTGCTGCTGCAACCGTCTCGTTGGGTTTATCAAGCTAGCATAAGCTAAGGTGTGCGCACACGGGGCAGATGGTAGTTTCATTGATGCATCATGATGCAATTAATCCGACTGGGCCGTAAAAACAACATGATTGTATGTTGTTTTTACAACTGACATTTTTCATTTTTGTGACCATGCATTAATGAATAGGTTATAATATGGTTGTGGAGAGGATTTTAAGCAATACAGTAAAAAAAAAAAAAAAAGGCTCCATAAAATGACTTACCCCACCTTTAAGGTTAGAGATAAAGCTTTTTTTTTTAGCCTGTCCAAATAAATGGACGTCAATGCAGAGTCGTGAGACCATCTGTGTGTGTGTGTGTGTGTGTGTGGGAGAGAGAATGAGGGACGTGTTTATCTTTATCTTTAAAAGTCAAAGCACTAATCATTGACTGCAGCCTCGGCTTTTGTCGAGCAGCTCTTTATTTTCGGTCTTGTTTCTCGTCGTCATTAAAACACAATCAGATAATACAGACAGAGCCCCGTCCCCCCCCCGTCCCCCCCCTCGCTCTTCCTCTGCTGCTCTATCTCAGCCCGCATCTCAGCCTCTCTCCCTTCATGCTCCGCCTCCCTAAACTTAACACCCCAGGGATGCACCTCTTCTCAGGTTACACTCGTCCATCCCTCCATCTACCGCCACAACCGCAGCCATTCATTCAAAGGAGGAGGGGGAGGAGGAGGGGGAGAGAGGGGAAAAAAAGAGAGAGAAAGAGAGTGGAGCAGCTGCCTATTATAACACACTGAAAGCACTTCTGCTCAACAGAAACCCACAAGGTGACAGTTTGCTGAATGGAGACGCAATCGTTCTCCATCCACTCCTTCCTGCAGCCCACAGACAATGAAGGGAGGCGGTTAAACATGGGTTTGTAGCAGCAGCAGCAGCAGGAAGATCCATAGTCTAACACACACACACGTTTGTGCAGCTATTCTTCTGGGGACGCTTTGTTGATTTCCATTCACTTGGACAACATAAACAAAATGTCATCCCTAACCATGACCTCTAACTCGTCCTAAACTTAGCATTTTCTATCACTATATGGAGGGGGCTGGACCCTCCAATCCCAGCTCACATTTAACCATTTATTCTGTACGTTGTTGGACCGTGAGAGGAAACCGAAGAACTCAGAGCCTCATCAGGACCAGGTTTTGGTCTCGATTAGGACTACTGGTCCTATCAAAGTCCCTCATAGACTCTCGTCTACACAATGGATTCCCGTAGCACCTTTGCCATACCAGGTCTTAACCCACAAACAGCCTTTTTATGATGTGACAGGACATGAGGATGAGCCAAAATGTCTTCTCTTTCTCTCTCTCTCTCACACACACACACACGTTTGCACAGCTATTGTTCTGAGGACACTGCATTGACTTCCATTCATTTAAGACAACCAAAACAATGCATTATCCCTAACCACAACTCAAATTGTCCTCAGAAATGAGGTTCTGCCTCATTAGGACCAGGTTTTGGTTTCCATTTGAGTGTCTATGCCAAAAAAAAGGGTCCTAAAGAGGTCACAAATACACACACACACACACACACACACTTATCTCTGCTGTCTCAATCTAAAAACAGCGTCACATAAAGCCGAGTGTCTCATGTGCTTTAACAAACAACAGTAAAGCCAAGAAAAGAGGTCACGTTGGAGTCTCTCAACACTTTCACTCATCCCTGAGAGCGAACGACGCATGCACGCACACCCACACACACACACACACACACACACACACGCACACTCCTCATCCACAGGCGGCTGACATTACTCTCATTCCATGCATTTGTGAGCAGACGACTCAGTGGGAAGGAAACTCAAAGAATTCACTCTCAACCTGAACGAAATAGTGTTTTTTTTGTGTGTGTAGATGCTAGTTTTTAAACATTAACAACTAAAAAAACAAAAAATCTAGTGGAGTAAAAGCGGCACGAGGAGAGAATGGAGTCACACTTCCTGTGTGTGTGTGTGTGTGTCGCCTGCCTTTGTTTTCGCAGCGTGACAAACACGTGCTCGCGTTAGTGCACATCACTCTCCCTGTGACACCGGCGACCCCTCGCACGCTCACACAGCGAGATGAGACGACGTGCGTTAAATGGAGCCGTGGCGCGAAATAACGATAAGATAACGTTTTATGATCGCAGCCACTTCTCTTGTAATGTGTCGTCTCCACAGGTGCACTTTGTTCCACACAAACAGAGCACGCACACAAACAACAACAACAACAACTACAGGGGAAAAATAGCCTGCATACACACACACACTTATCGCATTACACGTAAGTATAACTGTTATTGCTGTAAACGTGACACCGGGGACATGAAAAAAACAAACAAGATAAGGTTTCCTCAGGTCTTATCCACCACAGAAACAGGAATGTCCCTCTGCGATCTTTTTCTTTTGAAAAGTTGCACTTTTCAAGAAATGTTTTCATTCACATGAAACCTTTCCCAAAATGACTCTAAATAATGTAGTACATATGCCGGGCCTGTATGTGGCGCTGTGAGGCTCCTACAGAAATACACAAAAGATGGCGAAGAAGACAGATAAATATATATATATATATATATATATATTTGTATACATTTGGATATATATGTGTGTATATATGTATGTATGTGTATATATATATATATATATGTAAGTATGTGTATATATGTATATTTATGTATGTATATACGTGTGTATGTATATTTGTGCATATATATGTATATACACATATATACATACAGACATATATATATATATATATATGTACATGTATATATATTGGTATATATATGTGTGTGTGTATATATATTTGTATGTATATGTGTATATATATGTATATATGTGTGTGTGTATATATATATTAAGGCTTTAATTCCTTGAAATACATATTCATATTCAAGGGTTTCTAAAGCTAAACTTTAGCACGTATTAACCTTAGCTAACCTGTATAAATGCTCCTCGTTACCATTAAACAACCACACAGATACTAAATATTGGTGGAACATGTTTCCCACTTTACAAGGACCTTCAATACAGAGTAATATTGGTGAATCAAAGGAAGAATGAGTGTCAATTTTTGTGCCAGGTTTCTTCAGATTTCGCAAAGGCATGAAACACAATATGGGCCGACTTCCAGTTGCATCAAAGACATTCTCAAGAATTCCGAAAGAAATTTTGGTGCGGAGTGTCCCAATGCTGACCTCCATGCCAATTTTCAAGAGAAGTGTTTACGCCCTGAAAAATAGATGAAGATAGCATGTTTTGGCCCAATATTCAATTGCGACTCGCCGACCCCTGGTGTAGGGGACGTGATGAGGTCTCACGCGATCACACTTAGAAACACCTGAACTATCGTTTCAAGCACAGCTGCTTGGATAGTGACGTACGGCTGTATATGCTGTGGGTGCAGGTTGTAGGAGGATATTATTAAACATAAAAGTGAGGCGTACAGCTGCTGAACCGCTGCTGCCAGGTGCACTGGGCTGTGAGTAATAGATGTTTCATTTGGTAATTGTTTGTACACCACTCTGTTGTGTTTTGTTTTTTTGCACAGAGCTGCACATTGTTGTCAATGACGTGCTGTATCATGAGTCAGGGAGCTGCAGAGAAGCGAGCGCTGAAGAAACATTCCTGAAAACATGACGAACAGGAAAAACGCATCAAGCTCCTCCTGTTCGGTCGCTGTGTGAGGAGCACCTGTCTTCTTTACTCTCAGGTCAGGTCGAAAAAACGCAGGGTACGTCTGCAGTAAATCCACTATAAAACACATCCAAGTCTTCATTTTATAGTGTTTGTACCCAGGTTTGACCCAGGTTAACTGTCAACATTACAGGGAACAGGGAACAAATCCTGTACCAGGTCATGTCAGACGTGGTGTTGTTGTGTTTGGAGCAGGGAGCAGCTCTGGAACAGGATTCAAATTACAATGAGAAAACATCTGTGGTTTATGGCAGTCTGGGATGGTGCTGTGTTTGCCACACCCTGGCTTTAGTTACGTACAAAGCTGCGAGGTAGAACAACAATAAAGTTCCCTCAAGTATTCTTTGTCTTTCACACCAGACTCTTCCATCGCATGATTTTTCTCGAGACCCTTTGGGCTACAATTGTCCACAATTACTGTATTCTGATGTCTGACAGGGTTAAGAGAAAATGTGACCTGGAACAGTGAGCAAGACGATCACAACAAACTCAAAGGTTCAAAGCTAGTAGTGTATGAAATGAGACTAGATAGATAGATAGATAGATAGATAGATAGATAGATAGATAGATAGATAGATGTTAAACTCATTTTTTAGCTAATGTTTGGCTATCTTAAAGCCATCCTTTAGTTGTATTATAGGTAGATATATAATATTACCATCTTTTAGCAAACTTTTGGCTAACTTAAAGCTACCTTTTAGCTGCATTCTAGATGGATAGATGTTAAACTCATCTTTTAAACAATGTTTAGCTAACTCAAAGCTATCCTTTAGCTCTAGATAAATATATAGTATTACCATCTTTTAGCAAACGTTTGGCTAACTTAAGCTATATTTTAGCTGCACTCTAGATGGATAGATGTTAAACTCATCTTTTGGCTAATGTTTGGCAATCTTAAAGCCATCCTTTAGCTGTAATATAGATAGATATATGGTATTACCATCTTTTAGCAAACTTTTGGCTAACTTAAATCTACCGTTTAGCTGCATTCTAGATGGATAGATGTTAAACTAATCTGTTAGCTAATGTTTAGTTAACTAAAAGCTATCCTTTAGCTATATTATAGATAGATATATAGTATTACCATCTTTTAGCAAAAGTTTGGCTAACTTAAAGCTACCTTTTAGCTGCATTCTAGATGAATAGATGTTAAACTCTTCTTTTAGCTAACGTTTAGCTAACTCAATGCTATCCTTTAACTGTATTATAGATCGATAGTAATCCCATCGTTTAGCAAACGTTTGGCTAACTTAAAGCTATCTTTTAGTTGTTTGATAGATAGATGTTAAACTAGTCTTTTGTTTGGCTAACTTAAAGCTACCATCTAGCTAGATTCTAGATGCATATGTTACTCTAATCTTAAATAAATTTGAGCTGACATTTGGGTATTAAACTATCGTTTAGCTGTATTCTAGATAGATAGATGTTAATCTAATCTTTTTTTGCTGTAATCTAGATGGCTAGACAAATAGACATTCAATTAACTACCAATTTCCAATGTATGTGTATTTTAAAGGTCAGGTTTTAGTCAAGCTAACATTATATAAATGCACTGAGACTTACACTACACTGAGATGACACTGCCGTATAATATAACTTTTGAGTCATCATTATAAACAAATACTGGAGGGACTTTTTCTCCCTCTCCATCTTTGAAACGGCTGATTGCTGTTGTGCCAGCCTCATAAGTGTCTCTTACATAACCGATTCTGCGAGAACCTCTTGTGCCGTAGTTGTTTGTTTTCTTCTCTTTCACAGAATGACTCAAAGGGAGTTTTGTTTTTGCTTTAATGTGTAATTGAACTGCAGGAAATAAAAGAAAGAAAGAAAGAAAAAAACACCCCTGTGACTGTGTATAAGTAACAGTATCTGCAGAAGAAAGAGAACATTCTACTTTCTACTGTCACATTTGATCGGCCGCCTTTTGACGTGCATTATCCACACAGGTACAGCCTCTGCACGGTCAGACAGATTCAGAGTTTGAAGCCATCAGAGGTGGAGGAAGAACAGACCGACCACCTGCTGCCTCTTTGAGCTGACCTGACGTCTGCCACCGACAGATGATGAGGCAGAGGCTTCGTGGCTCGAGGGCTCTCAGAGAGCACAGAATGGCTCCAGAAGAAAGAAAGGAGGGACTGTCTGAGACCGCTGGTCTTGACAGGGCTTTCATTGAGCAGCATCTGCTCTGTCAGTGCTGTCTGTGTCCAGCCCCGACTCAATGGGCCGTCACACTCAAGAGACCCTCGCAGGAAAACAGGCCTTTGCTTTATGATTTAGCTAATAAACGTTTTTCAAAGGGTGGCGACTCTGTGTGAGTACATTCACTTAATAGACTATGACATGATTACAAGATTGAGCTATTGAGGAATTAATGGGGAGTCGCAATGGGGCCCGAGCGTGCACGGCCATAAAAAGCAGACTCGTGACCGAGGAAACTCATCCGCCGGAGCTGGAGTGAATGAGATGTGGAGGATGTGTGTCCGTACGACTGAGCCACTGTGTTTTCACTGTGCAGTAAAATGCTCATTATGCTTCAAAGTGAGCGCTTGTCGGATCATAGAGGCGATATCGGATACCACCTTTTCTAATGGTGGAGTCTGGATATGCTACATCTGACACAACCGTCTAATAACACTTCAATTAGGGCGAACGCGCGGTGTGATGTGCTTACGTAACGGTTCACTTCTCAAGATCTATATTATTGTTGGAGCTGCTACAATCCATTGTACCCCGTCTGAGGCAATTACTGTCTTTGCTGGCAGCTGCGTCAGGTGTAATAAGGCCATGAACCTCGAGCAGGAAAAAGAATGTTCGAACGAGTAGGCAAGAATCCCTCCACATTGATTTTCTCTTCACACACACTCAGACTTGTTTTAATATCTCAGTGAGGACACCTCATCGACATAAAGCATTCCCTAGCCCTTTACCCTAACCCTAACCCCAACCCTAACCCTCACAACTAAGTGCCTAACCCTAATCTAAACTAGGCGTCAACCCTGAAAAAGATCTTTAACCCTAACCCTAACCCCAACCCCAACCCTAACCCCAACCCCAACCCCAACCCCAACCCCAACCCTCACTAACTAAGTGCCTAACCCTAATCTAAACCAGGCGTTAAACCCTGAAAAAGATCTTTAAAGTTGTGGAGCCCAGACAAAATGTTCCCACAAGGTCAAAATATCTTCAGAGACTGGATTTCTGGACCTCACGAAGATATAAATACAAGTACACACACATTTTATGATACAGGGGGCAGTGGGAAATGGCTTGGCCACAGTCCCTAGCCTGTGTGACCACATCCCAACTACCCACTCCCATTCCAGTTGTCGTCGGAAGTCCTCAACTGGAGTTCCCCCTCAAGTCGGATTCTAAATATGTATCGTTCCATTTCAAAATAATCACTTCTAATTTGAACTTCTGTGAAATAGTGTCACAGTTATTGTTATTGCGATATAATAATGGAATCACTCACCCTTGGACCTTTTTTTTCCACATGACCGGCCCCTTCCTGATCAGATTAGACGTTTAGCGTCCCCCCCCCCCCGGTCACCTGAGTTTGAGACCCCGGCTTAAACTAATGGTCTGTGATGATCCTGTTGAAGGAAGGAATGTCCCCTCAACTCAGATTTCCAACGAGGAAACGACGTCGCCAAACCCGACATGGGATTCTAAGATGCAGCTAATTCCACGTCTGTCTGTTTGACAGTAAATCACTCGTGAACATAGTATTGTTTGATTTTTATGTCGCTGCTCTGTTTGTGTTAGCAAATTCCTGCGTAAAGCGATATTATTGCCTAGTACTTCTAACAATGGCTTGTCCCAAGACGCGTTTGTGTCCGTGGTTTCTTCCCACTTCTCAAGGTCATTCCCAGTTCCGCCACCTGACTTCCAACAAACTGTAAATGAAATGCACCGTGAACACAACACAGCTCCAAGACTGAGCAACTAAATCAGGAAATTATGGGCATGGAGACAAAGTTGGAAATCTGAATTCCGACTGCAACTGGAACACACTGTAAGTCAAAATTATTAACGTGCTAATGTGGTAGAGTTTGTTTGTATTTATAAACCTATGCACACATGAGAGTGAATTTGATACATCCTCATGACCAGTGGTGAACACAAACTGGGCAGCGCTCATCTGAAAGGGGAGTTGGGTGCCTTGCTCTGGGCCACCCGAGCCCTTGACCTGTCCCAGGATTTGAACCCTCTGATAACGAGCCTGATATTCCATTCCACTTTTCCACGACTGTTTTCACATTGCCAATTTCTGTCATGATCTTCTTCACACCTCATCATATCCAGTACCCAGCAATTTTGTAATCATTCAAATTGAGCTGAAAACACTTTTTTTTTTTATGGCGTAGAGAAATCAGAGCACATTTTTAAATGCTCCGTGGGGACTGTAATAAAATTGCACCACATAACCTGATTCTGCTGCAGTTTGGTTGGTGATGTAAGTTTATTATGATCCCGTTTTTCCACCCAAAGATCATGAAAAATGATTGTTTCCCCTTGAGCACGTGTGTTTGTGTGTGTGTGTGTGTGTGCACGTCCTTGAACGTCTATATCAACTCAGTTTTTTAACCTCAGCATTTACAAAACCTTGTTAATGGCCATGCCCCCTTGTAGTGGGAGTGAGTGCACAGGGACAGAGGGATTTTTGGGTTGAACATGTGAGTCTAGTCTGCCTGACAAGGTTAGGAGATAAACGTGTGTGTGTGTGTTTATGGTGTGGAAGCAGGACTGTGCGCTCATTGGTTTTGTTACTTTGCTGCTAAGAAAAGGTCACATTCAGTCACGTCTCTTTACTTGTACCAGCAGATAGATTTGTTCTGCATTTTTAAGGCAGAAATATCCTCTACCAACATGAAATACACTGCGCATGTGGCAAGTGCATGATGTGGAGCTGAGTTTCTGTTCTGTTCTGTGGATTGTTCTGGGTGTAGATTGATTGGTCTTTGATTAGCTGGTGATGCCTTAAAGATCCGGAGCTTTGTATGCGTCAGTTGAGTCTTCTGCCGTCGTTCAGTCATACCTTGCGTATCCAGTAGGGGGAGCCTGCGTAAATAGACTCCTCGTTTCTACGACTACTTAATACTTATACACTGATGTGTTGCAGAAAGAGCGAGCAGCTAACTTGGACAATGCTAATAGCCTTCCCGCTAACTCGGGACAGTGCTTCTAAAATACTTATACACTGATGTGTTGCAGAAAGAGCTAGCAGCTAACTTGGATGACGCTAATGCTAATAGCCTTCCTGCTAACTCAGGATACCGCTAATGCTAACGACCTAGCTCTAGTGTGTGACTGGCATTTTCTATGAAACTATGTTGTCGAGACATTCATGTTGGTTTAGATTAGATAAGATTAGATTAGATTAGCAAATTACAGGACTGAAACATCCTTTTGAACTGTAATAAGTGCAATGTTTTAAAAAAAACAAAACAAAAAAACATTAATAATCTGTTGTAATTCATGTGCTTGTGATCATTAATTTTTTTTAAATACAATGTGAATAATTTAGAAAAGGTTGAAAATGGACACATGGTTGTCAAAATGATGCTGAATATTAACATGTTTCCATACCTCTATTCCAGAAAAGTGATGGATCATTATTCTCCCACAACTACATTCCCATGTTTAAGGTCACAAGTGACATAAATACAAGCTAAAAAAACTTTGTAAAAAGAGTGAGATAAAAGTGGCTCCAGGCTCCACTAAACAAGACTTAAAATACACGATGGTGGTCAACCATTTCCTTCTCCACTGATCCACAGGAGAATAGATAAAACTGTCATCTGCAAATGTGATGATTTTGCATTTTTAGTCATTCGGTGGTTTCCTGTTTTATTTTGGTATTCATTGCTTTCTCGTTTCACACGCTCCCTCGCCAGTTTGTCTTATCGGTTTTTAGCGTAACAACGCTGTGTTTTTGTACTTTTGCTGTCGTTCTACAGGCTGATTTTCTGTGCACCGACCTTTGACTTGTGTTGTCCGTCTGTCTCGTCACCGTGAATCTAAAACTGTGCCAAAGTAAAAGTAGAGAACGGATCATAATTAGCGCTGAAATACGCAGAATGAAGCAGCTGTTCCCAGCCGCACCTGACAGACAGCACGGGACATCTGCTGAGGTGCAGTTCATTTCCCCAAAGCTCTGTGTTTGGACACGCAGAGATGTTTATCACCTTGCTTCTCTCATAATGAGTAACAAGGCAACCTCCACCTTTGCTGTTGCCTCCCCTCACCCATTCGTCTGTGTCTCCTTTTTGTCCTCTACTCCTCTTCCCCCCCCCCCCCCCCACCTTCTCTACCTCTTCCTTTTATTCCAGGATATATTTTTTATTACACGTGGCCACGGAGAAGGTGACCACACTAGACTGCGCACATCAGCAAAAAGCTTCTCCGCGAGTTCAGAGCTGGTATTACATCCACGTGGAATAATCCAGTCACGAGAAGATCGCGTTAAGTTCCTGAATGTGTCGTCAGATGCACGAAAAAACACATACGGAGGTGGTTTGAGGACACGTGGGAACTTTTCTGTGCTTGCTTGAAGGCAATCTATACTACGGACGCATTAGAGACTACTGTACGTCCTCACCTGACGTCCCCTGATCCGCCTTTTTATATCCAACAATATTTCAATCCAACGTTTGAAGGTCTAGGACGAAAGTTTGACTTAGAGAAAGAATGACGAGCGAAGCATTAGATATAACAGATTAAAAAAAACTTCACAAAACAGGTGCTTTAAGAGAAAAACTACAAGACTCAGCAATAAAAGTATTCTTGCGAGTTTAGACAGTGTGTGAGTCTTCTTGCTCGTTCTCTCTTTAGCAAAGTTTCCCCCCATGTTTTTTTTGCAGTTGTTAAAATATTATTTCATGATGTCCTCCAAGGCTTTTCAACTTAAGGCCCGGGGGCCAGAGCCGGCCCTTCAAGCAATTTGGACCGGCCCACGGCCCATTAACACATAAATAATGAATGTTTTATTAAAAAGCCAAAAAAAAATGTAGCGATGCCTTTTTCTGGTACATTGCGTCCCTTTTTGGCAAATACTAGTACAGCTGTAATTGTACGCAGCCTATGTATGTACCAGAATATATATTTTTGCACTACGAGCCAACTGTACCAATTGTACCTGAATATTATTGGTACTGTTACCTCTATTTCTGCAAAAATAGCCTATTGTGGCCATTGCACCTCAATGTTGTTTATATTGTTACCTCTAATTTTGTAAGAGCCAATTGTGACTGTTATACCATAAGGGCTAAATAATGTATAATATTTTGTATCTATTTGTATCCGTTTACTGTACATGCAACACAAAATCGTAGTACAGGGATTGACCGGCCCACTGGCTGGACAGCCTTCAGAAAAGCTGGCCCTCCAGAAATTTTAGTTGAATAGCCCTGATGTAGACCATTGGACTGATGGAATGATTTGCCTTGAAATCCAAAGCAAAGACTATAAATTCACTCTCTCAAAGCTGCGTAGAGCGGGACCTTCATCACCGTGACCTCCACTGTGACCCTTACAGTATTGAGCGGTCGGAGAGACGAGATGCACCAGAGGAAGGAGACGGGGGGAGAACAGGCGCTGAAAACCAATGAGCTCTGAGTTACGCCAGCCTCAGATCGCCTTATTGAATTTGACGTCAAGCCCTTTAAGAGTGGAGACCCTGTAAGACAAGCAGAGGATTAGATTGGCACTATGGCCTTAACTCATATGTCTGTCTTACCTCTTCCCCTCCTGTCTCTACCCATTTCCCATTCTGTTTGTTTTCCCGTGGCTTTTTTTTCTTCTTCTATCCATAAATATGTGTGTAGCTGCCAAATGGACGCCCGGTTCACGTATCCAGAGGCACTAAAGTGGAAGAAGGAAACAGTCGGTGCAAACGGAACAATGAGGCTGGCTGGCTTCATGCTTCCATGCGGCTGCCTGGGGAGGCTGAAATTGACAGGGCAGACAAATCGGAGGAGAAACAAGGGGAGAAATCAAAGGGAAATAACTGCAGCCGTATCTGTCTCCATCATGTTTGTGGAGCCAGAATTAAGTCCCCTAAGCCTGTTTTAGTGGCTGGTGCCCAGAGACGGTGGTTTATGTTTGTCTGCATGTGGAGTGTTGGGATGTCTCTTTATTGTTGTCCTCATTTGGGAAATGATGAGCTGTCCAATAACGCTCCATTCACAAGCCTCACCAAATATTAAACAAATTAACATCTGCACAAAGATAGAAGCGAGCGGACGATTCCTGAATCGCTCTTCTGTGCATCAGCGCAACTTAATAAAGGACTCAAATCACCATCCAGCATCTTGATTAAAAAGAGAACAACACTGTCGGCAGCCACATTGATCGTCTGCACACCAAATAGCCAGTTGTTGATGTTCAGTGATCATTATGTGCAGTTAAGTGTTGATTAGGTGGTTTTGGGTTTTAAATCCGCGCCGAAGCATCTGTTGAATGGAAAGAATGGATTCGATGTGCTCAGACTAATCTGTGCAAACAAAAAACGTTTTTGTTTGCAGCGACAGTTAAATTAATGCCAACACTCTTGTACATGAGATTATAAGCAGTTGTTTTTCAACAACATCCATCCATCGTCAACCGTTTATCTGGGATTGGGTCGTGGGGGTAGAAGCTCTGGCAGACGGGCCTCAGACTTCCCTTTCCAGGGACACATTGTCCAGCTCTGACTGGGAGATCCCCAGGTGCTCCTAGCCTTGTGCCTGGAACACCTCCCTGTAGGCCCTGGTATTCTTTCTGCGCACATGCCGTATCATATCACGTTGCATATTGCAGACCCTGGTACACTCGCATGTCAGGGTATTGTAGTATCCCACTTCATCATTGGGTGGCGGTGCAAGTCTGGACACAGGGAATATGATGCATTCCTACCAAAGAAGAAGAGAACGATGCTACAGCTCCGGTCTGGTTCGAGCGGCTCAAAGCTGAAAGGTCTGTCGGGCGAGGAGTCGGGGTGTCAGTCGGTTTGAGGGTCCCTTCTGTTGTCAACATGGTTTTTCTGCTTGGTGAGTGGAGCTTACAGTCATGCGCTATCCACGCGCACCCAACGCACTCTTTACGCGCAATTCCAAAAGCTGCCTGTGCGTTGATTCGCGTACCCAATGCATACCATGCATGGTAGTATAGCAGCAGAGCCGTTTCTTGCTATATGCGGACTATGCAGCTGCATAGGGCCCCGCAGCCACCAGGGGGCCCCCAAGCTGCAAGTTCAGACTCATATTTTATTATATTTTTGAGAATTAAAAGTACCTGTCTTTGCCTTTGTACCTTTATTTGCATGTATTGCATGCATTCATTATGCATATATTTGCAAAGCATGTAAGTATTCGTTGGGTAATCACGTAAAAATCCCATTAAAATCCATTATATTTATTTATAAGTAAGTTTAGTTATCTATATTTTACTGTTTTTGAATCGTGGGTTAAAACTGTTTTATGTTATGCTACCTTGTTATGCTAACTTGTTATGCTACTCTAGCCTGCTTTCCTCTTAAAATGTAACAAACTGCTGCATCATCACAGAATAAATGAAAAAGAATCCCTACCTCGAGTTTGAAAAAAATAGGGACCCCCAAATAGAATCTTGCATAGGGCCCCCAAACAGCTAGAAACGGCCCTGTATAGCAGGGCTTTAAGGAGGCACCCTGGTGTCATCCTTACCAGATGACCGAACCACCTCAACTGGCACCTTTCCCACGCAAAGGAGCAATGACTCTACTCCGAGTCTTTCCAGGACGACTGAGCTTGTCACCCTATTTCTAAGGGAGACCCCAGGCACCCTTCTGAGAAAACCCTGTTTCGGTACCCACAATCTTGTTCTTTTCCGTCATGACCCATCACTCATGACCAAAGGTGAGGGTAAGGAATGAAGAGCTTTGTCTTTTGCCTCAGCTGCCTTTTCATCACAACAGTGTAGCAGAGCGAACGCAATAGCGCTCCATTGTTCCCTCAGTCGTGAACAAGACCCCGAGGTACTTAAACTCCTCCACTTGGGGGCAAAGACCCATTCCCCACCTGGAGTAGGCAATCCATGGGTTTCCTACTGAGAAGCATGGATTTAGGCGTGCTGATCCTCATCATCGGCGCCTCACACTCCGCTGTGAGTGTTGATGCCTTCATGACCGCGTCATCCTGCAAAAAAGCAGGATGACGCAATCGTGAACAACATGCACATGATTAAAGCTGAAAAAAGACGTCTCTCTAGCTCATGCTTTCCGTTTTGATTGACAGAAAAATGACATGATCCACCGCGGAAGGAAATTGCATTTTGGCACTAGTTCCCAACGAATTTCGTCGAATGTTGAGAAATGCCTTCTGTCAGGATCCTGCCAGGCTTCTCCAAATCGAATTATAGACGTTTTAAGTCCTTTTTAATATCATCAATATCAATTTAAAGAATAGAATGGAGGATAATTTCAGTGTACTTTTCCCTTTTCTACTGCTTTTTAAACAGATTCATGTTCCGAGAACAGATTAGCCGTAGTTATCAGATCACTGCCCTGACAAACAAAGCTGTGGAGGCATTATATCTGTGCTATGGATGCCCAGCTGACTAAGGCTTTGCAAATTGTTAATGATATTATTTTATATGAGCATGGGAATTTCAAGGGCAATTTCCACATTATTTCAAAGACATTACACTCCCAAGACCCTGCTCATTTCTGACCCTGCCATGTTTTCACGATGCTAATGTCTTTCAATGGTTCATTTATTATCCTTTAAGCTTTTTGCACATCAAATAAATGGCACAAAATAATGCTAATCATTTGAAGGTGTTGTGTTTAATATAGTGCCAAAGTGCATTTTATAACCCTGGAAATATTATAACACAGTTAGAATGCAGTTTTTTTAATTAATTTGGTTCTTTATTTACTTCTTTCATGTTGCTAAAACCAATTGGAAGTGAAACTGAAAGAAGAAAACAAGAATAAAAAGGTGAAATATTGCTGAGCAAAATTCTGTAAATGTAAATCATTAATGTGCAAGTGAAGAAAAAAACAAACAGAGTGTGTCTGGAGAGCAAAGGCCTTTACTGTGACACAGTATTCCAGAGCGGATTAGTGCCTCATCCTGTTTGTCCTTGTACCTTAAGTAGATCGAGGAGCAAGAGTCTCCAGGCAACTCGGAGAGAGGAAGCCAGTGACAGCGGCCTCCAGTCACAAGATCCACAGCTGATAAATGGCTGATCAGTCACTGAGACAGGGGCAAAGTCTGTGGGTCAACAGTGGCTGAGTGGAATACAAAGAGCAAAGAGAAGACACTCACTGTTTTTAAACCAACTATTCACCACAGAACACTCTATCTGCTCTGGACACACACACACACACACACACACACACACACACACACACACACACACACACACACACACACACACACACACACACACACGCACACACACACGCACAACCCCCCCCCCACACACACTAGCTACAACATCACTATATACTATACTATTTTATATTATATTATATTACGCTATGTTATACTATATTATACTATACTATACTATACTATATTATATTATATTATGCTATGTTATACTATACTATAATATAATATATTATATTATGCTATGTTATAATATTCTATAATACAATATATTATATTATGCTATGTTATACTATATTATATTATGCTATGTTATACTATACTATACTATATTATGCTATGTTATACTATATTATAATATATTATATTATGCTATGTTATACTATACTATACTATACCACCCTATACTATTCTATACTACACTATACCGTACCGTACTGCACTGTATTGTAGTATATGTGTAAATTATCTTAAGTACTGTTATACTATACTATACTATACTATATTATATTATATTATACTAGGTTATACTATACTATACTATATTATATTATGCTAGGTTATACTATACTATACTATATTATATTATGCTAGGTTATACTATACTATACTATACTATACCAGACTATACACTATACTGTACTGTAGTATACCATACTATACTGTACTAATTTATCTCTAAGTGCCACTTGGTGTCCTATAATAAAATCGGTATGTCCTGATTGTGCCTCTGCCAATGACTGCTGTGGACAACAAGTCAAAGTGCAGCATGCTACTGTAGAGTCAAGACTGCACTATAACGTCCAACAGGACGACAGACTGTGGAATGCAACATAAAGGTTAAACATCACTCTCAGTCTGTACCTAACGTGGACACGATAGTAATAGGATATATTACATTCATAAGAGTCTACGCTGTAGTGTATTGTTGCAACAGCAGCATGGCAGTCAACGACACAACATGTACTGTGCTGTGCTACTTTAAGGTATACAATGGCATAAGGCAGTGTGGTATAAATAAACTAGGACACCTGTGCTACCTGCTGTTTGGTCTCGGTACATAATTTCCACTGGGCATGAGCTCAAAATTCTAACTTCCTGGATGCGGGATACAAGATGTGAAATTTTACATCTTAAGCCTCTTCTCTGTTGTTGTTCTTGTGCCGATTTAGTTAAAGTTAGTACCGGCTGCTTTTGTCAACACCTGGCGAGAATAAATTGACTTTAGCCTACGCTGTGTTTCAGTGCAGCACATATTCTTTGTGCTGTCATGCTTGCAAATTTTAACTTAATGCAATTAATGCAGTAGAAGCGGCATCTGCTGGTGCATAATGACAAAAACTACTATGACCAGAAGAGTTCAGAATTGGAATTTTAATGATTAACTAACTTATTCATGGTGTCACACATGAGTGAAAAGGAAACCATCGCTGACAATGGGAGTGTGTTTATCAGGGCCTGTAAACCCTGTGTATTTATGCTTATTTTAGGGTAAGAAGGTCACTGGCAGAGAGAAGGTTTGTGTCGTGGTCAAAAGCAACAGGAGATAATGGTAAAAAACAACATTAAATATTAATTGTCCAGAAATGTGAAAAATTGCAAAGCAATGAAACATTTTCAACTTAAATAGAAATATATTCCCAGTAAAAGAAAACTCCACCCAAAAATACTCAGTGACTCAAACTCAATTAACTGACCTACTAACACATGAGACAAACATATAAACTGACTGATCAGACCATTTTTAAACAAGAGGGGTAACTACACACATAATAACTACAACCCAATTCAAAGATAACACAAATCCCCCCTATGCTAATTCAGCTTTTGGTTTGGTCCAATGACTGGGCCTCTGTATTTAGCTAGGCTCCACCCACAGCCCAATCTTTTGGCCAAACCAGGAAGAAGGACTAAACTTCATGAGTAAACATTTAGTAAATAGATGTATAACGTGGAAATTAGTGATAATAAGTAGAAAGTGATGACAACTTGACCATGAAGAGGAGGTCACTATTTACAACAGGTGGACACAACACACAGGCTAATGAAGCAGAAGCAACCACCATGTTTGGATTATGTTCCAGTTCAACAGGAGTTAACTAAGAAGAACTGATGGTCGTTAGCGGTGAGTCTGACATTTTATCGTACTCAGAAGTGCTGGTGATAACTCATTGGGTGTGTGAATTGTGTGTATTTGTGAGTGTGTTCATGGAGCTAGTAGCTGCTAGCATCCCGCTGGATGTATGCTAACTTTGTCTGTTTGTTGTCAGAGTACGATTCAGCTTAATCTGAACATACAGAACACATGTCTGGTTCTGATTCTGGTCAGGGTTTGATCCGTGTTCTTTTGTGCTTGTTTGGGAGCTGTACTCTACTTTTTATGTACTGTTTTATAATGCTAAACTATGGGCCTCATGTGATGATTCTGTATGTTTTGTTTTTAATTTACAGATTAGTTTTGCATCACAAGTACATTTTTTGAAATCTAAACTATATATCAAGCCATTTTCAAAACAAACCCACCTGTTGCTTTTTCCCCCAATGGGATTTTTGGTTCAGACTTTTGTTTTTAAATTAGAAACACCACATATAGGGCTGTTCTAGTCTTGATAAACACTCAAAGCTGCTTTACACTGCAGTTTTGCCATTCACAGCATTTCTTCTACCACATACACTATATGGACAAAAATATTGGGACACCTGACCATTACACCATCAGGGAATGTAATGGCATTTTCAAATATATAAAGTACTAGCTATAACAGCGTCTTTGAAGTGTATATATATATATATGTGAATTTGTGTCCATTAATTCTGTAGAGCATTGAGAAGGTGAGACACTGTCGTTGGACAAGAAGGTCTGTCTCAATGGGGTTGGGGTCAGGGGTCTTGTCAAGTTCTCAAAGTCAAACCGTGTCTTTATAGTCCTTGCTTTGTGCACTGGTACACAGTCATGTTAGAATAGAAAAGGACCTTCTTCAAACTGTTGCAGCAAAGTTGGAAGTATAGCATTGTCCAAAATGTCTTGGTATGCTGAAGAGTTAAGATTAGATAGACCAAAAGCCTGATTGAAACACCTGAATTTAAATACTTTTGTCCATATAGTGTATCTACTTAGAAATATATCTTAGTGTATCTCTTAGAAATAAGGGTTCCAAAAGTGTCCTAGGGCTGAGGTTCTACCTGGAACCATTTGCTTCTGAAAAACCCTTCTTTCCTGAAGAAAGGGTTTTATCAAAGGTTCTTGGTAACACTAATGGTTCCAGTAAGAAGCATTTTGATCCAGAGAACCCTTTAAAACCCCTTTCCTGAATAAATGGCTTTAAAATGGTTCTTGGAACCCTGCAAAAGGATTCCAGGTGGATCCTTTATAAAATGGGAATCAAACCTTCAACCTTCCAGTTGAAAGACGACCCACCTTTATCGATCTTCCTCCACAAGCCGATCCACATCACACGCGCCCGTCACGTATCAACAGGACGATTCTTCTCTGTTTTCCTTGTCTTGTTTTTTTCCGCCTCTATAAATATTCAATGCGTAGCGATGGAAAATGAATTGTGCTCAGATGCCATCAGTCATCCCATGAATGTTTGTTTGGTTTATAAATATTACCCGTGTTCCTGAACCCGAACGTGCAGGAGCCGGAGCTGCTCTCATTGCACCAAATGGCTCTTTGAAAGGCCATTTCAAATCCTATTCTACCAATACTGGCACACACACACAGACATGATTGACTGTCACCTCACTTCCAAATATATATTCTGACTGCAAGCGGCAAAACACACACACACACACAATAAGAGCGGTGGCGGGGCGCCACTCAGCCTTGCATCCCGTTGTGTCACTGCACGCTTCTAAATTATTCAGTGTCACTCAAATATTGATATGGAAATCACAGCTGACTGAAGTGACAGAGACCAGAGAGAAAGGCAGCAAAGATCCACCGTCCTTTTATTTGCCCCCTCTGCTCCATTTGACTGATACCTTTTGATGCAGCTGCAGCTGCTCGTCTTTACTTTGTGTCCATTTCACACAGGAAACTGTGACTTTAAAAATGATTGCTGGTCGTAGAGGAGGACGGAGGGGTGGAAAACCCCCCCCCCCCCCCCCCGACGTCTTGGGATTTGAGCACTTGATTATGAAGCGTGGCCTCAGCAAAAGGTCTTGGAGTTAGCAGAGCAGTTTTCTGCTGCAGCACGTGTCTCCACACATAATATTGATCGTTCAGTCTGTGACTCTGATAACAGAATCAGCTGTTCCTTTTCACGCCCATTAGCACAGACGCTGCAATCTGAACTGGTCAGAACCTGTACCTGGTTTTAGGGTCAATTCCAATTCCTTGCTTAAACCTCACTCTCAAAAATGTGCACTACCGCTAGTGCAAGTGCTGTCCGGATTCTCAGAAAAATTAAGTTGAGGGGCAAGTTTAAGGGTTGTATCGCCCTCAATAGTGAGATTTTCCGAGACCACCCTGGGAGCAAGGGCTACCCAGAATGCATTGCGTGTTTTGCTATAACAAAGATGGCGCCGAAAGCAGCAAATTAAGTATTTTCTTTGTTAATAGAGATATAAAAATTATGAAAACCATTGTATTATCTTAGTTTAGGCCCATATTATGGATTACTTTCGTCATTGTTGCGTAATATTTATTTTTATTTTACGATCTTTTGTCAATAGCCGGCCGGTGCAGACAAGCGATCGTTTACTTTTCAATAAGCCGTGGTGTGTGGTAACTGTCAGCTGAATATGTCCGTGGTTGTGGTATTTGTATGAGTATCATCTTATAACTAACTGACAACCTAATAACTTGACTGAAATAAAATAATAAATAAATAATCGTGACGTAAATGTGTTCTTCTTCTTCTTCTTTTTTGTAGTTGACAGACTGGACGCAGCTTTCTCGTTATTCTGCCCCCCACAGTCTGAAGACGTATCTGCATTTAAGGGGTGTCCCATTTCTAAGTGACAAAATAACCCTCAACACTTGGTTTTGAGGGCCAGTTAAGATTGTGGGGTTGAGCTTGAGGGTTAAGATTGAGGGTTAAGATAGGAATTGGAATTGGCCCTTAGTCTTACTTCATTTCCTGTTTCAATCAGTCGACCAAATAATCGAGCCCATAATTGCCATTAGTTAATAATAGGCTATTATTAACTAATGTTTCAAGACAGATTATGTCTGTGTTTGACGTTCACATGTTAAGAATGCAGCAGGAGATTAGTGAGGGTCAGATGTGCAGCCGAAGAACATGTGGAACATTCAGGCCAGGGGTCGGCAAGTAAATGTGGCTTGGGGCCAATGTTTTTTTTTTCTAAGCAAACGGGAACCAGAGCTAAACTGGAATTGCACATTTGGCACATTTAAGAGATGTGCGGTCCAAAAATAAGCAACTTGAATTTGCCCCCAGGCTGTTACTTGTGTCTTAAAACTGCTCTTTGACTCAGTTCACCTTTTGTCACAATAAACGTCAGTGAATTCTGCACGAATATATCGTTTTTGTAAAGACGAGCAAATAATAATTCATCGACTGGGCCGGACATTTATGCCGGCGGTCCAGTTTTGGTCCACGGACCGCCAGTTACTTGCTGGACATTATCCAAGAGCATTTCCTGCTGGCAACAACCGGAAAATGTATTTTATACCTGAAACTCGTTAGTGAGCCTTGGACTTTGTAGGCGTTGAGTAGTTGGACAAATGTGCTTGATGGCGTAGATTTTAATATTGAACCATTAGTGGTAAATATGACATAACAACTGATCTTGATCTTGCGTGCACAAAAACGTGGGGTGGCGTTTTGATACTTACGGCTCCAAAACTTGGATGAAAAAGCAGATACACAGCAAAATATCAGTGTAGTCTCCTGAACTTCTTCTCTAGTGTGTGAGCTCGCAATAGCTGCTTTTTTTTTTATTATTCAGTTCTCGCGCTACTTGGCTCTACTCGGTTTGGTAGCAGATACGTTGTTTGTCTGCACCTCATTGATAGACCACAGTGTATTTCTGCAGACAGCAGTCATGAATGCTCACTATACAGCTCTTGCCAGTTTTTAAAAATGGCTGGTTTGATTCTGGTGTCGGACATCTCGCTCGTGACTCTTCCAGTGGCGACACTCACTGACCAATCAGCTCGTTTGGAACCTCACCAGAGCAGGTACCAGGTACTATCCCTAATGGAAAAAAACCCCAAGTAGAGTTGAGCCAGAACTGTATAATGGAAAAGCGCCATATCTCTCTCCTTGAGCATTTGCGTGTTTGCCGGTTGTCATGGTTCGTAGCTACTTGTAAGGCGTCATTCAACATTTCTAGTGTGACTGAGCGTCTCCGATGCCTCTCTGAAGGTGGGTGGACATTATTCTCCCTGAGTGGGAACCTGCCACTCATTCTCTACCTACTCCCTGGCTTTCATCCCGGTTCGATCATCTCCACGAGTACAGGACACTCAGGCGTTCATGGAGAACAGCAGCAGGCGGTTTTCTCAATAAAGCTCAGTCAGTGACACCCACGTGGAGCATTTGTATTTCCAAACTGTCACATCTGTGGCTGAGGTGTCTCTCTCTTTGCAGCGGCACTCGATGTGTGTGTGTGTGTGTGTGAAGGTATTGTGACGACACACTGTGTGGCTTTTAGTTACATAAAGCGCTTTCAAATATCGAGGTTTCTTTGTACTGCTCTCAGCTATACACTATGCAAACAAACAGGCGCACAGAGCACTGTGCGATCCAGACAGGATTCGATTGGATAACAGCTTACATAATCAGACTGCCTGGGAAGAGCACAGCAGAGGGCATGAGGCAAAGACAGCCTGTGTCATACCAATGAGCTGCTTAGGGAACTAGTATTTCAGGAAAGATTCAGCCTGTTACATGGTGACAGCTCATGTTACATCTTGTGTACCAAACACTGCTGTTGCAGGTTATTGTTTCTCTTAAGAACCTGCCTCCCACTGTGACAATTTCACAATGCCCTCTTTGATAAGAGGCACCTCCCAACAAACATATGGATTAGACTCTGATATGGAGTGTTGACAGCCAGGTTAAAATGTGCTGTCAACAGGGAAAGCAACAACAGGAGTGTTGCATTTATTCAAGCTGCTCCCGGTTCCTTGTTTTCTAAATCATGACCTGCATTTTTGCACTGAGCACTGTTTCCTGCTCCTGCAGCCACTTAAAAAACAATGCAAAGTGAAACCTTACACAGACATAAGTCCCAACATGCAAACTCTGATGCAAATTGTAATCCCAGAGCTCAGTAAAGATAAGTAAACTGCCTCTGCTGGAAGAGAAAATACTCCAGAAACTCCAACCCCATCTCCCAAAGGGCGAAAAGCAGGGGACATCCTGGGTCAACAGTCCGTCGCGGGTCCAAGTATTCATTCTGACCCACGGTCAGTTTAGAGTTTCCCATTTACCTCGGCATGTTTATGGACTGTGGGAGGAAACCGGAGACCGTGCAAACCCCACGCAGATATGCCCCACGGTCAGACCAGGTCACAAAGCCAGGTCTTTTTGCTGCAAGGCAACGGCACTAACCACTACTTCACCATGTGGCCTTTCATCAGGCAGTTTCAGGAAAGCAGCATTAGTGAGTGTCTGTTGGATTCCATACATTCTCTAGTCCTGGTGATGTTTCCTGAAAGCATTTCTAATAATAATCCATCCGTTCATCTTCTGCCACTTTATTCTCCTCCTATGAGGGTTGCGAGATTAAATGAGTCATCGAATGTTGATCAGTGTTTGTCAAACCTGGAAATGATGACGTTCTCAAATGTCTTCGAAAATGTCTGACGATTCATTTAATAATGGATTCATCCACTAGTCGTGTATGTTATTTTTAGTGTTAGTAGTCATTCCACAAATGTCACGAGCGCTAACGGGAAGTTTGTATTCATGATTCTTGTAAAATAAACACGTTTTGATAGAATCTTTCATTGTATGAGTATCAAATACACGTTTGATGTCATTTGATGAGTTGGAAACCTTAGTTTCAGTTAAAAACTTGCATCAATCTGATAAAAGTTTGTCAGATTGTCTCCTGGTAAAATCATGTGGTCAAAGAGACGACAAAGGAACACGTTTTATCTCTTCACTCCAGAATATTCCTCGTGTCAAAGGTCACCGTGAGCCCCTGACAGCAGCCAACAATCATCCCTGACAGTGTTTGGATGGACTTTTGTTAGCGTGACATGTTTACAAAGGGTTTTATTACACCGGTGAAGACCGGTCTTGTGCCACTTTACTGCTGTCGAGCCGCAGACCCCGGTCCATATTCTCAGATCACAGTCAGAATATTGTGTAAGAGGTCTCGTCTTGAGAACGAGCCGTAGAGGAAGTTTGCCATATTAGCTCCTCTTCAACATCATCCTTCGGTCAATCAAAGCTTTGCCTGTGTCAGCAGAGAAAAGCCCTGCTGAGACATCTGTGGAGCCACTAAACCCATGCTAATGACTGAAACAATCATCTGCAGTCCCGTGGTGTTGTCTTTGTTTCCTCTGTGACACTTCTGCCTCTGTCCTCCTCCTCTCAGCCGCACCCATCATCTCAATCCCTCTTTGTGTTCTGTAAAGACTTGAAGTGTGAACTGTGTGTGTTGAAGAGACCCTCTGTCTCTGTCTCTGTGTGTGTGTGTGTGTGTGCTAACGGTGTGTTCCATTTGTAGTCGGAACTCGGATTTTCCAGGGAGTTATAGGATTCCGAGTAGCAGTGCACATGATACTGTTTAATTTTTATCCATATACACGTTGCTACACTGTTTGTGTTTGAGGTTGTTAGCAACTGGTGTTGCTAACAGTGGCTAGCAAGGGACACGTTCGCGTCCATGCTTTTTTTCGTACTTCTTAAACTCAGAGGTGACGACACTCCAAATCTCCGACTTCTGAGTTTTGTTGCAAAGGGAACACGGCATAAAAACTACTAGTACATACTTGTGGACATTTGTCCAACTGAAATTGTACTAAATCGGATTTCTCTAAATCGTAATAACTAGTGCTGGGCACTAAGTTAACGCACGTAAACGCATGACGTGTTTCCACGACGACTGACCGGAAAAAAACGCATGTGACGTCAAGTTTTCGTGCCGTGACACCGGAGTTCAGGCATTGTTTACCAGTTAGCTCAATTAGCTGAATTAGCTCCTTTAGCGCAGTTATCGCGCCTGCTGTCGAACTGGAGCGGTCTGTTTATTAAACTGAAATAAATAAATAACCAGCATACCTGTGTGCTGTGTATGTGTGCCTCTGTTTTTAAAGTTTAGCGTTACTTTAGAGACTCATTTTAACAATCGTCAGACGTCATGGAAACGCGTCATGCGCTAACGTGCGTAAACGTTGAAGCAGTTAACCGCCTTTAACGCATTAGCACGCCCAGCACTAGTAATAACACACCCAGATAATGTGAAACAGAGACAAATTACTTTAGCATATATACGTTTGACTGGACCCAAACTGGCTTAGACTATCTGCACATGTTCCCCAGGCTTTGACCTGGAAATAAGAGATGTACTCTACACAGTACAAGTGTTTTGTGCAAAATGCTAATGCGTCATTCCTTGTTTTTTGCAGCGAATGCTTAGCTTAAAGCTAACAAAAGCTCACATAGTTCCCTTAATGGAAAACTTAAACCAATCACATGGCAGTTGAAGAGGCTGCTTTACGAATCCCCTGCATGTAGCAAAATATGCTTTACAGGGACAGAAACCTGATTTTAGCTACCTTAAGAATCTTAACCTTAAGAATATGTTTGCCAGTGTTTCCTCAACATTAATTAACAGTATTTTCTTGCAGTAAATTGAAGTTAATTAATAATCACGCTCTCTCTCTGCACCAAAGTCCATAGAGGAATGTTGTGATTTAACTGTTTTACCTGAGCGACACAAAGAGACCACTCTAGGCAGCAAAAGACAAGCAGTTTCTTTGTCCCCATGAGATAAAAATGCTGATTTTCTCTGCGGAGCTTGGTGCGGGGGAGTGAGCCGTTTCGAAGTGACAGTTTCCTGCAGGAAAAAGACTGTCTAATATAGTGTCTTGGTGTCACATTAAAGGGGCATCGCACCATTTTCTTTCTCTGCTTACACTTGCTGTGTGACTGGTATGGACCAGCTGGTGCAGGTACAACGTTTTTTCAGTCTGAATGGAGACGTTCATTTTCCTTGTGAATCCACAATATACAGAAATCCCCGCGCTCTCCCTCGTCCCTTTTGGACACTCATGCGTCCTGTTATCTGTGAAACTGCCACAGACATGTCCAGTCTTGCCGGTCATGGGAAGACAGCTCGACTCCTGTCTGCACAACGGCCGGCTTTGTACAAAAAAACATTGACCACTTATGAGGAACCTTTTCCGCTGTGAATCGACTCCTGTGTCCACTACATAAGGGATTGATTCAGTGCGGCTATTCTTTCAACAAAGCCTTTGACAGTGTGGAAGACCCCTGGCTGTGGTGTGGTGGCGGCGGCGGAACACAGGCGTACAGATCACGGAGAGGGGAATACCGCTCGGTTTGACCGGCACAAACCAGCAGGTCTAAATATATCAGTTTGATTCAGAGCGACGAGACAGAAACTGGCTCCAATGTGACGAACCGTCTGTCTTTACGCTTTATATACGACCGAATAAAAAAAAAAAAGGGCTTTATCTTTGAAGCCGGTTAATAAATTAAAACTACAAGCAGCTGCATGGCCTGAAAACATGAAGATGATCTATAGCAGGGATTCTCAAAGGCTGCGTCTGTTTGGGGTCCACGAACAAATTTGCAACTAAAATATTAGTTAAGAATTATATTTATTGTGTTAAAATAACATGGAAAACACATTTGGGTCACGATATAGTTTAAAAAGTGGGTCCCCAGATACAAAGTGTGGGAAATGCAGATAAGACTTCTGTCTGAAACAGCTTTCATGTGTTTTTATTTTATAGAATAATCATAAGATTGCAAATGACTTACGCTTTATGAACTTTTTACTAAGGTTTCTTAGATGTGAATAGATGTGAAGGTTTCTTAGATTGAAAGTGTAGAATAGTTGATCATGATATTTAGTAATATTTAATACTAATAAATATAGTAATAAAATACAGAACTTTCTCTATGCAGGATTTTTCTTTATTGTCCTAAAGACTCAAAACGCTGTAGTACATATGCTCGGCCTGTATGTGGCGCTGTAACGTTGCTACAAGAAAAACTGATCGTTTTCCCAAAGTTGCAATGGTGGTATTTTGAGATATTTTTCCACTCTGGGACCTGTTTTTGAAAAATCGCGTTTTAGGTATAAGATACAAAACTTTAGAGGATTCTTCTAACCTCGTACGTTACCTGAAACATGTTGTCTTTTTGAGGCAAAAACCCTCTGGACCAAAAGGATCAAAATCGTGGACAGATATTGTGATATCTCGCAATATATTGATGATCGCCGTACCATTGTATGGTGATATTATTGCTATCGTGGACCTTGTATTGTACTCTGGGTTTTCACAGTCGCAGCGTCCCCAGTAAACAAACTAGACTTTTCAGTATAATGAAGCATAAACACGACGACCGGGCGACGCGTGAAATATTATTCAACCACAGCTTTAAAATGAACATGGTGATGATATTGTCAGTGTTAAGATGTTATACACAGTGTCACACTCGCAGTGTATGTGTGTGTAGTTGATCAGCTCCTGTACAGTCACACACAGGCAGACGTTTACATGTATACAGTTCATTTATTCATTTTTTTTTTATTCCCCTCCCACCATGTTTCGTTCGTCTGAATATTCACGGTGACAGATCTGGCAGAAATGGTAATATGGCTCCTCTCATGCATCTGTGGTAATGAGATGAGCTGGGATTTGCTACAGTCTGTAGCTTCTTCTTCTTCTTCTGCTGCTGCTGCTGCCGTGATCATTTGTGTCACCAGCTAATCCTCCCATTGATTCAGGCCTTGAACAAACCCAGCAGAGCTGCCTCACTCACTCACTCACTCACTCACTCTGGCATATGTCAATCCTGGTGTGACCACGTATCACAGTCTTTAACTGTGTTATTCTTCAGCAGAGCACAACATAGAGACGCCTCAGTCATGTTAATGACGCACATCAAAACTTTTATCTTTATCAACCGTCGGATATCGACTTTATTGCCAAAATACCACCCGAATGCTCGGAACCCAAAAAAAAAAAAAAGACATCTTGATTTCAGTTAAACTGCCTAATTAAGTGGGGGCGGGAGGGGTGAATAAAACATGAGCGCCAGTGACTGAATGAATGAGTTAAAACTATTCAGTGTTTGTGTGTAATCCCCGTGAATCCAACTGTTCTGTTCAACGGCTCTTCACACCACACATTCCTCAGCTACTTCCAATTTAAAACACAAAGGGTCGACCCCTCTTCCACACACACACACACACACACACCCATCCGCACACACACACACACACTGGTTGTACCTGCTTTTCTGACTGGAAACCGTTCACTCCCCCTGCACCAAAGCCCATAGAGAAAAACAGCACTTTTAGCTCACAGGGACACAGGGTCTGCTGCTCTACTGCTGCTTTATTTTGTCATTTTCTGTCACTTTTGTTAATCCAAACTGAAGTTTTCAAACACTGAATTAAAAAAAACACACATTTGAACTTACTGATGGTAGCAATAGTACACCAACAACTACATTTGCTGTGATGTAAAATTGATCATTTTCTCTATGGGATTTGGTGTGGGGAGTGAGCTTCTGTTTCCAGTTGCAAAAACGCCGTCTAATCTGTAAAATAAAGACTTAATTATGTTCTTAAGATATTGTAGACTTAAGCTGATGAAGATTTTTTATTAGGCAAGCTTTGTGTTAAGTAGCTAAAAACAGGTTTTCCTTGTTTACAGCGTTAATGAGCTTTCACTACATTAAAAAACAAAAAAACAGAACTGTCCCTTTAAGGCACAGTCACTCCATCCTGATACTGAAAATAGTCTATAATAAAAATAAAGGCAACAACAACAAATGTTCTTCGACTAAAACCGTTAATCAAACTGAATAATCTTCCTTTTTTTTTTTTCATTCCGGCTCGCGATCTTTCTCACCTCCACGCCGACAAACACCGTTCTGCTACTTCCACACCAACCGATCTCCATCTGTTTCAGTCCCCGCAGGCTCAGTACCTGCTGGAACAAATTATCCTGCTTTGATAGAGCACTGCCCGACTACATAATGTAACCGCGTGTCATTGTTTGGCTGCGCTGAGTGGTTTGGAGCAGCAGATCTGTTGCCCCACATTCCCTAAGTGCTTTGAAATTGGAGGTAGAAGTGGGTCATAACACAAACGGTGAGCAGAGACTTTTGCCTGTGGATAATGAAGACGGGCCGACGCTGCGCTAATCAATTAAAACAGCGAGTCTTCTCGTTCTTAATAATCTGCTGTTTAACCCTGGTGGAGGTTTGCTCCACTTAAGTGTGCGATGAAAGATTGTCCGGGATCATACGTTTCTGCAAAAAACAATAGTAGGCGTGAGCTCGTATTTCTGAAGCAAAACCACAACATATTGTAATGTGATAGCGTTCTAGCTAATGTGTATCTGAAAGGGTGCCTTTTTACAAACAATTTTGTCATGAAAGTCCATTTTTTATCTCAAAAAATGGTACATTCCAAGGACTTTGCAACCTTTAGTTGTATTTTCTACTCACTCTGATCAAAACTCCTCAGCTCCACTCCGATCACATGCCCTGGTATATACAGTAGAACAGTATTTTTGATTTTCCTCCAAGTACCACTAGGAAGCTTGTGTACGTGAGGGATCTACCTTGTATCGTGTAATAACATAACATTTAAATCCTTATATTTGGGACTCTGGAGGTCCTATCAGTCGGAAAAGTGTGAAAATAGATGACTCACTCATGTTTTTGTGGTCCTCCTGAGTCTTAGTACAGGAGATAAAACACAATGTTGACTTCCGCACTCATTGGGACGTCACAATGTGCTAAATTCCTGGAATTGCGGAGCAGTATCCGAAAACCGGAAGTCGGTGAAGTCTGTGAAAAGTTCTATTCTTGGCTCCACAGTGCAGCACAGAGTTCTACACAAACTTCCAGCCCAACTGCTGTTAGCTCCCAGTAGCCTCTGTGGCTGATGTCATTTCCTGTCCTTTAAGTTTCGTTTTACTTTTTTTTTAAGGTGGACCTAAAGAGATACTACTAAACCGAATGTTCTGAACAGGGCTGTTTTGGCAGGGTTATTGAACTGCTATGGTGCTTCATCCTTATGGTATTTTGACCAAAGCATGTCACAGACATGTTCATTAGGACATCAGGGAACTAGATTAACTTGGAGAAATAGGGTATAATATGACTCCTTTAATAATAGGTTTTGGCACAAAGAGGCATCTCGATAAAGCTAGAACAAGGCTGGTACACGGCAAAATAAAAACAAAACCACGATCTATCCCTTTAAATGGTGTAAATGAACTGACCTGAGGCATCATTTATATAAAAAAAAATTGTGAATAATCCTTCCTCAAACTTTTATAACAATAGTACATATCTTTCGGTTTGCTCAGCAAGGCCAATTAGGAAGTAAGAATATACTAATATAGCCTACAGGCTACAAAAAGCACTCTGTTTCAATGTACTTCTACTTCTCACATTTTATTTATATAGCCCCTTTCGCAGATATGTAATATAAGTAAAATACAAAAATTACTGACAGGGTAAAAACACAATAAAAAGAACAAAACAATAAGAACCCGCGTCTAAGTTAACGACGTTTTGTTATCTGTTTTATAAGAGCTTTAATCTCAAAGAGTTTTTCCTGGTTAGATAAAGGTTAAACGTAAACAGCAACAAAAAAAAACCCCTATAAAAATAGAGGAAACCGTGGGAGTTTTTGTTTGTACACGCATTCATTTCATTGCTCTGATTGTAATTCCAACGTCATGATCTCCCCCTGATACACCAGCTTCCCTCAGACGAGATCTACCAGCGTCAGATCGTCTTAAAGTGTCGACGTTCACAGTCTGGACACGGTGATGTGATGTCAGAGTAACATGTCGTCTTCTTAAGTGCAGCGCGGCTGATTCAGTCTCCAGTGACTCAGCATCGCTGTGAGAAAAACTCGGCCACAGTTTGCCGGCGAAGCGGCTGACGGCCGGACTCCTCCTCCTCCTCTGCCACGGCTTGTTTGTTTGTCCTCCCACAATGCAACGGGAAATAGAAAAAGGGAGGTGGGGGTTGTTTGGGAGAACAGCAGGGATCCTTCAGCCAAATGGACATGTGTTTACTTTGGGATGTTTCCTTATCAGTCACAGTAACGAGGACAACATGAGACGTATAAATAGCTTTTCTTCAGTGGCTTCTGTGGAGACAACAAATGACACCCTGCCAGGATAATTTAACAAATGTTTCTAAACTCTTAATGTGTGTGTGTGGGGGACAACAACAGATGTTTACCAAGTATGAAGTACAGACCATTAATTTTTAAATAAGGTTAGTGAGTGAGCAACGTCAAAGCAATCATGGGCAGCTTGTGTTAAAAAAATAATAAAAATAATAATAATCCAACAGCTCCGTCAAGTTCCGTTTCATCAGTGTGAGACTGAGTCCTCCCCCCAGAGGAAATGTGTGTATTAATAACTCCTGTTCCTCATGATTATCACCACAGCGAAAAAACAAGAGCAGCAACAGCGTCATAAAAATAAGTCCTTCAGGATGATTCACTCGCACACTAATTGGGGAACAAAGCCAGTGAACAAAGAGAACAAGGGGAATTTTCTCAGCACTGTTGTCGTGTTTAAGGCAAGGTGTGAAGACGCACATGTACAGAACGAGCCATGTTCTCCAACACACACATATATACACTTACACTCTTAGAAATAAGAGTTCCAAAAGGGTCCTTCTACGGGCTGAGGTTCTACCTGGAACCAATTGCTTCTGAAAAACCCTTTCCCAAAGAAAGGGTTTTTCCAAGGGTTCTTTGTAACACTAATGGTTCCAGTAAGAACCTTTTTGATCCAGAGAACCCTTTAAAAACCCTTTCTGGAATAAAGGATTTTAAAAGGGTTCTTGGTGGAATGTTCCAGGTGGAACCTTAGCCAAAAAGGGTTCTCCTATGAGGACAAGCCGAAGAACCGTATATGGTTCTACTTAGCATTTCTAAGAGTGTATATGGACAGAAGTATTGGGATGTCTGACCATAATGACGTATTCAAATACAGTACTTGAATATGTTGGTCCCTTTTGCAGCTATAACAGCTTCTTGGAAGACTTTCGTCAAGATTTTTTGAAGTGTTTCTATGTAAAACACGGCAAATAATCCGTGCCACGGAGATTAATAATCAGACAAGGTGACCATTGGGAAAGATCCCGGCATCATAAGGAACAAGAATGAGGCATTAACGTATGCTAACTGCTGTGAAAATCAAAGCGACGTTACTGTGATGCATCAAAGGAAAAGAAATGATGATGGAGGCAAAAACATCACATTTTTCCTGCTAGGTTATGTCAATGACAATAATATAACCTAAACAGCCTAGTTTAAAGCAACGCTTCATTAATAAGATCATGGCGGACAATCAAACAGAAAGCACAACTTCCTCAAAGGCCAATGGGGTGAATTTAGCGACATTCTTGGCCCTGACAGAATATCAACAGCTAGCACATCTGCACAAAGGGCTTTCGGGTGTCTTGCAAAACATCGAAGTACAAAACGACTCTTATAAAGTTAAATCGTTCGATGCCGACGAGGAAGAAATCATTTATCTCAGGAAAGAACTGCTTGAGCTGAGGAGAATGCGACAGAAAACGCACGACACCGCTAACGGCTGGAAACAGACGCAGGATTTCCTCAACCAGTTTGAGGAGCAGCTGCGGCAAATGTGCGTAAAGCAAGACCCGCTGACGAAGAACATGCCAAACTATAATCATAAATACTCCGAGTTGAGACGGAAGAGCGGGGACCTGGAGATGAACCTGCGGTGGCTGATTAAATTCATGTACGATAAAACCCTTTTCATCGAGGACCGGATAGAGAAATTTCAGAAGCGACAAATGACGAAAAAGGAGAAAAAGCAACATAAAGACAACTTGGCGATGATGAAGACGGTGGAGTTGAGAAACACTACGGACAAGCAGTTGACCTGCACTGCCAGGCAACTGAAGAAGAAGGAGCCGATCATACTCGACAAGGAGAAGCAGTGCAAGGAGCTGAAGCAGCGTCTGTCGCGGAACTCCGAGATCTTGTGGACGGTCAGAGAGCAAGGTCAGGAAATGAAGTCTTTGAAAGCGTTTATCGTCATGTACCAGGAAACTGCCGAGAAGTACAAGCTGCACAACGAGAAACTGGCTGACCAAATACGAGACACCAACGCGCTGTACTTGGAAGAGAAACTGAGGAACATGGACTTGATGAAGGTCTTGCAGGAGAACAGTAAGAACTAGAGGACCGGAGGCAAAGACCTGGGCAAAATAATGTCCTACAACACCCAACAGCTTCTTCAGCACTGTCCTGCTTCTTCTTCTTCATCATCATGCAGTAATCTCCAGCAAGCCCAAAGTTCTTAATCACTGCTTGAAGTTCCTCTCATCCTTTCATCTCAGACAAACGTCTCCAGTGTTTCTCAGGTACAAAACTGGGCCAGATTTTTGTTGAGCTTCTCATTCCAGATGATGGTGTTTACAGAAACAGTCAACTGGACTTGCAGTTTTTTTTTTTTGAGTAATGATTAATGAGGTCATTGTGCTCTTAATGTTTGCTTCAGTTCAATGTTCTCCAATTCCCTCTATAAAGTTCAGTTTATTGAGTATTTGGGGAAATACAAGCATCTTCTGTGAATAACTGATCAATTAAAGCAGTGACTCCCAAAGAGTGGATTGTGGGAGATTTATTTTTGGTACTAATTTGGTACTGTAATAATTAATTTACTTTTTTTTACAGATATGGCTGTAAGTGACTGCACTTTTTGAAAATCAACAATTTTTGACAGTTGATTTTGTGATTTGGGTCGCAACTGTCTGCCATCTTTAAAAAGTGGTTCCCCATATGGAACGTTTGCTAAATACCATAGGGTACAATTACACACATACACACTTGCCCTCCTTAATGTTACGCAATAAACTGTCCTAAATGTAGTTTATTGCCAAAAAGTGAATATTCTTATCCACATAGCATCGCATTTCCAGTAGTTAGCATCCGTAATGTTACGCTACTATCTTCTTTCTTGCTTTTCCTCTTTTCTCATGGCCACAGTTTCTGACCATGTTTTAACTGGACAACCTTCACTTCAACAAAAAATATGTTGGGAGTGTGCAGAAGAACCCTTTGAAACAACATTCTTAAGAACTACTGATTCATTCCTTTTGTAATCGGAATTTGGAATTTCATGGTCATGGGGCGTTCCTGTGTTTAGGATTTCCAACTTGGAAACTTGGAGCAACCTCACCAACCCCAACATTGGATTCCAAGATGGCTGCCACCATACAAACACTGCTACATTAGCAACAACTTATCTTATTTTGTTTCCTTCAGTTTGACAAATATCGTAACTCATGATTGTCTTGCGATATAACGATTATCACAGAATCGGTATTATCACGTATCGTGAGGTACCCTGTGATTCACACCCCTACCTGAGTCATGTTTGCATTTTTGCACTCGTTCCAACTCATACCCAAGATGTCATAGCTGGTGTACACTATCATTTTCCCAACGTTGTGTTTTGTTAAATACGCAAAAACAAAAACGGTGGCGTTTTTCCAAAAATAATACTTCAAGGCTCCCACAAGGCTGTTTTTGTGCACTGATTCTCATGTGTACGTGCCCCAAATGTCCCGTTGTTGCCTCCTGTTTGAGGTGCTTGTTTTTCCCTTGAACAGCTTCCCTCCCTCCTTCCACCCAGGCTTCTCTCCACTCCCTCCTCCCTTGTCCACGTGCTCTCGCTCATCTGGATGGATACGAGCAGGGCCACTTCAAACACGTGCTCACTGCCACCCTGCCCCCCCCGTCCTCCCTCCACCATCCCTCTCTCTTTCTCCCTCCCTCTCTCCCACTATCAGCCTGTTTCCCCTTTGTCCTGACCATCTTGCTCTGAGCTGTGTGATTTACTCAGGCCTGAGAGACATGTGATCACTCTGCTGGATACCAAGAACTCTAGGCAGCCAATGTTTTTGAAGGAGGAGGACGAGAATGAACAAGGAAAACAGTCTGACACAACCAGCCGACTATCAGGACATTCTGTTCGCCCTGACGACTTGCAGATTCCTACCAAAAACACACTGATAACATTTAAAAAAAAAGTGAATAACGTATTGCACTTAATTTGCCAAGACCTTGAAAACTCACACTTTAGTTTGCATTTAAATCAATAACTTATTAGGTAGATATAGATCACACAACTAGCTGCCAGCTAAACCAGAGACTTCCTAATAGTAACAAACTGAATGGGGGTAGATGGAGGTAGCGTAGCCGAGTATTGAACGGCGTATTCTAACGGTACATAGTAATACAGCGAGCACTGATTATGTTCCCTCATATAACAGCACATAAATGTCATATTTCCATGAAGTAGAATGGTTCAGTTTGATAACAGTACAGCATGTATTTTGTTTTTGCATTTCTATTAGGAATAGTACTAATGAGCAATAAACAGTAAACACAAACATGCACTATATTGGTAACAAAACACTGGACATATTTATCTATTTATTCAATTTTATTTGCTACTTTGCACTAAATGCCCTGTACTTTGCTTATTACCTGTACTTTTTTAAATGTTTTTACTTACTTTTTTTTACTATATTTATACTTGTTTGTGTGAATACTCGGTTGCTGCTAAAAATGACATTGCCCATTGTGCAATGTCAATAAAAGGATTCTGATTCTGACTAAAATAACCTTAACCGTTTTAGTACCAGAGTTGGTAGTACGGTAGCAGGAGAAAAAGAGCTGCTGGATGTCCTCCTTTGTTGTCTTTTGTGTTGTTGTCCGCCTACCAAATAAAGGCAAGAAATACAAGCCTGATCCAGGACTTTACCATTCCAAACCGTATCGTACCATGATTGAAACCCCTGAACTGGAGGCACACTTCCTAAAAAAGGTATTTCTAGAGCGAAAATATTTGTTAGAAAACAAAATCAAATGGAGTTTTATTCTGAGAAATAACTATTTAAACACTGCACCTGTTCACAAATTCTAATTAAAAGTGACAACTACAAGAAGAGCACATTATTATTTCTTACAACCTTCATCTATCCGGGGAAAATGAACTCTTAATTCAGCTGCGAATATTCACACCTAACGGCTTCCCGACATAAAAAACACTCTTCGACTGAATAACTCTGAGGTTAAAAGTGTTTTGCTTCGGGCCACGTCAAGTGTGTTACTCATTCTCTTTCCCACACACCTTTTCCTCCAAACTCTGTATTTGAACACGTAACGACCTGCTCACACATACTCTTTCTCCCGATGTCTGAGCATCACAGCGGCTTTTCTAACTGCACTTGCATTTTTACATTTTGCAATCATCTGTGGACCTTTCAAACAGGACTCGACTGCGTGTCAATGTTTGAATAATGTCCCAATCCTTCACAGTGTCCAGGGATTTCCTTTGAAAGCCAGCACCCGGCTGCTTGTTATTCACCCTATCATGACTCTTCCTCCGCACAGCAGTTACACAGCACGTCACAGGCCCCGGGGGTTGGTTGTTATCCCGACTAAGGGCAGCCAGGCCAAACACAAGTTTCCTAACACGACTGAAAGTGAAGAGAGCGCAAACAAAATAACAGGGCGGAGAAACGGCATTCCAAGAGTGCTAAGAATAGCAAAGTGGACCCTGTGCTCCCAGCACTAAGTTCATAACTAGTCTTAGGCAACGGGCAGCGTGACGCTGAGCACGCTGGCAAAACTTTGCCAGGTTGATATGCGAGTTCATTTAAAGAGACAAATAACGCCTGGAGCCAGATTTGAATAGTAGCTTCAGCATAGAACCATTTCAATTCATCCACACACAACAAGGTTTTTGTAGCAGCAGTGGTGTTGTCATTTTGATAATGAATTCTTGGACATGAAAGAAAAGGAGAAACTTATTATTTAGTTTGCATGTTCTCCCCCGTGTTTGCGTGGGTTTTCTCTGGGTTTTCCGGCATGCAGATTTGGGGATGAGGAAAATATGTTGGTGTTTGTCTGCATGTCGTCCTGTGATGGACTGGCGAACTGTCAAGGGTGTACCCTACTGTTCGCCCTATGTCAGCTTGGATTGGTACCAGCTCTCCACCATGACCCTCATGTGGAGTATAAAGGCCACATTATACTTCTCCGACTGCGTAATGCGTTATCCGACTGCGTCACCAAGGAGACGCCTCGAGCCTTTATACTTCTGCGTCATGGTGACGGACATGCTCTGCATTTTCCCCGCCCGATCAGTAGGGGTCGCTGCGCAAGGTTGTTGTGCTTCTGGCTACAGTGAGCAATGGCGTCCGAGAGAGAAAGAGAGAGAAAGACTGTTGTTGTTGAAACAGTTGCCGTTTCTCACTTTTCTGTGTGACGGAACGCAGTTTTAAGATCATTTGAGGCGAGAAATTGGCCATTTAGAGTCTAAACATGTGCTGTGTGTGTTAAGATATGACGTATTTATAGTTTGGCAGCGGCATTATCGGCGGGGATCAGCTCCGCGTCTGTGGACGCTCGGTGCACACTGTGAGCCGGCACAGAGCAGCTTCGCTCGGCCTGTCCTGAGGACCAATCGTAGCTCTTGCCGTCTCCGTTGTCCCTTGACGGAGTGACGGACACTTAAAAAATATTTCGTGCAGTCGGAGACGACGCAGAGGCTCTTCGACAGGTTACGCAGTCGGAGAAGTATATTGTGGCCCTTAAGCCCAATTTATACTTATGCGTAAAGTGTAAGTATAAATTGGGCTTAAGGGCCACTATATACTTCTCCGACTGCGTAACCACGGAGACCCCTCGAGCCTTCATAGTTCTCTGTCGTGGTGCCTGATACGCACGGCTATTTCCCGCCCGATCAGTAGGGGTCGCTTCACAAGGTTGTTGTGCTTTTGGCTACAGCGAGCAATGGCGTCCGAGAGAGAAAGACTGTTGTTGTTGTTGTTGCAGCGGAATAACATCGAAACAGTGGTCGTTTCTCACCTGAAATAAATATTTTTCTGTCCCCGAACGCAGTTTTTAAGATAATTTGAGGCGAGAAATTAGCCATTTAGAGTCTAAACATGTGGTTTGTGTATTAAGATATGACATATTTATGGTTTGGCAGCGACGTTGTTGGCGGTGATCAGCTCCGCCTCTGTGGACGCTCGTAGAGCAGCGTTATCTCGGCTTGCCCTGAGGACCAATCGCAGGCCTTGCCGTCTCCGTTGTCACTTGACGGAGTGACTAACAATATTTCGGGCAGCTGGAGACGACGGAGAGGCTCTCCAAGAGGGGTCTCCGTAACGTACGTAGAGCACTTTACGCAGGGGTATACTGTGGCCTTAGCAGTAGAAGATGAGTGAGTGAGAAGGATGGACACTATTAGAAATGTTCAAGGAGGTACAGTATAGTGATTATATTGGAGAAAGGATGTTAAAGATGTAGCTGCCGGGCAGGAGGAAAAGAGGAAGACCACAGAGAAGGTTCATGGATGTGGCGAAGGAGGACATGAGGACAATTGGTGTAACAGAAGAGGACACGAGGACAAGATGGCGGCAGATGATCTGTTGTGGTGAAGAAAAAGAAGAACCTCTAAATGGATAAAAGTGGTACGATGGACTCGCACCTGTGCCGGGACATTTGCATTACGCGAGTGTCCTCGCTTCCGTTTGGAGAGTTAAACAAGCATCAGCCGATGCGCCAGACACTGTAGGTGTTATTATGCGGTTTTGCAGTAACATCATGACGCTACACTTGTGGCCGTGGACGCCGACAACAGGCGTCGAACCTGTGACAGCAGCAGCAGCCATATGAACAGGTCATGAGCCGCACCAGTGTTTGTGAGTTTGTGCGTCACACGTCGTGCACGTCTCCTGTTACAAAAACATCATGCAAGTGCGCGCTAGGTCCTCATTATGTGTGAGTCTCTCATGGACACAAGTATGTCCACAAAGGGGAACATGCAGTGGTGACTCACAGGGTATGAGCACAACCCTGTGTGAACAGACAGTCGTGATAGCTATGTACAAACAGGCTCATTATGTTGCTATTACTCAGTACATTCAGTCATGATGTATTTCCATAAAAACAAGGCTATTCCAGCATTAAATAAAGGCACATTTCTATTCTTTCCAAAGGAAATGCTGCAACTGCTGGGCGTGCGATGCAAATCTGTACAATTTCTTGTCAAGAGTTTTCTAAGTAACGCCCTTTATTGACAAATCTATACTCGTTAAACCAACTGTACATTCAGTACGCTATCACACTAGTCTAGCCTAGCTTTAGCACACATGGCTGCTGCACACATTCCTGTGTTTGGTGGCTGACGAGAGGATCCAGTGTGTTTGTCATGTATAAAATGACGCAGCTGTGCTATGACGACCCCACCCGTGTTGAGGAGATATGGAGTAATGGAAAATGATGAGGACATATCTTTATTATTTGACTGAAGGCCCCATCGAGACATCAGGATTAATAATGTAGTAATTAATATGGGGATAGTAGGCGCAGACCCTTGGGCCTGGTAGGCCCAGTTCAGTTCAGTAACCCATCCTTGACCTCAGCAGCCTGGAGTCGGGGGTTTCTGTGACACACTCAAGCAACTTCTCAGCTCAGAGCGACACCTCGGTGTGGAATCTATCAAGAGCAGAGGCTTGTGTGCGTGTTATGTTGCCTCAATCAGCAGCGATTGGTGAAAAAGTTATTCGGTGACTTTCCTTGCTTTGCACTACACATCGCAGGGGAGACGCAAGACTTAAGTGTCCTCCGAGTCCCTGGTGACAGACCTAACCTTTTTATCCCACGTCTGCAGCAAATCCGTCCCCTCGACAAACTTTGCACTAGATAACCTTGGGTTTAAATGGGTTTTCACCAGTGGGAATGTGTTGAATTGGCATTCGCGCCCTCGGTCCAATAACTTTCCAAAGTCTACCAATTTGTATTGGCTTCGGCTTTGATCAGGATCAGTGGAAACTACTGCGAAAAGAAAATAGTTGACAAACCATTTGATCTTGATTCATTTTGGTGCATCTTTTTAAAAGTTTTTGTTTTGTCAGTTTCTTTGTCTGCTTTACATTTATCTTTCAGCTGTTAGCATCACGATGAGCATTAATGTTTGTCGTGATCCTTAATTATGAAAACTACATTTGTCGATATGCCCCGAGGCTGTACAAAAAAATCCAACAGTTAGCACCTTGTTTGCTTAAGAGCATGTAAATGTAAGTGTCCCAGTTTATCTTGATCATCCACTTGTTCAGGAAGGTTTTCCACCAAAGTAAATACAGTAGATACACATGTATCAAAATTAGGATCAATTGGGTTCCATAAGTCGAAATATGTGGATGTTTTTCAGTACAGAAGGCAGATAAATACAAGAGAGTGTGTTTTTTCTGGTAAAGTCTTGGGTCAGGTTTGCGTTTCGACTGAGAACAGTACCTTCAATTGGTAGATGGATCTGGGCGAGAAGTTGACACAGATCGCAAGAATTTTCTTGCCCAATCAGCCGACTGTCATGGGCTGCTCTGATACGGTCCAGCTCCACCCTGATTGTAACTCTTGTTCACCAAGGGAAGGATGCCAAATAATGGAATGGCTGGGGCTGGTTATTTTGGTACTAACCCTTGGTGGAAACACGGCTAAAACGTGCTTGTTGTCCCAAAGAGATGCTTCAAATAATTGTTGTAAGTGTCTGGCAGCACTACTGAAGCATTGTCAGTCAACTCTCACTCAAGTCTCGCCCTGAAATCTCATGAGACTTGAGCGTTCTTGCATGTCTAATGGACCAGCTTTTTCTGTTTTCTCTTTGTGTCTACTCTCGTACACACCCACGTTTATGAACATTTCAACACAGAATGAAGAAACGTTGTCCTCAGAATCTGATGAAATAACTGAAAATGGAGATTTGTCACTGCTGTGTGACTTGCTGCGAAAAAGGGAAGTCATTCGACGGAGTAAACACCGTTGCACCAGTTTCCTGTTGCAGCTTTATGATCAGTTGCGTTTCAGCCAGCCACGTTTACGAGCACGAGCAACAAACTCCTGCAGCTTCAGCATGTGAGAGGAAAATAAGCGAAGGCTCCGATCGGATCTTAGCAGGCGGGACTTGTAAACGTTGCCTAATGGGGGTTGGAGTGAAGTTAGTGGCCAAATGGAACCACTGGAGCACAACACAGCTCACACCGAGAGACCCGGGAATTCGAGACCCCCCACCGCCAGCCCCCACATTGCAAACACCGACATATTAGTGCAGAAACAGAAAGTCGAGCGCGCATGCATCAACGGACGCGCACTCACATGAACACAGACTCATAAAACAACATATGCTCCTGTTTCTACAACCTGGAGCAGCAGGTGGGACGCTCCCTCCTTACTGGGCTGAACAGGAGGAGGGAGAGGGAAGAAGAGAGAGAGCACACCTCTGCCTTTGTTGGACACACAGGGGAGTGTAAACCGTCATTAGACGCACACTCACACACGCACAACAGACTCATTCTTTCATGTTAGTCCACTGTTTATGCGATATATAATGCAACCGAACCACCCAAATCTATCTTGCTAGCTCAAAGTTGGCTAACAGGCAACATATATCTATCATGGAAATTCTATCCGTGAAAAGTACCAAAATGAATCAGTGCCACAACATGACATGTTAAGTTTCACATTTCAACAAGACATGTTGACTTTACACAACATATAATGTGATAAATGATGTCACTGTAACTATCCAACCAGCTAAGCTAGCTACATACATACAAAAAAGGTCGACAAACCTTTGGTTGATAACTTGCTAAATTAAGTTTCAATAAACTTAATTTATGTTGGTGTTTGTCTACAGGTTTGTCTACCACATTTATATTGTTAGAATTGTTAGAATGTGAAACCTTACAGAGTATTTTGAGATACTCATTATTTATAGTATTTTTATGGCATTTTAAATGGACGAATGTCGTCAGTATTGTCATCTTTTAGCTAACCTTTTGGGATAGATAGATAGACATCTCGTCTTTTAGCTAACATTTGGCTAACTTTAAGCTATCTTTTAGCTGTATTATAGATAGATAGATAGATAGATAGATAGATAGATAGATAGATAGATATCTCATCTTTTAGCTAACATTTGGCTAACTTTAAGTTATTTTTTAGCTGTATTATAGATAGATAGATACTCGTCTTTTAGCTAACATTTGGCTAACTTTAAGCTATATTTTAGCTGTATTACAGATAGATAGATAGATAGATAGATAGATAGATAGATAGATAGTGCATATCCGAACAAATTTACATTGCAACTGAGCCAATCCAAAAATCATCATGGAAATGTATGCGAGACTTGCTGATTTGGATGCAATGGCTATTGGCTGTGTGTGTGAGTGAGAGAGAGGGAGCAGATGGGAGAGACACACACCTATAGTTACTGATTACAAACTGATTATTATAAAGACCAATGGAGGCAAGAGCTCCACCATTTCCTGAATTTGTTTTGCCCATCTGGTTCAAGTGCAGTGCACACGGTGCACACGGTGCACACAGGTGGGAGGGAGGGGAGGAACAAACAGGTTCAGGGTGGTGTGTGTGTGTGTGTGTGGACTGCAGTGATATAAACAATAAGAAAGAACAATATTCTCTCAGAGAATGCACAAAAGTATGAATTAATACACATATGTATATAACATATGTTATATGTATTACTATATATATATATGTAAAGTAGAGCTACCAAATGTTTATTGTTCTATTTACTGTGACCAATCGCGGATGTTTGCTAGTTGGTGTCACAATAACCTCTTGTACGTTGTCAAGTTCTCCCTTGGAGCCAACACTGTCGTGCATAACTGGTTTAGACTGAAGGAAACTAGTGGCAGCACAACTATGTGGTGGGTGTTCAAGCATGAAGGCTGTACATACAGTGCCTGACCATGAAATTTAAGGACACACGCACACGCACACACACACGCACGCACACAAACGCACGCACGCACACACACAGTTCCGTGTGCAAAGAAGCTTTCTCTCTCACCACCTGGCCGATCTGCCAAGGTGCAAGCTCATCTGACTTGCAGACAAATGGAAATTGCATTCTTATGTTAAACACAAATGATTAATTAAGAGACAAAGTATAGTCCTTTTTTAACCATGCACCTGTGATTATCTTTTGGGGTTTTTTTTTTATTTCATTTTTTGCAGGAGTGGGTTTGGACTTGGAGTTTCTCTTGCTCTTCCATTCGCTGTCGCCAACCCCCGTGGTCGTCATCTTCTTCCTGTAGTGTTTTGAGTTTGTAAACCGCTTCACGCACAAATTTGGGTCGTGATTTCATGTGTATGAAGACAATTCTGTGTTTATGGGAACACTTAACACTGCTGATCGATGCACACAAGCCTCTGGTCCTGACAGATTCCACACTTAGATGTCGCTCTGAGCCTGAGTTCTTCTTGATCCTACGTTCCATTTATAGTCGTAACTCAGACTTTCCGAGGTCTGAATTCCGGAACAACCCCTACATGGGATTCCAAGATCGCTTCCACCATTCAAACACTGCTAACGTTGAGCATTATTAGCCTTTCTGTCGTGTGTTATAGTGCGACAGTGTTGTTATGAACTTGCTAGTCTGAGATACGCTGTCCTCACTATCCGTTCCAACTTTCATTTTCCGATGTAAACGCAGCATTTAAAGGCCACAGGAAGAAAACAAGCCAACACCAAAGCTCATTAGTGCTACACAGTTTGTGTCTTCCACTGTGCGTTGCCTACAAAATGTTTGTTTTTACTCCTGAAACAGAGAGAGAGAGGAAATACACCCATAATCCTCCACAGCGTGCAGACACAGAAACACACTTAGCTGTACCCAAGAGACAATTTATTCCAATGACCTTTTCCCAAATCTATTTCGCAGTGTTCTGTGGTTGGATGAGGGCAAGTGGCAGAGCAATCGTCTGTTGTGATTACCTCATGTGTGGTTTCTGCCCTTCTGCTGGCAATAATTACCTTTCTGCATAAACTGCATTCATCATGTTGTGACAATACATAAAAGCCTTTATTGGAAATAAGCACAGAAACGACAGAGCGAGAGAGAGCGAGAGAGAGAGAGAGAAAGGTTGTGTGAATGGACGAGGGTGGGGGAAGGGGAAAGGAAGGGTTTCTGCTGCGGGGGTTGGAGCAACAGGAACAAGAAGCAGTGAGTAATATGAAACCTGTATGTATACAGTGCTCGGTAAAGACACAAACAAACACACAGAGAAAAGCAGGGCTATGGGTGTTTGTCATAGCTGCAGCTCGTAAGCCAATTACATCCAATCTGTCCTCCCACGTTTGCATATAAGGCTGCGGTTATTACACAGTCTGAGGCACAACAATATGCTCACAATTTTTTTTTAGTAAAGCCCAAAGGAAGATTAATAAGTCGTCCCACCGACTCTTGGTATAAGCTACATGGCGAGCAGCCGACGTGATCGATAACCGAGAGCAACCGTTTCATTGGGTAAATGTCACATCACATTTTCTGTCTCACTCTCACCGGCAAGCAAATCTCCGGCAAACCAGATGAGGTCAAAGCAACGGCGGAGTCTGACTGTTGCCGTCGCTGTGCGACGAGCGCTTCAGCCGCGTCTGACGGCGCGTGAATGATGCGACGTCCGATGACGTTCGAGGGAAAAGGCGTTAAATCCTCGGATAAACGCTCGATGCCACAAAAACGATGTGCAAAGGTCAATTAGTTTAGCATTAAGTGTCAAAACAGGGCAGAAGTGTAACTGTTGTTGTTCTTGTCTTTGTTATTTCACTGCCTCATTTTTGTCCTTTCTTACTGTAAAGCTCTGGGTTTAAGACCAATCTTCTTTCTTAAGGCAAGAATAGACTCAACAGTGTGGTACACTCTTAGAAATAAAAGTGTTAAGTAGAACCATATAAGGTTCCTCGGCTTGTCCTCATAGGAGAACCCCCTTTGGCTCCAGGTAGGGACCCTTTTGGAGGGTTCCACCAAGAACCCTTTTTAAAACCCTTTATTCAGGAAAGGGGTTTTAAAGGGTTCTCTGGATCAAAATAGTTCTTACTGGAACCATTAGTGTTACCAAGAACGCTTGGAAAAGGGTTTTCAGAAGCAAATGGTTCCAGGTAGAACCGCTTGTAGCTCTTGTAGAAGAACCCTTTTGGAACCCCTTTTATTTCTAAGAGTGTACAGAAAAATGAAAAACACTTTAATTTCCTGCAAAGACATTTAGACAATGAGCCACGTTGTAACCATCCGAGGTAGACAAACAAAGGCTTTATCCACACGGAAACAGAACTTTCCTGATACCGTCTTTTTAGTTTTCGTTCTTAAAAAGTAGTTTTAAACTTGGTGTTGTTTCAAGAAATATCTTCATACGCAGTTAACCCCCTGAAATGACTCTAAACGTTGTAGTAATTCACCAAAAATGGAGAAGACGGCAGTTAGCATACGCGCAAACCTTGCACCAAAGCACTTCATCGATGCTACAAGAACATTGGAATTGTTTTCACTCTGGCACTGTTTTTGTTCAAAGTATAATGTTATAGGGCTCCCAAATACCTGTTCTATGTGGATAAAAAGCCGGATTAGTTGATTTTCGTTAAAAGAAAACATAATTTCTGCACTGGTTTCTCAAGGGTGGATAAGGCCATCATCATTGCTGTTTTTCTACCGCTTTTCCGGGTCAAGGGGGCATCGGTCTCAGCAGCAAAGCCCAGACACTCCTCTACCCAGCCACATGAACCCTCTCTCCCGGGGGGACCCAGCCGAGACGAGAGATTAATCTCTCCAGAGTGTCCTGGGTCTACCCCGGAGCCTCCTTCCGGTTGGGCATTACCCGAAAACACCTCCCCAGGAAGGCGTCCAGCAGACATCCTGACTAGATCCACCTCAACTGGCTCCTCTCGACTCCGAGTCTGTCCCAATGTTGACCACTTGACCTCTGCAATCTTGTTCTTGCAGTCATTACCCATGGTGAGCCGGTAAATTGAGATCTTTGCCTGTCGTCTAAGCTTCCGAGCCACCTGTCAATCTCTTGGTCCACTCTCCCCTCACTCGTGAACAGGAACCCGAGATACTCAAACGCCTCTAAAGTTAAAAAAAAAAATCCAAACAAAGGATTTCAACAGACAAAATAACAGATTTGAAGTTACTGAACTCCTGTGTGCTGTGATGCAAAATTAATGATTGAGCAGTGAGTGAGCAGTTATTTTACAACACTGTGCAACACTGTGCAACCTTTATCATGACATTCATTTACTTATCTCTCTCGTTTTGGAAGGCTGACGTTCCCTTTCGCCACTGAAACCCTAAATCCGGTAAAAATCACCAGGTTTCTCAAGTGTTACTGTTGTTCGTTTGGCAGAAAAACAGCAGCGTCATTCTGGCTCAAGCCACAGCTTCATATCAAAACAACAGCTGAGAAAAACAGCTCCTTACAAACACAAGTGAAAGAGAGAGAGAGAAAACAACAACAACAACGACGACGACGGTCAAGTGAAACAAGCATAAGAGAGAGGGCTGGAAGTGTGGCTGACTTTAGGGGCCCAAAAATAGGACACATTCCTCTGCAGTAGAGGGTGTGTGTATGTCAACAGGAATACATACCAAGCTCCTGCTGAGGGGCCTGACTCTGTCCACACAGAGAGGCAGGGACAGAGGGAGGGGGGGGGGGACAAAACAAAAGGACGGACTGGTGTGTGTGTGTGTGTGTGTTCACTCTGGATCTGGATGGAGGTGGTTAGATTTCCATTTGTGCTGCAAGGGAAAAAAAGTATCATGGCTTCAACAAACCCCTCCAGTGGAGTGAATCATAGCAACTGAAGACGAGTCGGCATATTTGACCAATGCAAATGAGGCTGAAGGAAAATAAATAGATGAATTAGTTATATTACAGGTAAACACTGAACTGTCGCTGCTGATGTCAACTCAAGACAAACAGTCAGGATGAGGGAGAGGGGGGGGGGGGGTGAAGCCTGCGATTTCTGAACTAAGGTGAACCCACTAAAAAAAGGGGGCAATTATCACCGTATCCATCGGCAGTGGTTGGTCTGACCTGTAACATGAAACATGTCATGACGTAACATTAGACACGTTATACTTTCTTGTTATAATGAGATCATTTATCACATTATATTGTAAAACATGTGCAATAACGTCATCTTTTCTATTTTCTATTTAAAGAGTGGTTAAGTGAAAAGAGAGAAAATGTCTCATCATATTTGTGGAACTTTACATGTTATTTTATGGTACTGGTTAATGTGTATTTTTCTAGGAGAACATAATAACATAATAAATAGATAGATGTTGGTAATCTTCTATATTATTCATAAACATTAATAACCTTGTCTTTTTGCTAATGCTTGGCTGTTTAAGCTACCATTTAGCTGTAAGATAGCTCGATATCGTCTGTCAGCTAACCTTTAGCTGTATGATAGATAGATAGATAGATAGATAGATAGATGTCAATATTCTTGTCTTTTAGCTAACGTTTGGCTAAATTTAAACTACATTTTAGCTGTAACATAGATAGATATTGTCTTTCAGCTTAGTTTAGTTGTATGATAGATAAATGTTAATAATCTTGTCTTTTAGCTTGTTTGGCTAAGTTCAAGCTAACCTTTAGTTGATAGATAGATAAATAGATATGGCTTTCCAGCTAACTTTTAGCTGTATGTTGGATAGATAGATAGATAGATAGATAGATAGATAGATAGTCTTTCAGTTCACTTTAAACCTCTGCTGAATGACTGGCTGATCCTCTCAGTTGTAAAGAGTGGGGATCATTAGTCATAACCGTGTAAGGCTAATGTAGGCAGTGAAATCTCACATATGCACACGCATGCACACGCGCACCTTCCTGTGCGCACATCCCAGCTGAGCAGCTCGAGCCGCGGCTCCGCTGGATCAGTGGAGGTCGTTAGTTTCTTTACACGGTGATTAAAGATGGAAGGACCAATGGCAACAAAGGAGACGGAGAGGACGCTAGCTCCTCCCCCTCTTCTCTCTCCTCCTCCTCCTCCTCCTCTCTCTCGCTCTCTCACTCCCTCCCTCACTCCGTGTGTGTGCTTTATAGATGTATATAATCCCTCATTTGACCCAGAAAACAAACTCCTCTCACTGGCCGAGGCGCAGCAGAGTCACAATCCGCGGCAGAGCTGCATGTAGTCGGAGCATCAGCTGGAGGAACACGCAGCCCCCAGCGCCGATCCAACTTCTCACCGTATCCGGATTCTGCATCAAAGCATCGGGTACGTGTCTCCTCCTGCTCCGCTGCCGACACACGCACACACACACACACACACTCACAGCCGGGGCACCACATTTGTTCTTTATTATTATTATCATAAATCATCATATTGTATAGTCTTTTACACGCGTATATGCACGTAATTGTATGCAGTATGTCATGCTATAATGCGAGCGGTAATTATTATACTCTTGTCATGAAATCTGTGAACACAGCAGTGACATTTTGGCTGAATAAACACACACACACACACACACACGCACGCGCGCACACACATCAGAATGTTTAAGTCATTTAAATAAGGGGGAAAAGTGTTTTTCTGTTTAATGAGGACACTTTTGCTCTGAGAGCAGCCAGGTGGTGTTAATAATCTGCAGTAATTGAATCAGATTAATTACCTGAATCTCTGTCCTTTTTTCCCCCTCTATTTTAAAATGATGATTATTATTTGTAATAATCTTCAGCCTTTTTTAAAGAAAAAAACCCTGCATCAGTTTTTTAACAGGCCAGTTATCATTGCAGCACATTACAGCATCAGCACGGCCACAATCTGTCTCAGATATAAAGTGCAGCCTTTGTCTATGAGTGTACAATATATACATACATATATATATAAATGGAATATTTAGAACGACATAAGGATTCTTTAGTAATGACTGTGTGAAAACAGTGGTGGGTTGATGTGTGTGTGTGTGTGTGGTCTTAGAGAGACATTCCTCTGTGTCCTTTTGGCTGCAAGGGTATTGCTGCCCTCCCTTGTTAGCGTGTTATTCTCTGGTAATTCACTGATGGTGTCATTTTGGAGGTTTGCTGTTCTTTTTATTTTTTTCGGTTTGTTTTGTTTCCTCTCGCTGCTGCAAGTCTTCAAATGACTGGATGAGTCCGATGTTTTATTTTGTTGTTTTTAAAGCAAGCAAACGTTGTTAAAAGCCTTACACAAAAAAGGGGGACAGACTCACCAGAAACAGATTATAAAGAAAGAGCGGCTCAAATCAGAGCATGACACAATGTGACTTTTATTCTCAAAAACACCCCCCCATCATATCCTACATTTCCTCTAATGCAGTTTAAATCCTCCTTAAAAGATAACATTACTTTGTAGGAATAATGTCATATATTACAAGTTATTAATATTGATTTATTTATTATTGAAACATAGAACATAGTTTCTGCAACCTTGACTATTCTGGGGTCTGTTTGACATATGTTTCATTATCACCTGCTCCATACGAGGCGTCTGTGTGACGTGAATGTATGAAACAAGACGTGAACTTATGATTTTTGAGGTTTGTTTGGATTGAAAGTCTAAGGCTCAGTTCCATTTCACCCTTTTCGCCTTCGCACCTTAGCCCGACCTCTCTTGTTTTGTGCTTTTCAGAATCAGAATCAGGTTTTCTTGCCAAGTAAAGGTTTCACAAGTACATACAAGGAATTTGTTTTGGTGTTTGGGGCAAGAAAAACAACAGCAGAACAGTATAAATAATAGGGGAAAATGTAGAAAATGTGCAGTTGAGATAGTTCCTGGAGATTTTCCAGGAGCATACGTAAAATTTGGGCGATTTTTCACGATTATCCAAATCCTACGAAAACAAATACAACTGTCATTAACCTAACATTCTTTGACATGTTGTGTAACTAACCACAAACAACTGTCTTGCAGTCTTTTGTTCGTATACCATAACCTGTTCTGTCAGTGTTAAGGACATTGTCTGACATTTTAAGGGTAGAAATGAGAAACGGGATACATCCCCGATTGTCATACTCCACATGGCCACAAGGGGCGCTTCCAGATGTGTATTAGGAACAACTGTGGTGTCTGTTGTGTTGTAACAGTCGGTGTGAACGTTGATCGGATCTTGATGTTGTCACGAGTATAACCACAACCCTCGACGTGACAGACCTGATACACTGATCTCTCCGTGTTTGTGATTGGCCATGATTTTATAATGATAATAATAGTTGGACTGCAGGCTAACGATGCAGCCCTCTGCAAATATCGTGCTAATCCTCTGTCAAGCAAAACACAGAGCACAAGAAGACAAAGTCATATGTGCTAATGAGTCATGATTTGTTTCTAAAGGTCAGATTTTAGCCGCTTAACAAAAGACTCATCTGCTTCATCATAAGGATATTTTTGTAGATCAATCTCACAATGAGACGGCGTTTTCACACTGGAAACCACTCACCACATTCCATAGAAAGAAATAGTCATTTCAGGGAGCAGCAGACCAGCAGCTACTGTGAATGATTTTCTCTATGGACTTTGGTGCTGGAGATTATCAGAAAACCTGAGATTTTCTTACAGTTGTCCATGGGTTCTGAGAGCATTTCTTTGACCAGTGGACAGTCGAGAGTAGCAAGGATATTTTGGTAGTCCCTTCAAAGTGTATCCTGCTATTGCCGGCTTTCATAGTGACTTGATTTATATACCAAGCAGACAGTCTGGCATTCATTATCAATGTATTTAAGTGTTACCCAACCCAAGTTATTCACACAAATGTCTTCTTTGTAGTGACAGAAGAGACATGGCTGAACACATGATGATGCCCATGAGCCACAGCTTCAGGATGGGCATGAACGGACCTCCGCAGCACAACGGGCAGCCCGTCATGCGCACGCTGCCCAACGGCCAGGTCGTGCACTACGGCAGGAACCCTCAAAACAGCATGGAGGCCGCCATGAGACAGAGGTCGGCCATGGCGGGCCCCGGAGGAATGGGCGGCCCCATGAACGGCTCTCCCATGGCCAACCACCACCACCACCAGATGATGTCTGCGAACATGATGTACAACGGGCAGGCTCCTCAGCAGCAGCAGCAGCAGCACCACCATCACATGCACCCTCAGCAGCAGCAGCAGCAGCAACAGCAGCAACAGCAACAGCAGCAGCAACAACAGCAGCAGCAACAGCAGCAGCAGCAGCAGCAGGGTGGCCACCCGCAGCAGTATCACCCTGGTAACCTCACCTCTCAGCAGCTCATGGCCAGCATGCACCTGCAGAAACTCAACACTCAGTATCACGGACACCCACTCAGCATGGCCAACGGACACCACATGCCCAACGGTGCTCAGTACCGCATGGGCCCGGCCCAGCTGTCGGGCATGCAGCACCACGGCGGCCAGTTGGGCCAGAACAGCATGGACATGGATCTGATTGACGAGGAGGTTCTGACGTCTCTGGTGCTGGAGCTGGGCTTGGATCGTATTCAGGAGCTTCCCGAGCTCTTCCTGGGACAGAACGAGTTTGACTTCATATCGGACTTTGTGTGCAAACAGCAGCCGAGCACGGTGAGCTGCTGAGCGGACGTTTTGCCCGGTTCGGTCGGACCCAGAGAATGACTGAGCGGCCGCAGTAGCACAGCGAGAGGTGACGATCATCATCGGGTTCCGTTTGGGTGAATCCGCGTCTGTCTTCACACTGACCTGCCTGCGAGTTGATGAAGAACCGCAACGAGAGAAAACACAGAGAAGAAGCACGAGGTTCCTCCTCTTTGAGCTGGTGCCAGTAAGATCTGTTGTGTTTGGCCCGTGTTGTCGCATCCTGATGCAGCGGGCTCTGTCTGGACCCATCTGGCCCTCAGCACTCGTGCCTGCTGTGCCAAGGCTTTGGGATAATTGAAAGCTTAACTATCACCAGGGGGCGAAGACAACCTGGGAAAGACTGTCCATCTGGGTCTGCGAGGTTCTGTGGCATCACTAAATGCATTTTATTTCTCATGACATCTTCAACTGGTAGCAGATGTTTTACAAAAATTTCTAAGAGTTTGTCCTCTGAGTTTGTCCTCCGTACAAGGATGAAGGGATTTAGAGTCTAGAATGTTGTTTTTCTGTCCATCTTTTTTTTTTTTTTGCATATTGAAGGCTGGCTCTTCAAAACTGACTTCTTACACATTTCCTTGAAGAGCAGAAGAGTGAGTTGGTGCAGCAACGTGATGGGGTTTAGTTTGTAAACCACTCACTCCCCTACACCAAATCCTATAGAAAAAAAAATAGCGGTTTTTATGGTCACTGCACACAGGAGTTGTAGATCCACTGTGTTATTTTGTGACTTTGGTGTTTTAAATCCTTTCTTTGGATTTATTTAAATGACACACAAACGTACAGTAGACCAGCGGTTCCTGTGTCCCTTTGTGCTAAAAATGCTGATTTTCTCCATGGACTTTGGTGCAGGAGAGCAACCTCAGATTAGTTGTGTTGAAAAGTGCCACTTGGATTCTTCTCTGCTCTCTGTTTCTTTTTACCTGACTTAGATATAAATATATATATATATATATATAAAAATTATAATGCTGTCATTAAATGTATCGCATCTGTTCCCTGTTATTTAACTGTGATTGAATCATTGGCAAAGTCGCCTTTTTGCTTAATGCGTTGGCTTACACCCGGCAGTAAATGGCTCTGACATTTAAGGTGCTCACACTCACGAGAAAGTCTTGGGTTGCTAATTAGTCAAAGAGTTGGGAATGTAGGCAGTTATCATCAGCGACATTCCTGTGGTTGTTTGTAAGGAATCATGGGGAAAAAAAAGAAAAATCCAAACAAAAACAACGCAGTAGCTGTGAGAAGCTTCTGGCCGCAGGTCTGAGGAGGGTTTTGTTTTCTAAGATGGAGACAAAAAGAAACACAAAGAGGTGTGTGATTGCAAGATTATGCATTTGTGTCGTTTTTGTGCGCCTCCTTGTGCGGCATTCAAACCCACCATATGGCGTCCTCTAGGGCTGCAGCTAACGATCATTTTCTTGATTAATTGAGCAATTGTTGGGTTTGGTTTCTTTGTGATGTGGAGAAACCAGAAAATACTCACATTTAAGACGCTAAAAAAAAAATCAGAAATCTTCTCAATCTCGACAAACTTAGTTGGATTTTGTAATCAATGAATGATTGATTAATGGTTGCAGCCCTGGCGTCCTCCTCCTCCTCCCCACACTGGCCTCTACCACTGGCTGTTGTTTGGTGCGCGCGCGCGTGTGTGTGTGTGTGGACACAGCGCTCCCCGGCAGCACTTAGTTTAATCATTATTTAAAGCTGTCGCTACCTGTGGCATTGATTACATTAGCCAGGAGCACAGTGTGTGCAAAGTTGTTGTTTTTTTTTGTCATAGATTAGCTTACTCTGCTGCTTTTCTACTGATTAGATTGAAATTACGTGTTCTCACACGCTTGTCTTAATTAAGGTCAACTTGCACGTTCACCAACAAGTCAATAATTACAAAAGTGGACACATTCTTTTTTTTTTTCTCCCCCTCTGTTTCTTTGAGCACAATCGGTAATGACTTTTTTGTTTTTATATAAGTCCAGACCAGCTGAGGGCCAACTTTGTGCAACCCCTAGTGCTATTTGTGGTGCTGTCTTGACGGGTCAGATCTGCCTGCGCTGGTGCACGGGGCGTTAATCTGTCCCGCTGCAGCTGCAGTCCACCCCCGTCTCTCTGGACGTGTACCATCCTCCTAAGTCAAACAGCTGTGACTGAAAAGCTGCGACAGAGGCAGATAAGTTCCCCCCCGGCAAGTTCGCGTTCCACTTTGCTCTTTGCCCGGCGAACTTGCGGCAGCCACACAGTGAAAACAAGGAAGAAAGACATGGAAACACTTTTGGCCTTAGCGAGACAGTGGCCTCTGATTTCTGCTAGCACATGCAGCGCAGCCTTCTTGTGTGTGTCGTATCTTTGTACTGTAGACTAGGGGCCGAAGTTGATCTAGATACTTTTAAAGGTACTTTCAAATGAAAAAAATAATAATGAACGAATGGAACACTCAGTACGTTAACATGACGTTATAACAAGTGATTGTTTCAGGAAACGTTTACATCGTCTTTTAGTAGTTGTTTTTGTCGTTAGCCCTGAATGATTCAACATAGCACGACTGTAAAACATCTCTGCATTGTTGCAGCTGACAATTCACCAGACTGGATTATTGAAACCCAGGAAGAGACTGTTTCAATTGTACTATTTTGGACCAACACACCCAAATAATCCCTTTGGGAGTAGCATAAATATGTTCACCTGGACCCAAACTAGCTTAGACGGTGTGTCTATGTTCCCAGTAGAAAATGGTTGACAAACTTGAAAATTTCACTTCAGCTGTTAAAACCTTTGTTTGAATTAGCTATAGTTTAAAAAAAAGTGTCAACCATTTTCTTTTTACAGTGCAGGACAAGACAAAAAAGGGTGAGAAAAATCCAGACGGATGCTTTTTGGACTGTCAAATATGGCAGAACAACAAGCTAGCTGCTAGCTAAACAACTTTAAACAACAGCTACAGCTAAACAACTTTAGCTAGCAGCTAGCTAAAGTTGTTTTGATCCAGGAAACAAAAAAACCAACAACAAATGACTTACGAGCTGAAAAGGGGCACAGTGCCACCTAGTGTCGTGGAGTCGGACACCTTTGAGTTCAGCACATCGATTCCTCACTGGTGTTTGTGACCCGAGTTATGACTTAACTGTTTAAATGTTAACGTACTGAGTGTCGGATATACATGTAAATCAGTGGCTGGTTTTAGAGTGTGTTGACAAGAGATTATAATCCTAATCACTTTTCACAAACAAGTGTGTAGAATACCGTGATCCAGTGTGTGTTGCAGTGGGTGCATGAGCCTGAAGCTTAAAGACCAAGTTAGACTTCATGTTAGCGCAAGCGTGAGGGATGACGACGATGATGATGATGATGATGATGATGATAATGATGATGATGATGATGATGATGATGATGCCACACCACTTTCCCACAGAGCAGCTGAGAATGTACAGTACAAACACTCTGTGGGAACTTGTCTTAAAATGGTAGATAAACGTGAGATTGTAATCCCTGTTCCAAAATGACACGTTGTTTATTTGGGTAATGCCCCCCCCGACCACCACCACCACCACCACCATTTTTCCCATTTCCCCCCAAAAGCTTTTGTAATGTTATTGATTCTATTTTAAGAAAATGTATTTATTTTCAAATAAAATATTTATTTAAAGAAATCATATTTTGTACATGTATTTTTTTGTATCCTTTATCTCTCGCTCCAGTGTGTATATGTAAGGAAAAAAACTCAAACTTTGTGGGTGCGAAATACTAATTCATGGGTATAAAATGCTAATTTGTGGCTACAAAATGCTAATTCTTTGGTATGAAATCCACATTTTTTGGTACGAAATGCAAATTCATGGGTGTGAAATACTAATTTATGGGTACGAAATGCAGCTCTCATGGGAATTAGTATTTTGTAGCTATGAATTACCATTTTTTCCCCTATATCGCGACTTTGCTCGGCCTATTCACACAACCGTGTTTTAACGGTGGCAATTATGGCGTTAACATGGAGAGCTCAGTGTTTCCTCTGAGGGTTCTAGGTCCACGGTGCAGTTTCTTTTTGATTTGTCTTATTTGCCCGAGGTGTTTTTTTTTCTCCTGCTGGTTTTCTCCACAAAAAGTGATCAGCAAACACGGGAGCAAAGTACAAACAGCATATCCTAGTAGTCAAAGTGGTGAGTCAGCACTGTGTCAACACAAAGGTTTACTTTTTTATGGTTCACTCTGGATTATACCACACAATAAGAACATTCGAAGTTGATTAAACAGAGTAACAAGAGTGTAATAAAAAAAAAAAAACCAAACCAAAAATAAAACGGTGAGCTGTTTTGTAACAAAAGTGAAATAAATCTAATTAAAATTCTAATTAGCTGAGCAGCAGAGCCATTTCAGGAGTTCCACGTGCTGCTCCACGTGTTGTCAACTCATCAAGTCAACGTTTTTGTCCTCGAGTTGTTTGCACTGGATCTTTGAAAATGAAAAGATGCAGCGGAGCAGACAGCAGTGAGTCACTGAGAGGGGGAAGTTAACCCTGCACTGTCACCACTAAAATCATTCATTATTATTTAATACCTCATTTATTTAAAAAAAAAAAAAAAAAATCACTATCAGTATCATCTATTTATAAGTAACAATAAAAGAGTTGATTTCATGCCAACTCCCATTATGACCAAATACTCATGGTAAGTTTTTTTTAAATGTAAATATAACATTAAAAGTGTTAAATACACTCGTACATGTACATTTAGTGTAAATTTAACCATTTTATTGCTTTTAACATTAAAGGAGAAAATACATTTACAAATAGTGTAAATTTGACTCTTTTATTGTAACCTTAACATTTAAAGGGTAAAACACATTAAAAAACAGTGTTCTTTTTACCATTTTAGTGCAAAAAGGCTACATTTGACTCTTTCATATCACACATTTCTTTATTGTTTGTGTGAACTCACAATTACAATGTGAGTAAAATGCAAAATAAATATAAATAATGAGAAAAAAAAGAAAAATAAATGTTTAATAAAATCTAAAATAAAGTATCACAAAGTCATTTTGATCAAACTAAATGATGCAGTGTTGTGCTTTTACTCTTTGTCTCAATGTGATTCCCACCTCAGCTGTTATTTGTTGTTTACTGTGTATCTGCATGTAGTCTACTTCAGCAGTCTGGCTGTCACCTGTTTCCTGTTCTCAGTGAAATGTGTTTATTTCCTGAATCAACGTGTGCACATTCAGTGCACTTTGCACTGATGTAGTTTACGAGGACAGACATGAAGGAGGAGGAGGAGGAGGAGGAGGAGGAGGAGAGGGGGAGCCACAGCAGCTCGTCACGTAGGAGTTCATGTTCTCCTAAAAAAAAGTGAAAATATGAAGTTTGAGACGGAGTAAGACTTGAGTGAGGACTTGAGTTTGGTTTGTACTAAAGCGTAGATTGTCCTGCATGAAGCACGAGCACCAGACGTAACGTCTACACTGGTGCGTCGGGTGAGAGGCTGAAAAAAAGTCATTGTGTGGCACACCTCACTGACCGCTGACGTGAAACTGATAAGTGAGCTGAAACAGAAGTGAAAATGGTGATGTTATGATAGTTAGAAGTCCTTCACTCTTAGAAATAAAAGTGCTAAGTTGAACCTTAGAAGGTTCTTCGGCTTGTCCTTATAAGAGAACCCTTTTTGGCTCCAGGTGGAACCTTTTTATAGAGGTTTCCACCTGGAACCCTTTTAAAACCCTTTATTCAGGAAAGGGGTTTTAAAGGGTTCTCTGGATCAAAATGGTTCTTACTGGAACCATTAATGTTACCAAGAACCTTTGAAAAACCCTTTCTTCAATGGTTCCAGGTAGAACCTCAGCCCTTGTAGAAGGACGCTTTTGGATCCCTTATTTCTAAGAGTGTAAGAATGAAAAGACAAGAGTGATGAGTTGATTTCTCCCAACCTTTTACCTTTACAGATTATTGTGTATTTATCTCTTTTCAGACGTGATTTGAATTTATTAGAAATGGGTCAAATATATTTGATTTGGTGACATATCGTCGTCCTTCCTCGAGGGCAAATATCGATATTTGATAATGAATTAATTAAGGTAAGCTACTGGCAGTTTCACTCGCCGGGCATCACCACTTCATGTCTCCTCTAGGTGGCACTGCTCAAATGAATGAAGAGGGAGTTTACAGCGGGATAACGGTGGAAAAATCTACGTTAAGAGATGCTTCATCTACGTTCAATACATAGACATGTTCTCTATGTTGTGAATAAACAGAGAAATACTACACTTTTAACTTTTCACGTTAACATTTCTTTTTTTTTGTTGCATTTTTTCCGGTTAGACAGATATCGTGATGTATCGCTATACGATTGTCCTATCACAGAATCGTTGTATCGGGATGTTATTGGTATCGCGTACCCTGTGATTCCCACCCTTACTAAGTAATAAGCTATAAAAGCACGTGAGTAATCTGTGCTATTATACAAATGTAGGATAAAGTAAAATAAAATTGTTCGAATCCTAATGAGAGGACGTCGCAGAGGTCAGCGCGTATGTGAGCCGTTTACGTCCGTCTCGTGGGACATTGTTACCGTGGCGATCGGCTCCAGCTCTCAGCTCCGTGACCTTGTTGTGACAACAGTGAACACCTCTAACATTACTGCAACACAGCGCACGCACGGTGATTATTTTTGCTCTGCTGTGCATTAAAAGCTGTTTTCGTCGTCACGTCCAGCCCAGAAAGATGTTCAGAGACATGTTTATCTGGAGGATACTGGGGGGAAATTTTCTCTCTCTCTCTCTCCGCCCTGGCTGGAAGACAGTTTATTTGCTGTATAGTGTTACGAGCTCAGCTCAGACCAGAGTCGGTAGTGCGTGAACAAACAGTGCATTTCTCATTTATTTTAGTGACACCGTCGTGTTGGCGGGTTGTGCAGAATCACAACTTTTGCCAAGATGGTTCAGTAAATCGAGTATCAGCAGCTTCACATTCCTTTAAAATGAAGTTGCTCCCGTTGATTAACAGCAACGAAATACATTGGTTGAAGTCACCTTTAATCCGATTCAGACGAGCAGCTTGTGAACAGGCAGGGCAGGCAACTGCTTGGGGCCCCGAGCCGATAGGGGGCCCCCGACACTTGGAGCCTGACGGCTCTTAAACAACAATGGTTGATTTGCAATGACATCTCAGTAGGAAACTTCCCTAAAGGGGCCCCACGTCAATCCCATGATCCCACCTCACGTTAACCTGTGAGAAGTTATCGTTCTGCAAGTTATTTACAGAACTTTTTTTAATACGTTTTTAGTTATTATAGTTATTTACAGTATTTTATTGTTCTGTATATTTATATTGTCTTATAATGTGGGTTCTTTACAGTGTAATTTCTTTACTAAGTTTACATCGTTTTTTAAAAAAGTTATTTACAGTGTTGTATTCTTTACATATATAGTTTCACATACTTGGAGTGAAAAAAAACCTTTTGACTTCATATATTTTTTCGTTGGTGTCAGATTATTTATTATAACATAATAATGATGAACACTGGTCGGAAGGGCCCCCTGGGAATTTTTGCGTAGGGCCCCTACAGACTCTAGAATCGCCACTGATCCGATTTACAGCATTATTTGCAAACCTAGACCACGCACTCGCCCACACCAAAGTCCATAGAGAAAATCAGTGTTTTTTAGTGTCAGGGACACAGGAGCTGCCATGTTGTGTTTGTGTTTGTGTCACTGAGGTAAAATCAATAAAAAAAAAAGGATTTCAAACACTGAAGTCGCACAATAACACGTGAACTTTCTGCAGCAGTGGAGCAACAACTCCTGTGTTGAGATTTCCTCAATGGACTTTGATGCAACAGCAGCAATTTCCATGAATCATCACTTCGTTTTGAATAATTTGAGCTTAATACACTGAAGCTGCTCTGTATTTGTACTGTATGTTTAATTATTGTCATATTTCTGACATATATCAGTATATATACTGTTGTCCATAGGGATGAGCCAATAATCCTGGACAAAAACACTTTATTTGATATTACAGAAAGAATAATCCCAATCCAACATAATACAAAGAAGTAAATGTGACATAAATAGTTCACTGAACACAAAATAAGAATAAAATGAGTCATGTTCTGACTGTGAGAGGAGGAGGAGGAGGAGGATATTTGTGACACAGTTGGAGCTTCATGTTTTTGCAGTGGAGACAGACAGACAGACAGACAGTAATACCAGGTGTGAGCAGATTACACACTGTATACGCCACAATGTGAAACAGCAATTTAACTACGCGCTGTGTACAGTACACACACGCGTGTACGGTGCATCGCAGTGTTTTTTTGTAGTATTCAGCACCTTCACCTACTCACCAAACTGGTTCACTTCGAACGAGCGTCAGACTTTTTTTTTTTTTTTTTTTTTTTTTTGGTGTTGTTGTTCTGCGTCCGTGCCAGCCGAGCTGTGACCTGCTCCTCAGGACACGGAGGAGCAGGAGCAGCAGCAGCAGCAGCTCTGGCACCGGTGGGGGAACAGCAGGGCGGCGCTGCTGAGTGCCACGTGTGTTTTCAGACGTGCTTTAAAGCACCGCTGACGCCAGCGCTTTCAGGCCCGGCAACAAGCCTGTTTTTTATACTTTCACACATGAGCGTCGCCCTGAGGAGCTGCATGTGTGAACGCTGACAGCTGAATGTGCTGTCACTATGGCTACATCCACACTACTGTGTTTTCCGTTTGACGGGAAAAAAAACAGCAGTTTTTCTGTCTATTTATTATGAATTCTCTGATTTATTATGTAGGTTCGATCTCAGGTCATGGGGAAATGTGTGTAAGATAAGATAATCCTTTATTAGTCTGACACCAAAGGCAGTCGTGGTAGTAAACATGCGTTTATACATCTATGAATGCACATTTTATAAAAACGATTAATATGATAAATAATATACAGGGTATAATATACAGGGGTCTTAAAAAGTCTGAAATCCAATAATTTGAATTCAAGGCCTTAAAATTGTCTAAAATTATCCTAAAATCTCGTAAAAGGTATTAAATACAATTTTGAAAATCTATTAACATTACTTTTATTTAAAACATGCATAAACTTCAGTCTCGCTTTGAAATGTTTCAAGTTTTGAGGATGCGATAGCATAACTACAACACGGAACTAAAGTAGGCCACCTGTGCTGCCCGGTGAGAATTTATCGCGCACCACTAGCTAGTGTTCTGTGCGCGCGCCGCGGCCATTTACAGCTTAGCATAGCAGCGGAGAAAACTTAACGAAAGCCCACAGCTAAGCCGAATTGCTTGCATAAGATGGATAAGTGCAAGTTCAACGATTTGTGGATGTGAAATGGGTCTTAAATTGTATTCATTAAAGGTGCATTATGTAATAAATCTAAAGCAACTGGCCATAAAATCCTCCTAATATGTCACAGAGACTCAGGAATAATGTTCATATAACAAACTGAACTCACCAACAACAACAGTACAGACAAAATATTTTCATAAATTTTTTTTTTGCAGACTGCAAATCGTGTTTATGTTTTGAAATCATGTTTTGGCATGTGGCGCCACCTACCGCCGTCTACCAATCATTGCAGTCAGTAGAGTCTCAGCTGCCGAGCAACCACGGGTTGCCAGTTACGTCAAAAACCTAAAAGACCTCGGTATTTTGAATTTGAATGTAGTAACCGTTTTTGGCCACATTCTTACATATGGCGCCTTTAAGTCTTTAAAGCTCTTAAATTTGACTTGTTGAAACCTGCAGAGACCCTGAATATAGAAGTGTAAACACTGTCAAGGAGTGCAAAACCTTACCAAAAGTACATAAAAAAGGCTAAAAAACACCAGATTTTCTAATTTAAAGCAATTCTACATATGGGTATATTGTTTAATTTCTACATTCAAAATCTAAATATGGCCAGGTTTAAATAGTTGTGTGATTTCCGTGTGAGAGTAAGTGTGATGACTCACATGAACAGGTGAAAGTCAGACAATGTCACATAAATAATTTCTGTGTCTGAGATCAACAGCAGTGAGTGTTGGTACAAGCTCAAACAGGTCCAAGGCACTACAGTATACCTGCCTCTTATTTATTCAAGAGCTTATGCAACAAACATACAACTCAAGCAGGGAGAGTATTAAGTATATATAAGCAGGGATCGTCTCGAAAGCGCTAATTCTGCTCCAGTATGAAATCTTATTCTGGACCAAACTAACAGCTACAACAATGCCCACTTTCCTGTTATTTATGGAATCATCCTGAGGGAAATATCTGTGTTTGGAACTGCTGAACGCTCCACTGTGTTTTTCTCTCTGTCTGTGTCTGCTCAGGTTTGCTGCTGCTGCTGCTGCTGCTCGGTTTATAAGATGTTTTCAGAAAACAAATGCATTTGAGAGCAGTGAGACTGAAGTATTCAGTGCGTACAGTTCTTATACAGCACACTACTCGACTACTCGAGTACCTGGTGTTTTTTAAGCACCTGTTCCAAGCGAGCTCAGCTAATACTAAAATGTGACGTCAACAGACTGCCGCCCACTGATTGGTCACAGAGTGTCGTCACTGGAAGGCACCATTGTGTCCTTGACTCCAAAAATGGATTCTCCAAATAATGTTGTCGAGATACTTGTGTTCGCTCAACTCAAAATTAAAACAAATGTGTCTCTCAAACAAGATATGACCTTTTTCTTTTGCCCGAGCGCAGTGACTTTTTTCGAAAACCAGCTGTCAAATACCCAGTTGAGCTCTTAAACACAGCTCTGCAGGATGACTGTTCACTGTAACCTTGTAATGTTTTGTTCCCACTTGACACAAGGCTGTAAAAAACCCAACAATAATACAAAAAAAAGGAAAAGAAAACTGAACACACGTTAAGAGTCAAATCCCAGAATTCAGTGTTTATAAATGACAGTGTGATTCAAGGCTGCCAGAAATGGAACCGCACCCTTTCCCATGCTTGGATGTCAGCAGCTGCATGTTTGGCTGTAAATAGTTTTGGGAAGGTAAATGTCATTCACTCTCATGCCCTGAGGCAACACTGGGTTGTCCGAGAGTTCACTCTGTGCTTTCCGGTTTGCTCATGTCTGCATTTCACTGTAGTCTGACGACTGAATCCTTTTACTGTCTGAGAAACTCAGTGTCATCGAAATTCTCATACCCTCTTTCTATACGACATGACTCACCTAAACATTCCAGTCAACCCTGAAGACAAAGATCTATCTGACAAAATCACTTTATTTGATATTAGAGAAAGAATAATCCCAATCCAACATAATACAAAGAAGTAAATGTGACATAAATAGTTCACTGAACACAAAATAAGAATAAAATGAGTCATGTTCTGACTGTGAGAGGAGGAGGAGGATATTTGTGACACAGTTGGAGCTTCATGTTTTTGCAGTGGAGACAGACAGACAGACAGACAGTAATACCAGGTGATCTATCTATCTATCTATCTATCTATCTATCTATCTATCTATCTATCTATCTATCTATCTATCTATCTATCTATCTATCTATCTATCTATCTATCTATCTAAATACAGCTAAAAGATAGCTTAAAGTTTGCCAAATGTTAGCTAAAAGACGAGATATCTATCTATCTATCTATCTATCTATCTATCTATCTATCTATCTATCTATCTATCTATCTATCTATCTATCTATCTATCTATCTATCTATCTATCTATCTATCTATCTATCTATCTATCTATCTATCTTAATACAGCTAAAAGATAGCTAAAAAGATGAGATATTTATCTATCTATGCTAGCATACTAGCATCTATCTATAATTCCATTTTTAACTAGCTTGCACACACAAAATAAGCTAGCACACAAACTTATCTGTCTTTCTACAACACAGCTAAAACCTTAAAGTTAGCCAAAGGTTAGCTAAAAGACTTTAATTGATAGGAATTTAAATGTTTACTTTGTGCCAAATTTCATCATTTCCACATTAAACCTTTAGTCTATTTGTTGGGGGAACACTTTTACAGCTGGACCATGACCTGGAAGTGAAAAAGGGGTCAATGTAGCCTACAAACATTTCAAAGCAATGCAAAAACACTGCATTAGCTGGGAAAATAAACATGATATAGCGATGGAATGGCAAAGGTAGGACATGATTTATGTACGCTGTTGTTGAAAGTATGATGTTGTTGCTCTTTGTTTGGCTGCTGCTTCAGTTAAATCACTCATAAAAAAAAAGATAAGAAATACAGGGTTGTTGAACTCTGTCGACTCTGAACTTCCATGTGCTGTCATTAGCTTCTGCTGTTGAATGGTTGTTTTTTATTGGCATTTGTTAGCATTAGCATTTTTTCTCTCTACAGGAATAACGTATAATTTGTCCACATGACTGGGTGTTTTGGACGTGTAGTTTTGTCACCGTCTGAAACAGAGTAAAAAAAAAAAAAAAAAAGGACGTCTTTTGTTGTCAATGCCAGAATACTCATAGTGACTGATGGACATGATTGTGTCTGGCTGGTGTGAGTCAGCGGGGAAGGCGACCAGAGCTCGTCTCTCTGCTTCATTTCCACGAGACTTTTGGAATTTTGTTTGTAATCAGTCAGAGCTTGCTCAGGTGCAGCCGTGACGCAGACACAAATACAGTATAATTGCAGGCCCGTGTCTGTCCTGGAATGCACACACCAAGTTCTTGAAATGTCTCAGCAGATACTCCCCATTTACCTGGAAAGTGTTTACCAGGTACAACAACAACAACAACAACAACACTGCAGGTCCATCAAGGACATTTACATTTATATTATAAAAATGTAGAATTTCTTGTGTCACAGTAAGCGCTCCGTAACCGCCGGATCGCTTCGTTTCAAACTTCTCCTTCTGCATAATTTGTCCATACTGAGACGTAACCATGGCGACATCACTACAACAAGATCAGTGTTTTCAGATTTTTTGAAAGTTGCGTGACAATCAGTTGCGTGTGTGTGTCCTCCTTCTAATGTTGAGTAATCACATGGTGTTTGTGGCATGACCCGTTAACACTGAAGCACTGTCCTGAGCGGATAGAAGGAAGAGGATTGTGTGCAAATCAGTTTACTAAAATAACACAACACGGTTTTACAACATAGTTTCATAAGAACTGGACCGACATATCCACCAAGAGTCAACGCGCTGTCCTCTGTCAAGGTTATCTCCATTTAATAGTTGTAAAAAACAAGCCAATTTGTCAAAAGAACAATGCATTTTCAGGGTTTTCACAGACAAATGTAACTTCATTTTGCCTGTGGCTGTTGAGATTTTCTTCAAAGCGCTCCGTGCGGAAAGAAAATGTCTGATTGTGACATTTTGGGAAATGGTTTCACACGTATTATATCAGCGTTTCTTCAGAGCTCATGTGGGCGAGCGCGGAGAAAAGTGTGTGATTCATGAGGTATCATTGTTATTGTTGTTGTCATTCCAGGAAAAAAGTCCGGGAAAATGTGATTGTTATGAAACAGTAGTGAGACGAATTAGGCAACGGTGGACTCTGACACGTGGTCACGAATAACTTGTTTTTTTTTAGGCGCAGCAGAGGGAAACGGCACAGCTCTGTAGATGAGGCTGATAAGGATGCTCAGACTCCTCAGTTTAAATTCTGCTCTATTAAAAAACATATTGGTGGGAAAACAGAGTCATTGGCTGAAATACATATGACTAAATGCAAAGGAAATCAGGTCTGATAGATAGAACATGCTATAGTTTACACACGTTACTTAAGGGCGCCATATGTAAGAATGTGGCCAAAAACGGTTACTACACTCAAATTCAAAATACAGAGGTCTTTTAGGTTTCGTTTTTTGACGTAACTGGCAACCCGTGGTTGCTCGGCAGCTGAGACGCTACTGACTGCAATGATTGGTAGACGGCGGTAGGTGGCGCCACATGCCAAAAACATGATTTCAAAACATAAATATGATTTCCGGTCAGCAAAAGATTTTTTTTAATTCAAATATTTTGTCTGTACTGTTGTTGTTGGTGAGTTCAGTTTGTTATATGAACATTATTCCTGAGTCTCTGTGACATATTAGGAGGATTTTACAGCCAGTTGCTTTAGATTTATTACATAATGCACCTTTAACATAAAATGTCTAGTATAATTAGTAACTGTGACATTTGTTTGGTTACTAGACTTGTCGGTCATGAAAGTCCCCCCCCCCCCCCCCCCCCCGGACCCCAGTGTGAGTGTATCTTATACTTCTATACCAGCAAAGAAAGTCAATGACCGACTTTACAGCAACAAAGGGTTAGGTTTTAAACGGCAGTTGTGCGATTTTAGTTAAAGCGTTTTCGTTCAAAGTGCAGTGACGTACGTATGTGGCACAGAAAGGAGACTTTGCCCCGGGTTACCATAAAGGCTAGAACCGCCACTGCCAAAGCAACATTGATCCTTGAGTATCTGTGGTTTGCAGGGATGTATTATATACACGGTCATGATTCAGGAGATTGATTCGGTATGTTTGTTGGAAAGTGAATAAACTTCAGTCGAATGAGATAAAGACAGGTGATGGTTTTTGTTCATCTTTGTGATTGTTCATTTCTTTTTTTTGTCAGCAGTCGGTAGCAGTGAAGAAGCTCGGCTCTAGAGACCTGATGTTCTCATGCATAACTAAACAAGTCAATATTTGACTTGGTGTGGTGTCTGCAGCCTCGGCTCCAAGGTCTGAGATATGGGCTCTGAGCACATAGCTGGATGCATTAAATATGATACAGTTTATTAATTACGGTCACAGACACTGGGGACACTCGGGGCAAAAAAGGGCCTTTTAATCGAAATGGATATTCTCTGCATGTGTGACAGTAGAGTGACACTTTAGCACCTCCTCTGACCAATCAGAGAGGAGTTCAGTGTTTGCATACAGTCAAAATGAGACAATGAATGCATGAGTAGGGTTAGTATAAGTATTTTAATGCATTTATATTATGCACTTTTGAACTTTTCACATTTTGTTTTCTTCAGTTAGATATGGTGATGTATCGATGTACGATTGTCTCGCAATATATTGATAATCACAGAACCGTCGTATCGTGATATTGTTGATATCGCGTATCGTACCCTATGATTCCCAGAGTAGATACACCAATCTTTATCATAACATGTATAACTTCAATACTTACACACTAATTAGTGAAAGTAAATTTTACTAATACTGAAGTGGGCAGCACTTATCTGTGCAGGGTAAGTCACGGTGGTTGCGTAGCACTTGACCTGTGCCGGGATTTGAACCGTGACCCTCCAGTTACAAGCCCAATTCCCTTCCACTTGTCCACGGTCTGCTCCATTTGCGCCTAGTTCCACTTTACAACTCCAGCGTCCTCAGAGAAAACCAGACAGGAAACACAGAAGCTGCTGAGTAATTCCGTACATACAGTATGTGTCACTTGAGCTGTGTTACCAATTAGTGATACAGTGTAGTACAGTTTGGAGCGGTACGTCCTGATCCTGTTTGGTGTGGTTCCTGTCCCAGCACAATCAGCACTGAGTGTGTGTGTGTCAATACCTCGTCAAAAAGCCAGAACTATCCCTTTAATATTAGTGCGTTGCTCAGTGAACAGTATTTAAATATTTCAGTGAAGCAGTGAATGAGTCACAGCACCGAGAGACACCTGCACTAATGTAGGTTACCACTTCACGTTAGACTGAGGCGCAACAGTGTCGAACGTGCCAACTGAATTTATGGACTGTGCCACTGCGGAGCGGAGTGACACCGTAACCATGGTAACTGTACACAAAGACGGCAACAGGTGCAGCTTCAGCATCCATTAACGGTGTCAACTATCGGCTTAACCACCTTCAGTGTATGACTGAAAGTGACAAGATTAAACTAAAGATTGCAAGAATTAAATCAAACTACAATATAGTCCAAAATAAAATGAAATGAAACCAGATAAATGGATGATAAATGAACAGCATAACCAGGTTAATATATACAATTTTGAGGTTCCATGAATGCATCACTTATTTATTTTTGCTGATTCCATATATTTACATTTACGTTCTGGCAAACCTAATAGAAAATGAATGTTATGATATACTATATATATATATATATATATATATAGTATAATATAATATTTAAAACTAAAAGCTAACTCCCCGCACCAAACTCCATGCTAAAAATCAGGGATTTTACGTCATGGCACATAGGTGTTGTTGAGACACTTACTGCCTCCATCACTGAGCTCAAATGTGTTATTTTGTGACTCTGGTGTTTTGCTGTTATTTCCTTTAGGTTCATTCAAGTGGCACAAACTCACCAAATAAGTCAGCAGTAGAACAACAGCTGCCGCGTCTCCGTGAGCTAAAAACACAGATTTTACTCTATGGACTTTGGTGCAGGAGAGTGTGTGTGTTCTACAAAGACCAGTTTCCAGACAGAGAAGTCTGACATCATACCATATATTTTATATCATATCCGTCTTTCTTTGTGTTCCAGCGACGTCGGTGCCCTTTAAAGAATTTGAACCCTCACTTTTCAACGGGAGGAATGTACGTGGACATGTGACTGTTGATGAGGTGGACGATCACGAGCCTCGGCTGCTTTAAAAGCTCCAGTGTTTCCAGTTTTACAGCCTCACATCTTTCCCTCACTGACTCGACAGTGTCTTATACGTCACTATGACAACCTGTCGGGCGCGTGATGTCATCAGCCGTGACACAGCAGCACAGAGTGGCCCGCAGTGCTCCTGATAGGACTTATCTCTGCTGCGTCGCTGCTACGTTATATCACCGTAATCACAAGTTGTCGCCCGTTCTCAACGCTCCCGGAGCCACAGCAGCCCAACGTGGGAAACACTTATGCAGACAGACGCCGATGAAGACCGAGACTTATCTAAGCCGTGGTGTGTCGGGGACAAAACACTGGGGGAACTTGTTCTGGCGCAGACAAGCAGCACCTTTATCTGCACACAGCTGATTTCCCTGTTTAAACAGTCATCTTTGTTCACTTTGTGACTGTGAAGTATGAGTGTGTGTGTGTCAGTTCTGCATCAGGTGAGTCCAGATCAGCTCTCGCCATGGTCCGCTTCACTCGGTACTTTTTACACGACATTAGAAAACAAACAAACGATTGTGTCCACGCGGACACAGAGCTTTCCATAGATGATATTTTTTCTTTTTTTGTACTTGGCTTTTTCCATAAACGCGACATTGTTTTCTAGAAATCCCCATGATGACTCTAAACTCTAAAGTTGCAGACTGTAAAATATTATATAGTCACACTATAGTTATACTTGTGATATCATGATGGAATATTGTGATATAACAGAACAGTTTCCCAAAAAGTTTGACCTTTTTTTCTTCACTTAACCAGCCCCCTCCTGAAAAGACTGTGGCCTGCAGGTCATTCGAGTTTACGGCCCCGCCTGTAATATATATGCCAGGCCACTATGTGGTGCTGTAACAGACACAGATTTAACCCAAACAAGGAGGAAAAAAGACGAGGAGCTTGCGTGATGTGCACGTGAGTTAAGGGTCGAGTCAGAGAGGTATTGGTCGACAAAAACCAGAGGGTCTTGCCTCAAAAATATTGTTTCAGGGCTACTGAAATGCCAGATTTTGCGGATTCTCATAAACTGGACAGGCCCTGAGTCTGTACACAAATACATGTAAACGTCTTAGTCTGACTATACTGGTACTTAATCAGATTTCTCAAAGTCAGACTTGCACAACTACATAATGCAATTAGGAGTCAAAATCTTTACTCCATATCTATTTTAAGTCATACTGAGGACGCTAATTGTGCGAGACTGAATTTATGCTCTGTCAGCTTTAAGAGTTTCATATTTTTTAAGTGAATTGATGATTGGAAGACTCCTGGATTCAACATTTCTTGGCAATTTGGGACAAGAGCAGTGGTTTCAATAAACAACCATAGCTTGATTTATCTGCTAACTAGCTAAACCACCTAATACTAATTATCTGAAAGGAAGGTATCGCCACCTTGTGTAGCGGAGGTGAACACACTTTGAATTGAGGACATTTAAATAAATCTATGGTTCTAGCTCGACTTAACTCTGGAGGTAAATGTACTGAAATGTGTGTATTTGCGTTTATTATTATAATTTTTTTTTATATTTTGGGAAAAGCTAAGTGGGCTCCAGTTATCTGTGCGTCCAGAATTCCCCCGTCGAGACTCGGCTGTCCAGCTGAAGTGGACGTCTCTGTCTCTGTGAACGCTGCCAAAAACGGACGAGAGGAAGAAAATGCAAAGTTGGTCGTCTGAGCCTCTTTGGTTTTTGCGTTCGTTTCGTCTTCTGCCAGGGATCGCTGCGGTTCACTGGGCAGACTCTGGACCGGGGCCATTTCCTTGGTTTCCTAGATTTGCATGGCCGTCCAGACGTCAGCAACCCCCACCCTCCCGGCCCTTCACCGGCTCCTAAATGCGTCAGCAGTGCTCCCTCCCATCCCCTCTCCTCCTCCTCTTATCCACGCTGCCTCCCTGCAACACCTCACGCAGGCTCCCACAGCACATTGTGTCCTTGAGGACTCACTAACTACAGACAAACCCTTCCCCCACTCGGGCTCCCTCTCTCTCCCCTCACCATCCACTGTGATTAAAGCCACGCTGATAGATCAGCTCTAATCTGAATGATACAGATAGTCTCATTATTGCCAGCAATCACCAAAGGTTATGTTACATGTTTCTCGATGTTTACAGTTTCGGGTGAATTTAAAATGCGTAAAGTTGTGCGACTGTGTTGCTGCTGTTTCAGCTTTTTTTTTTTTTTAAGGCGTCCACAGATGTTCATACGTCTAAAGAGTTTGAATCATAAAGCATCAGCTCAGCGTTGAGGATGTCATTTCAGGGAAGTGGTGAAGAGCGGATCAACCGCACATACATTGTACGCAAGACTTAAACCGTCCCTCCATTGTGTTCACACTTGAACTTAGAGCGTCCTCTCTTTGTGATTTAGGGCCTGTACACAATGAGTTTAGGACAATTATCATATCCGCTTTTTTCATCCACGTGGAATCATCGTTTTGGGAAGCACAAAAGGCTATTTTTGGGGTTTTGTGTGAAATGCAAATTTCAACATCTCTGTCTCACCAAAGAAAATGACGAAGACTGACTTTGACCAAGATCCCAAGGACAACCGCTTGTCCAGACTTTTTTGGATTGCTGCAAGTCAATAAAAGTGGACGTCATGGACGAAGACGCTCTTACAAAGTTGCCCTAACCCATATGCTGTGTCAGCACATTTGGTCCTTGAATTTAAAGGAAATTGCTCCAGTTAAGTTCTTGAATTTTTGGATCATTATTATTTTTGTTTGTTTTGACTTTTCATTCAAAGCTTATTTATGCACAAAAGAAAAATGCAGCTAATGGAATCACACACAAACACACGCCGTGAGTGCTTTAAATGACGACACGCTGTGTTTCCTATATGACTAATGGAGGTAGAAAAAACACTTGAGATATGTTTATGTGAGACAGTTCATATCCAATCTACTGCTGTTGATTTATATTTTGCTGTGAACTCTGCATCGTAGACGACTCTAAACGCTGTAGTATATATGCTAGGCCTGTATGTGGCGATGTCACGCTGTGTGGAAGAAGTAGAAAGAGGAAGACTCTTGCAAGAAAAGTGAGTTTATGGTGTTGTCGTTTTTCCTAAAGTTGTGTATTGGTTGTCTCCAAAAAATAACCAAAAAAACCACAAGAATGGCGATTTATTGAATTTTAAATAAAGATTTTAATCTTTTAGGGGACGTCCACATTGGTTTAGGTGAATATGCATACTTTTTTTGTCGGAGATGACGTTTTAGGGGACCTGAAACAGTATTTTTTGCAAACGCCTCCCAGAGTGGGGAAAAAAAACGCCCACCTTGTGCTTCCGAGTAGATGCTAATTATGCTACTTGCATACTTGCTAATGATGACGTCATATTCCTAGCTGTCAAGCTAATAGCGTCATCAACGCGCAACATGCAGGCTGTGTGTGGACAGCTGTAGCATTGTTCTCTTCTTCTTTGGTAGGAATGCATCCAGATTTGTACCGCCACCCGATGGTGAAGTGTTGATACTACAGGACGCTGACACGCGAGTATACCAGGGTCACTGCATTGCGTGGACCTGTTATGCATCGTGTGTATATCAAGTATACCACAGGTTTCAGGCTGTAACAGAAGTGCCCTTCACCCTGAAGATGTACCATCAAGATAACCCCGGAGACATAATCTGAAGGGTTTGAAATCCGTTGAAATCTACGTCTACTTTCATTTTCCCTTTCTAAGCCGGAGCCTCAAACAGCATGGAAACCTGATGTGAGCTGCTGAGTCAGACTCTCTCTGCACCCAGTCTGCAAAGAGAGGCCTTTTATTGACACAGCTTGGGGGGAGAAAAAAAAGGAAAAAAAGAAGATACTTGTCAAAAAGCAAGTGATGTGAAGCAGCGAGTCCCCCAGCTGAGGCCTGATTGTCTCATGAGCTCTGTTCCGTAAACAGACGTCCCTATAGAACCGTGCAGCCAGGCAACCGTGCAGCGGCGGAGCTCAACTAAAATAAGATAATGAGACCAAAAAAAAAAGAAGAAGAAGAAGCAGAAGACGAGAGAGAGAGAGAGAGAAAAGAGCATCCCTGCGAGAACGGCTGACTAAAAATATACCGTCTCTGTGCCTCGTCAAGGTCACTCTGTCATTTTGATTTGATTGGAGCACAGCAGTCACAGCCGTCTTCCTCCTGAGCCTCGCTAACAAGCGTAGAATTAGTGGGCGAGCCATCGCTCTCAGACATCCTCCGTATCTGAAGCACTTATTATCCTCTTACATTAACGTTGCCTGCTCACCTGCGCCTGTGTGTATACTGTACATCTGTTTTTTTTTTTTTTTTTTACAATTACAAGCAAACAGCTGAGTGCTACACTGCTACACACTCTTTTTTTCCTTCAGTTTCCCTAAAGGACTTGAAGGGAAACGACTAATGCTTCTGTGTAAATATCCTCCATGTTTGTGTGCACTGTTGGCTGTTTGCCTTCTGATCGTCATCATCATCACCATAAGCTGCAGGCCATCGTCTCCCCAGCCTTCCATTGAACACAACACCTTGTAGTGTCATAACGAACCATTCATGTTTGCCTGGTTGAGTCACTGTTGCAACAAGAGGACGTCTCTAATTTAAAAAAAAACAAAAAAAACAAACAAACAAAAAAAATGCAGTGACACCTCTGTGTAAATATTAGCTGAGAAAAAGAGCAGGACGCACACACACACACCCACGCACGCACGCACGCACGCACACACCGTGGGCTGACTCAGACATGTTGATAGTCACGTCTGAAGATATATGTATTCATTAGAATCAGAATGAGCTTTATTTGCGCACACCAATTAGTGATAGTGAGTTTCACCTCTGCATTTAACCCAGCCAGCAGAAAACACACACGAGGAGTGGGCAGTAATTTATCTGCACCCAGGGAGCAACGAGGGGGTCGTGTACTCTGCTCAAGGGCACACCAGCTCTTGACCTGTACCGGGATTTGAACCGACTGCCCTCCAGCTACAGATTCCCTTCCATTTGGCCATAATAATAATAATAATAATACTACTAACATTACTTTATACTTTCAATTTGCAGGATATGTTTGTTTAATGAATTGCAACTTCATTTATGCAGTTTTTTTGTTTTAAAAAAAGACACACGAATCTTAACTTAAAGGTTGATTATTTTCATAATCAATTCATTTGTCGAATAATTTGGTCCATAAAATGTCAGAGAATGTTTAAAAAAATGTTTCCCAAACCTGGAAAATGTCGACTTTCTAAAATGCCTTGTTTTGTCCACAAATTAACATTTTTCATTTTTAATTTTTTGTTAAATGAAGCAATGAAAATATTCAAATTTAAGAATTTGAAAAATCAGAAAGCTTGTTTTGATTATTTTTATATTTGATGATCAAAATAGTAATCAATTAATAACTGATTTATCTCATAATCATTGCAGTGTTTTTTGGGAACCTCGGACTGAACAATTAATCAAAATGTTATAGAAATTGCAATACACCAAAATGTGTGTCGATCATTTTAGATGATTTAATTTAATCTTATTCTACAGACTGAAGGGGACATCTTTGTTTCTCCCAGATCTGCAAAAATATCACACAGTAATCTGAATCACTAATCTAATTTAAATATGTTTTTTTTTTTAATGAAAAAGAGAGCAATGATGTTAAAATGACCATTCCCTCTGACTTCGCAAAAATAACCACACATTAGATATTCATCCAAAATCGTTCAGGCTTAGTGAAAATATGGATGAAAACAAGAAATAAGAGCCCACGTGTACGTGGTTTGCAGAAAAGTACAATAGCAACAATAGCGACTCAAAAATGGTCTGTATTTATATACAGGTCCTGGTATGCTAACCTGTCCGAGAGAGCTGTAGCATTATTCTCTTCTTCTTTGGTCTGAATGCGTCCTATTCCCTGCTTCCAGACTTGTACCGCCACCCGATGGTGAAGTGTTGATACTACAGGACCCTGACGTGCGAGTATACCAGGGTCCGTGGCATGTGTGCGGACGTATACCAGGGCCTTAAAGCTGTTTAATTTCACCATTCACAGCCATGAAAAAGAACTTCTGGTTGAGTGTCTTCCCCAGATACACATCGACTTGTAGGTTAGCAGAGCCGGGAACCAAACCCGCAACCTTCCAGTTACAAGACAACTGCCTCAGAATATTTCTAATAAAGACTGTGTTGGGAAGAACTAATCTTCAGAATTGAATCTTTGTTGAAAGGTGATGATATCGGCCGTGTGGTGGTGGCACGCGGGTGTCATGTGGTGCACCGTGAGTCACAGGTTCTGGCTCATGTGGAAGACTGAGAGTTCTCATAGGTGTGATACTCATGCTGACTCAGGCATGTAAATCAGGGGAAAAAGCTGCTAATGTAAGCGTCGCCTTCAAGACAAGTGGGATTATCCACGCGTGAAAAGTGGGCGAGGCGTGGGAGCGCACGCGTTTCAGCATAGGCCGAGGTATTTTTATATGACGCGAACGCGAGCGCACGGCTCCGAGGCGCCCGCTCTCACACATTCACTGTTTCATTGAATATTAACAAAGGCAGCATTTACAGTCGGCGAGGTGAAGTGATGGTTAATCTATTTTAGTGGCCTTCAGCAGGATCCCGTGTGCAGTAGTATGTAATCCTGAGATAAAGACGCTCGGCTGGGAAAATCATCTACGTTTGCCACAGTTAATGAGAGACAACGCGAGAGGCGGTTCTTTCCCGTTTTGTTCGGTCGGTTCCTGCTGAAGCTCCACTCAGACGGCAACAGTGACTTTAGAAGAATATTCAGTACCGTTCAAAAGTTTGAGGTCACTTAGAAATATCCTTATTTTTGAAACAAAAGCACCTTTTTTCAATGAATATAACATTAAATGAATCAGAAATACACTCTATACCTTGTTAATGTGGTAATCGACTATTCTAGCTGCAAACGGTGTGTATACACTCTTTGAAAATAAAAGTGCTAAGTAGAACCATATAAGGTTCTTCGGCTTGTCCTCATAGGAGAACCCTTTTTGGCTCCAGGTAGAACCTTTTTATAAAGGTTCCACCTGGAACCCTTTTGGAGGGTTCCACCAAGAAAACCCTTTATTCAGGGGTTTTAAAGGGTTCTTTGGATCAAAATGGTTCTTACTGGAACCATAAGTGTTACCAAGAACCCTTGAAAAAACCCTTTCCCAAAGAAAGGGTTTTTCAAAAGCAAATGGTTCCAGGTAGAACCTCAGCCCTTGTAGAAGGACCCTTTTGGAACCCTTATTTCTAAGAGTGTAGAGGCCCATTTCCAGCAACCATCTCTCCAGTGTTCTAACGGTACATTGTGTTTGCTAATGGCGTTAGAAGGCTATTGGATGATTTGAACCCTGAAAACAGTTTTGCTGGTTCTTTGACGAAATGGCAAAATTATTATTTTGAATAAAAATCATTATTTCTAATCTGGTCAATGTCTTGACTATGTTTTCTATTCATTTTGCAACTCTTTTGATGAATAACAGTGTGACTTTTAATGGAAAACACAAACAAATCCTAGAGGTGACCCCAAACTTTTGAACCATAGTGTAAATCTAAAATGGACAACTTCAGGAAAACGATGACGCCGTAAAACGCACGCCATGTCATTAGTCACTGTCCATCGTCTTCTTCCACACAGCGCCACACACAGGCCTGGCATATACATTACAGCGTTTACAATCGTTCACATTAAATGCAATAGATGCGATGCACAGTTCATGGCGATCGTGACCCAAATCAAAACAGAAATCAGCAGCAGTAGATTGGTGTGTGCTGCTTACATAAACATTTATTATATCACATTTTTTTCCTCTCTTTTTAATCTACCAGCATATTCCCAACGCAGTGCATTATGGGTGTCCGTCTGCACCACTTGATCTATTTTCTGCCGCTTTATCCTCCACATCGGGGGGGGGGGGGGAGGGGGCTGATGCAAATCCCAGCTGACATCGGGGCAAGAAGCTGGACAGGTCACCAGTTCATCACCGAGCCAACACACAGATTCACTCTCATATTCACACATTCACACATTCACACCTATCATTTGACCAAGTAACCTCATCCTCATTTTTTGCATGGCCGTCATTTAGCAAATGTGCAGATCCAGGTGCGGAAATCATCGTATACCAAGTTTCACTCATGAAAGGTTTGTGGTGTACGAATGATCCGGCGTGGATATTTTTGATAATTTGAATATTATGCTCCTATATATTCAGAGTTTAGAGGCCACGCCCCCCGGAGTTGCGGAGTATGACGTTTGAATTTTCAAAGCACGAGGTAGTTCTGTTTGACAGCGTGAAAAGTGAGATGTAAGGAAGTGAGAAGGCAAAAGTACGCATTTAAATCACCAATTGTGGTCGTATTATTAGCAAAAGAGCTAATATCCTATCCAGCTCATCTATACCACGTGTCAAACTCAAGGCCCGGGGGCCAGATGTGGCCCGCCACGTCATTTTATGTGGCCCGCAAGTGATTAAATGGTCTGTGTTAAAATAGTTGCTATGCTGCTTTAAGGCGTGCGTTGACCATAAACTACATTTCCCACAATGCATGGCAATTGTGTTACCCGCAAAGTGACCGCCACTAGATCGCAGTAAGTAATAAATACAAAAAAGTTATTTTGCAATATGTTACGGAGTAGTTACCTTTATTTTACATTATATTTGGTTACATTTAGCTACATTTATTCCGTATGACAGTTACATCTGGCCCTTTGAGGGTAACCGTTACGCTGATGTGGCCCTCAGTGAAAATGAGTGTGACACCCCTGGCTCTACACCCTCCAAAAATGAAGAGCCTCTCCCTCCTGTGGAAACCATGTCCCTGCACACATGTGATTTACCCTCTGAGACAACACCCAGCCTCAAGAGCAACACCAACCACAATGTGACGCTCCATGTGTGGGCAGGCCAAGAGGACGGAGGCGAAGTTTATGCACAGTAAGAAGACTTAGTCAGCCGCCCCCGTGGAGATTAGCCGGCTGATCGACAGTTAACTAGCAGCTGCTGTTGCTGCTGCATGTGCGGTTCTGCATGTGCCAACTTCAACCACACGGATAAAACATGCAAGATAAGAAAAAGATGCACACACACTGAGAGAGAGAGAGAGAAAACAAACTCTGCACAGATGTTTACAGCAGGAGTGAAAAAGAAGAACAGAAACGGATATGTAACGTGAACCTCCGAGCAGAAAGGGGAAGCAGGCCGTGAAAATGTGTCGGAAAGACTTAACAAAGTGAAACCAGGTTTCAAAGTTTGCAAAACAAATCCTGCACTTGTGCCTTTTTTTCTTTTTTTTTTTTACCTCAGAACAAAGACCAAAGAGCGAGCAGGTGTCGACACGTAAACTGCAAGTCCTGACGTCTAAAATAAACACCATAAAACCATCAAGACTCTCTGTCACACGCTTGTTTTGTTGCTTTCACTCAGATGTGGGTGCGCGGCTCAATGACAGACTATCATCACGAGCTACTGTATGTTTACATGCAAAAGGGCTTTAGTTGTACAATGAATAGTCAAGAAATGTTCATTTTGAAATCTAAAATAAATGTAAATGTAAAATCAGGAGCCTTTTCAAAACCAGTTTCTGTTCACTTAAATACCTCTGGGGAAGAAAAAACAGGCTGAAAGTGAGAGTGGAGAGGAAACAATGAGGCGACATCAAGAAAGGTTTTCCACTTCTTTACTGCAGACCATTGTCTTTTGCGTCTCCTCCGGTTGAGACATTTTTGAAGGGGGTGGTGAGGATTTTTATCTTCACTGCAACTCATCTGGTAGGTGGAGCAACAGCAACCGACCAAAACAACAAACAAAAACCATAAATCAAACATTAAATTGTGCATAAAGTGGCTGCACCACTGAGTGAAGCCAGTATTTCAATTTAACTTTAGCAATTGTTTTGACTTAATACAATATCTTCCCCTTTAAAGGTCCAGCGTGTGAGAAATAGTGACCTCTAATGGTGAGACAGCAGATTGTATCAAATAGCGGACTGTTGACGATTGTTTTGTTTGTTTTATTGGAGTTTTATTGGAGTTGGTGATTGTCACAAATCAGAGCCTCAGGTGCACCCTTGGTAAATCGATGTGGGAATAATACACAACTCCATATATGGACATCCTGGGGGGGTGTGTTTATAGGCTGTTGAGTCGAGGTTATGGTTCACTGTATTTATTTATTATTAATTTGATTATTTTAAAAAGGATAGCAATAATTGTGCAGAAGTCACAAAACTCTTTTTTTTTTTCATAAAAACAAGCAAACTCTTGAGTACTTTTTGCTCAGGTGTGTTTATATAGTTGGTGAAAATGAAAAACAAACAACAAAAGTAATAATCATTTTATTAAATTATCCATTGGTTGTGCTGAAGAATGCTCTATATTCCTCCTACTCTGTTTTAGTAGGATATTACCCGTATATATATATATATATATATATACATTATATATATATATATAAGGGTAACATCCTACTAATATAAATGTTGTTTGAGAGGATTTGTTGTTAGGACTCACTCACTCACGTTGTGAATGGCTGTGTGCTGCAGTTAAATGCACAGGCAGGGCCACTGGCAGAAGAGCAGCAAACAGGCAGTTTCATGGCCAGACAGTGGAAATCTGTCAGCCTCCTGGCAACGTGAGAGGACACCTGGAGGTAATGTAAGCAGCCCCCCACCTCCTCCCACCTCCTCCTCTGTCCTCCTCCACCCCACTCTCTCTTTCTCTTTCCCTCTCTTTATCTCTCTGTCTCATCCCTCTCCCGCCCCTTCCCCATGACTCATCACCAGAAAGTTAATCACCAGTGAGTGGGCACTGCCTCCTCCTCCTCTCACCAGACACTGCTGATACTCTGACGCCCCCTGCTGGCCCATGTGCCACATTGCAAACATGCCTGTCACACAGTCCTAGCTCTGCAACCTTTAGTATGAAAAGAGCCATTTCTGTCCCCTCTCCATTCAAATAAAATTAATCTGGAGTCGCAAAATGCTAATTATTTTGTATACAGATGTATTACATATATGAAATAAACTGTTTCATTGCTGTTTATAGCCAACCTTTTATAAAGTGGATGTAAAAAGCCTACTTTGACAACACAGGACATTGCATTGACGTATATTAATGTCCTGGAGACTTACTCTAACCTTAACCATAGCTACTACTGACCTAATCCTAATCCTGACCTCAGCCACTTAAAAATGTAATAATTTACATTATGGGAGACTTGATTTCTGTCCCCAAAAGGACGACATGTCCCCATAACCTTAACCATAACCAGTTAATGTCTAACCTTAACCATAAACCAACCACAGTTCAAAAGGTTCTGCCTCATTAGGACCAGGTTTTGGTCTCCATAAGGACTACAGGTCTCCACGTCCTCATCCAAGTTGTTTGGATTTTTAGTGTTGACTAGATTTTACTTTGAAAAGTACAACCATGGTTGTTGTTTTTAAACATGTTTTAGAAATAAAGCTGACTGGATTTACCTCGGCTAAAATGACCATAAGCAGCAAACTTCAGTTTCCAGCTGGCAGTTTCCCAACAATGCATTTTACATAACGGTGAGTTGCATCGATGGTTAACGTGAACGATCGGCCATAACATACACAGAGTTAGATGGTAATAAAAGGGCGTCGGTGCACTTAATAGATGAATGAACACCTGGGGGAGGGTTCCTGATCAATCATAAAGTCACGACTGATCACGACAACGATCAATCAAAGCCAAGAGGAGGCAACGGAGAAGTGCCGCGACTACGCTGATGATGACAAAGCTCACGAGTGGGTGTGCAAACACACACACACACAACAGATCATCTTCATCATTGTTCTGCATGCAGCGCTGGTGTAGGGACAGTCAACCTTTGAAAGCGTTATTATACCTAGTTTTAGCATTTTAATTCCCAAACTGAACTTTCCGTTTCTCATTAGTGGTGCATTTAAAGCAGCACTATGCGACTTTACCTGTACCTTTTACCTGAAGGTGATACTTCAGAGGTTTTAAATGAGGCACTGACGCATAACTGCTTTATTTAGCAGTTAGTCTGGGCTTTTTTTACCCTGAAACTCTCCTGGTACCAAACTCCATAGCGTAAACCAGTGTATTTTATCTGGCAGGGACACAGGAGCCGCTGGTGTACTGTACTGCCTCGTGTGGTGAGTCTGTGCCACTGAGTTAAATGTAAACAAAAGATTTCGTACACTGAAGTCACCCAAAAAACACATTTGAACATACGCGTGGGAGCAGCAGTGGATCAACGACTGCTGGATTTCTCTACGGGGTTTGGTTTGATGTGAGGACGAACAATATAACGCTAACTTTAGCTTCCAGTTGGAGAAGATGTGGCTGAGAAAATATGAAAAACATATACCTATGACATCACTTTGCCATCGCATACATCCTTAGCCCTTTAAGGTACTACTCAACCATTTGGTCGACCACACTTTAAGTCACTATATCTCATTGAAAAATGCATCAAACTGAACTCACTAACACTAAATTAATGTGACTTGTTCTGAATGTTGTACTTTATGAATTATGCAAACCAGGTTTATTATGAACAGACGTCTCAACCGTTTGGTAGAGGCCTGTATCTGAAATACTATAGGGTCTAATTAAAAAAAATATATAAAAAAATAAAAAAATATATATATATGTAGATTATCGTTATTGTTATCATAAGTAAATAAAATAAAAATAATAAAAAATGCAAATAAATAATACTTCCTTTGCTTTTTTCTTGATGCGTACCTTAAAGGGTTAATTACCCTTTTGAAGGGGCATAATTCTGCAGTAGTTCTTGTTAAAAACAGCAGTAGATGCTTGTAAGGACACATGTACTCTTCTTTTCCCAGTTGACGTTTTGTTTTGTCTTAATAAGAAGAAGAACCCCCCGCTGTGAAAAACACACACCGGATACGAGATGAATGCTGTTCTCTTTATTGTTTTTGGATATGGACTCCCTGATCTGGTGTCCAGTCAGGAGAGGCTTTGATCTGAATCTGTCTTTTCGGTTTGTTTATTTGTTCTGTAAAGTGAGTCGTCTGTGGTCTCTGACACCAGGAAAAGAGAGGAACAGAACGTGCTCTACAGTGGATCCTTTTTTTTTTTTAATCTGTTGTCGATGGATGCACTTAATTAAATAGATGAAATATTTCAGTTGCTGCAGTATACTTGAGTACGATTTTCTTACTGTCCATGAAAGAGACCTTTTTTCTGGATGAAACCCTTCTTGCAGATAATTATTTGCAGAAGCACTGAGCGAGCGTATAGGCTCATTAATTCAAGTTAATCGTATTCTTTCCATACCATTTACTGACTAAAAAGTGGAATGCACACACACGCGTTTCCACTGAACGAGGTGGTGCAGACTGTGCAGCACTAACATGCTCATTATTGTTCGCTCAGCAATAAAAAAAAAGGGGCTTCATAACAGCAGTGTAAGCATGTTGTCTGTGCATGGTAGTGATTACAGAGCTTCATGAGAACAATATGTTGAGCGTGGTGGAGCGCGTCCTCGGTCTGCTCTGTGACACCGCCTCAAACGGCCACTTGAGGTCAGTGTCGCTCTATAAGTTGCAGAGCCGCGTCTCCATTGTCCTGAATCTGAGGTCAAGGCGTCCTGTGACCTCGGTGAGGAAGGGGTCACGTGTGCCTCTTCAGCTTCTGAGGAGCCACGGCTGAGATGTTAATGTGATCGTGTCGCTGAGTGACAAACAAAAGGCTCAGCAGCAGCAGCAGTGGAGCCGCGGTCTGAGTGCAGCTGCAGGAGAGAGAGAGAGAGAGAGAGAGTGTGTACAGTAAAAGCAGCAGAAGGAGATTATTACACACAAACACACATTCACATGAACGGAAGCAGAATTTCAAGCCGAGCGTTTCGGGCCGCTTGCGTCACTGCAGAACGAAGAGCGTGCCGCGCTAAAGACGGCTACGACGCACACACGCGTCCGACTCCCACCGTCTTCAGGAAATATGGCGACCAATCTTGGTTCTCGCCGTCGAAGCTCGCAGCAGCTTTGAATGATTTAGTGCGGATGCATAGAAGAGGAGAATATCAGGCTCATACACAGAGTTACATCAATCTGTTTGTTTGAGTGCTGTGGTGGGAGGAGCCAGAGACAATCAAGAATATGTCATACCTTAATTTACGGCGAGGTCACTTGTATTTTTTTGATGGTTTTAATCAAATCTGACTGAAATTTAGTGCACTTCCTGTATAATATGTGCCTGGTTTTTGCGATAATTCTGGCAATATCTCAGTGCTGCACACACTGGTACCCTTAGTAAGTCACCTGTTAAAGGTGAAGTAAGTAGTTTATAGTAACTGCTCCTCTGCTCACCCCCTCCCTTCCCTGAGCGCTACGGTATCCGCAGCTGGTCAAATGTCGTCCTCGTCGTCTTTCTCCGTGTCAGCAGATGAGGTTCGTGAGGTGAGGGAGAGGGCGAGCTACCGCGGCCGTAGCAGACGAAGCGGAGAGAGTGGAGGCGGGACTTCCGCTACGAGTAAAGAGATGCTTGTTTTGTTCTCTCGCGTTTGTCCTTACAGGCTCCTGTAGAAACATGGCGTCGCACTGCTAACAGTGGATATGCAACAGCGGCCCGCGACCATGTTATTTTACATGACTTTTTGAAACACTACGAAAATGAAACAAAAACTATTATACAGCGACTAGACAATGCAGGAGCACATAATATGTATAAAAAAGTGGATTTTGGGTTAAATAAACCCATAAATACTACACAGTGTCCCTTTAATTTAAGGCATTATAAGACAGATGGACAGACTAATGTTCCTTGATAAAGAGAGAATCGTTGTGGTTCCTTTGTGGATGCTTTGACCGTCACCACTATGAAGACCACACCAACGTTGAGGAGGATCTATGAAGTCATGGGAAACAACGTGACTGAGTCGAGTCGAGTCGTGCTGGAACTGTATTATGGAAAAGAGCCATTTGTGTTTGCTGTGAGTTTAAGCCGTTGTCACTCATAAACCCTAGGAAACGAGATTGTGGGTCTTCACGAGATCTCCACGTCTTTGATTTGATTTATTTCAATCTTGATAAAGACGCTGAGATGACCGGGCTTTAGTCTGAATGTGCTGCGTAGAGGTGTTTACAAGCTGACTGCCACGTTGCCAAGTTCTTCTTGTTCTAAAAAACCTTGAAGCTAAAGTCAAATTTGTCCATTTTTGGAATCTTAAGAACATCAGAAGAGTTGCTTTTGAGCTTCGTGCCACTCCGGAGCGACTCCTTCACTAGCAGCTGTGTTTAAGGAGGAACTTGTAACACAAGTTGGTTGGTTCTCAAAGTATGGTAGGTAAGCTTCCTCTGGTGATACTTGGAGGAAAATCCAGGGTATGAGTGTAGACCAAGGCGATTCAACCAGAACCGGTCCTTGAAGCCATTAGGACCGGCCGCGGCTCATTAACCCATGAATTATGAATGTATTGTTAAAAAGCCAATAAAACCTTATGTTTGCCCATTTCTGGCACTTTGCGACACTTTGTCTTTATATTGTTACCTCTAATTTTGTATACCCTAATTTTAGTTATACCCAAATGTTAGTCGTACTGCAACTGTATCCTTATTGTACGCAAATTGTACTGTACCTGAATGTTGGTGGTTTTGTTACTTACATTTTTTGCACAAAACTAGCAGCCATTTCACTAAATAAGTGCTAAATAACTTATAACAGTTTGTATCTATTTGTATCCGTTTACTGCACATGCAACACACAAAATAGTAGACACAGTGGTTGGACCGGCCCTGGTGTAGACAATGGAACAAATGACAAACTGCTAATTAGAATAATTAGAGTCACCTTATCTGTCACTGTTTTAGATTTAGAAGTGTCTCAATGTTTTCTCAGGTGATACTTGTGGTGTAAAAAAATAAATAAAAATTTGAGTCGTGGATGAATCATTTCATCCTCTCACACACACACACAACAACAACAGGAGGATGTAGTCACTGAATGAGGACGATGGCGTGTGGACAGAGAAGCGTGTGAGGACGTGAGGGAGACACACTCACTTGACTGTGTCCTCAGGGAGAGGAGAGAGTCACTGACCCGTGGTCACTGACTCTGACTCTGACTGCAGCAGCAGCAGCAGCAGCAGCAGCAGCAGCAGCTTCAGCAGCACCTTACTTATCATGAGCAGAGTGAGTCATCAGCAGCACGTCGACATCACCGAGGTTCTTAATGCTTTTCTTAAAAAGGAAAAAAAAATTAGCATGCCTCGTTTGAGTGATTGCCCCCCCTCTCTCTTTCTTTTCTTTTCTTTCCCCCAGTCTCACTCACACACACACACACACACACACACACACACACACACACACACACACACACACACACACACACACACACACACACACACACACACACACACACACACACACACACCCCCAAACACACACACACACACACTCATCACTTTCAAGCAGTGGCAGCAGTGTAACACAGTTGGCACTCGTCCAAATTTGAATGTGTTGGAAGTATAGGGAAGGTTCACGTGTGTGTGTGTGTGTGTGTGTGTGTGTGTGTGTGTGTGTGTGTGTGTGTTCACGTGTGTATGGAGAAAGTGTCTATGTGCAGATATGACTGACCTTGTCAGTGTTTTGACAAGGTCAAAACACTGACAAAACACTGACCTTGTCGGGACCAGCAGTCCTCGCAGAGACCAAAAACCTGGTCCTAATGAGGCAGAACCTCATTATTGAGGTAACTGGGTTAGTTTTGGACTGTAAGATTTGATAAGTGTGGTGATGGTTAAGTTGGGGCATTAACTAGTCGTGGCTGTCGATGCGTGAGTGTGTGTGTGTGTGTGTGTTTTAATTTTAAGGACGAAACGTTTTCTTTCAAACATGTGCATTCAATTGATGACTTAAGGGAAGAATGCGTTCTTGTTTTTTTTATGTCTTTGTGAGGTCCAGAAAACATAAAAAAACTATCTTTGTGGGGACATTATCGTCAAAGCCACACAACTTTAACCTGGTTAAGGGTGATGGTTAGACACTGAGCTGTGATGGTTATGGTTAAGATAAGGGGTTAGGGGACGCATCATGTCAATGATGTGTACCCATTAAGATATATAAAAGTGTGTGTGTGTGTGATAGAGAGACCAGTCAGTAGAGAGTGGAAGAATGCGAGCAGACGAGCAGACGAGGCGTTGGATGGGTGTTGTCTTACAAGCGACAACAGCGCGTGGAAGAAAGAGCCATTTTCAAGCCATTTATTAATCCTTTTAGGCAATGTTCCCTGTTCACAAATGCAAATTGAATCAATCTGAGTCTGACTTTTAAGACTTTCAAGTGGGATTTAATTAGAAGCCGAGGCACACAGTTTTAATGAGAGAGGGGGTGGAGAATGAGAGACAGAGAGGGGGAGACGTGGAGGGAGGGAGGGAGGCAGAGAGGGAGGGAGGCGGTGTTTTTAATGCTATTCCTGCGGGATCATGGTGAAGGACACATAAACCCCGCCGTTGACGCCTCCTTTAAAAAAGAAGGAAAATTCCAGGGTTTGCGTGTGTGACCATCTGTCCGTCGTCCCACGCTGACCTTCACCTCTGACTCAGGTGATCCACAAGCACAGGAGTCGGCCTCACTTCCTCCACCAGTGTTTCTGCAAACCTCTGAATCCTTTGTCCTTTTGTCTCCTGTGTGATTTTATTTTCCTCTTCTCTTCTCTTCTCTTCTCTTCCCCTCTTCTACTCCTCTCTAACCCTCCTCATCATCCTCCCATCATTTCCCCGAGCACCTAAGCTGACTGAGCCTCCCAAAGCTATCAGGTCTGATTGTCTGATCTGGAGGCATCGAGTCGGCCGGGCTGAAATGAAAAATGAGGATTCCTCTCAGCCCTCGATTTTTATTCTGTTTTCATTCTCTCTTTCATTCGTCTCTCTCTCTCTCTCTCTTTTCTCTTCCGTCACCTCTCTCTCGTTCACGATCTCACTCGTCTTTCTTCTTCACCTGTAGTGGCCTTTTCCTCTCTTCTCCTCTCCTCTGAGATTACAGCGTTAATCTGTCGTACATATGAACCAATAAGGAAACGACAAAACACTGTGATTCCGGCAAAAAGAGAGAAAATTAAAACGGTTTATTTCACACACTTTTAACGAAATCTTTTTTTTAACTCAAAGTTCACCTGTGACACTGCAAACACTGATTTACAAGAGAATAAAAAATGCCGTCTAGGCCTCATTTCAGGGAAATTGCTGAGTTTTGACCCTAGAAAAATAATCACATTTTTATAAATAAATACTATCTAAATGTGTCTTAATAACAAATCACAGCTTGACTTTAAAACTTTAATGACCAGAAACGAGCTACAACAATAAATGAACTCCAGACTGGTTCACTCTATAGTGTGTGTTTAATGACAGTTAAATAACACAATCACTATCACAGATTGGTGTGTGAGCAAATATAAGAACATCTAACAGATTAATTCTTAACTTTATATTTATTTGCGCTTGTTTTAAGTGCAGCTTGTAGACTTTTGTCTGCTTTCTGGCCTGTTTTGTTTTTCTTCTTCTAACATTATGGTCCGAAAGTAGCTGCAAATCGAATATTCGTCTTATTTCTAAGGTTTACTTTTTTATTTGCAGTGATAGTGTGGAAAAAAAAGAAGTTTTGATCTTGTTTTTAAACTGAAAAACCAAAATAAATGTTTAATAGTTAGTTCTGTTCTTCCTGGAACTCCTAAAGGCTTTGACCTTCGAAGAAAGAAATATAGATATAATCTTTCTTCTGTTGTGTTTATACAAACAGCTTTTATGTTTATTATTGTGTGACCAATTTAAAAAGACCAACTATTCCGGTGAAGGCTGGGCCGAGGGGGTTGGAGGGAAGGTTGAGGGTTTGGTTCCCGCCGTGACGTGACGTTGTTTTTCCTGGCCAAAGACACCAGAATCTCGCAGTGGCTGAGGGTGAATGAGTCGATTAAGATGATTGAGGAAAAGCGCTGCACACACAGTAGATGCTCCGTATGAATGTGCGAGTGAATTAATAAATAGTTTCTAATGCTCCGTATATGTTTGTTTGTTCAGATTTCAATGTTTTATGAGAGTTTTTCTCTGAAGTATTGATCTCGCTCAGCGAAACGTTAAAATACAGTGCTGTAAATAGACTTTTCGTGCATAAAAACTCTGGAAACTTGGATAATGCGAAATTGTCATCGCGCCCAAACATGTGCGTTGCTCTATTGCGCTCCTCCCCAAGGTGAGTCAAAATTGAGTTCCACCGAATTTCCTAAAACTTGGTCGCAAGATGTTTTAGACCAAGACGAACAATAAAGTCAATAGGAACCATGGCCTGAACTCAACAGGAAGTCGGCCATTTTTAATTTTTGGCGCTTATTTTGGTGATTCGCACTGTATGTAAATGAGCGAACTCGTCTGAGGGCATTTGTCGTACCGACATAAAACAAACTTGACAATTTGTACTAGCTCTAATCATATCCATGGCTTTCCGGTCATTTTTGAGCGGGTTAACGTGCATAAAAACTCTATAGCGCCCCCATAAGGTGAAACATGGATGGAGCAAGCCAAAATGAAGTTGCACCAGATTTCACAAAATTTGGTGGGAACGTGATTAAGGCCGAGACGAACAAAAAAGTAAATCCGAACCATGGCCTCAACTCAACAGGAAGTCGGCCCTTTTTAATATTTGGCGCTCATTTTGGTGATTCGCACCCTACGTAAATGAGCAAATTCGTTTGAGGGCCTTTGTCGTACCAACATAAAACAAAAAAAAAACCTGTGACAATTTGTACTAGTTCTAATTATAACCATGGCTTTCCGGTCATTTTTGAGCGGGCATTAAAACTCTATAGCGCCCCCTAAAGTGAAACGTGGATGGTGCAAGCCAAAATGAAGTTTCACCAAATTTCACAAAACTTGTAGGGAACGTGATAAAGCCCGATACGAACAAAAAAAGTAACTTGGTACCATGGCCTCAACTCAACAGGAAATCGGCCATTTTGAATTTGGCATCTTGTTATTTGTTTCATTGTTTTTCCCCTCAGCTCGAACTCCGATCACACACCCTGGTGTATACAATCGAACAGTGTTTCTGATTTTCCTCCAGAGGACGCCCGCGTACCACTGTTGCTACACGCACCACAGTTTGAAAACCCCGGTTTTATGATATCTTGCATTAAAGGAGCCACGTGACGTGTTTGTTTTTCCTTTTGGTTCCACATTTTTTCCCATGTTCTAAATCCACATACATTCACATTTCTTCTCCCTCGTACATGGAATCATAAAATAAATAAATAAATAAACAAACAAACGCGCTGCGTTCACTGAGTAATTGCAAGGTCGTTACAGACGTTAATCTGAAGCTCTGCTAATCACTGTTCTTTATGTATCATTTATTACACTGGTCAATAGAGTTTTTAAAAACATGTCCTCTCTGATGCCACCGGCCCCATTAAAGTGTGTTTCTGTTGCTATGGCGCTCTCTCTCTCTCTCTCTCTCTCTCTCTCTGACCTTGCAACTGATAATTACAGCCTCCAGATCATTATAATGCCCTACAGAATCTGTCATGCCTTATGGTAATGTTATTCTTCCCTCGCCGGCGAGCGGTGTGACAAATTTATTATAATTTTTTTTTCTTTTACAACTCTTCTAAATATCAACTAAATTATCCCCCAAACTGAGACCCAGCCTGACCCAGAGTCTGTTTCCCCAGATTGGTGAGGAAACGGCGGCGAAGGTGGAGGTAAAAGTGTGAACGTGACTTCACTGACGAGAGGAGACATCAGTCAGTCAGAGCGGCGACGGCGACGACGGCGACGGCGACGACGAAGGCGCTCAGAGCTGCAGGACTTTGTCATTAACAAGGACGTCATGGAAAATAATGTTTTCGTCGTGTTGTTCTTTGTTCCGGGGAAACGATGACTCCAAACCGTTTGAGGGCATTTCTGAGTTCAGACACCGACTGTGATGCCAAAGTAATCTTAATAGAGGATCTTAAAATCTCAAACTCAGATCTCCAAAACCCCTTAAAGTCAAAGACACTGGAGCTGTTTTTGGACCAAAACATGTTCCCACACAGAAGAAAAGATCTTTGCTGTGCAGCGTCTTATCAAGCACATTAAAATCTTATAAACAACTATTGAGGAAGAAAACATTTGACTATAACTAAGAAAAGACAGATATAATAATCTCTATTCTGTGATTCTGATTGACTGTCTGTGCATGAGACTGTGGATTAACGGGATTATTGCACCAACATAATTAATGTCCAGTAATGAAACAGTTATTGTACCTGAAACAAAAGGTGGAAAAAAAACACGACATAATTACTGCACATTAACAGATGGGTTTTTTAATTAGATGTGTGCAACACAACTGAGTTCATTCCTTATGAGTGTAAAAGGTAAAAAAGGTTGTAAAAATACGTCCTAAAACTATAAAATATGATGTTAATTAGAATATAAAGATAGACTCAGACCTTCAGTGTGATTGTAATTGTATTTGTTTTTACATTTTTTATTCAATTTAAAGCTTTTAGGTCAACTTCTGTTTTTTTCTTCTTCTACTTTTGCTTCACAACAAATCTACAAAAAAAGTGACCTGAACCTTAAAGATTGTTTTCTTTTCCCCTCGTCTTTGTGATTAACTCCTTAACTCTGTTCATTTCTGCATCACATGAAGAATAGAGCGGTGTCATCTGCAAACACAAACACACACATGTATAAACACATGTCCACACCAGAGTGAACTAAGTGGCTGCATGAAAAAAATAAATATACACATTAAAGAAATCTCAAAATCTTTAGATAGATGTAGATATTTAAGTAGTTTATCTTAAGTTATTTGTTTTTGTTTTGAAAGTTGAAGATTTGCTCATTTTAGGGCACATTTGTACATCTAAGTTCTAAGTTTTAAAACCTAAAGCAATTAAACCTAATGGTTTAATTCCAATCCACTTTCGGTCGATTGTTTATTTGTGTTGTTTTTTTATACATATTTTAAATATTTTCTACAGTATTTTATTGTTTTTTTTGTTCTTGTGTTTCTATATTTTATTCATTTAACAGAACTTTGTTTCAACTGTTTATAGTCTTACATTTGTATCAATAATATTCAAGCACTCGCTACACTGAGGTGGTGGGAGGCCCCCCCCCCCAAAATCAATTTCAACTTTGGGCCCCATAAAGTCTTGGACCGGCCCTGCTCTCCTATCAGATCTTAAATGCAACTTCCAGTTCAAATAACTAGGACAATAAAAATAACTATTGTGAAAAAGTTCAGCAGCAAAATTGAATTCAAAACAGAACAAAAAGGTGGTTAAAAAATATTAAAACAGAGATTAAAACAAATAAATCTCTGTTTTAAATCGGGACTGAAAAACTCTTTAAAATCGCTTTTTAAATCTATGATATGAATCCGTCGGCTGATGAGTTCATTAATCAAGAACAATCCTGATCATGCATTAATAATTCCATTCATTTATCATGCACACATGCAAACAACCCCCCTTTATTCCTCCAGCTGTGCAGCCTCTGAAAAGTCTGTGTTTGTCTGAACGAGTCTTTTGAACGACGCGTAAATGTTTGACGGGCATTTTCTTCACCGATTTCAGACGTTTTATAGACTGTGACATCAAAATGATTTCTCGCCGCCGCTGTAACAATGTGAACAACCTCTAAAACCCACTTTATCCTCCCCAAACATTTGATGAAGGCATGAATATCTAATCATCGGCTTCATTAGATTTAAAGCTGCATGAGGTGATTTTTATGGCCACTCGTGGAAGTGCTACAAGCTGTAAACACAACATTAACATACTGAATTATTAACTTGTTGTGGCCGGCGCCTCAACAAACACTTTCCTGCACGAGTACTTACATTTAATGAACACTGAACACTCGTGCAGTGAAATGCAGTCGTTCAGAAGAGATTTGTACCAAAGAGTCTGTGGTATTATTCGTCAAATATCTGAATACTAATACTATCTGCATGCTAGCGACATGCATTCAACGACCCCGGTAAATGTCACTTAAATACGTCAATGTGAAATTACTATTAACTATTATACGATATTATCGCTTATCGAGATTGAAAGCACTTTTAATTTGTATTATTTCTATTTTTCTATTTTCGTGTTAATCTTGAATGAAGAAAAACATGAATATTTAAAATAGTGAAAGAGTGAATAAAAGAGTCCTGATTTATTTCTCATTCACCTGTCCTCAACATTCACCTGTCCACATCATTTACTTGTCCTTGTCTGCCCTCGTCATTCACCTGTCCTCTTGATTCACATGTCCTCATCGTACATATGTCCTCATCGTTCACCTGTCCTCATCTTTCACATGTCCTCATCATTCACATGTCCTCATGACTCACCTGTCCTCCTCGTTCTCCTGTCCTCATCACTCACCTGTCCTCATGATTCACATGTCCTCATCACTCACCTGTCCTTATCATTCACATGTCCTCATCGTACATATGTCCTCATCATTCACATGTCCTTATGACTCACCTGTCCTCGTTGTTCACCTGTCCTCATCACTCACCTGTCCTCCTTGTTCACCTATCCTCATTGTTCACCTGTCCTCATCGTTCACCTGTCCTCATCATTCACCTGTCCTCATCATTCATCTGTCCTCATCACTCACCTGTCCTCATCATTCACCTGTCCTCATGATTCACATGTCCTCATCACTCACCTGTCCTTATCCTTCACATGTCCTCATCGTTCACCTGTCCTCATCACTCACCTGTCCTCATGATTCACATGTCCTCATCGTACATATGTCCTCATTGTTCACCTGTCCTCATCCTTCACATGTCCTCATCATTCACGTGTCCTCATGACTCACCTGTCCTCATCATTCACTTGTCCTCATCACTCACCTGTCCTCCTCGTTCACTTGTCCTCCTCGTTCACCTGTCCTCATCACTCACCTGTCCTCCTTGTTCACCTGTCCTCATCATTCGCCAATCCTCATTGTTCACCTGTCTTCATCATTCACCTGTCCTCATCGTTCACCTGTCCTCATCCATGGATGTGATTTAAAATGTAGTAGTATAGTACACTACATAGTATACATAATAATGTAAAAGCAGTATACATAGCAGTGAATGTATAGCGTTGGTAAAACTACATCTAATGTTGAACATTGCAAATACAAGCAAAAATATCAATCCCCGTCTCTTGTATTTAATTAAACAACATGATAACATGTGTTTGTCACTTCTTCTGGAGGTGACGTGATGATAATATCACAGTAGCGTATTAAAGTGATAGTTCAGGTGTTTTTTTTTTTTCTGCTCGTATGAGGCTCTGCTCTGTGTGAGGGCTCAGGCTGAGACGTCGCTGACAGCCCAGCGCAAATGTCGCCCGGGGTCCAGTGAAAGCATCGCTACTGTCCGGGGTTGATGGGGAGGTGACGGAGGGCGAGAGCGGAGGCCAGGCCTGGTGCCACTGTGGTAGACAACGAGCTGGGTGGTGTGTGTGTGTGTGTCCGTGTGTGTGTGTGTGTGTGTGTGTGTGTGTGTGTGTGTGTGTGAGGCACAAGGAGATGGAGTGTGTGAGGTCCAGTCTATCGCTGTCATTAATAACCCAGACAGCTCTGCCAGCGCTCTGGAGCCCTGCTGCCATACATAAACCTGAGAGCAGCCGCCAGGGCCCCAACACTGGCCCCTGCAGAGGGAGAGGGACACACACACACACACACACACATGCACACACACACACGCACACACATATTTGCAATCTCGCCTGACTACTGATGTTATCATGACAGAGAGGAGTCATATGTTGGTAATAGGACCAGGACTCTGCAGAACCACATGCTGTAAAAATATTTCCAGGTTTTCTCAGGCTTCAGCTGTGATCGTTTTACACACAGAATAAACACATTTTTGTGTGTGTTTTATTATGACTTTACTGTAGTTGTGGCTACTACAGTATAATCTAAAATCGCTGTAATGTAAGGCATAACTGTGGAGGAAAGTGCAGTATTTATACAGGGCGACATCACTAATAAGTAAAGTCACAGTAAAAGACACAGGATGTAAAATATGGCGTGACGTAAACTGCAGTATTTATATTGAAAAATGCTAGAAAATCTAAATATCTGACATAAACTGTGTATTCACAGAATTGTTTTATATTTTGACAGGAAACTACTGCTAAATCACTGTAAAAATAAGGCGCAATTGTGAAGTAAACTACAGTATTTACACATGGAAGTACTGTAAAATCACAGTAATGTATAACATAACTGTGAAGTCACAGTATAATAAATAAGTTGAACAGGAAAACACTGCTTAAATCACTGTAATAGTCAGTGAAGTCACATTATAATACAGTTTTTATACATGGAATTACTGCTAAATTACAGTAGTATGTTACACAACTGTAAAGTAAATCAAGTATTTGAAAGTATTAATAATGGCAGTACTGCTTAATCAGGGTAAGAAATTACACAACTGCGAAGCTACATTAAAGTATCTAATACTTGTATGGAAAAAATACTGCGATATCACTGTAATAATAGTAATATAAGGCACAATTGTGAAGTGAAATGTGTTATTTATGAAGGAAATACTGCAAATTCACAGTAATATTTGCCATAACTCTGAAGTTACAGTGAAATATAGAGTTTGTGTAGGAAAAATACTGCTTTATCACTGTAACATAAGGTATAACTGTGAAGTAAACTTCAGTGCGTAAACATAAAGTCCTGCTAAATCACAGTGATATATAAAAGTACTGTTAATTCACAGTATAGTACAGTAATTATACAGGAAAAATACTACTAAATCACAGTTAAAGTCGAGCATAACTGCTGTGAAATTACAGCTTTTCATTGACTATAATTGACTCTGTAATGATGCAGTAATATACAGCATTTAAGAGTTAATTGAATTTTCATATTTCCAATAATTTGCTATTAAAAAAACAAAACAGGTTTTACTGTGAATGTAGATTCAGAAGTTTTACACACAGGTGAACTTCCTTCTCTCCGTCACTGGCTCCGTTCAGCCGAGACGGACGGAGGAATAAAAACACGTGAGCAGAAATGTCTCTTTTTGGGGCGAGGCAGTCACAGCCGAGGGCGAAGCCTTTCGGAAATCAAGATTCACTCTGTGCGCGGCGTCCTGTGTCATTTTCACATTTGTCTTGCTTCAGTCTCTCCTGACAGTTAAATCTCATTCTGCACATCTGCTCTAAGTGTCGGAGCGTCTGAGCACGATCCAGGTCGACGTGAACTCAACGACGCGTCGTTTTTGGAGCTGTAAAAAGCCCTTGTTTATGAGGGAGGTGAAGATATGGCGGCGAATAAAAGTGATAACCAGAGGGGAAATGAAATGTCCTCATGCTTCTGCCGCTCTTATTGATCAGTAAATCTACCCAGATACATGTAGTTTTTGTTTGTTGTTGTTTTTACTAGGGACGGGACGATACCACTTTGTTGTGTCTGACACGATAGTGATATCACTAACGCCATACCGATATTAGTCCGATACAGATATTTGTGCTGAGTCATTTCAAAGACATAATTCTTCTATTATTGTTAAATATTGTTCTCTCTCTTTTTATCTGTCTGATATCCGATCCAGTGATTTTGACCAGTATCGGGCCGATATTGATACTGACCGATACAGATTCCTATCCCTAGTTTTTCCTTTTTTGAACGTTTTCACACCTAAATACATATATATATATATATATATATATATATATATATACATATAACACTAAGCCAGTCCGAGTTTGCTTTAGCAAAAATAACCAAACCTTATTCCCCTCCTCACCTGTGGCGGCGCTGCATCAATAATTACTGAAGGAGAAAACAACTTTTGTTTCCTCCACATCAGAGCTAAACATGGAGCTGCAACAATGGGCTCAGCCATTTCTACCGGCTATCGTTCGACACGCACGTATGTTTTGATTGTGTTTACCCACAATGCCTTGCGTTGCAGTCTGCGTCCTGAAGCTGAAGCTGAGCAAACGAGCTAGGCTTGAATTAACACTCTTATGAACATTGTGATAATCAGGCCTGGATTTATTTTGATTTTATGCTCCATCCCTCCTGTGAAAGTATGTCTTTTTTTCCAAGATAACTTTCACTTTCGATATATGGCAGTTATTCAACCGTTTAGGAATTACGGTACTGAGATTTGTCTGTGATTGGACAGTCGTTTCCGTGGAAGTCCTGATGTTATACCGTAATGACGAGTATATGCTTCCCTGTATCCATCCATTCATCTTCCACCGCTTTATCCTCCATATGAGGGTCACACTGTGCCAATCTGAGCTGACATAGGGCGAAATCTTCTAGATATCACAAAAGCTCTAGGAGTTACGGTAATGAGAAGTATGCATGACAAATCCTGTCGTGTTAGGGTTAGGGTTAGGTAGGATTGGTAACAGAAGGGTTGATAAGGGCTGGTGTGAATGCACCCTTCATATCAGCTCCTCTTGCTGTCTTACAACAGAGTGACGTGCAGAAGCAAACGGAGGGAAAGGGAATGAAAGAAGTGGAAAAAGGAGAGAGGACAGGGCAAACAGGGGGAGGAAGTGTCAATAACTCTTGTGTGTTTGCGCGGAAGAGGGACGGATCCTTTTCTGATGGAGATGAAGGAGATAAAGGAAGAGACAGATAGAGAGAGAGGAGAGGAAAAAAGAGGCTGTAATGAATTAATGACTGTTCTCACCAACGCGATGCCTCGTCTCTGCAGCTCAGACGCAGCCGATGAAATAATAAATAAACACATGAATAAGTGAAAAGGCCTGGATGAGACGGCACTCCGGAGGGGCAGACGATGGGATGGGAGTTGGGGGTGGGGGGGGGGATTTGATGGGCGGCTGAGAGGGTGAGAGAGGGGTGGTAAGGCAGACAGTCAGCCTCTCTGGTGATTTGCTCCAACATCAAGCAGCTGGAGGTTACTGAAAAATTTAGCAATGTGCAGGGAGCCAGTGAATGCTAATACTGCAGACTGACTGACAGCCACACCCTCCTCCTCCTCCTCCTCCTCCGTCTCCCCGCCTCCCTTTACCCTCCACCCTCCACCCCATCGCGCGCGCAAACTCACTCGGTTGCACTCCGACCACCTTCCGTCTCCCGTGACCTTGCTCGACGGCGAGATCGAGGAGCCGCCCGCCCGCATGCTAACGAGACGCTGGCTGTGGGCGTGCGAGGCTGGCAGACGCCGCGGGGGCGCTTAAAAAAGGGCAAACGGGGGCCAGAGAAGTGACATGTTAGCGCGGCCCCGGGGCCCCGGACACAGACGGGCAGCGTGCCAATCAGCCCCCGGTGAAGCAGGTTATATCACAGAGACAAAGACGCTTCACTTGGACAAGAAGGCTGTTAATGAGCTGCGGTGGACGTGAAGACTAAACTTCATGCAAATCAGTCCAGTTTTTTTCATGAATTCATCCTGGAATTATGAACATGCTTTTAATTCATGTGCAATATTAGGTGGAGAGTGACAAGTGTGTGTGTGTGTGTGTGTGTGAACTGTATAAGTGCAGTATGAGGTCATGTGACTGTTGACGGCTCATTATAATTTTAACATTTTAATTTTACTCTATTTTCTATCTTATCTTATTGTCTTATAATTATAATAGTATATGTAGTATATAGTAATTATCGTGCTGTATCATATATTGTTCACACTCATATTCATGCTCACTTTCATTCTCATATTCACGCTCACATTCACGTTAAATTCACACTCACATTCACACTCATTCACGCTCACATTCACGTCCATATTCACGCTCATATTTACAGTTATTCATGCTCATATTCACACTCACATTCACACTCATATTCACACTCATACTCATTCAAGCTCACATTCACATCCATATTCACACTCACATTCACACTCATATTCCCACTCATTCATGCTCATATTCACACGCACATTAACACTCATTCACAGTCATTCACAGTCACATTCACACTCAGAATTCACACTCACACTCATTCACGCTCACATTCATGTTCATATTCACACTCACATTCACACTCATTGATGCTCATATTCACACTCACATTCACACTCATTCATGCTCATATTCACACTCACATTCACACTCATTCATGCTCATATACACACTCATTCATGCTCATATTCACACTCACATTCACACTCATATTCACACTCATTTATGCTCATATTCACGTTCATATTCACACTCATTTATGCTCATATTCACGTTCACATTCACACTCATATTCACTCATTTATGCTCATATTTATGCTCATATTCACACTCACATTCACACTCATATTGACACTCATATTCACACTCATATTCACGTTCACATTCACGCTCATATTAATGCTCACATTTACACTGATATTCTCTCATTTCAGTCTGTGTGTGTGTCCAGAGTTTTGACCTCAGAACTGTATGATACGTTCCTGTGTTCATCACTGACTCTAACCCTGATGCTCAGGCAGAAATACTTCATTTTCAGTGAATTCTCTTGCTGAAGGTTGTAGCTCCAGACATACCAGCAGTGAAAACCTTTTATTGTTTTATTAACTCAATCCCTCCTACTTATCATTCTATCATCAGTACTTTCCAGAGGGAAACATCAATGATTCCCCTCTATGGTAACATAATTATTATTTTATGGAAAGGTTTGTGTTGAACTTGGCCAACTCCTGCTATTCCACGTCCATCACGGGCCACGGTCGCCGTGTAACGACTCGTGTCAAATCAGAAGCTAATAAAACACACACACACTCACACACACACACACACACACACACACACACACACACACACAGAGAGAGAGAGGTTTCAGCTCACACCTCAGAGGAGAGGAAGAAAAGTCATATTTCTCTCAATCACTGAACCGATCTACAGAGCTGTGGTTTATTCATTATGAGGAGTCTTATTAAATATAACTCTGACAGTGCCAGGGTTTTACTGCCATAACCTGAGGTAAACCTCAGAACAACTGTACACACACACACACACACACACACCATGATTGGCTCGATGATACGTTTACTTTACACCGTTTTAAACTACCAAGCTTTTACCACCTACAGCCAATTCAAGCAAATTCAAAAGACATAATCCTCCAACTGTGTAACAAGTATTCTGCTCCCATAATAAACAGCTCACGACATGACTCGGCTGAAAAGGCTGTAGCTGATTTTTATTTACATTTTTACAGTCTGTGCATAGTGAAGCATGAGGTGTAGGATTGACTATAGTTACTATACTACACTATACGCCACTGTAGTACCACGTCAATGTGGGCGGAGTCCTCAGCGCAGCTGCGTGACGCTGTCGTGGCTTTGCTTTATACGTGACACAAACGCACTGATCCTCTCGTGAACGAGGGAGTTGTAAATTGGGCTCACTCACTCGCTCACTCACTCACTCACGCTCATATTCACACTCATTCATGCTCACTTTCACGTTCATATTCACGCTCACTCACTCACTCATATTCACGCTCATATTCACACTCACTCACTCATATCCACACTTACTCACTCACTCATAATCACGCTCATATTCACACTCACTCACTCATATTCACGCTCATATTCACACTCACTCACTCATATTCACACTCACATATATTCACGCTCATATTCACACTCACTCACTCACTCACTCACTCATATTCACGCTCATATTCACACTCACTCACTCATATTCATGCTCATATTCACACTCACTCACTCACTCACTCACTCATATTTACGCTCACTTTCACGTTTATATTCACGTTCAGTCACTCACTCACGCTCATATTCACACTCACTCATGCTCATATTCACACTCACTCACTCACTCACTCATATTCACGCTCACTTTCACGTTTATATTCATATCTCACTCAGGCACTCAGTCTCACTTGTCTTCGAACGCTTTATCCTCGACATGAGGGTCGTGTGGAGCCAATCCCAGCTGACATAGGGTGAAAGGCGGGGTCACACCCTGGAGAGACTAACAACATCTCCTTCACACCTAAGGTCAAACCACACACACACGCACGCACACACACACACACACACACACACACGGAGAACATGCAAACTCTACACAGAAAAACCATCGGTTGGACCTGGCTGCAGGAACCAGTCCCTGTTTTTTTTTAAAACTTATCTAAAGAAATGAGGTGAATTTGAAGCTGCATTTGACAGGATCACGAGAAAAAAAACTCATGCTCCTTTGCAGTGAATCAACGATATGAACAAGCACTTCACTAAGTCCCTGTATGGACACTTCCACCACCACAGAGGTTGCCTAAAGGACGTTCCTTTTTTCGAGTAAAGAATGTGGGATTATGTACTGAAGGGTAAGCGAGCGTGACAAAGCTCTAATGTGTTTGGGCCAGTGTGATTTCATCAGAGCTGGAGAGAGACACCGCTGACCCTCTGTGACACTCAGTGAACCTCTGCAGCACAAGTCGTCTGTCATTTTCACTGTTATTTGCGGCATATGACACCGTTTTCTCCTGCTGATGAAATTAAGGATTGAATGTGAGCAAATGTGGTTAGAGAGCGAGAGAGAGAGAGAGAGATAGAGAGAGAGAGGATTTCTCTCCCTTTCATTTGGGGTCTGTCCTCATTTGACCGTAGTCTGGTCCAGTGCTGAGTCATCCAACACAGTTGCTGGTGTTTTGTTTTGTTTTATCCTCACGTTACAGCAGCATTAGACAATATTCCTTTATCTTATTTTGTCTGGAGAAGAACCAAGACTCAGGGAACGTTAACCACCGCGAGGACAGTCGTGAGTTATGAGAGAGAGAGAGAGAGACGCTCTCTGTTTTTTTTTTGGACGGGCAGGTGTTTCTTTAGGCAACTGTGACCCAAATGTCCTCATCCCCAGCTCTGGTCCTGCTGGTCCACCGGTGTGTCCGTCCTGCGGCGGCGGCGACGCTGACAGGCTGGATTGGAGGCTCGGGGCGCCGCCGAGGAGCCCGGACGACATGATTTACGGGACGAGCCGCCGGGGTTGCTGGGGCGACGTCTTGCTGCGGTCCCCCCGGGGCCGCCACTATAATCGGAGCTCCTCGTCTGGCTCCGAGGAGTCTGCCCAGGCTCACATCACCTCCTCCTCCTCCTCAGACTCCTCCTCACCTCCTCCTCCTCCTCCTCCTCCTCCTGTGTGCTGCTGCTGCTGCTGCAAACTCAACAACACTCTCCCTCCTGCCTCCTCGTCTTTGTGAGACAGACGGAGCGAGGGAGGGTTTCGAGAGGCTCTCAACAATAGTAGCTATGTTATGAGGGCCACTCCTCTGAGGTGAACTTACAAACATGTGATAAAACACACACACACACACACACACACAATGATATGCATGGAACACATAAAAACCAAAGAGCAACGCCAACACAATGGCGCTGTGTTGTCTTTCCTTCCACTGTGGTGTGGATTTAATGTCTTCACTGTGGCGGCGGAGCTCCATCCCTCCTGTGAAAGTGCATTGTCTGTGTTTCTTTTGAGCTGGAGCTCCAGTGTGTTGGCTCTCTACCTCTCTCTCTCTCTCTCTCTCTCTCTCTCTCTCTCTCTCTCTCTCTCTCTGTGTGTCTGGGCCTCAACTACACCTCCACTGCTTTCTTGCCCTCCCTCTATAATCAGTGGAGAGCGCCGGGGAGAGACTTTGGAGCCTGGCTGGCTGGCTCGGCTCGTTCCAGAGCGCTGGCCGTGAGCGAGGTCATCTGTCCAGAGACTCCAGGGACGGAGAGAGAGAGAGAGAGGGAGAGAGGGAGATGCAAAGGGCTATTTGAGGAGCAATGGAGGATGAGGAGCACCCAGTCTATAAAAGTCACTCCACAGGGAGGGTTTTCCTGTGAAAACATTTTCTTTTTACATCTCATCTTATTGGCAGTAATCATAGACCAAAAAGTCCAGCCAAAAAAGAAGTAGGAGAGAGAGGTATAGCCACCAGGGGGCGACTTTGCTGGTGGCAAATAGGACTCTGTTGGAATGGAAGTCTATGGGGATAATGACCTTCGACTTCTCACCTGAGGAGTTAATAGTCTCAATCAAGAAATCGCTATAAATCACATTTTCTTATCAGAATTTTTAAATAATTGCATTGACATTGGTAAATGTATAGTTTATTACTAATAAAGTATCTTGAAGTGGCTTTAAAGTGGGCGGGAAAAAAAACCTAATAAGATCACGGCAAACCTGACTGATCAACATGTTTATATATGTGTATCCCTGTGACCTCTGGCAATTCATTCATTCATTCATTCATTCATTCATTCATTCATCAGGAGGTGTTTTTTTTCTCCAGCTGAGCTCCAACGAGGCAGCAATGAAACTAAAAAATAAGTATAATAACTAATAATCTGCTTCCTGACGAGCGTTTGAACTTTATTTTATTAATTAAAGCTACAGTGCGTAATTTGTGGTGAATTTTTGTTGTTGCCTCTTTTTGACAGAAATGACGTCACGTTATTTGTTTGTTGCTGAGTCCTTTGTTCTGAAAACACTCTCTGTCAAGCAAAACTATCAGACCTGACTGAGGGAGCTGCAGAGCAGGGACAAGAAGCTTTTATTGGATTAAACTGCTGAGCGTTTTTAACTACAATTCAATTTTTTTCAAACTTATTGATTACACTTCCATTTACGCCTTTACACACTAATAACACTTCCTCTTGTCTCACTTTCTTAGGTCAACGTTGCTGTTGCCTCCATCTGCACTGACATAAAAACCAAACACTTCCTGTGTGCAGCTCAGAAATGGGAGTTCAGTTCTTACGGGTGACATCAGTTGCCGCTTGCATGAAACACAACCTTGGAGTTTTCAAATGAAAACTGTTTGTAAACTTCAAAAGTGCATTTTGTTGTTTTTTTTTAAATGTGAATGTAGCCTGAGACGTTTTTTTTTTTATATACTGAGGGCCTTTTAAAAAGCCATCAAAAACACAGAGTCTTGTTGGAACCAGGCCGATGAATCCAACTCTGCAGCTGGAGGAGATCTGTGCGCGCAGTGGAAGCCAAAAAAAAAGACAGGGTGTGTTTTTCAAAGTTTCTGATGGAAGGTTTGTCACCATCGAGCCTCGCATCACTTTTCAAAGGCGAGCAGACGCTTTTTCGCAGAGATATAAACCCCTTTCTGTGCGTTTCTCTGAGCTTTATCGCGCTATAAAGGAAACCTTCAGCGACCCTCTTTACTCTGTTCCTCTTTATCATCAATCATCTCTCTCGCCTTCTAACAAACACACACACTTAAACCATAGTGGGAGCCCAAAGTGTTGAGGTAATGACTTACACATGTCCCTATTAAGGATCTGGCACATGGCGGGGAACTTTCCCACCCGTCCATAATTGATATTAATCCCTGCTCTTTGGAGTGACTCGGGGGAACGGTCGGAGGAGACGTTAATGCTCATACAATGGCACAGTCCCTAGACCTTGTTAAAGAAGGAGCCCTTTGAAAAAAAGAAAAGAAAGGAAAAAAAAAAGACTGGAGTAAATGAGATTAAACCCGGGGCAGAGGATGAGACCCAGAAAAAAAGAGAAAATAACAAAAGCAGAGTGAAGAACAGTAGATTATAGCAGAATAGAACGTGTCAATAAAGAAGACTTTTATTACTACAGTTGAATATCTCTCTAGTAATATCTTTTTACACTGCACTTTAGCTATAAAGGGACAGTTCGGCTGTTTTGTATGTGCAGTTGCACGAGTCACTGACACAGACTACGCTGAGCACAATCCCAGTGACGAGAGCCACTCTGAGACAAAATGCAAACAAACATTAGCCACTTAAAAACACATAAAACGGCTTATTCTCAGCCTATTATTCTCACTCGTGGAAACATAGTTATAGGTAGAGCATTCAATTTTGGCCATTAAACCCTCCTTAATGACACACACTGGACCTTAAAGTCTGCAAGTAACGTAACAATTAGGGATGATATCGTTGCCAGCTAAATATGTTAATATCTAGTGCATGAGAGCTAGTGAAAGTAATGCAGGGTAAAAATGCATTTAAGGAACCTCGCAAATTTCGTCTCTACTGCAAACACACAAGGTCTGTTTGTACAATCATTGATAAAATAAGTGTGTTTTGTGACAATAATTAAGTAACTGTTAATTATCAAATGATCACATACTTGTGTCCATCTTTAGCAAGTTAGCATAATGTTTGCAGCTCATTAATCAACCTTTTCTGACTTTGTATGACGCACAACACTCTCCTGCACCAAAGCCCATCATCACAGGAGTTGTTGATCCACCACTGCCTCCTTCGGTTACCTTAAAAGTGTAATTTTGTGACTTTAGTGTTTTTTAATACTTAATTTGGGTTCACATTAGCGACACAAATGTACAAACAAAGCAGCAGCGGACCAGCAGCTCCTGTGTCCCCATGACCTTAAAAATGTTTGTTTTCTCTGTGGACTTTGGTGCAGGAGTGTGAGTACTTTACACACTTTAGTTTTCTGCCCAGAAAAGGTTGTCAAAAGCCGCAAAGAACATGCATTTTCACCAGTGAAATCAGTTTTTTTATCTCTCACTAGAACTAGTTTTGTCTGGAGCGGCAACAAACTCTCCGTACACGGCAGAAGAAGCAGCTGCTGTTTCCCTGTGGCGTCCACTATTTTTGGTTTAATTTCTTTACCGTGATAATTAGACTGGATTCAATTTAAAATTTTATTTCACCAAATTCTCTCCGGTCGGCCGACGGCGGTTGTGTGTATGTGTTGGTGCATTCGCTCACTGCAGCTCAGATTGAATAATTCCTCCACGTCACGCAAACAGTAGCACAGCGTTTTTAGTCCTTATGAATATTTATTGTCAAAGAATATTAAATATTTAAAAGCACTTAAAAAAATGGACATCAAATGATTTTAAAGTTAAACAAAAGCCACATAGGGCTTTAAAGTATCAATATTGCAAATCTAAAATAAATGGTTTAATGTTGGTTAGAGAATGAAAAAAAATGTGTCTGTGTTTAAACAACAAGGATGATGGACATCAAAAGACTGTCTTGTGATTTATGAAATTAAAAAAATCAAACAAAAACACATTTTTTTTTTGTTTTTTTATGAAGAACTGGGAGGAAAGTGAAACTCATGACAAACACGACACGGACACACGACGGTAACGACGTGGTGCGTCAACTTTAGACGTCTGTTAACAGTCAACAGTCTGACTGTGTACAAACATCACACAACCAAGCAAAAGAAGAAGAAAAAGCCAAACTAATCTAATATAATTGGTGTCGGGCTGTCAGTCTGTCCTCAAGTGTTTATTCTTAAACGTCACATGAGTTCAAGTAGAACGATGTTAACTCTCTGTTGACTTCAGGCTGAAAACTGTGGACATTAGTTTAAGATTACTGTGTATATTAGTTATATACCTTTATTTTTGTTTCTCTTTTATGTTGACTGACTCCTGGGAAAGTCATATTTTGCTGTTGTTCTTATTTGAAGAACAAATTAAATATTAGAGCTGCAAATTATTTTGTTAAATCAATTGCTAAATCTGAGGATTATTACCTCAATCCATGAAATGTCATTAAATGTTCAAAATGTTGATTATTTTTTCCCCCAAAACCTCAAAGTTCTTATTTTGTCTCCAAAACCAAAATTATTAAATGACTGTTTTAATGATCTCTTTGTTATATGAAGGAACACATTTAAGAAGCTGAACAACCAGACAGCTCATTTTAAATCATTGATTTCAAAAATAGATAAAGTCATTTGGTGATTGATTACTCAAAGCAGCCCGAATAAATCCAGACTACCAATTTAATCCTAATTTACATAATGGATTGCAGTTCTTTATTATGATTCTGCCTTTAGATTGAGATTAAAGTCGGGTTTTATTCAATCATTTCTATATTTCTGCCCAATAGAAACAGCCAAATATTAATTATTGCTGTGATCCATGAAAGAGCAGCAGCAGAATGAAAGAATGAATGAATGAATGAATGAATGTAACACTTGATTTTCTCAGTGTGATCCTCGTGTCTTTCTGTCACATGTCTTTCCCGCCGCGCTCATTGATCGTGTCCATTAATTCCCACACAATAAAAGCTTTGGCTCAGCTTTTGTCACAGTTCCCCTGGCAACCACCGCTGGTGCTGTCATGGAGACCCTGGCGAGAATTGACTGTACTCACACGGCGGCGACATTTACAACAGGAAACCACGGATTGACCTGGAAATGTGAGAGGAACGGAACTTTCTGCCAGAGGGCGGAAGAAGCACAAAAAGAAGATGAAGATGACGGCTAAGAAGGAGATGAAGAAGAAGAACAAGAAGGTGAAGAAGGTGAAGAAGAAGACGAAAAAGGTTGAAGAAGAAGGTGAGGAAGAAGACAAAGAAGAAGAGAAGACGGCGAAGAAGAAGACAAAGCAGGTCGAAGAAGAAAGCAAAGAAGAGGACATAGAAGACGAAGAAGAGGACCAAGATGAAGAAGAGGACACAGAAGACGAAGAAGAGGACACAGATGAAGAAGAAACCAAGTTGAAGAAAAGGACCAAGATGAAGAAGAGGACATAGAAGATGAAGAAGAGGACCAAGATGAAGAAGAGGACATAGAAGATGAAGAAGAGGACCAAGATGAAGAAGAGGACATAGAAGATAAAGAAGAGGACATAGAAGACAAAGAAGAGGACCAAGACGAAGAAGAGGACCAAGATGAAGAAGAGGACATAGAAGACGAAGAAGAGGACCAAGACGAAGAAGAGGACATAGAAGACGAAGAAGAGGACCAAGATGAAGAAGAGGACCAAGATGAAGAAGAGGACATAGAAGACGAAGAAGAGGACCAAGACGAAGAAGAGGACATAGAAGACGAAGAAGAGGACCAAGATGAAGAAGAGGACATAGAAGACAAAGAAGAGGACCAAGATGAAGAAGAGGACATAGAAGACGAAGAAGAGGACCAAGACGAAGAAGAGGACCAAGATGAAGAAGAGGACACAGATGAAGAAGAGGACATAGAAGACGAAGAAGAGGACCAAGATGAAGAAGAGGACATAGAAGACGAAGAAGAGGACCAAGACGAAGAAGAGGACCAAGACAAAGAAGAGGACAAAGATGAAGAAGAGGACATAGAAGACGAAGAAGAGGACACAGATGAAGAAGAAACCAAGTTGAAGAAAAGGACCAAGATGAAGAAGAGGACATAGAAGATGAAGAAGAGGACCAAGACGAAGAAGAGGACCAAGATGAAGAAGAGGACATAGAAGACGAAGAAGAGGACCAAGACGAAGAAGAGGACATAGAAGACGAAGAAGAGGACCAAGATGAAGAAGAGGACATAGAAGACAAAGAAGAGGACCAAGATGAAGAAGAGGACATAGAAGACGAAGAAGAGGACCAAGACGAAGAAGAGGACCAAGATGAAGAAGAGGACATAGAAGACGAAGAAGAGGACCAAGATGAAGAAGAGGACCAAGACGAAGAAGAGGACCAAGACGAAGAAGAGGACCAAGACAAAGAAGAGGACAAAGATGAAGAAGAGGACATAGAAGACGAAGAAGAGGACACAGATGAAGAAGAAACAAAGTTGAAGAAAAGGACCAAGATGAAGAAGAGGACATAGAAGATGAAGAAGAGGACCAAGATGAAGAAGAGGACATAGAAGACAAAGAAGAGGACATAGAAGACAAAGAAGAGGACCAAGACGAAGAAGAGGACCAAGACGAAGAAGAGGACATAGAAGACGAAGAAGAGGACCAAGACGAAGAAGAGGACATAGAAGACGAAGAAGAGGACCAAGACGAAGAAGAGGACATAGAAGACAAAGAAGAGGACCAAGATGAAGAAGAGGACATAGAAGACGAAGAAGAGGACCAAGACGAAGAAGAGGACCAAGATGAAGAAGAGGACATAGAAGACAAAGAAGAGGACCAAGATGAAGAAGAGAACATAGAAGACGAAGAAGAGGACCAAGACGAAGAAGAGGACCAAGATGAAGAAGAGGACCAAGATGAAGAAGACGACATAGAAGACGAAGAAGAGGACCAAGACGAAGAAGAGGACCAAGATGAAGAAGAGGACCAAGATGAAGAAGAGGACATAGAAGACGAAGAAGAGGACCAAGATGAAGAAGAGGACATAGAAGACAAAGAAGAGGACCAAGATGAAGAAGAGGACATAGAAGACGAAGAAGAGGACCAAGACGAAGAAGAGGACCAAGATGAAGAAGAGGACACAGATGAAGAAGAGGACATAGAAGACGAAGAAGAGGACCAAGATGAAGAAGAGGACATAGAAGACGAAGAAGAGGACCAAGACGAAGAAGAGGACCAAGACAAAGAAGAGGACAAAGATGAAGAAGAGGACATAGAAGACGAAGAAGAGGACACAGATGAAGAAGAAACCAAGTTGAAGAAAAGGACCAAGATGAAGAAGAGGACATAGAAGATGAAGAAGAGGACCAAGACGAAGAAGAGGACCAAGATGAAGAAGAGGACATAGAAGACGAAGAAGAGGACCAAGACGAAGAAGAGGACATAGAAGACGAAGAAGAGGACCAAGATGAAGAAGAGGACATAGAAGACAAAGAAGAGGACCAAGATGAAGAAGAGGACATAGAAGACGAAGAAGAGGACCAAGACGAAGAAGAGGACCAAGATGAAGAAGAGGACACAGATGAAGAAGAGGACATAGAAGACGAAGAAGAGGACCAAGATGAAGAAGAGGACCAAGACGAAGAAGAGGACCAAGACGAAGAAGAGGACCAAGACAAAGAAGAGGACAAAGATGAAGAAGAGGACATAGAAGACGAAGAAGAGGACACAGATGAAGAAGAAACAAAGTTGAAGAAAAGGACCAAGATGAAGAAGAGGACATAGAAGACGAAGAAGAGGACCAAGACGAAGAAGAGGACCAAGACGAAGAAGAGGACCAAGATGAAGAAGAGGACCAAGATGAAGAAGAGGACCAAGATGAAGAAGAGGACCAAGATGAAGAAGAGGACATAGAAGACGAAGAAGAGGACCAAGACGAAGAAGAAGACTAAGATGAAGAAGAGGGCGAAGACCAAGTCTAGGAAGAAGAAGACGAAGAAGAAGGTGAAGAAAAGGAAGAAGAAGATGAAAACAAATATGAAGATGAAGAAGAGGATCAAGACCAAGACGAGGAAGAAGAAGATGAAGTTCCAGTGTGTGAAGTTCACATAAGTCCAGTAAATAATGACCAGATTAGTGTTTTAGGTCAAACACTTGGTTCAAACGTGATGCTTTTTTTTTGTTTCGTTTAGTTTTTCCTTCATCATTTCCCCCCATTTTCATGTCCTTGATGACGGACGCTCTGCTGTGAGTCCTGCTGTTCCTCACTGCACTGATTGGACCTTTGCAATGACACCCGGACCAGTGGAGTCCTAGAGTGAAGCCTCACAACTCATACACACACTAATAACTCCTAACACACACACACACACACACACACACACACACACACACACACACACACACTGGGTTTCCGCAGACGTTATTTAATGAGAGACATGGATTAAAGCTTTATTTGTGCAGAACATTTCTTATACTGTGCTTTACATAAAAACAAAATAACATTTACGGTCTGAACGAAAAACCAATTATGACACAAATAAAAGTGAGTAAATGGAGCATAAAACAAGAATTATTAAAATAATGTACGTTAAAACGCTTTAAAAGAACTCAATCAGAAGCACGACCTTGGGCAACACACTTGTAGATGTGAATGGGTGTGAAAGTGTGAGTGAAAATCTCTTTAATTAAAAATGAATTCAAACCATTTACCGTTTTTGTCAAATGAAAATAACTGCAACTAAGTTTTACACAGTGGACCTTAAAGGAAAAAAAATATACACCCCCCCCACTTGGTTTGACCCAAAGATGTCATCATCAATTAAACCAGGAAGTGCTTGGCGGCTCCGCCCCAAACATTTGACCTGCAGGATGTGTTTGAATGAAGGAGCACATGGTGAGTGTGAACAAACAAACTCATTGTTATACTTTATTTAATATCATTAATTATGTGAAATGAATCTAAATGATATTTTTAATTTAATCACAAGATGTCCGACACCTGTACACGACTCTGTCGCTGAAGAGAAACACCGTCTTCTGACCTGATCGGACAGACTAGAGCTACCTTGCGGTGTTAACAACTAGTGTGTGCTGGTCAGGAGGTAAGTCCAGGTTTTTAAAATCTCTGCTCGATTTTCATGTATGTGTGTGTGTTTCCAGTTCTCCGCTTATTCACATGAGGTGTGTGTGTGTGTGTGTTTTTACTGAACATATGATACCAGATGATTTTATTTTATCACCTTTAACATTAACAGCAATGATTCAAACTTTAATCTCACAGTTTAACAGTTTTATTTGGTCTCTAAAGTCTTAAAACGAAACATTAGTTCAACTTTTCAAACACTTTTAATAGATATTGTTCTTCCTGATCATCTGCCTGATAGACAAATTCTAACTTTAGACACTAGACTCTTACTTTTGGAGCATGGAAATGTACTATTGTGGACCATAGTTGGTGTGGTGTATTGTCCTGCATAAGTACCGCATATGTGGACATTTATTTTTTTTTACAGGCAGATACATCACTCTTGTTCTTGGTCATTTCAAAAAAAGATGAGTCCTTTAAAAGTGATCAGTTTTTAAAAAAAGTGGTTTAAACTTGCATTCCACAGCTGCCAAAGACAACATTTTACAGATTAAAATCCACACCTTCTTATATCTGAATATTTAGTTGTGCTTCTTTATTTATCTCGCTGTTTGTCAGAGAGTGAGCTGAGGTCCAGTCGGTGTGTGTGTGTGTGTGTGTGTGTCCCTGACTGTGTACATTATAATCACAGAGCTGTCGCTGATTCAAGTCCAGTTTCATTGTTGCACAAATTGAGCCGTTCCAAGGTCGACACTAAGAGAAAGCTATTGTGTTCGCTCGCTCGTCCAGTGAGGAGCCGTTCAGAGGGTGCAAGCGAAAACATGAACAGTAATAAAGCTGAGCTGCATTTGTGTCTCCCTGACTCTAATGAAATATGTCAAAGGTCATGCAGCAGATGAATGTACCGAATGTCGCCGTCTTTGAAGACTGATCTTCAGAATGGCTGTGGACTGTAGTACATATTTGAGTTGGTTATGTTTCTGCTCTCCTCCGACAACTTAACTCATCTTCAAATGTTTCTCCATGGTAACAAAAACTCCCCAACAGCTATGAACACATACAACAAGATCAGGCAACCCTTGTGTTTTGTGTGTAAAACCAAAACAAGTCTGGGAAAAAATGTGTAAAAAAGTCAAGTCGGAATAACATATCTGGATAATGCGACTCATAGTCCGATTACTCCTGCATGTATACACTTAGTCAAACTAGAGTGAGACTTGGCGCTCAGCGAACGCAACCAAAATTGTGGTCCGACGTCAAACTACTAGCTTTAGCTTTAGATTAAACTGTAAACATGTAAACGTACTGATTGATGTCATAGAGCTGCTGTTGATTTCGTTTTGATTTGCTGATCTGACAAAGGCTTTTGACTCGATGGACCGTTGTATTTTGTAACCAATACGAGACTTTCTGAGATCTGGTTCAAATGCTACCCTTGTGATCACTGAGGGTCTTCTTTCTGATCCCCTGCCTTTATTTATAAAGGTGTTCCACATGCTTGATATTGGGTCCAACTCTCTTCAATATCTATGTTAATAATACTGCACAGGCCGCAGATGATTGTCATATCCATGTATATGCAGACGACACTATTATTTACACATGGAGTTCCTCCCATGGTGTAAAATTCTTAGTTTTTCTTTTATGTCGTTACTTTTCTTTCTTGTCATTGCAAATGAGAACTGTTTCTCAAGGCTGAACATCGGCTGCTATATTGTGCGCAAATTTGCTCCGATCAGGATTCATGTATAGGGTTTTTTTTTTGCGACGTATAATATAGAAACTTTGGCAAACGCCGAGTTGTAAAAAAAAACGTATTTTCTGTTTCCACAAAGTGCCGCACGTTTTCTGTGTTCGTTGTCCTCTAACTTGATTTGCCCTGAACGTGCTCCCTCACTGTCCGCCAGTGATTACTCTCCGGAGACGTCTCACGGACACGAGAATAAATAAATAAATAAATAAATAAATAAATAAATAAAGCTTTTCTTTTCATACTGTGTGAGACGGAACATTTGCTGGTGCAGAGAATGCTCTCTTTGTTTGCAATATGGCTCCCGAATGCACTTGTATTTAAAATTATCTCTTCTTTTTTTTTTCTTCTCTCCTTTCTTTTTATGGCCTTTTGTTCTCCATACTGTGTTCGGAGGAGGTTCACACCTTCATATAGCGCTGTGTACAAGTGATAATTTTCCACAGGCTGCTCTCCCTCCTCCCTCCTTCTCCCTCCACCTCCTCCTCCTCCCACCTGTAGCGTTTTCATCTTGGCAGCGTCTCTCCCTCCATAACTATCTTGGCTCATATCTCGCTCTGTTGCCTTTTTGCGATGCCCGGCGTCCCCCCGCTCTCCCTCACTCGCTCGCTAATCACTAATCAGAGCTCGTGGCCCTGTTGCTCTTCAGTTAACCTCCAGGCACACGGGAGATGCTCCTGCACCTCCTCTGCAATATGGCCATTGTAGATCTTGGGTGGCAGCCAGAGTGCCCTCTCTCTTTCTCTCTCTCTCTCTCTCTCTCGCCAGCCCCTCCCCCCTCCCCCCGCCAAACGCTGGTGCAGCACCGAGGCGTAAAAAAAAAAACATTTGTATGCCAGTCATGTGTCGGTGGGGCTCTTTAAGACTGTGGGAAAGGGGGCATTTCTGCACTCAAACAGCCCCGTTTTTAACACATTCCTGAGGAGGGCATATTGAGCTCATTATCATAGAGGAACTACAATGGCTCTTTGTGCGGGATCTGGGATTTTGGTGCCGTGCCAAATCTCCCCGGGTGTGCGTGTGCACATGCACACATGTGTGAATCTCTCTCTCTCTTTCTCACAATTCCTTTTTTTTCCTCCCCCCCCCCCCACACTTCCTTCTCCTCTTCTCTGAATTGTAACAGAAAGGAAAAAAAAAAATCCATTTGTGTCTGACGTTGAACTGTGATGATGTGTCGACACACGTGTAATCAGCTCGCGTCGAAGCCGTCGCCGTCTTGTTCTCAAGGAACCGAATTCTTTCACGTGACACTTTTCCTTTAAACAATCTTTACTAATGAATCCACTCCGTGTGTTTTTTTTGTTGTTTTTTTTACACAGTTTTACGAGGACACCGTGTTGTAAAGTGATAATCACGCACTGACACCGTCCATGTTACATTAATTGACTGTTTTGACAACGACTTGTTGCTTATTACTGTCATCTTGTGCATTTTCTAGGGTTTCTTTAAAGCATCGGTGATGTAAAAATAAATATAATGCGCTGTAGATTGAAGTAATTACCAGCTGTCTATCAAATAGTGGAGGCTGGTGAGATTTATTTTTATCATTATTAATATAACCATTATATTTACCAGTGTATTCCTGACATTAAGGGCCAATTCCAATTCCTATCTTAACCCTCAAGCTCAACCCTTAATCTTAACTGGCCCTCAAAACCAAGTGTTGAGGGTTATTTTGTCACTTAGAAATGGGACACCCCTTAAATGCAGATACGTCTTCAGACGTATTTTTGAGATTGAGGGTTAAGCAAGGAATTGGAATTCACCCTAACTCTACCCAACAGTTCAGCTCTAGTTAAGGGAGAATCTAAACATCTGAAGATGTAGATAGTTCTTTCTCCTGGTGTCCGTTTTTGCTTTAAAGCAGCAGATTCTGCAGAGAAGATAAACTTGGCTACGTTTACATGTTTGCTTTTTAAAGTGTGGTTGCAATGTATGAGGCACTGACACATAAACAGCACTGACTGCACCCTGCCAGGCCCCTGCACTGAAAACCAGCCAAAGACATCTATTATACATATATATATATATATAAATATAAAAATATGCTAAAATATATTCCTGTAAATAAATCCAAGATATCTTAAAATATGTTTCCCGCTGTTAATCTCACTGTTTCAACAAACTTTTCCCGGAGTGGAAGCTGAAGTTTGTAAAGTGCTGCCTCTCCTGCGCCAACGTCCATTCAGAAAATGTTGCAATTGTAGCTCTCAGGGCCGTATGAGCTGCTGGTTTACAGCTGCCTCGTTCAATGAGTTTGAATCATCTATGTTAAAATGAACAAAGGATTTCAATCACAGCAGTCACCAAATATCACATTAGAAGTGAGCGACTGAGGCAGCAGTGGATCGACAGCTCCTCTGTGCTGCGGCGTAAAATCGCCGGGTTTTCTCTCTGGACTCTGGTGTGAGAGAGTTTCTACGGTTTCTAACAGCGTCGTTAAAAACTCTCTGGATTCTATTCATTATTATAATAATAATAAGTATTTCGTCCTTGTGTCGCTGCCCGCAGACGTGTTCTCAGCGAGAACAAGCATCTGTGTTTACAGAGGATAATAATTCATGACCACTGTTTGTTTATGTTGTGGCTCATCCATATACAGTTAATGCAAATGGCATAAAAACAGCAACGTCCAGGAGGACGAAGAGGAGGAGGAGGAAGAAAAGGGCAGAGAAAGCACTTTACATTGGTCATCGTCAGACTGTGTTTAATATATTTAAAGACTTGCTTAAATACCTGTTAAGGGTACAGTAAAATGCTGTCTCACTAAACATTTACGATTTTTAGCTCTGCTTTAGCACTGCGTAACAGTGGGTTGTTGCGTTTTTGACTTCAGGTATTTTTACGGTGGTTCAGACTTGGCAACCATGCACCCTAAGTCTGTTCCCTCGTCATATTTTCTGAACAGATGCAGATGTTTGGGGAAAGAAAATCACACGTTTGTCGTCCAGATGTGTCGGAACAAAACTCTGTGCAGCTGTGATGTGTTTTGATTTTCCTTTTAAAGAATTAAGGTATAATAATAATAATAATAATGTATATCACCACTATATTTAGTTGCTTTGTCTCTTTGATGCCACACCCTGCTTTCTAATCTTTTAATAGAACTCCCGCAGTCATACGTCCGATCTTTCAAGAAGAGTCTGTTTTTGTTTTTTTATGTAACGTATGTCCAATAATGATGACGATTATGTCGTATACATTATGTAGGAATCCATGTTTTTATTGAAGTTAACAGACTTTGTTTTATTCGTTCTCTTTTACTGACGTCATATGCTGGGTATTTCCTTTGTATAAGTATAAACCATAACTCATATGCAATATACAATACTCCTCTGTACTCGGTATAATCACCAGCACTCGTCATGTGAATATTTCACAATAAAAGCCCGGTTTAATTGATTCATTGGTGTTTGTAACACATGACAAATAAAGCTGAGATTCAGCAATTAGTGCAATTAGTATGCAACATTTAAAGGTGCCATATGTAAGAATGTGGCCAAAAACGGTTACTACATTCAAATTCAAAATACAGAGGTCTTTTAGGTTTCGTTTTCTGACGTAACTGGCAACCCGTGGTTGCTCGGCAGCCGAGGCTCTAGTGACTGCAATGACTGGTAGACGGCGGTAGGTGGCGCCACATGCCAAAACATGATTTCAAAACATAAACATGATTTGCAGTCTGCAAAATATTTTTTTTTAATGCAAATATTTTGTCTGTACTGTTGTTGTTGGTGAGTTCAGTTTGTTATATGAACATTATTCCTGAGTCTCTGTGACATATTAGGAGGATTTTATGGCCAGTTGCTTTAGATTTATTACATAATGCAAACGCTAACAACTGGAAAATGAAGAGTCGATGTTCAGGAGCTGCTCGCTGACGTCGTCAACCTCAGACGTTGATTGAAAGAGCGTCAGAACTTACATACTGTGTTTTTAAAGGGAGCTAAAGATTTGACTCGGCCGTGATGCGCCGCCTTTTGGTGTTTTTTTTCTTTTTTTTTTACCCCCAGTTTATTGCATCACAGAAAAACAACAAAACAACTTTAACTCGCAGCTGCGGCGGATTCTTTAATGTGACGGAGCATTTTCTTCTTCTTCTTCTTCTTCTTCTGTGCGTCGGCGACTTCTGTGATTTCTGGGTCAAAGCTGGAGGCGGGAAAAACCCAAAAACAACAACGACACAGACACCGGAGGCCAGTTTGAGTTCAGCTGAGTAAAAATATACACGCAATAACCACAATAAACGGGCGTGTTTGTCCGACAGGTCAAGGTTCACCTGACTGTCATTCATCGTGGAGAATGAAAGTAGTCACTCAGGACGAGCAGAAATAAATAATAATAGCTAAGAGCATAATAAATAAAACCTAGTCTCTTTTTTTTTGTTTGACTCTCCTTTAACTACTTCCTTTTAGCTTTTATCTTCTGTTGTGAGTTTTATATCTGAAATTGCTGGAAGAATTAGGAGATCTTGTATGTCAATGGGAGCCTCCTGGCTAAATAAAGGATAAATAATAATAATAATAATAATAATAATAATAATAATGTATAAAATGACTTTTAAAAGTCCGGTTTTAGTCTAACTAACACAAGAATTAGATGTATTTTCTAACGTCATGAATACAGTATTATTGACTGTGTGTGTGTGCGCAGAGGTGGGAGGGTGTGGAGTGTGTATTGTGTTACACCGAAACACATTAGCAGGCAGCCACTCTGAATGTGGTGCGCTCGTTTTCCTTACCAGGGAGGATCCTTCCCCACGCAGCAGCAGCAGCAGCAGCAGCAGCCACACTGATGGAAGTCAACATCAACAGCTTTCCTACACACACACACACACACACACATACACACACACACACAAACACTCACACAGAGAGAGACACACACAGCAGCAACAACAAAACATTTTCCCTCGACAAAAATGGCGACAGCAGCAGAAGCAATTTGGATTTGCCCTTCTCCACTGACACCAGTGAAACGGAGCCGAGCAGAGAAGCTGTTATTGAAATGACTGCAGCGCCATCATGGCCTTCATGTTCCACTACTATACACATACACACACACACACACACACACACACACACACACACACACACCCTGAACACATCACCCCATCATGTAGACCCACATCTCCTCCTCGCAGCATGAGACCAAACAGTGGAAAAAATAAGGGAAATTCTTCCTCTTCTGGGGGGAGAAGGAAAAAAAAAAAAAAAGGTTAAAAGGGGGAAGTCTTTCATCAGCTCATCATCCTCAGCTCTCACTGCATCATTTATGGACTGTTACTGTAATCAAAAATTCACATTTATTTGTTTATTTATTCTAGTTTTTTTGTGTCTGTGTGTGTTGTAGAGGGAGGGGGGGGGGGGGGGAGCGCGGTGGTGCGGCGGCGGCTGTGTTCTCCGCCACACAAACGGTTTCCGTCGAGCTCGGACCTTTTCATGTGAAATGAGTTTCTGCTGTGGTGTCCCTGGAGTGAGAGGGAACACACACACACACAAAGTTACAGTATACATGGAGAGAGAGAGAGACTTTGTTCTCAGGAAGTTGCCTCTGATCAGCTCATGAATATTAATGAGGCCACAATGTACACACACGCACACACACAGTAAACTCAAACAGACGTCCCTGACGTGTCCGTTCACACGTCCTCGTCGACCAATGGAAAAAAATGAAGTCGTGGAGGTTTCACAGCTGCATCATTAGAAACCTGTTTCTGCACCGGATTCATTCTCAAGTTGTGTGAAAGCAAATTCTCTTCTTTTAAAAGTATGAATATTTTTAATTGAGGGACAAAAATATTGGCTCAATTTTTATTACCAGTGGCGTTTCTTTGTTGTTGTTTTTGACTGACTTCATGTACAGTGTCTTTTTTATTGTCACTTTAAATTTATAAATCATTTTTTACATAATGGATACTTTTAGCAGTTCTACTCGTTACGTATTACAAATACTTAAAAAGATGACATTTGGCAGCCTAAAATTATATGGCAATATTCCATCATAATATGAAAAGATCAATTGTTCACAAAAAGATTTTTTTGTTTAATGCAAAATGAGTCTGGTATTACTAAGGAAGCAACGAAAAATAATTAAGTGGAGGGCCGTATGTGGGCCACGGGCCGCAGGTTTGACACCTCTAGCTTTGTGTGAATGGAAGGATGGATTTTATTGATCCCAGAATTGTTCTGTTCTAAGGATGCACTGTGCATTAAAAGGTGGAGGAGAGTAAAATAACAGAATAGAATATAAATTATATAGAAAATTACAACTATATATAAACATATGAGGGTATAAACTGACTCCATATACACTTACATCAGGGGCATCAAACTCAAATTGACCTGGGGGCCAGTGAACTTCTAGTCTGGTCAGGAGGGGTCAAAAGTCAAGTGAAAAAAGTAGGAGTTTTGTTTTGATATATACAGTAGCTCACAAAAAGATATATTTAAGATGCTAAATGAATCTATAAATAACAAAAACAGAATTAATACATGAAATCAGCAAATACAAGCTTATATATAATTAAAAAACTGGCGGGCAGCAACTTTGATACCCCAGACTTACGTCTTTTTATTGTAATGGAAAGTTTCTGTATTCATGTCATTGATGAGAATATCTCAGTGGTGTCTGTGTGGTTGGTCACATGACCTATAGCCACGCCTTTTAATTTGTGTGATGTAAATAATGTGGACGGTGTGCAGGATCCTCTGTTTTCTGTGATAAAGTTGTCTGAATTCTGTTCTGGCAGACAGAGTAATTCACCATGTCATAATTGCTCCGGGGTTTTATTCACACGTTCACGCTGCCTGTGTGTGTCTGTGTGTGTGTGTGTGACTCCAGCATCCTGTCTGCAGCAGCGAGCTGTCCCGCTCACGTCCTCCTGCAGAGGCTCAGCAAAAGGCGGGAACTCTCCTGAAATGGTTGAGCGTTTGCATGTTGAGCTGCTGCTGCAGCGTATAGACACGCATGTGGCCTGGAATGTCAGTACACTGTGTTTATGGTGTGTTGTGTGTGTGTGTGTGTGTGTGTGTGTCAGAGTCACAGAGAAAGAGAGAGAGAGAGACGTTGATAAACACGCAGTCATCTCACACTATCGGAATCTGCAACCGCAGCCTTAAAATACAGTCCTGACAGTCTCAACCCAGGGGGAAGAAGGAAGTTTCATGGCCGCGGAAACCTACGATTTGACGTGATTCACCCACCTCATCATACCAGGACTCTTGATAATGCAGCCTCTCTTCCCACATGACCACTGAGAGACTGACCTGAGAAGCTTAAACGACAACTTTTTTTTCAGTCTGGCCAAACACATTCCTCTCTTCACCACCAGACTCTCCTCCACCCTGTGGCCTGAAGGCCTCGGGGCCCATTCCTGAGCCTCCTCCACTTCTGGTAATACACTGTGCATTAGGTTTGCACTGGGCTGTTTATTTCCACAATATCTCAAGAGTGTGTGTTTTGCCACTTCATCTTGCCCATTAGACGGAGTTTGTCTGCTCGTAAAAATGAAGTTTGTAAATCTCGCCTCGTCGTCTCTCACCAGAGTCCATAGAGGAAATTGCCGTTTTCAGCTCGCAGGCACGCGGGGCTCTGCTGCTCTGCTGCTGCCTCGTGTGGTCAGATTGTGTCACTGAGGTAAATCTGACTTAGGATTTAAAACAATAACAGTCAGAAATGGAAATGGAGGCAGAGGTGAGTCATCAGTGTGTGTGTGCTGTGATGTAAAACTTAGTGATTTTCTCTATGGACTTTGGTGCAGGAGAGTGAACTGTTTACAAAGTGACACAAGCTTAATTTTTTCCATTAAGGAAAGGTTGATTAAAGGTGTATTATGCAATAAATCTAAAGCAACTGGCCATAAAGAGACTCAGGAATAATGTTCATATAACAAACTGAACTCGCCAACAACAACAGTACAGACAAAATATTTGAATTAAAAAAAAGTATTTTGCAGACTGCAAATCATGTTTATGTTTTGAAATCATGTGGCGCCACCTACCGCTGTCTACCAATCATTGCAGTCAGTAGAGTCTCAGCTGCCGAGCAACCACGGGTTGCCAGTTCCGTCAGAAAACCAAAACCTAAAAGACCTCGGTATTTTGAATTTGAATGTAGTAACCGTTTTTGACCACATTCTTACATATGGCACCTTTAACGTCAAAATAAGATCAAATAGGATGATGGGAGGGTCATGGGGGCGGAGGCACACCCTGGACAGTTCGTCAGTCCGTTACAGAGCAAACGCACACAGACAAACGACCGCTCACTTTCACATAGACGGACACATTCAACACAAAAAGGGACTTTTTTTGTCAATGTTTTTACCGGCAAGTGAGACTTTATAGCTCATGCCTGATGGCAGTAACTGAAAGGAGTGATGGACGTGGGGGTGAGATCAGAGCGTGGTGTTTGTGGTGAAGCGCTCAGTCAGTTTAGAGGCCAGTTAACCTCTGCATGTTTATGGACGGCGGGAGAAAATACACACCATAATCTGCCCTCCTAAATGCTACACTCTGGACCTTTAAGACGTTTTAATATTGCGATAATTGAAAACTCTTCTCCTCAGTCGCTTGCAGAAGGACATCACAGGCCTTCCTCACTGACCTCCCTCCTCCTCCTCCTCCCTGCTTCTTCACGATTCTGCTGACTAAAAGCGAAAGTTTAGGGATGAAAACCCTCCCCGTTTCCTTCCACTTTTCCACTTGTCCTCCTGGAAACAGGTGCCATCAGCCGCCGATGATAGAAAATTCACAGAGGAAGTGAAGCCGAGCGGCAGATGAAGAAGCCTTTGAGTAGCAGCTCATCTATTGTTTGGAAATACTTCAAATGAAGCCCGTCTAGACGCGACAGCTTTCAAAGCCGGAGCAGGGAACCTTTTTTTTTTTTCTCCCTTAAACCCAAGTATATAAAAGCTATTTACTGTAACAGCAGAAGACAGACATCTCTTTTAGTTTTCCTACCACAGAAGCTGCACTTCTCCTCTTCACTGCAGATGAGTTTGTCAGATGCCTCCATCCACCTCTCCTTCCCTCAGTCTCTCACTCCTCCTCCTCCTCCTCCTCTCTTCTCACAGTCTGTTTGAAGCCGCGAGCGAAGCGAGACAATCTGATGGCGTTTGATGGATAATTTGCCGAGCTCGGCGTGTGTGTGTGCGAGATCAGGGCCGAGGCGACGTCGCTTCTCTCGCGGCTGGACTTCAGACGACAGGTCGAAAAAAAAGGGACTTGTTCTTTTGCTGCGGCCCCTTTTAAATCCGACACTCGGCTCCTCGAGACCGTTTATGTTCTCCTAACTGCAACCACGGGCTTTTCATGTGGCTCCTCTTTGCTGCTGAGAAAACTCACAGTGAGAGACGGTGCAGAGGCTTTGAGCTGAACACACACGTGTGTGATTTTACATCAGGTGGAACAGGAAGGACAAAAAAACACACAAGCACAACTCCTCGAACCCTTCAGTGGTTTATAGACGCAGCTATTATTTGTCCTTAATAAAGCGTTAGTCGACTCTGAGCGGCAGAATCGGGCACATATGATGTGCATTTAAGTATGACGTTAATGTGGTTCACACACTTGCTCTGTTGTGGTCGTGACTGAAGCGAGAAACACATGGAAGGAACTGAAATGTGGAAACAAAGGAATGCAGTGAAGTGTATTCAGTGAGAATGAAGAGGTTCTCAGGTGAGAGAAAGAAACTGTCCAGGTATTAAATTAACAGCCCTAATATTAAAAAAGATGATTTTTAAATGTAATTAAAGGTGCATTATGTAATAAATCTAAATCAACTGGCCATAAAATCCTCCTAATATGTCACAGAGACTCAGGAATAATGTTCATATAACAAACTGAACTCACCAACAACAACAGTACAGACAAAATATTTTCATTCAAAAAAATATATTGCAGACAGCAAATCATGTTTATGTTTTGAAATCATGTTTTGGCATGCGGCGCCACCTACCGCCGTCTACCAATCATTGCAGTCAGTAGAGTCTCAGCTGCCGAGCAACCACGGGTTGCCAGTTACGTCAAAAAACGAAACCTTAAAGACCTCTGTATTTTGAATTTGAATGTAGTAACTGTTTTTGGCCTCATTCTTACATATGGCACCAAAAAGACTTAGATCGTTATTTTGGGGTGGAACTACAAAGTCACGCTAGAATTTTACTTCCTTTTTGACTTTTTTGCTTCACTAAATTTGATCGTTCTTCCAGATGCTTTCAGAAAAACTTCCTACATGATGATAACTGGTGCATTCCAGTTGTAGTTGGAAGTCAGAATTTTCATAAATTCCCAGGCGTAACATTCTGGAACGAGTCGGATTTCCAACTTGGAATTTAATAAACCCTCACACAAGATTCCAAGATGGCTGCCACTTGCTTCAAGAGTAAAAACACTCTTTATTTTTTACCTTTAATTGCGCTTTTGTCTTTTTATTTCACATTAAATCAGTCATAGTCACATAGTATATTCAAATGTATTGTTATTACACTCTTTATGTGAGCAAAATACCATGTAGAGTGTTGTTAGGGTTGACTGGTATTGCTAGAAGTGGCTAACAATAGCTAGCCCAAGAGACATTTGTTTCTTTGAACACTTCCGCTGTGGCGGGCAGCTGTGGCCTAGTGGTTAGGGCTTCGAGCTCGAGACCGGAAGGTATCATCCGCAGCTGAAGTGCTGTTGAGCAAGGCACTTAACCCCCTCACTGCTCCCCGAGCGCCGCTCACTGGCATGGCAGCTCACTGCGCTGGGTTAGCATGTTCTCCACCTCACTGTGTGCTGTGTGTGTTCACTAACTCACTGCAGAATTGAATTTCCCCTTGCGGGACTTAAAGGGTTCTTAATCTTAACAGAAACTAACTGTAATACATTAACATCTGATTTGATGCAGCACAGGACAATCAGCAGATGTAAGAAACTAAAGTTTGTGTTGTTTTTGTAAACCCGCTCACTCCCCACACCAAAGCCCATGGGGAAAATATGCGATTTTACTTCACCACACACAGGAGTTGTTGATCCACTGATGCCACATTATTCAGTTTAAATGTCTTGTTTGTTTAACTTAGGTATTTGAAATCCTTTTTTTTGGGGTTTACCTCAGTGACAATAATGTCTGTAATGCAGCAGCAGTACAGCAGCAGCTCCTCTGTCCCAGCGAGCTAAAAACAAGGATTTTCTCTATGGAGTTTGGTGCAGGACGGTGAGAGGTTAACATTCGGCTTCCAGTCACAGCGAGGACATTTTATTGATGTGGAGTTTTCCTTGTGTCCCTGTTTGGCAGCCATGTTTCCAGCAAAAGTACAGCCACACTCCAACAAAAACCCGAAACTATCACTTCAGAGCGTGAAAACCATCGAGTAGCCTTACTTATTTAACTTTTGTGTGTAGGTAAAAAAAGTGTTATTCTTTTCAAAATATTCTCACACCGACTCCTACTTCCTGATTAAATCTATAACCTATGAATATGCAGATGTTTTTGTCTCCTACTTCACGTTTAAAAAAAAAAGAGCCTCTTTTCTCAGTAAATGAGCACTGGATCTTTCAGGTTTCCACGTCAGCTGCACAGTGTGGGTTTTTCTGAGTTGGCCTCGGCGTCGCACAAAACTGTGCTACACTGGCGTCTAAATAGTCGAGCGCCAAGAAACTTTTCTCTCCTCGAGCAGACGAGTGCGAGGCCCAGTCTTTGCTCTGCGCACATACATCATCCTCCAACATCCCAGTCAGTTAACAAGAAGCAGAGCGCAGGGTTACATCAACCACAGCTGTCACGTTATAAAATCCAACAGTGCTTTGAATTGGTTTCTGGAAGGCACTGACAAATTATGTCATGAGATTACAATGGCTTCTATGTGGCATTGATTTTGGAGGACATCAAACCAGGGTCAACACTCTTTCTAGTTCTGCTTCATTAGTGGTGTGCATATATATACTGTATACTGTATATGACGACTCTATACTCAGCCATACTGAGGAGTGTATAGTCCCTTATTGTCACATTTACATGAGCTTAGGGGAAAATAATCTAATGGTTGTAAAATGGTCGACTCAAACCAAACTTTTAAAATCCCTGAAGTAATAATTTTACTTGAATTGTACTAAATCAAATCTCCATAGTCAGACTAAAGGCCAATTTGTACTCCACGCAAAATATAGAGGTGGCGTGTTTACGACGATGGACGAAATGGAGCAAAACCACCGTAAATTGTCAAATTACGGTGTAATAGTCCAATCATCAGTCAGGAAATTGAAGAACAAGGAGAGTCTTTTCGGGTGTTTATAAAATGGCGGAAAGTCTGTCTAAATGACCTCTTCATTGGTCGCCATGTTTGTTGATGCTTGCCACTTGGCACCCTCTAGAGGAAGTATTGGTCCACGCCAGCGCAAAGGACGCACAGAGGTGTGTAGGGTAGTGTGCGGAGATGCAGACGGAAATGGAGTAAAAACGGGCCTTAAGATACACAGACAAGCTGTTAAAATACAAGTGCATGTATAGGGTTAGGGTTAGGGTTCCACACTTCCTGATCCCCAACGCTTTGACACCAAAATAAGACAAATAAAATGAATGAGAAGAGACTGGTATGGACTGAAGTTAATGGAATAGTAAAAAGACACAACATTGAATTGGTACCAACTATCAGCTAAAGTTGTTGTTGTGGTAATAACAAGTAGAAATGGGGAATATCGCCACCTAGTGTAGCGGAGTTGGACCAATAAATCAATTCCCCGCTAGTGCTTGTAAAGTTATTATGGTTAAAATAAGTGGTTGACGTTAATGTTTCTGTAGATTCGGGGTTGACTATTTTCGACGGGACAGTGAACGCAACACACAGACTATTGAATCCATCCACGGTGCGACGTTCTCCTTTTCCTCCACAACAACTCAAAATAACTTTTATAAGGCATGTGAGTTGTGTGTATCTGTCCGCGAGTGTGTGTGTGTGTGTTCCTGGCGCTCGTAGTTTCTTCCTCCTGGACGATAACTTTTGTTGTTTTGCGTAATCATAAGTGAAGGCTAGCAAAGGCCTGCGTCAGTCTGGCTCGGATAAAATAAAAAATAAAAATACAGAAAGCATTTTCGGGTTTGGCCCATATTCTCTCGGGGCTCGGTCGGGTTTCGGACGGAAGAGTTCGGGCCGAGCTGCCGCTCCAATGGAAACATACTGAGTGTGATCCTGGGATTCTGTGATGACGGGGTGTGACTGTGGCTTCTGGGGAGAGTCCGGAATGGGTGCCATCTCCCTGCGGCGCTCCACAGAGTCGAGAGGAGAAACGGGGGGACGTCTCACCGGTTTAAAGGCGCTTATTGGTTGACGTGGTAGGACGAAGAGGAAGAAGAGGAGGAGGAGGAGGAGGAAGGAGGAGGAGGAGGAAGGAGGAGGATGGGAGGTGGGTGCATGAGAATTGGCTTATTCTCTCCTCCACCGCCCAGCAGATCTGGCACAGCACCAGCGTTATGGCGGTAATTGATTCTCTCTGTGCCATTAGTCTCTGAGACAAAGATGCGCCAATGAGAGGGGGTGCTGTCACTTAGATGCTGGCATGGCGCCCAGCCACACACACACACGCACACACACACACACACACACACAGTGAGCTCACAGATAGATACATGCAAAGATATACTCATTTTAGAGTTGTGCATACTCCACACACACGCACACACGCGCTGCGCACACATATATTAGTTTTTCTCACAGATGCAAAGCAGCATCAGTGTAATGTCAGCTGTCAAGGTCCGCTGAAGCAGGAGCTTTGCTCATTTGCAAATTCCGCGGCGCATCGACACCGTATCGCACAAACACGGCTAATGCAGAAGTGAACACGCCGAGAAATCAAAGGGAATACAAATGACTGGTGATCACATCTGACATTCTCCTCTTATACATGACAAGACTGTGTTTGTGTTGTGTTTTGTGAGGTTACTGTGGGCTGTGGCGGAGCAGCATTCCTCCATCACACACACACACACACACACACTCTTGAATATGAAAAAGAGAACTCCCCAGACAAAGAGCAGGGCATGTCTTTATCTCATTAAAGTTAACGAGAGGCTGCTGTCCTCTGCCTGCAGACCCAGCTGTAATCTGATACGCAGACTGCGTTGCCGACATCGCGGCCTCAGCGCTGCACTTTTTCCCCCCTCACATCCAAGTCATAACAACGCCGCATCCGAAACCCCAACCGTAGCCCGCCGGCTCCTTAACGCTCATTGTTGTCATAACGATGATGCTCATCGCTGCCGTGACGGTCGTTTACGGAGATCTTCGCCGTCACTGCATCACCGGCACACACTGACGCAAGCGCGCGCGCCAAACCCTGTACGCCATCTCCATGGCAATTGCCTTGTGTCGCCCTCTTCCATGCCGTTTCCTCATCACCATGGCCACGGCAGCAGCAGCAGCAGCAGCAGCAGCAGCAGCAGCAGCAGCAGCAGCAGCAGCAGTAGTAGTACCTGCTTCACACAGAGGGAAAAGAGGCGAAACAAAAGCAGGTAGCACACACACACACATACACAAAGGAAGGCATGCACAGAATGCCAATTACACAAATGAAGGATAAGCTAGCGGAGACAATAGCGCCTCAAAGTCAGTTACAAACTAATTAAAGAACATATAGCGTGCAATCTAAGATCATTTAGATCATGTTGCCCTTGGGCGCTGCCAGATGCTTGATGTGCCTGCGTCTACATTTCCAAAGTGAGCCGTGTAAAAAACATGACATATAGACGATGACGGGCGAAACCCTCTCTTCTCACCCGCAGAGTTAAACCAGCCATGTCCGACTTTATTCCTCCTGCTTCTCAAGGTCTGTTACTACTTGGATGCTCATTTGGAGTCTGTAATTAATTGGAGCCTCTGTTATTTTTTTCTTCCCACCCCCCCTCATCTATTTTTGTTTGGCTGCTGACCGACGTGTGGTCCTTCGCACATTCGTCTTCAGGTCGACGTGGCTCCCTAATTAAGACTCCAGAGGACGGCTAATTGCTGTTGCATGCCTCTCGGCGGAGCGAGGGGAGCCTTCTCCCGGCGCTGCCCGGAAAGAGCGCCCAAGCGCTGAATTAAAGGGGGCTTATGTAAGCTTGTGGTGAAACTATTAAACACCAACCAACTTTTCCTTGTGAGGAACTGCCACTTGATTTAATGGGCCTCATTAAAAGTGCACATCACACAAACCCAAACCACTCTCTCCAGCTTCACACGACAATGGGATAATGGTTCCTCCTCCGCGCTGTCGGAGCCTAATCCCGAATATTGGACGGAACAAACCAAAATGGGGCTGCAGCTTCTTTAAAAGGAAGGATTAACATCGTTTGTCTTTTTTTTGACAAGGGGCAGAGAGGAGCAACCGAAGGAAGAGATGGCACTGAGTGTTGTTTATCCGGAGAGGTAAATGGAGAAATAGGGAGCCGAGTGAAAAGAGGATCCTGCATCAAGCTGAATTATTGTTTTTATTGCACTCCTTAAAATTGTAAATAAGCGTTCGCTGGTGGGTTGAGATCAAATACATGTTGGCATGTTTATTAGTTTATTGGCATGGCTTCAGTTTTGCATCAATCAGTGTACACAAATCTGTTTTAAAACCTTTGCACAAGAAATGTGAGGCCAGGAAAACCGACATCAATCCTCGCGTTAATTGTTCGTTTCTCTCAACTACAATTTTTTTTTTCCCCCTTTCCTCTTCTTGCAAACAGCAGAAATATTTTTTAATGACTCATCCTGCACTTAGAGGCGTGTACATAAACTGACTTCATCAAATGTGACACGGTTGCGCTTCTCTTCTTTCTCTAACTCTGCGAGTGTGTGAGCAGCAGTCGCTGCCATCTGTAGTTTACACGTTTACAACTAAAGCTTCAGCCACACAGAAAAACACTTTCACTATATCACCTTCTCCTTATCGTTTCAAGAAATGTCTTCATACGCAGCAAACCCTCCGAAAACAACTTTAAATGACCTACAGGTGGCGCAGAAGAACACCAAAAACAGAATAAGAGCCTGTGCCTAAATCGTGCACGTTGTGTAGAAACTCCAAGAAAAACAAAGGTGGCGACAGCAAGTGTAAGACCAAGAGGTGGCGCTCAGTGGTCGAGTGTGTGGGTTCAATTCCTGGCAGTTCGTTTACATACCAATGTGTCCTTGGGCAAGACACTTATTGTGTTTGCTAATCGCATTAGAAGGCTATTGGATGATTAGAAAACCCTTGTGCAATGATGTTAGCACAGCTGAAAACAGTTTAGCTGGTTCTTTGACAAAAGCAAAGTTTGAAGGGCAAAATTATTTGGAATAAAAATGATTTATTATTATTATTGTCACTATTATTTTCTATTCATTTTGCAACTCTTTTGATAAATAAAAGTGTGACTTTTAATGGAAAACACAACAAAAATTGTATAGGTGACCCCAAACTTTTGACCGGTAGTGTATTCGAATTGTGCAAGACAACCACACGTTGCAAAATGCCGCCCAAAAGCTTTTGCGGGCCCAAAATAGCTAGAACTTAACATGCTAGCATTGGCTAATATGGTATTAACCATGTTGAGACATTGGAAAATGTGGGGAAAAAAACCCAAAAACATGCCACCTAACAGTGAGATTTACGTAGCAATCATACTCAAGATTCAAATTATGCCAAAAAAGCCAACTTCCCCCTTTGCCTTTGTGAAAATGAGCCAATGTCGCACATGATTTACATTGTCATTAAACCTTTTCTTGAGTAGTTAATGGTCTCAGTTGCTAGTTTCACATGTTTTTTGGTAAAAATGTCACCATTCAGAGCACAGTGTCCGTCAGTCTGTCCCTGTCCTGCATGTCTTAGATGATGTTTTCCTGCTCCATCATCGAGCTTCTACGAAGGCCGGCTGATAACGAGCCGTTCGACTGAATTAGGTTTGCTGGAGCAGGAAAGTGAGTCTCCAGGACCAGGACTGAGAAACTCTGATTTAGAGCTAAGATAGATATTGAAGCATGGCACACCCTGAGATTGACAGGGACACATTTTGGTGACTTCCATTTAAAAAAAGACCAGTTAGTTTTGCTTTAGAAAGTCTTCGTCCACTGTTTGTGGACACCGGCTCTCTGCTCAGGACATATGTGACTGTATTTCCAGGCTTGCACAGGGTCACGGCTTCACTGTAACAGAGAAATCAATGGCCTTGACGCGTGTTTTCCAGTCAATAATGACCCTTAAACTTCCATTGACCTTCGTTCAAAAGAACACAAGCTCCCACAAGTTCGTCAACGCAAACTTGAACAAATACCCCCGGAGGAAGTATAGATTCTGTAGGAGAGACCCAATGAGGAAACGGAGCAGCAACAATTACTTAAGAGACACAATTAAGGCTGGAGAAACGAGTGTGGACCACTAACCACAGTGGGCGCTTGGGCGAGATATACCCTTGAAACATTCCCACACTTCAAACACGTAACTTGTGCGTGGCGTAGGAAAAAATCTCTAAGAGAAGAAAGAGATAGTGGGGGGGGGGGGGGGGGGAAACAAAAACAAATCAGGAAGAAGCTGGAAATGAGTCCAACTCATGCATAACTTCAAACACTCTATCTTCAAAGTTGCATAACATTAAAAAACCCAAGCCCTCTCCGGGTTCTCTACATCAAAAACCAGCCAGCATTGATGGGACACTGGCGAGCCTGCTGAGCCATGCCCTCACTCTGAGGCACACAACATGCACCCACCCTCCCCTCTTCATCTCCATCCTCTGTCGTCCCCTCGCTGTCGTCCTTGGGGTATTTGTTGCCGCAGAGCAAACACATGCATTGTGAGGAAGAGAAGGGGCCAGGTGGTATAACGCGCATAATGACTCTTCCAGCCCCGAGAGCAAGCAGACAGAACACAGGAATCCTCTGAATTCTCTGCTCCGCTGTGTCTTTTATATCACATGCATATATTTCCCCCTGTGTGTGTGTGTGTGAGTGTGTGAAATCCTGTGAGGGAGGCTGTAAAGCTGTGGTTTCCAGCCTTTGACTGTTTGACGTTCCCTCGCAGCCCCAACACTCAAACACCCCTTCATTAACACCACATTATGAGCTCATTTGAATTGATTTTACTATTTTTTTTCTCCCCTCCCTCTCTCCCTCTCCTCTCATACCACTGAATGTTAATATCAGTTTGTTGGATATAATGTGAAGCAGCTTCTGCTGAATGTTTCCTCCTCTCGAAGCTCATGTTTATTTCACTCAGCAGCAGCAGCAGCAGCAGCAGCAGCAGCAGCAGCAGCCAGTGCGGCCTCATGGGAAAATTACAAGACAGCAGTAAACCAGGGCTGCAACTAACAATTATGTTTGTAATCAATTAATCTGTTGATTAGTTGTTTGTTTGGTCAGAAAATGTCGCACAATGACAATGAACGTTTTGTTGACTTCTTTGCGCAAAGGAAACGGAATCTTCACATTTAAGCAGCTGGAAAAGTGTATTTAATTATTATTTATTATCATTATTGTTATTTTTAAATATAGTAATGGATTAATAGGTTAATGTTGCAGCCTTACAGTTTAATCATATGTTAAAACATTGTGTAACAGTAGAAAAAGCAGAAAACTCATCATTATTTAAATCCTAAATGCAGTGGTGCCATTCTGAGCTTTGTTCTTAAAGTGATAGTTTTTGAGGATCTTTGTTTTCACTTCCTGCTTCTTCTAATGCTCAAATGTCATAAAATAAATGTACATGTCTTGACTTAAAGGTGCGTTTGAACTCGATCGACTGTATCGACTTTGCCTGATTTTCTTCTCACAGCAGCAAATTAAGACCATGGTCATAATAGTTTTGGGATTTTTCATTAGATATAACGAGTGTTGTGTTTAACTTGCGCAGCCTTATGTCCAACATTGTAAACAAAAACACATTTTATTATGATTGAATAAATGAATGAAAAGGCTGTCTCAAATACAACATTTCACAATGTACTATGCACATTTTGCTACAATTTTAATTAGTTTCATTTAGATTCATAAACAAGCCATTCAGTTTCAGTTAGTTATTTTCTATTTTTTTTTTTATAGTTTAACTATTTCAGTGCATCTCAATGTGGGAAATTACATTTGAGTTGAAATTTACCATCATAATAGTCTGCATCACCCTGAACAAGGATCAGTTGAAAATATTTGCAAACCTCTTAAGGAATAATTTTAATGCATTTTTGAAATTCAGGAAATTATCCATTTGCCCTGATGCACTTTGACATAAGCTGACTTTAATCTCAAAAACAAAAAGTATCTCGGAATGACTTAAAATTTACCATCATAATAGTCGGCATCACCCTGAACAAGGATCAGTTAAAAATATTTGCAAACCTCTTAAGGAATAATTTTAATTAATTTTTGAATTTCAGGATATGATCCATTTGCCCTGATGCACTTTGACAGTGAACTGACTTTAGTTCCAAAATCAAAAAGTATCTCGGAATGACTTGAAATCATAATATTCGGCATAATGTTCGTAATACTGTTAATATATGTATTATATGTATGTTCGTAATACTGTTTTAAACATGCAAATTGTTCAGCATGTGAAGTTTTTACATGTCAGCTTTACACTCAAATAAAAGTAAAGTGCAATAACGAGCTGCTTTTTCTCTTACATTTTAATCACATTATTGTAAAATCAGTTCATTGTATTATGGTTTGCTGTCCGTGCTTGTGGCCAAGTTCAAACAGAGATGTTGTGAAACCTAAAGTCAACGACATGTAACCTTTTTTTCATATATTTTTTTAATAGATTATTGAAATGTACAAATATTACAAGCTAAATAGTAATTTAAATGTAAAATACAGTGAAAGTAATTTTAAATATCAGTTTACACTGTATTTTTTTTTTCATTTACAGGACAAAACTGTAAATTTCAGTGAAAAAGATGTTCATTTTACAGTAACCTAATGGCAACCCAGCTGCCAGTTCTTTACTGTTTTTTACAGGAACATTTCTAACAGTGTACTCTTTCTTTTGGTAGTTTTGGTGTTTAAATAGTCATAGAACACACCGTTTTGTGGGTCTTGGAAAATCAGTTTATTTAATTTATTTTTACTGGCAGTTCGGCCGTGAAAATGGCCTGCAGCCAACGAGTCAAAGTCCAGTATGTGTATTTGTATTTCCTGTATTTGAACACGTCATTACAATTTAGGAATTAGGTCACAGCCAGCGTCAGCTCCCGAAAACCACACATCACTTCCGTCCTCTGTGGTTTTTTTTTTTTTGCCCTTCAAACATTAGTTGTTTTTTTTAGGATTCCCCGCACCCCCTGCTGTGACACTCCTCCCCTCTCGTTTGGTAAACGGCAACGGCGGAACATGACGGATCGTCCGTTTTGACTGACGACGACGACGCCGCCGACGCGGCTGAGTGATTTGTGACAAATGAAGTGTTCCATTAAGAACTGTGCTCCCTGTTTTTTTTGAAAATAGTCATTAAAGAGCTTTCTTGAGTGATCGGATGACAGATGGAGGTACACGGCGGATTTAGCGGCGAAGTCGTTAAAGCCTTATTAAGAATTGCACCCGTCTAATGGCCTGCGTCGCACGCCGCTGCCGTCTGTTGTTAGATTGCAAGTGGCTTTATTCATCGGCCTCTCTCCGGTGTGTCACACCCAAACCTTTCCCTCTCTCTCTCTCTGTCTCCTCCTGTGTGCTGCTCCTCTCTCTCTCTGCTTATCTGTCACATTGCTGAGGTGAATCCTCTGTCTCCTGATTTATTCATGATACAACTTTTAATATCATTCACTATGACACTGGAGTCTGCATCGCAAATTAAAATCCTTCAGGCAAAGTGTGTGCCGCGTGTGTGTGTGTGTGTGTGAGAGAGAGAGAGGAGACAGCATCTACTGCATCTCCATCACTTTAAACAGCGTGGTGAGATGCACAGCAGATGCTTAAATAATCCATTATCTGATTACACGGGGGGGCAATGCACGCTTATGCAAAACTGCGATACACTACATTTTCACTGAATTATACACACTTACTACAAAAATGTATACACTTATGTATGTATGTATGTATTAGAGGTCGAACCAGAGTGGATTTTTAAAGCGTAACTAAACCCCTGAACCACTTTTTTTTTTTCCAGGTGAAAATCGATGCATCTGAGTTTCCAATAGAAATGCACGGACACCGATGTTGGTATCGGGTAAAAATAAGTCGGACACTGTTGCACTGATGTGTCGCAATGTCAGCAGTTTGGTGATGTTACTTTAAGAGCAGCGGTGACGACAAAAGCAGAGCAGACTGTGAGGAGGAGGAGGAGGAGAAAACATGTGAAGAAGAACCAACACAACACGCGGCAAAGGATCTGCCACTAAATATGAAGTAAACCACAGGGTGTGTGAGCGTTATGTTATGAGCGTGTATAGGAAAAGCACAGGACGTCTGCACGTGCATCATAACCACGTTGAAAACAACCCTGTTAATACAGCAACATGTTCAGCATTTACCTCGCGCTAAAGCGATAACTAACGATTTAGACATGTTTGGAGCATCAGACATAAGACCTTATTCAATGTTGGAAAAACCCTGGATTTAAAGTGGACCTAGACTGGAATCTCGGGCTCAGCGAGATCTCTGAAAAAATCCGGTCCGGTTACGTAAACAACAGTTCTCCTGAACAGCAGATCCTCCTGCTCCGGGCACTAGTCCGGGCACATCCGGTTGCTTACATTGAACCGCAGAAGAAGAAGAAAAACGTCCGTTGTGGAGGTGTTTCACGAGCGACAGTGTCTTCTGACTCTGGGTCTGACTCCGGGTCAAAGGTCGTAAAAGGGACTGCGGCGGGGAGTCGTGAAGAAGCTATTTTTTAAACACTGGTAAATCAATGTTTTGATAATGAGTAGCAGTGCATCCACCGCTCCAGAGGGGGGAGCTGCGCTTCTGAGAGCTGGTGTGCTAATTACATCACTTCCAGGTATTGGCCAATCAAAGGACAGTTGGGAAAGCCCTCGCTGGCTGGCCAATCACAACACAGTCTGTTTTCCGGGGGTGAGATTTCAGTCTGAAACAGCGCGACTGAAGAGAGCTTCAGTGAGGAGAGATTTGTATCGGCTGATTTACTGTTATGATATCTGACTCCAGATGTGAAAGAAAGGCAGATTATATATTTTTTTTCATGTTTTCCCTCCTGCGTGGCTTAGATCTGGTTATATTTCAATTTTCATTATTTCAATATAAAACTGTGCATTTGTGAGTAACCTTTAATGTTAAAAAATGGTCTGCCCCATAATTCTTGGGGAAAGTTTGGACACCCCTGATGTAGACAATTTAAATGTGAATTAAAAGACAAATAAAAACAATGATCCTATACTAAATTACACTTCTAAATATGGCAGAACCATCTGTGCTGTAATGATCAAAAATCAAATCGACGATTTGGAGAATCGTCACCCTACTTTGCATATACTGTATATATATATATATATGTGTGCGTGTGTGTGTAAACTGTATATATATAAAAGTATATGAATGTAAAAATAGACTTTGTGTAAATGTGTGTGACTTTCTCTCTCTGGTAATGCGGTATCTCAATAATTAGCCAGGTGTAATTGAGTGGGGTGCGTGATTGTCACTGACAGTCGCAGTGATGGAACGACTCGGCGCTGGAGAGCGAGTGGGTGTTAACTGTGCATGTGTGTGTGTGTGTGTGTGTGTGTGTGTGTCTGCCTGGTTTTAATGGGCACCATAAGCTTTGATGGAACATTACCAGTTTGTTCATGAGCGTATGTCAACACACGTGGGAGTGAAGGTGCGTTTCTGAAGAGCTCTCTCTCTTTAAACGCGTGGGCCGCGTTTTCTATGTGTTTATCGCTATAGCGCGCGGAACTTGTCAGGTGCATTTGACTGTGACAAAGGAGGTTTTAAAGCCAAGCGCCGACTTAAAGACATTACATACTATTTTCAATCCCACGTCGCCTGCTATACATATGTCTGTTCCTCGCTGACGATATGATCACACTTTGTAAGTGCTGATTGCAATCTGCTTGTTGTCACCTCACACCTGATCCTGGAACTTCACGGCAGCTTCCTCGTTTCTGTTCAGGAGTTGTACTTTCACATAAGTGCAATGGAATGAGGAACTTGTGCAATCCTGTAAAAATCAAGCTCATACACTTTGTGTCTATGATATATATATATATATATATATTCTATTTTTTTTTAACATTTCTGTAGTTTCATTGTCTATATTTTTCTATATTTTCTATTAAGTATTATTTATTGTCTTTATCTTTACTGCCTTTGCTGCTGTGACAACTCGTGTGCATGTTAAAAGTCCGAATTTAGTCTAAGGGCGCTTTTCCACTACACTGTTCCAGCACAACTTTGTTTTGCTTTTCCATCAGTGATATACGGTGGCCCAGAGGTGTCAGGCCAAATACAAAAGCCACACCACAATATTTGTGTATTTGTGTTGTGTCGTTTGTATTTGTGTTGTGGCTTTTGTATTTGTGTTGTGTCGTTTGTATTTGTGTTGTGGCTTTTGTGTTGTGGCGTTTGTATTTGCGTTGTGGCTTTTGTGTTTGTGTTGTGGCTTTTGTATTTGTGTTGTGTCGTTTGTATTTGTGTTGTGGCGTTTGTATTTGTGTTATGGCTTTTGTATTTGTGTTGTGGCGTATGTGTTTGTGTTGTGGCGTTTGTATTTGTGTTGTGGCTTTTGTATTTGTGTTGTGGCTTTTGTATTTGTGTTGTGGCATATGTGTTTGTGTTGTGGCGTTTGTATTTGTGTTGTGGCTTTTGTATTTGTGTTGTGGCGTTTGTGTTTGTGTTGTGGCGTTTGTATTTGTGTTGTGGCGTTTGTATTTGGCCTAACACCTCTGGGCCACCGTAGTGATAATACTTGGTATATTATTAGTCGCTGCTCTGTCAAGGTTCAAAGCAGAGAGTGTCGTCACTGGAAGAGTCATGAGCGCTGCGTCCGACACAAGAATCAAACCCAACAACTCCGAATTGGAGATCAGTTAGAAAGACTTCACAATCCTGAAAACGTGTTAATCCTCAATATTTAGCAAAGTAAATTTCTAAAACATTTAACAGAGGAGTCTGGTGTCTGCAGGAAGTACTGAACGATTCTGTGAACAAATCTTTTTAATCAAACTGATTCTAATGATTCATTTACACCGAAAACAGCAGCTTTACAAGTCACTAGTTTGTGCCGCATTATAAAACGACGTCATGGTTTCATGCAGCCGTGCCTATGATGACTCCGCCCACATTGAGGAGCTGCTATGAAATAATGGAAAATGATACCGAACCGAGTAAAGTCGAGCTGGAACTGTATAGTGGAAAAAGCTCAATAAGTGAATAATTTGGTTTTGTTAATGTCATGTAAACACATTAACTTTAGCACAGGGACGGAATTTGAGCTGTGTTTAAGAACTTAGAACTGTCTGCTAGAAACTGTTGTTATTATTATTAGAAGAAGAAGTTTCCACTTTACCGTACGTTGCATTGTTTTGGACGTACCACTTAATGCATTGAATTTCATAAATTGAACCCAAAACGTAGACTTTCTGTCCATTGTTGGAATAAGAACCACTGGCACAAGCTTTTTTTATGTGTAAAATCTTTGACATTTTGCTTGTTAGTGTGTTTTTGTTTATTAGTTGCAGTCTGTGTGGTTCTCATTTTAGTGGATCCATCATGCATCAGTATGGAGGAACACTGTACGTTCTTATTTATAATTTTGTGGTGAATTAGTGTTTTACACTCTATTTTAGTACATTATTTTCCTTATTGTAATCGTAATTAAGTTTTGTTAATATTATAGTTTATTGTTTCTAATTTTTAACCTATATTTAAGTTTTTTTGTAAAGCACAGTGAGTTGCCCTTGTGTCCGAAATGTGCTTTACACGTGAACGTGTACTTTTCACGTTGCATTTTATTTTAAGTAACTGTATTTATAAACTGTATTGTCCCAGTAATGTGGAAACTGAAACTTGGGAGTGAATGGTAAAGTTGACCTTGAGTATCTAGTACGTCCTCGATCAATAGACCATTATTGTCCACATCATGCATCAGTACGTTGCGTCTCTACGGTATTTTTGAAGACACTCAGGGCCTCGTTGTTGTTCTTTGAGGGGAAAAAATGCCCGAACAAGGACAAATGATTCACTTTCTCATTCAAACCATTTTAATTACTGAAATGATGTATATATAAAACTTCTTAAATCAGTAGCACTTTACAATAAGTTACTTGACACTGTTTTAAGCATTTACTTATAGTACATCAATATATTATTAAAGGGTTAATGAAGCCACTGTTGAGTGTAAATGTTAATTAACTGTTCGTTTGTTGAAGGTTTATGTGTCTGTAAAGTGTTTCCCTTAGATGATATTCTACCTTATGTGTATGTGTAACAGTAATAATAATATATGTATTATAGCAACAAAATATATAATCATTACTTACATCCCTTAACTGTATAGGAGTAAATAAATAGGCATTACTTACCATAATTAAGTATTAATAAAGGCTAACAATGGTTAATAAATGCTAAATTATACTTAACTAGTGCTCATTCATTACTCCCCTGTTCCCCTTAAGTCACTCAAAAGCATCCAAATGCAGTTTGTGAAGGATAAAGAAAGACGGTGCTGGATATGTGAAGTGACGGAGGCACAGAAATCTAATCTAATCTACTTTGGCTCATTACTCTCAATTATGATTATTGCCTAATCTTCACTTTGCGGTTTTGACTCGGGGAGAAAAAATAACTCGACAAAACAGACGGATCTTCTCACAAACGGGGTTTGACATCATGTTGTATTGAAGAAGCTGAGAACAGAGATCGAGTCCATTAACTCCACAGGTAAAAGTTTATTTATGTTATAAATCAAGTGAAAGTGTTATTTTTGACAGTAGAAATATCGCCCCCTGGTGGCTACTAGACTCACCCTGCCTACCAGAAAATTATATCCACCTTTTTTTGGGGCGCTGAGACAGAGCCGGTGTTTTCCATGGTAACTGGACGCTAATGACGGAGAGCGATTGTGAAATTTAACGTGGGAACGTGAACCTGTTTCACCTCCAACGAGACGATGTGATTATTCACATTCTTCTTTTGCAGCGTGAAAGTAAGAGTAAAAGTGTCAAATTAACACCAATTCTGATTTGAGACAATAAGTTTTAAATTTAAGTTAAATATAAAGAGGCGGATTCACAATTTTACTGTTACTTTAACAGACTGATAGACTTATGTATAAATATGATATAGTTATTTCCCAAATCGTTGTCACGACCCCACACACCTCCATACATCTTTTTCATTGGTATAGACATTACACGATACTTCCTCTAGAGGGCAGTGCAAAAGTGCAGGCATAATTTTTTTTTATTGCGCTTGATGTGAATATATTATTCTTGGTGTTTGCAATATTTTGTGTATGTCCGCCGCGACTTTTGGTGACGTGCGTTGCCCTTCGGATTAAACGCCAATTAGTCTGCAGGGATAGTTTTGAAAGTACGTAAAAGTCTTCTGTTCCTGACTGATTGGACTATTGACTCTTCACTGCCCCCCCCCCCCCCCACAATTTCCGGTGGTATTGCTCCCTACTTGTCTGGCATCGTAAGTTCTCTTACAATTAGCTCAAGGATGGACGGAATCAACCCAAAGTACAGACGAAAGGCTCCGTCTGTCTCCATCTTTTGCGTATAAATGGGCCTTAAAGCCATGTTTCCATCATGGTACAGTTGGGTTTGGTAGAGTTTGGTACGGTAAAGCCCTAGGTCAGGCACAACAGACAACAATGGAGGATTTCCAGCAGCTCGCTTTGTTTCTGCTCAGTCTGTGGCTGTTGTGCAAGAATAGACTGCGGGGGACTTTTCTGTCGCCCAATCAGCTGACTGTTCTGGGTCTAGCTCCACCCATAGCGAACCATACCATTACTCTGGTACCCAAAGGTAAAGATACCGAAAAATGGAACGGTCGTGGCTGTTTTTTTTGGTACTATTCTCCATGGTACCACAAAAAAAAAGTACAAAAGTACAAACGATCCATTTTCACTCCCTTATCGCTAAGCTTTGGGTTTTATTTTCAAACTCCAGCAACAGTGTCATCCTGAAGCCGTGTTAATGCAACAGCTGTGTCACAGTGTTTTGCCTCTGGAAAGAACTGCTTTTTACTGCTGCCTCCGCTCCAGAAGTTTTCACCCACAATCATTTCTCCTGTATCTTCTCCAGGAAATACGGTGGATATGAAGGTCCTCTTTGGTGCAGTATGTGATAAGTGGCAAATCCAGGCCTTTGCCGTAGCCTTTGTCTCGTGTGATGCTTTCAACATCCACACTCATGAGACCCCACCCAGAGCCTAAAGAGAGAGAGAGAGAGAGACAGTCATACTGTTGATAACTGTAGTCTGCATTTCATCTGTAGTCCTCACCAGCCGAGACGAGCGTCCACCACGTCACCCAGTGCGAGTGTGTGTGCGCGCGTACGTGCACATGAATATGCATGTGTGTTTTGTGCGTCTGTGCTGCTGTTACCTCTGTGGGGGAGGCAGCGGCTCTGTCGGCAGGTTAATCCAGCCCTCGGGCTGAGCATCAAACTTTCAGATCAGAGAATCAATAATTCAGACAGCAGCTTGTCAGGATCTATCACGGAACACGGACTGAGAGGCAGGCGGCGGCACGACAAAAGGCGCAGAGGTGATTTACAGCCTCGCACAACTCGCACTCGCACAAATAAAGATGGACGCGGGGCTCCCTGCGTAATTGTGCACCAGCACACTCGCTCTAATCACAGCCACACACACAGAAACAAGAGCATACATAAATTTATCTGCGCACAATGAGAACCACACCTCAACTTCACTTCCCCGTGACATAACTATATGTGTTGCTAAGGAAGTGACTGATGCTCACAATCACTTTTGATTCCCAAACCTCGGAAATCTGAACTCATTCCTCGACTGCGACGTGTCACGGATCCGCCGCTGTGCTTAAGACGTAGCAGCCAGTCCTTGAATCACCCACCGCTCCCGATTAATGCGACCGCGGCACTGTAGTAAATCCCCAGCAAATCAGAGAAACGTGGCAACAAACCGTGTCTGTTTAGTGTGTGGCTGTGGGGGAGTGAGCTGGTGGGGGGTGAGAGAAACCGAGGGATATTTCAGTGTGTGGGTGTATAATGGCTATCAGAGGTGACTTTCAGTGGGATCAACTCACACACACACACACACACAAACTCACAAACAAGCTCTTATTGTTTTTTTCTATTCTAACACACTCTGAGACACAGAACATTAGCTTATACAGACAACCATATGACATGATTGCATGTGTGTGTGCACGTCTTGTGTTTGTGGCTTTGTGAGGACCAAAAATCATATCCACCATGAAGTATGAGGACATTTTGGCTGCTCCTCACATCTTTAAAGGCATTTTGGGGGATGGGTTTAGGCTTAGAGTAAAGAGTTAGGGTTAGCGTAAAGAGTTAGGGTTAGAGTAAAGAGTTGGGGTTAGCGTAAAGGGTTAGAGTAAAGAGTTGGGGTTAGCGTAAAGGGTTAGGGTTAGAGTAAAGAGTTAGGGTTAAAATAAAGAGTTAGGGTTAGAGTAAAGGGTCTTGGTTAGGGTTAAAGTATAGGGTTAGGGTTAGAGTGAAGGGTTTAGGTGGGTTAGGGTAAAGAGTTAGGGTTAGAGTAAAGAGTTAGGGTTAAAATAAAGAGTTAGGGTTAGAGTAAAGGGTCTTGGTTAGGGTTAAAGTATAGGGTTAGGGTTAGAGTGAAGGGTTTAGGTGGGTTAGAGTAAAGAGTTAGGGTAAAGTTGATTGATTTAGGCATTTATTTGGGATGGTTGAGGTTAGGGGCCAGGGCAGGACTATAAATTATAAAATAACAAGTGTTCAAAATATACCAGTCCTTCACAGAATAGAGAAGAACTAATGCAGCTATCAATCGTCATCAGACTGCCGTAGTAATCTTTGAGGGTCAGTGAACAGAGTTCCTGTCGTTATTTCTCCAGTTATTTCTGGTGGAACCACAGGTTGGGCCACTTACTAGTAGTTTATGGGTCACCATTTGCATCGACTGGGGAGTGCATTATGTCTACGAGGGTGTGTGTGTGTGTGTGTATAAGACGGTCGTAAAGTGAATGTACTGATGCTCAGAGACATTTGAGTAAACCCTCAGAGGCCTGGTAACCTTGACTTCCACGAACCAGAGGCTGCCAGTGAATGTAGCCTTGGGGGTGTGTGTGTGCGTGTGTGTTAAAACCCCCCTGTTTGTAACCATGCAGTAACCCACTTTGACGTCACATAGCCTTGAGCTTTGCCGTTTGTCCGGCGCCGTCTGAGACCAGATTTGGAAGCGAGGGGTGGGGCTTAGCGAGAGCGAGTTAACACCTGCTGTCAGTCACACCAGAGCCACGCCCTAAAAAGCATAACTTGCTTTAACATATTCTTTGTAAATGGTGTTCGTGCAGTGGCTTTTCTCGTCTCGATGACTTGCTGTACACCACAGGTTTGCCGTTCATCCGTTCACACCCATTCATTCATTCACACATGCCCTTATTTTGGCCCTCATTAAACATGTGTAAACTCTCATCTAGATTAAATCTAAAGTGAAAGTAAGGTTTGTGCGATGATCGTCCAATTCAACAATACTCAAACTAATCCCTCATCCACTTCACCATCCATTCTCTCCATGACCTGAACAAACAAATGGAGTGTGCGTGAGAGCGTGTGTGTGGGAATTTAGCGTTTTGAAAAAGTTAATTTAGTAAATTGGGATGTGTTGCAGCCTCCCGCCTGTCATTATGTTTGTTGTTTAGCAGAGAACTCACTCGGTTACAGAGCTCTGAAAATGAAAGTGCCTTCTGGTTCTGTCTGGTTTTTTTTGTTTTTTCAAATACACAATTAAATGTTGCCTTGTAAAGATTATTATTATCAAGTTGTTTAATTTTAAACGCTTACAGCCGCAATAACCCCCTTTTGGCGGTTAATTGTTGTTAATTAGTCTACCTGGCGAACGATTGGCACGGCGTTATTTGCCCTTCATTTGTCAGGCAAAACCATCAGACCGAGGGGGAGCGTTTGTGTGTATACAGCAGCAGAGCAGAGGCAAGAAGCTGTTGTGTTTTCAGTAAAAAAAAACCAACACAATTTATTCCTTTAGAAACATGAACGACGTCAGTCACGACCACATCTGACCGAAGCTGAAGTAAAAGACTCTTGTTGACCACATACAGAGCAGCGCTGCAGTGCTTTTATTTGTCTCGTTTACACGTCTCTCTCATCTTAACCAATGTAGACTGACGACGAGAGGAGAGAGAGCGAGAGAGAGAGAGAGAGAGAGCAATCTGACCTGAATAGGAGAGGCAGATAAAGAGATAAAAGGATAAAGAGGGATGATGAGATGAGATGGAGGATGCAAGACAGGAAAGGGAAGGAACAGTCTGCTTACTTCCTGTGTTCATCCATATTTCACAGCACTTTCAATTATTAGCCGTGTGGCTGCAGAGACACTGAGAGATAAAGGGAGAGAGAGAGCTTCGCTCCAGGTCACTGTGGCCTGGTAATGCTCACTCTCTCTCTTTTAAAGGTGTTTGCAAACACATAACGTCGGTTTGCTTTGGCCTGCAGCGGAGCACGAGCGCTCGGTTTGTTACATCAACATATTGCTCAGGTTATTCCTTAATGTGGCAGAACTTCAAGCGCTCCTGTAATTTATCAAGACGAGCCACATGGACGCCGCATTCTCGTTTTTCCCTGCTGCTGCTGCTGCTGCTCGAGAGGCAACGTTTGAAAAATAAATAAAAAAATAAAAATAAATGTCTTCCTCAAACACAGACAATATTTATGACGTGTTAGAGACGGTTATTGCACCTGATAGTGGAGTGAACTCACCTCGCGGTCAAAATCACGGAAACAGTTCATAGTTTACTCTCTAATCAAGCACTTTACAGTCAAACGTGTATATACTCGGGTAAGTATTTGATGTATTTCTTTTTAACTTAGTAGTTGGTTGTTGACCTGACACGAAAGAAGCACAGACCTTTGTTTTCCTCCTGCAGTCTCGATGGTTGATGGTTGATGTTAGTGGCGGCACAAACAGCGTCTGATTGAAGATGATGGCTTTTCAGGACGGCGCTGGTCAGCTCAGTGGACGTCCTGCTCTCCATAAAAAGACACGGGGACATCTGTAATAACACAACTGAACCATAACATCTTGCTCTCTTACATCTCACTGAAGTTTAGCTTCAAATGCGGCGATCGGAATCAGAACCATCTTGTCATAGAACATATCACTTACTACGAACACATTTATGTTTATATTTCATGTCAATGTATATCTCTCATCTGTTTTATTGTTTTCTTATTTTCTTTCCTGACTGTTGTTTTAATTCTGAAGGAGAAAAACAGTCAGGAAAGAAAATAAGAAAACAATAAAACAGATGAGAGATATACATTGACATGAAATATAAACATAAATGTGTTCGTAGTAAGTGATATGTTCTATGACAAGATGGTACAGAAAAATGGTTGAAGTGAACTGAAAGAGAAACATCCAAAAATCCTATTTTCAGATAATAACGAGTTCATATTTTGGTATCACGATCACATCAATCGGCTCATTTCTGAGGAAACTTGTGTTCTCTCTTGAACAGACAAAGTTGTGGACACTTTGGTTTCGGTGCGAATGAATGAATCTACCTGATTCTCTTTAGTTTCATGGTAAAAATCACATTATACAAATGAGTTTATTGATTGCTTTTCAATACGGACAATTTCCCTTTTAAAATTGCCTTTTAAAGGCCCAGTATGTAACCTGTACGGGGGCTTTATTGGCAGACATTGAATATACGACACATAAAGATGTTTATAAAAGTCTGTAATCAGATTTAAACCTTTTACATGTACCTGCTTTATGGAGGCCACCATTTTTTTTTCTTTCTACAGCAGCTTTTCATGTGTCCTGATATCACTTATTTTTACACACTGGACCTTTAAAACAGCTGATGCGACACCGCTGCGAACTCAAACCGTCACCGTTAGCAGCTGCACAGAGCTACGCCATTAAGCTGAAAGACTCTAAACGGCTCTGCAGAGCTCAGAGGAACTACAGATTAACTACTGCGTGATTAACATTTGATCCATTGAAGCCATAGCATCCATCTCGCCAGGTTTTCTCCGTGTTTATGACCCGCTGAAGCCCCAGTAGGGTTGGAAACAACCGGTCCCCATCAAGTAAATCCAGAGGAGGCCGTCGGTGCAATGACAGGGCTGTTGTCGGAGCAGATCAGAGGTACTGATGTTTCCTCCTCTGACCTGTCTGCGCCGGCTGCTACTGGATCTCAGCCGTCATCGGGGGAACCACTGGGATCAGCAGGGTTTGACTGTAACCACTCACTCCATTCCTACGAGCCACAGTCGGGCCACAGAGGAGCGAGTCATCGCCGTGTAGAGCCGTGTTGTTTTTGTCAGGGAACAACTCCGAGGTGTCCTCGAAGCTAAGAACGTCAAGTTGAAACATTTTACTCGGTGTGGAAATGGTTCCCTCGGAGAAAACAAACCAGCCACAGAAAACATCTTTAAAGTTTCAGATGGACCGCGCGCTGAATATTGCACAATCAATTACTAAGATTAAAAAAAATAAAAAACACACACACACACACACACAAAAAGTATCTCTGTTTTGGAGCACGGTGCGGATGAAAGGCGACTGTTGCAATGAATGTGAGGTCAGCGAGTGTGTTTGTACATCAAAGCTTCACTTTATGTTTCTTCACTTGGACTTTTATTGGGAGCTTATTTCAATATATTTTTTTTTCAAACTAGTGTTCACTTCGACAGGCTTTAGCACTCACTTTGACCTTTGGTTTGGATAAGATTTGCGAAAGATAATGTCAGAAATTAAACCGACACATGACGAATGCTGTGTTTGCATCATGGTGCGGTTCAGTTTGGAACGGTAAAGACCTGGGGCAGGCTTGCGTTTCCACTGAGGACAGTACTTTTACTTTGTGCCCGATGGCCGCGTAGTGTGACGTTGTATCGCTGCGACGACAAAAAAGGACTCTCTTTGTAGTTGTTTGCCTCAAAAAAGGCATGAGAATAGTCTGCGGGCGGTGAAGAAACATCGGTCGCTAGGGAGTTTTTCTGTCGCCGAATCAGCTGACTGTCAGGGGTGGAGCTAGAAGACCATACCGTACCATTTTATGCTGGTACCCCAAGGGAAGGGTGCCAAAGAATGGAACAATGTTTTGGTACTATTGATAAAGGAAATGCAAGAAAATATGTGCCGTACCAAACCTTAAAATGTACAAATTAAGGGAAAAAACATGAAACTAACACAGAAAATAATGGGCACATATTGAAGGGTACTTTTGTTTCTCCACGAACATAAACTCTTGTGTGTATCTTACTTTGTGGCACGGTTTATATTCAATGTCTTATCCAAACACTGCCGAAGTCGGCACTGCTCACCGCGGCGTCCTCGCTAAATCACCTGCCAAAGTTTGAAGCCTGTCAAGTGAATTGTTGGGACGGCATTTATGCCATTAACTGTCAGACGCTCTGCCCGTGCATTTATTTATAGATGCGTGTGTGGGGAGAGTTCATGATTACGTTAATATAACCGCTATTCATTTAAATGTAAATATCATTTCGAGCGCCGGTGCGTAACGTTGGCCGTGAGAGTAGACGACAAAGGCAATTGTGGGTTGTTCCATTTTTAAAACAGGGGCTCGCTGTGTCACAACTTTGTTCCACATGGTCCATAAATCATAAATAAACTACAACAGAGGGACATTCATGTGAAAGTGCGACCATGACCCTGTTTTCATGCTCAAGTCACAACAATCATACATGTGACCGGAGACTTAAATGACCCGTGAATGAGTAAGAATGTGGGATGTGCTTTTTTTTTTTTTTTTTTTTTTACGACACCCTGTTGAAAACCACTTGAAGTGAACTGGTCACACTGTGTAGAAGAAGTGGAAGCGACACTTTCAGCCGCGTCCACTATCTCTTCTCTGGCACCAGCTGCTTCTCCGGGGGAGCCGAGGCCTTCAGAGGAGCGATGGCAGCCTCCGGGCGTAACCCCAGGCGATGCATGTCAGCCATATGCACATCCTGCTGCAGGGACCGGTGCGACGGCGAAAAGAGAATGACTCCAGTGTTGGAGCCGAGACAGAGAGAGACACTGTCAGCAGCTCGGGCTGCACTTTGGCTGACAGCTCTGCTGATGTGAGGGCCGGGTCAAACCTCGGCCACGGAGGACGAGGAGTTCATTGTCATGTCAGACATTCTGCTGTTTGATAAAACGTATAGAGCCGCACAGAGCAGAAGACAAGACCTTAAGAAATAAAGGAGAATTGATGTGTCGGGGAAATTAATTAACGCGGCGACGAGGGGAGTGAAGCGCCTGCCTGTGGACATCCAGAGCTAAACAGGCATCTGTATCAGTGACAGTGTGTGCAGCTCTCTTTTTCATTGTGCAGTTCCAGCACTACTCAAATCAGTTTGGTGTCGGACACGTCATTTTCCATTACTATAGTACACACGTGTCAAACTCAAGGCCCGGGGGCCAGATGTGGCCCGCCACGTCATTTTATGTGGCGCCGTGAGTGATTAATTGGTCTTAAAAATCAGTGTTTAAATAGGTCTATGCTGCTTTAAGGCGCGTGTTGACCATAAACTACATTTCCCACAATGCACGGCGATTGCGTTACACGCAAAGTGACGCCACCCTGCCGCTAGATTGCAGTGTATCATTGTATATGCATCATGCGACGAGTGAAATTGAATAAGTAATAAATACAGAAAGTTATTTAGCAATATGTTCCAGAGTAGTTTTTAGCTTTATTTTACATTATATTTGGTTACATTTATTCTGTATGACAGTTACATCTGGCCCTTTGAGGGTAACCATTATGCTGATGTGGCCCTCGGTGAAAATGAGTTTGACACCCCTGCTATAGTACCTCCCTACTCATTGGGGGCGGGGTTATCATAGCACATCTACAGGAAACTGTTGTGAGGTCTTTTTAAAACGTGATGCAAACTAGTTGACTTGGAAAGCAGTTGTTTTCGGTGTAACTGAATCATTAGAATCAGTTCATTAAAAAGTATAGCTGGCCACATTAACAGCGGGCAAGGCACGTTTCCATAAGACGCGCGTGACGTCATGTTTACGTTTGAGTCCCGATTGTTGAACTGAGTCTCTAAAGTAACGCTAAACTTTAAAAACAAGAGGCACACATACGCGGGTTATTTGTAGCGTTGCTCTACACGGCTCCAGTTTGACTGTAGGCGCGCTAACGGCGCTAAGGGAGCTAACACAGCTAACGGAGATAACTGGTAAACGGTGCCTGGACTCTGGTGCCGTGGCACGAAAAACTGTGATACTTTAGAGACTAATTTAAACAATCGTCTTTGTCCAGTCAGTCGACATGGAAGAGCGTTGACGCCGTTAGCGCCGCTAACGTTCCCAAATAAATACGCCAGACTCCTCTGTTAAATATTTAGATTTTAGACATTTCCTTTTGGAGATCAATGCATGTTTTCAGTTTTTATAAGTCTTTTTAACTGACCTACAGTTTGGCATTGTCCGCTTTGATTGATGTGTCAGACGTCGCGCTCATGACTCTTCCAGTGACGACACTCTCTGATCAGTCTCTCGACATTTTAGTATCGGCTCAACTCGCTTGGAACCTCGCTTCCATCAGTGATGGAAAAGCAAACAAAAAAACAGTTGAGTCGAGTTGCACCAAGTCGTGTATAAAAGGCGCCATTTGACCAGAGTCGCGCTGCAGTGCTGAGCAGAATATGAAAACGCAATGAGACGTCTTGTGCCAACATACCCACAGCTGGGTGACGACGACGTGATATGATCGCACCTGTGATGCCCTGGGAATTGAGGAGAATTGCAGCCCCGTTTTCAAAAAAAAAAAAAATGAGAGAGCAGAGTGTGGAGGCGGACAGTGTTTTGGGGGAAGATGATCCCTCTGTGATAGATGCAATCTAGCCGCCATCCAATCTAACACTCTCCGCCTGCTGCCGTCTCTCGATCTCATGCTGCACTTTTCCCTCACACATCCCCTGAAATGGAGCTTTAATCGCGGCGGGATGAACACCGTGGTGGGATGAATCAACATTTTTTTGCAGCAGCAGCAGGTTCATGCTGTGCCTTCCGCAAAAACCTCAGTTTACTTAACGCACATGGTGTCAGAGACACTGTGAATTGTAGCCTTGAGGAAAAAAAAATACATTGAATTTGTCTTCATCCTTGTTGCTAAGTGGCTCAGAGAGCACCTTGTCAATCTTACTGTGTTAGCTTCCCTATCATTTTATTTTCCTGGCTTGGCAGATAATCTATTCACCTAAATAGGCTGCTACAGCTACAGTTGGTTTGCACCGAAAACATTGTTAACGCTGACTTTGCCAAACACACCAACAAGATAAGGAGATGCACTCTCACTGAAAACATGGCTGCCGGTGGGCTACAAGGAAACATGCCTGTTTACTCCTATGATGTCATACTAATGTGTTTATTTGACTTTATTTGACAGTAAGACTTTATAGTGTTATACTGTTATAGTGAAGCAGAGTCCATAGAGAAAATGATCAACTGTTTGTGAGTCTGAACACAGGATTTCAAACACTCAAGTCACGGAATAACACAGCGGATTGATAACTCCTGTTTGTCGGATTTGAAAATCACACATCGACTTTGGTGTGGGGTAGTGAGCGGCTTACGAAGTAACACAAACTCATGGGCCGAGACAATACATGACAAACATGTTCTGATGATATCCTTTGACTTGAGCAGGTGAGCATTTTTGTTCAGATGCTTAAATTTGTAGATGCTCTTTCAGTGAGAGCAAAAAAATCGCTTCAAATGACAATCACTTCTAGCAGGAAACATCATTCAATCATCCAGAAAACATGAGTCGGAAGCAACTGGATTGGTGGTTTTCTTAGAGACGTTTTCGTCGGCTTCTTCTGATGTTCTGAGGAGAGAAAACTACAAGTCCTGATTCATGCTTTTTGAATAACGTCAACCTGAATAAATGGAGATGAACAACCATTCACTCTCACACTCATTAAATCATCCAAAAACCATGAATAAATGGCAATTGAATTTGTAGGTTTTTTCTTCTTCAGAAGTTCTGAGGAAAGAAAACTCAAAGTCCATTTGCTACTGATTCATGTTTTGTGAATAACAATGACCTGGACGACTCTACACAGACGACACTCAATCACGGCTCAAATATTCAACAGAGACTGTTTTACACATGTGATGACAAATGTCGGGAAGTGCCACCGCTCATGTGAAAGAGTTTTCTCGAAAAGCCTTTTTCTCGACCCCACACAGTCTGATAAATGTCCTCGAGGGTTGGGCTCAGACGCCACTTGAGTCGGATTCGGGGCTGAAAGCTACAAATTTGAAAAATGAAAAATAATCGGGGCGTTGTGGAGCTCGACAGACGCGAGCTTTACCAGACATCTGTACTCCCTTCCTGTTCTCTGCCTGTGGCTGCGTGCAGCTTTGCCACCCACAGCCCAAACACGCCCACATCTCTGACCAAGCTGTCACAGACTGTTAGAATTTAGTGTATATTGGAGTATATTTGTATCATCAAACGCACACATTCAACTTCAAAGTCGGATCATGTATGGACCACCATCGGCTCATGGTGCTGTGCACAGGGTGATGATGTCACTCTTGTTTGCCCAGTTTGATCTTTGCTCCTCTCCAATAACGCTCGGGTTCTCACGGCTTCTCCATCATCTGATATGATGTTTCATTGATCTGTTTTCTCTCCTGAGTCTCAACCGAGAGTCAACAAGATAAAAATCCCAGGGGCGACGGGGAGATGTTTGGAGGAGAATCGCACACTTCAGCCCATGCTGATGTTTGTACACACTCACTGGCCACTTCTTCAGGTGTTACGTGTAGCTAATAAAGGTCTCGTCCATGCAAATATGGAATCAGCCGATCACAGCAGCTCAGTGCGTGTAGGCACGGCCAAGGCGAGCTCAAGCCGAGCGTCAGAATGAAGAAGAAAGACGATTTAAGTGACTTTGAACGTGGCACGGATGCCGATCTACTGGGATTTTCACACACAATCATCTCAAGTGTTTATAGAGAATGGCACAACAAAGAGGAAATAGCCAGCGAGCAGCAGTGCTCAAAGAGAGAAAACTCCCCCACACTCCTTACAACCAGGGAATGAAGAAGATCATCGTTAAAATAAACAATCCGTCAAACCTTGCAAGAGATTAGCGACAGCAGCGGAAAAAACTCGCACATAAGGTTCTGTGAGCTGAACAGAACTGGACAAGAGACGACTGGAAAAGGTGGACAGAAGTGGACGTAAATGACATGAAAGCGTGGATCCGTCCTGGTCCTTGAAATCCTTGAATGGTTATGAATTTAAAAAAAAAAAAGAAGTGTGCAAGAAAGAAGTTAAAGGTGCCATATGTAAGAATGTGGCCAAAAACGGTTACTACATTCGATTTCAAAACATAAACATGATTTGCAGTCTGCAAAAAAAATGTTTTAATACAAATATTTTGGCTGTACTGTTGTTGTTGGTGAGTTCAGTTTGATTTTATGGCCAGTTTTATTACATAATGCACCTTTAATTTGATATTTAGATATATGTCTACCATCTACTGTTTCATGCCCTACATTGATTGGTACGTAGACAAGGTATACACAGGACAAATGTGGAGTTATGATGACTCGCTGTATTGTGGACACTGTCCACTGTCTCCTTGTTAGGTTAAGCAAGAGAGAGAACAAAATGACAACATGATGCATTGGAAATGAAAACTCCAAGATCTCCGTCTCGCCACAGGAAACGACAAAGACTGACTTTGACCAAGATCCCAAGGACAATCACTTGTCCAGATGCTGCAAATCAATAAGAGTGGACATCATGGGCGTAGAAGGGGTTCGTACAAGTTGCCCCTCCCGTCTTAAGCTGTGCCCTTGAAATTTGAGGGTTGGACTGATCCTGGGAAAGTCCTTGAAATCTGAGGACAACAAAAGTGTTAAAACCCTGTCAATTGTAGTGATAGAGCAGCTTTGAGATGTGGAAGAACAGGATATTTGCATGATTGATGTGCAAATGACAAATCTGAAATGAATGAAACAACTATGTGATGCTTTTTTCCGTCAAATATGGACCAAAATCTCAGAGGAGGAATATTTCCAACGCTGGGAAAGTGTTGGCAAACGATGGCCCAACCTGGTGCTCGCAAGGTGTTAGGAATTGCACATGCATTTTTGACAAGTATCAGAAGTGAGCTGAAAGTCTGCATATCAATGAGCAGCTGCAGACAGAAGGAAGTCCAGAAGGTACAAGCTGGACAATTATTCTTTTTTCACAGCAAAGTATTGTCAATAGTAATTAAACAAAAAGCTGCAATATGAATTTCATCAGAGGGGGAAAAAAAACTGAGACAGTGGTTGATTTGTAGTGATTTGATTCCACAGTATAATGTTCTGTAAAATGATCACTGATTATTACAAATCTGTGTAAATAAGATGCAGTTGATGCACCTTTAGTGCAGCGCTGGGAAAATAGTGAACATTCTCACAATACAAAGACAAGCTTAAGAAACATGGACAGGTGAGTTTGACTCACAACTTCTTCTGTACAGTAACAGACTGACTCGCTTCACATCTCCAACACCTTAAAGAAAAACCCAGGTAACTGTCACCTCCAGACTTCTATGGCTTCCTGCTAATTCAGGAACCATGTCAACCACTAAATATAACTCCGCAATCCTCCATTTGGGTGTGAGTTTGTGAGTGTGTACGAATTTAATTGGCATGCAAATACAAATTGAACATAATTACTTGGTAATCACAGATCCAATAAATGTCATAAATGTCTACGTGCGGGGTGGGGGGGGGGGGGGGGATCCAAGCTTTCTTTATTTTGGGAATTCAAGATGAGATAAGATTTAATCGGAATATATGACAGAATATGTAGTGTGGACAGGGAGAATATACAGACCTGAGATCAGTGCTGGCTGTAACAATCAACCTGCGATTCTGGTTCTTCAGACATTTCGGTTCCATATCTCATGTTGTGATGTTGTCCTGCAAGGTCCTCTGTTGTCTTCTGTCTCACCACCTCCACTGGGTCATGGGGTCATCTGTCGAGATGCCACTGCCCCAACAGACCACTCCAAAAAAGACGGCTTATACCACCACTACAGAGGTGTAGAAGGTGTGGGAGAAGTGCCTCCTACGCTCCAAAATATCTGCTCTGAGACTTCCTGTAGAGAGCAGGAGTCTGGTCAGTGTAGTCCAGTTTACCAATGTTGGGGTTGGTGTGTCTTTGGAAATCCACCATCTGTTCTTTTGTTGTAGATAAATAATGGATTTTTTTTTGTAGTATAGTAAAAACGTCACACCAAGAAGGTCATTGGTTTGAGTCTAGAATCAAGCGAGGGCCTTTCTGTGTGGATTTGGCATGTTCTCCCCATGCAGTTTCCTCCAACAGTCCAAAAACATGCAGATTAGCTTTAAAAGACACTCTAAATTGACCATGTGTGTAAATGTAAGAGTGAATGGTTGTATGTTGGATTGGTGAACTGTCCACGGTGTCACCCTGGGATTGGCTCCAGCCCCCTTCACAACCTCCTTCATGTGGAGGATGAAGCAGTAGACAATGAATGAGTCACGCTTTCTTCACTTTGTCCTTGATTTCCAGTCCAAATAGCCAGCAATGTTGAAAGAACACGAGACAAAAACTGTATTCCGATATAATATACATTCCCTCACTCGTTTAATCTAATTCCAAATCGCTCTCGTCCCCTCCCCCGCATTAGGAACAATAAACGTGCAGATCAATTAGCGGTCGGTATCAAATCTCACACAGTGTGTTCTTAGCCCGGACTGTGTGTTATTGAGGGGATAATTGTTGCCTAGCAGTGGTTTGAAGCCGCTCGCTCGCTGACTGAATGACTGACGCCGATACATAGACATACATGAACGGTAATTACTAACAAGCACACGGAGACACATAAAGAATGAGTGACACTGATAATTAACACACGTGCAACACATGCTCTCCCTTTTGTTGTGCCGCCTTTCAGAGGGTCCTTTGTGTGTGTCAGTGTGTGTGTGTGTGTGTGTGTGTGTGTGTACACCCTGGTCTGGGAGATCCATCTTCATCGTGTCAACACAGAGCTCCATCCCTGGGATTGTCACACTCTCTAATTACTCTTTAAGACAGTCGGCCTGTGCGGCTGGAGATGCAGCTCCCCTCTGTGGCTCCGTCTTCCCAGGGAACGAGAGGTTTAATCTGTGGCGAGATCAGAGCTACTGGGAGCAGCAGGAGGAGGAGGAGGAGGATGGAAGGAAGGAGGGAGGGAGGCGAGTGGAAATGAGAAGGAATTTGGGCATCTTAACAAACTCTTAATTACATTCTCTATCCTTCGCTGGTGGCAGGCGTAAATGGCGGTCCCAGGGGAGCCTCTGATCCACTTTCTGATCTGCTGAATTCACAGCCGAGCGCCTGATCAAAAAGACAGAGCGGCCTAGATGCTTCAAACACATGGGACCTTTTTTTTTTTTTTTTTTTTCAGCGTGGGACTCGTCGCTTGTCACTGTGCAGAAGTTTGAATTGTCAAAATTCATGCTCAAGAAAGAAAAGAAAAAAAAGCAATAAAAGGGAAAAAAAAGCTCAGTCGCTTTTAAAGACAAGGGAACAAAAAAAAAAAAAGAATTTGAAGAGCGGAGCGGAGCGTTCAATGGCTCCATGAATTGATAATGAGCATTCATGCAACATGCTGAAGGCGTTTGTCCCATATATGAGGCGGAATTCATTGGAGATGACCTCCACCCACATCCTCGCTGTTGTGATGTGCCTGGCACAGCTTTGATGTTCACCATCAGCTGAATCCCCGGGGAGACTCTCCGCTGTAATAAACCACAGCAGCCAGCGGATACTGTAACACGCTCAGCAGCAGGAAGTCCCATCAGCCTGTCCCATTGGTTCAGGAGGCCAGCGAGGCTGCGTCACGACACATCAGTCGGTGCGTTAACGTGACATTAGGAGAAGAAATCATATGACTGTGTCAGTCCGGCTAAAAACAGACTTCTAAAGCACATAATAACAAATATTAGTGCAACTGAAACGCTATTAAATCGCATTTTCACGCCCCGAGATAATGTGATCGGGAGGTGAATTATGCTTTGTTTCCGTCATGGTACGACCCGGTTTGGACTGGTTTAAGTCCTGTGTTGATCGTGGCTGGCTGATCTTTGCTGGAATCTTCTTCCTTCATCTTTTTAGTGGAATCTATCTATCTATCTATCTATCTATCTATCTATCTATCTATCTATCTATCTATCTATCTATCTATCTATCTATCTATCTATCTATCTATCTATCTATCTATCTATCTATCTATCTATCTATCTATCTATCTATCTATCTACGGTCAATTTATATTGACCAATTCCCCTAATCTGCATGTTTTTAGACTGTGGGAGGAAGCCGGAGAACCCGGAGAAAACCCATGCACACATGGGGAGAACATGCAAACTCCATCCAGAGAGATCCTTGTTCCAACCGGGGATCGAACCCGGGTCTTCTTGCTTCAAAAACGGCTTTATTGTGCGTTCCATTTACATCAGAAGTTGGAAATGGCGGTGACATCAGCTCTGAATTGACCCCGTTTCAGTTGAGATATCGGATAATCCATAAATCCAAACATATCCTGGGCTAACCGTTGTTTGCAATATCAGTCAATAAGTTAATTTGGGGGTGTAGTGGTTGGCACCGCTGCCTCACACCTTTCTGTGTGGAGCTGGCATGTTCTCCCCATGTGCTCCAGGTTCCTCCAACAGTCCAAAACCAAGCAGATCATCTTAACTGGACACTCTAAATTGACCCTATGTGTAAATGTGAGAGTGAATGGTTGTTTGCCTCCGTATGTTGGACTGAACAGTGGACTGAACAGTACTCTGTGTTTGACTAAGAGCAGTGTTTGTACCAGTGTTTGAATCCAATATTGTGAGGTTGTTTAATGTTTGAAATCCCACTACAACTGGAATGTACCATTACTATTGCATCTGGACCCAAATGCTCGACAGTTCCTGCCTTTGACCTGAAAATAACAAAAGAAAAACATGGGGGGAAATCCAGACTGTTGCAGTTTTGAACTGACGAGGAGTGACTGGATTTATCCTCTGTCAGCTCTGAGATTTAAATAGCGCTCTGGAATGTGGCGAAGACTTTATAGGCACCAGTCAACTTCCAGTCTCTGCCGCATCGGGCGAAGAAACACAGTTTTTTTTTTGGTGTCAATATGTTTCAATTTTAAACATAATTATGCACAGAACAAAAACAGGAAAAATATATAAATATATCGTACCACCCAGTATATATTGTAACAGGATGTCGGATGATGTAAAACCCCTTTTTTCTGGTTGCATTATAATGAATGAGTGAAGCAAAAACTGACATAAAACACAGCACAGAACTGCAGTTAAACATCTTAATGGACGCGGAGAGTGAAGAAAAGTTGGGTGTAGACTTTTCTCTTTTTTTTTATTCAGCTTCAAACCTTCATTTTTAACTCCTTTAAACACAGAGCTACAGTGTCCCTGAAGGGCAAAAATACAGCAAACTGCAGAAAGCTCCAGGAAACACAACGCGGCGCTTAATGTTGCATTCAGTTCTACTGCACAAAAAAGCGCTCGACTTGGTCCCAGCTGGTCTTTTTTCTCTTTTTTTTTTTTTTGTCTCTGTGACACAACAGGCCAACTGAAAACTGCCTGATACTAACAAGCTGTAAAGGAGTTTATCGCCACCTATTTATCACAGCTGAGTGATACAGTATACATACAGACTTCGTTCAATAAATCAATTTCCCCGCAGTGATCGCACACCGGCACAAGGACAGTTGTCCAATTACTACGACTGTCGCCGTGTATGGAAAACATGACCGACTGTATTACGGATACAGAGTCAAATAAATAGAGCAGGAATAATAATCCACCTGTGATGTAATCTTACTTTGTGTGCTGCAAATAATCCACATTTCCGTCATGTGTAATTCCGTAATGCCACGGCCGTGAGAGGAACTTGAAGGCGTCGGTTAAGGAAAACGTACAAAAAAAAACCCCATATTTTGAATTAGTGCACAAGGTATATTAAACTGCAGGTAACCATAGCAACACAGCTTCTGTTTGCCAGCTAGTCTCTTCTCATTTTGTCATAATTACTTTACTAAGTAGCCACGGCAGTAACCTAACAGTACAAACACACTGGCTGTGTCCTGACGTGGAGGTTAAAGTGATAGTGAGAGGGTTTTTTTTTTTTTTTTCCTCTAAAAGGCTGAATAATGTCTCACTGAAGCGGCAAACACATTCTTAAGATTTATACTTTAATGAGAGGCTTATATTTAGCGAGGTGACCCTTTAGTTTTAGAGACTAGAATCTGCTTTTTCTGAGCGCACACGTAATCTGTGGTTTGCAGCGAACAAATGGTCCCGTAAACGACGCATTTACGCCCGTAGCTTTAGCTGTAAATGTGGCTCCGTTTCTCGCCGAGTAATTAGAATCGTAATAAAACGGTGTTCTGCTGCGAGTGTGTGTGTGTGTGTGTGTGTGTGGAGAGAGAGCGTCCTGTGCTGACATCAGTGAATTATTTCAATTCAGTCCAGTCGTGATCATGGGCAGCAATTACGTCTTTTGTGTCCGGCTTGAAAAAAAAAAAAAACCCTGACCTGCAGACAATGCAAAGGGTGCAAAAATAAATAAAGTTCTAGGACAGAAGGGCTGAAAATATGCGTTTCATAATGTTTTCAAGTGTGGGGTTTGAAGTTTCTACAGCGCTCACGCTCCCACACCAAAGTCCTCAGAGAAACACAGGAGCTGCTGCCTCGTGTGGTCAGTTTGGGTCACTGAGGTAAATCTGAACAAAAGGATTTCAAACGCCAACGTCACAAAATGCCACATTTGAACTCACTAATGTAAAATCACTGATTTTCTCTATGGGTTTAGTATGGTATGAGTTTAGTTTAGTTAATATATTCTTATACTAACTAAATATCTTCAGAAAACCTCGACTTGCAGCGTGTGTCGTGTCTTCTGTCCCCTGTTCACATCCAAACAGTGTGTAAATCACATTGGATTTGCACAATAAAATACTCGGATATGACAAAAACAATAGATATAAAGCAGGGAGAGGCAGAAAAATCCATTGGATTATATTGTACCACGTTGCAGGTACCTTATACACCTGCACTTCACAAAATAACCCTTTAATATTTAAGTGTACAGTTTCCTTTGCTTGTCTCTAATTATCACTGAAAGTTAATAATATATATTCCTAGCAGCAGAATAACACACTTAATGTATTTTTTATTAATGTTTCTAATGTCTAAATCCATGGTTCTCAAGCTGTGGTACGAGGGAAATCAGAAATACTGTATATACCAGGATAGAAGAAAATAATAATAATTAATTAGATAATATTAATTAGAGTTATCTTATCTCTCGCTCTGTCTTCATATACACTTTTTTTTTTAAATATACAGTGTGCATGTGTTTCCTTTGCTTGTCTCTAATTATCACTGAAACTTCACACTCCTTCGCCAAACTTCTCCAGTGGAGTTTTTAAGTGCTTCCCTCTCACTAATATTTACTGACAGCAGCTGAAACATTACGCGGCGGCGTGCACTTTATGCAGATACATGCACCGCTACGTTGCTCGCACATCAGCCCACAACCCCCTTTTTTTGTCAGATCACAAAATTCCATATCCTGTGAAATACGGCGGGCGTCTGTGAACTATAGCTTGCAGAAGAACACGGGAGATTAGGGAGGAAAAGTGCATTAAGATGCTCTGGTTGTAAATCTATACGAGGCGGAGGAGAGAGTGAGGGAGAGAGTGAGAGGGAGAGAGAGCAGAGGAGAGGGAGTGTAGGTTTTTAAGTTGCTGTCACCGCGCTGTCACCGTGTCTGTCAGAACAGATCCATCACGGCTCTGACACGCCGGGCTTCACATTTGCATGGAGTGCAGCAGGAGCCTGTTCTTATTATGCAGTCTGTCTCACACTAACCTCCCTCTCTCTACCACATGAACTAACTAGCATCCAAAAGGCATATTTTATAGGACGGCATGAGCTGGGGGATGATGGAGAGCTGTTATTGGCTCATGACAGCAGATATGTGTATGTACATATATATATACACACACAGTACATATATACGTGTGTGTGTGTGTGTGTGTGTGTGTGTGTCTGGGTGCCGCCATCTTCCAGGTGTATAAGGATCAGCCATCTTGTCAGGTGAACTGATGTTAACTATGTTCTGGCCTTGGCTCTCTCTCTCTCTCTCTCTCTCTCTCTCTCTCTCTCTCTCTCTCTCTCTCTCTCTCTCTCTCTCTCTCTCTCTCTCTCTCTCTCTCTCTCTCTCTCTCTCTCTCTCTCTCTCTCTCTCTCTCTCTCTCTCTCTCTCTCCATGCACACAGTAACCAAGGTGAGAGGTGGCGATGAGGACACACACACAGTGTTGTTGTGCGTCTGTGTTCTTGTATTTGTTGCCTCTTGAGGACCTTTGTCTGGCACACACACACATACACTGACTTTGTCAGGACCAGAAGTCCACATAGAGTCCAAAAACCTGGTTCTAATGAGTTCTCAGACTCTTGAGCTCTTCAAAATCTTCTACTACTTTTTCCTCCTTGGGTGTTGGACTCCCAGTGGTGCACAATATAACACCGCGTTCCTGCTGTTTGCTGCTCTTTATGCGCCGTATTGTTTTATGTTTTTTTTTTTTTTTTGCTATTTTATTAATATGCTTCTCCACAGCAGTTTGGCCAACCTCGCCTGTCTTAAACGTATACTATAAATAACATTAGAGCTGCCGTTTCCGAGGAGGTATATTTGAATTGTGCTTAGGTTATTAAAGTTAGGGTTAGGCGTGAACTGGTTCAGGCTTTGTTTAGGGTGTCCACATGAATGGAAGGTGTCCTCATTAGTGTGCATGAACAAACCTGTGTGTGTGTGTGTGTGTGAGAGAGAGAGAGTGTGTGAGAGACAGTATGGCAGTGCAGATGCAGTCAGTCCCTCAGTGAGGAAGACTCCACAGGGACAGACACAGCTGTGGCATGGCATCAGGTTGTTAACGAGCCTTATCACACACACACACACACACACACGTTCGCGCAGCTCTCCTCATAAGGACTCCCGTCCATTTAGACAACAACGTTACCCATAAACCTAGTTAATGTCTAACCCCTAACTTTAACTTTAACTTTAACTTTAATCGAACCACCGTTCAAACCTGAGCCCTAAACTTTAACCAGTTCCTCAGAAATGAAACACAGGGAGTTAAAGAAAAAAAGAAAAGAGACCGTTTCCTTCTCGTTTGTTCTAGTTTACAGCGTTCACATTTTCTTTTTTTTTCCCACTTCACGGCCCATAGCTTCGTATGTTATACTCACCTCAGTGACTTCATATTGGGCAGACATAAAGTTTTCTGGGGCGTGAGGGAGTTTTTTCCTCCCCAGCTCTGTATCAGTGTGACCACCTCATAAAGAGGTTAAACCTCTGCCGTCTTTGAAACCTATCTAAGTTTAATGTTTTTTTATTACTTAATGTGTGTGTTTTTAAATTGTTTCAAATGTCTAAATCCATGGTTCTCAATCTGTGGTACGTGATCTTAGAGTCACCTTATCTCTCATTCCATCTTAATCTAATTTCACTATATCAGTGTACAGGATGTAAATCTGCCTCCTTTAACCCTAGGACACTGTCGCTCAAATTCAAAACACCATCACTAACGCCGGGTGATTTTTACACCCAATAAAAAGTACTTGTCATCAAAATATATCGAAACATGACAATACATGACAAATTGGAGTAGTTTTCCTTTATTTTAAACTGTGTCCTGTCTAACAAAATTAAAGAAAAGCATCATGAGGCGACCATATAAAAATGCTCCAAAATGACTGGTGTTCTAGGGTTAAAAAAATCTGTAGCTGTCTTCGTTCGGATTATTTACACCACTGTATTTTAACGTTGGCTTTAAAGGTGCATTATGTAATAAATCTAAAGCAACTGGCCATAAAATCCTCCTAATATGTCACAGAGACTCAGGAATAATGTTCATATAACAAACTGAACTCACCAACAACAACAGTACGGACAAAATATTTGCATTAAAAAATATATTTTGCAGACTGCAAATCATGTTTAGGGTTGGCATGTTTTGGCATGTGGCGCCACCTACCGCCGTCTACCAATCATTGCAGTCAGTAGAGTCTCAGCTGCCGAGCAACCATGGGTTGCCAGTTACGTCAGAAAATGAATCCTAAAAGACCTCTGTATTTTGAATTTGAATGTAGTGACTGTTTTTGGCCACATTCTTACATATGGCACCTTTAAATATTCTCTGAAGCTTTCTGAGGCTTTTTAGTTTGGAGTTATTTGTGATTGTGAGACACCAGCAGAAAAAAACAACAACATCATCCATGTCCTTATTTGTTTGATTGTGTTTTTTTTTATTTTGACGGTCACCAGATGAGCAGATACATCATTTTAGAAAAAAAGAAATTGATATTTGCAAAAAAATTATAATACAATTTTTCTCAATATAGAATATATACAGAATCAAATGTAGTCCAACTGAAATAGAGTTCTGCCTCTTTATCGTCAAGGAGAGAAAGCAGTAAGTGGTGGTGGTGGTGGGGGTTCTAGGGTCTGAGTCGTCGTCGTCGTTGTCCAGGACCCAGTTCTCCCAAACCAATAAATATAAACTGTATATATTAATGTATGCTGCACTCAGCCGGGCATGGACAATACCAGGGCAAGATAGTTCTCCACAACATTCCCTTAATCAGTTCTTTTACATCACTGTGCTACACACACTCGCACACCCACGAGAAGCTGAACACACAAACGCACACAGGCCAGAGAACAAATTACAGTCGGGTTACAATAATGGGCCATCGGAACATCGTGAGAAGGAAACGAAAGAAAAAAAAGGGAAGAAAAATGTGTATTGAAATCCTCGTCGTTGTCCTTGATCAGGAGGGAGAAGTGGCTTTTCTGGTCAAAGCTCGGCGGAGAGCCGGCTGAGTAGCACTTGACATTTTGGCCTGATTCAAACAGCCAATTTGACACAAAACTACTGAGCTGGAAAATCTCTCCCAGTCTCACGGATCCTGCCTACTCATCTCGCTCTCGTCCCAGACTCTCACTGTAGCTGTCCACCTTTCTCCTCTCTCTCTCTCTCTCTCGTATTCCTATTCTCTCTATCCTGAGTGTGGGACAGGTGCCAGGACAGGGATCGGTGAGCGGTTTCCCCCCGCGTGGGAGGGAAGAAAATCAAACGCACATGGAAACAGGACAGACGACGGCACGATCACGGAACGAGCACAAGAAAAGACAACAGCAAAGTAAAACTATGGCCTGGACGGGGTGAGGAGAAGGGGGGGTGTTTGAAGGACATTGTTAGAGTTGCCAGCTGCTTTACCTTGTCACTGGGCGCTACCTCTCAGAAACTGCCCTCCTTGAGCTTTCGACGGCGGCAAGAATTATGACTTTGCGCCAATGAGCGAATACACACACTTGCATAAATCATCCATCTTGTTTGGCGGTTAATTACTCTTGTTTACCCTCCGAGTAACCTCGGGATGGGGCGGCGCGATAGGGAGGGGGAGCCTGCGAAGAGGAGATAGCACCAAATAGTAATCTGCTGACGGTGTTCATCAGTGTGCAATTTGCAGGAGTTAAAAAAAAAAAAAACGCTCATCGCGGGGCTTGAACCTCGGTGTTCGGTGAATTAGTCAAGGTTGCGTGGGGTCTGAGAACATGCAAGCTCCATCAACATCCCGCTCCTGACCACCGCTGCTCGCTAAGCTGTTCTGGGGTCAGCCGGGCGAAGGAGCCCAATGCTCGGGCAACACCGGCGCCGGGGCCAATCAGAGAGCTCCTCCAGGATGTACAGCAGGCTCTGATCGTTGCTTATTTCATTACGGGGAAAGCTACATAAATCCACAAAATGGAGAGGAAGAGGCAAGAGGCACTGTGGGAATATTTGCATTTCTCCTCTCCACTACACCCTCCACCCTTCATCCCCGTCTCTCCCTTCCCCCCCCCCCCCCCCCCCAACAATACCACCCCTTTCAATCCCTCTCCCATTTAGTGCAGAGTGACTTTAATCATCACTTTCACCAAAACACATTAAGCTGGTGTGTCCGGAGCTGAAGGGTGGGTTGGGAAAAAAACACAGTGGCGCATTAAATTTGCAATAGTGATGCATCACTCTGGCATTACTTTGGAGATTAAAGAAGGGACGTTGCATTTCAATGGAGTGTTGTTGATGGTCGTCTGATGGATGACTGAATTGCCGCCGTCCACCAGCGAGAGAAGTCACGCTGACCCTCCACTTCCCTTCTTTCCAATCCTTCTTTGCTTCTCCTTCCTCTAAAAAAACCCTCCCTCTTTTCTTCATCCCTAAACCTCAAAGCCTTTTAACCCCAATCTGAGCACAACTCTACACTGACAAATATTTATGCAGCTGTTTGATCATTTTCCCCAAGTCAAGAACAACACCTCCTTTGTCGGGAGGAGATAATACAGTGAAGTGGATTGCATACATTAAACTTAAGCCAACACGTGACGTGACTTTGCCTGGTCTTTGTGTTACTGCATCTGTGTGAAAGGATGGATGTAAAGTGCTTGAGAGCTTAGGACGAGGAGGACAAGACTGGGAGGAGAGATTAAAAAAAAAAAAGAAACAGAGGAGAAAAAAATTGAAGGGCATAAACAAGGTGGTGATAAGCTGTGGGATCATTGGCGGCAGGTTCAATATGGAGACAGAAAGCTTTATAAACAGGAGGAAAAGTAGAATGTAATGGTGTAGGGAGTCCCCAGGAAACAAAAATGACAAGTTATTTTGCTCTACAGTCTCGGAGAATCACAGTCCACCAGCAGCCTGGCCCAGAGGCTGAGAGTTCCAGTTTTTTGTGTCTATCCAAAGCCCAGGGGACCAGGACTCAGCCTGGCACCCAGCTCTGGTTGCTGTGAGCTGATGGAGGGCAAGCGAACGCCCCTAAGCTCATGCCCATGCCCATGCCCACACCTTGGGAAAGAGAGCCATCAAAGTTAAAGTCCATGCTCTCAGTGTCCATAAAGTCATTGAGCAGGATCGAGTCTACGTCACAGTCCAGGCTATTAGGTATGTTCTCCATCTCCAGGCTGGCAGCCATTCGACTGTGGTGCTGCTGCGCCTGGTAACCAGCGTTTCCGTGCTGGTGGTTGTTGTTGTTGTGGTAGTAGCCGTGCCAGGAGTTGGTCATACCTTGATGGTGAGCTCCTGGGTACGGCTGGTGACGAGGGTGAGGCGCAGACGCCAGGCGACAGGGATCCTGGGGGACGTCCATAACCCCGGCGGGGTTGGGCGGCAGGGCGGGCGACGTCGGGAGGTGTGGTCGCGGCCCGTAGTGGTTGGAGGTTTTTAGACTGTACGGCTGCAGGATGTCGGTGCTAACGCGTGGAGAGATGGCCTGCGGCGGAGGCCCACTGGACACAGCGCTATGTTGGCTGTGGCCGTGCATGGAGCGCGGAGTGTGGTCGTGGCTGGGGTTTACTTTGCTCCTGTGACCGTGCTCGTGACTCGCGCCGTAGTCGTGGGCCGGGTGCGGCTTGTGGCTGTAGTCGAGGCTGGCTTGGTGTTTGTGACCCTGATTGTGGTTCTGATGGTGGGCTGTGTTCTGGTCATGGACCGAGCTGTGTCCATTGTGTAGACTGGGAGTGTGGGCGTGCTCCTGGCTGTGATTGTGGCTGCGATTCTGATTGTGCTGGTTGTGAACACCATTGGGTCCCTGTGTTATTAATGTGTGTGTATCCCGTCCTTGACCCAGCACTGTGTCTTTGCTGCAGTATGTAGGACCTCCGGTGAGCAGACTCTGCAGGGCATTATTCTCCGAGTAGCCTCTCAGTGGGCGCTGAAAGCTGACTGGCTTGTTCTCCTGGATGGTCTCCATGGGAGTGTGGTGCCGGAGCATGCCCAGTGAAGACTGTCCATAAATAGGCCCACAGTAAGTGCCCTCTGCCTTGGGCCCAGGCACATAGGGATAACCGTTGCATTTGATTTGTGGTGGCTGAGGGTAGCCACTCTCATCGAGACTGATCGCCCCTGTCAGGTCAGTCAGCTGGGGCAGTTCCACAGTGGGGCAGTGGCCCCCAGTGCCCAGGGCAGGGGAACGGGTGCTGGTCGGGCTCGGATACAACCGCGGGGAGCCTGAACAGGATAATCCACCTTCCTCTGGTTCATCAGCCTCTGCCTCAGCCAGGATTGGGGACAAACAGCCACTTAGTGTGGAGGCAGAGGAGGAGGTGCGGGAATGGAGATCCGTCCAGGTGTCGTACTCCTCACCCCCCATGCCCACACCTCCTTTCCCTGCTGGAGTGCCGTGCTCTGGAGAGCCTTGCATCGCCGGCCCACCCCCTTGGCCTTGCCCCCGCCCGAGGCCCATGGCTCCTGCTCTCTTGCGGCTGATGCGACCCTTGGTCTTCAGGTAGCGAGTGCCGTTGTCGACGGACGCCGCGCGTCGCCTGGGTCCCTTTCCACTTTTCCCACCCTCCGGGTTCAGCATCCACCAGGAACTCTTCCCCGTCCCTTCATTTTGCACGCGTATGAAGCGACTGTGCAGAGACAGATTGTGTCTGATTGAGTTCTGGAATGAGAGAGAAATTGGGGGTAGAGGGGGGGAGAGAGAATAGAAGAGATTAAGATTAGCACCCGAGGGAACATTTAGGGTTAAATAATCACTTCTTGAGAACACAAAGTAATTTCAAATGATGGCCAAACTATCAAGGCTGCATTGCAAGTGAGGAGGGAGAAAAAAAGATGGATAAATAAAGAGGGGGAGATGGAGAGGAGAGCAAAGAGTGAAGGACCAATCGATACCTCCCTTGACCAACCTCTCCTCTCCACACGCGCTCACTGAGTCATAATATGGACATGGGTGCAGCCTCCACATCAAACCATCACCAAGGTTACAGAAATGAATCACGCGAGGCAACCCAATCACAGACAGCCTGTATCGATTGCAGGGGCCTCCAAATATGAGAGCCAGAGATCCAGCCAGACACAGAGAGGGAGAGGGAGGTGGATTGGTGGGGGGGAACTGAGAGGAGTGGGGGTGGGGGGGGGTTTGATTTGGCAGGAGAAGCTCTGGAAGAGCACCAGAGTGAAAAAAGAAACAGTCATGCACAAGCCTGGAAGAAGACGGAGGGAGAGAAGAGAGAAGAAGGCAGGGACACGCTCATTTAACCTCTTTTAAAATCACCGGCACAATTAACATAACTGTAAATATCTGCTATATGATGATGATGATGATGATGATGAAGTCTTCCTGCGAGTCGCTCCGAGGGGGAAGTGGATGTAGCGGTTGTGGGCGAGTGCAGCGTGGGTGGGGACGGTGGTGGAGTTATAGGATAAGCCTCTCCAGACCCATGTTTAAGTGTGTGAGTGACGGATGTATAGTTAATCCAAGGCTCTGCAGCAGCAGCAGCATCTGAAGCCCGGGCCAACCTGGAGTGAATTGATGAGACCTAAGACTCTGCCTAAAGGAAGAGCTTAGCGGGGGATACACATCATCTCAGCTGGCCAAGTCACTTTAAGTACGGCATGTTCATCCAAATCTTTTCTGATTGTGTCACTGTTCACACACACTCTCCACATCTCCCGCCTTCGCCGTCTCCAATTCCCTTTCTTTTTTGCCCCTTTTTTATATTCTTTCGGGAGAAACCAAACACACACACACACACACACACTCCGCCTAAACCCAGCGACTTGTACCTCATGCACACAATGGCTCACTTTTCTTTTTCCTCCCTTGAGATATCCATCTATTTCTGCCTTGTTTATTACCTGCACATAGCTCACAATCTCTGTCTCCTGATATCTTGAGCCGTTCTCTATCTTCATTCAACCCCCCACCTCCTGTCCAATTTTCCTGCTCTCAGCCCCATTCATCTCCCTCTCTGAGTCCCAGCGTCTCTTGATCACGACATCGCTCATTCTCTCCTCCTCTCCACATCCATCCTCTCATCACCTAACACAACTTTCATCCTCCACCTCCCTCATCTTTCTTTTCACTCCGGCATCCATTCATTCATCCATTCACACTGAGAGATGTGGCAAATATGAGGAGAGAGAGGAGGGGGAAAAAAAAGAAGAAAAACAGCAGGAGATGCAGATCTGTGCTCAGCTTATATTTCACTTGAGGTCGAGTGATTGATCGTTTTAGCCGTTTAATTGGCTCCGACAGGATATTTTACGATCTATAAGCATTGGCAGATCCTGGCCAATGGCTGAGCCTCCTTCTCTTGTCATGTGGAGACGTCCACAGTCGTGGTTACGACCAGCTTGTAACGCATGGAGGAAAAAATTTGAGGGCTTTATTTGTTCATTTCAGGGACACTTTTGTTGAAGCAAAATTAGATTTTGGGGCCCTTTACGTGATGCTTCTGGGGGAATTCAGCCTGGCATGTTCTCACCCTTATATTGGCTAGAATTTTAAATGATAGCAATCTCAGAAGAATGATCTTGTGTTGATTTTCACTCATATTCCAAACTGCAGAATACTAAGAGGTGAATGTGGTGTCAGCCTACTCAAAAATGACAGACGGTGCACTTATTATAACCACGATGATGATTTAAAAATAAAAAAAAATTGCAACATGCAAAAGTGCAACCACGATTTAAGAGCTACAAAAAAATAAAGTAAAATAATACATTATTATCGTATTTACATTCAATATTGGTGTCAAAATAAAGAATGACACAAAGTCAAATAACTTATTAGTAAAACAGCACCTCGTTCATTCAAAAAATTAGTGCAAATAAAGAGGTGGACAAAATGTCTCCTGATGATTAATAACAAAAACGAGATCCAGCACATGAGGTGCATTCAGTGAACCTTGTAAATTTCAGCAAACATGTATGAAGTCCACTAAAACAAACGCTCGCTGCAGCCTTTAGGTAATTGAAGATGTAGTAGATGAGTATTTTTTTTTATCTTTTAAATGTTTTTAATGAATGTTTTATTGCATATTTTCTTGGAATATCATAATATTGACTGACATTTTTTTTTAACTTTGATCGGGAATTTGAGGTGGGGACGTTAACGCGGCATCGGTCGACCCTTCAGCCATCACATCAGTCCATACAGTCAGCATACGTATCCTCCCCTCCACTGAGGCAGCACTCGGACCCACACAGCTGTGAAATGGACTGCCAGTGAAAAAAGTGGTGACAGCTCTTTATTATTGCATCGCAATATGAAAACATCCACAACAGCGGGTAATAGGTTTGTGGCAAAATGTTTACAGGGGGATTTTCAGCTTGAAGTGGGTTTTCAGATCCGGCTGGTTTCCTCGCCACTAATACTGTTAGCGTGTAGCAAAGCCCCCGTCCGCATGCAACCCACCCACCCTCCCTCCTCTCTCTCTCTGCACGACCACTCGCAGGTAATTTCACCCTATCATCCATTCACATCACACTGCTTTGACTAGGCACTCTTCACAGACGTGGAAATTGGAGATTTGCTGCTGCTCTTCAGGAGGGTACCCGCCAAAAAAAATAGAAAAACAGGTCGGCACATGCTCAACATTTGCCAACAAATTAGGCCGACTCCACTTCTGTGCAGCAGCCGCGCCACGGAGCACAGACACAATCAAAGCCCGATTGGACGATCACACCGCGTGGAAGAAAGAGGCTCCTCGCCAGCGGAAGGCGACCGGCGTCGGGTGATCCGAGAGCGGCACCCTGACAGGTTTCCTCCTCGACGTGACGGCTCTGGCTGGGCGTAGCCATGGCAACAGAGTAAACCAAAAAAAAAAAAGAGGGAGAAATGAGGAGAGTGGAGGTGATGTGTGTGTGTGTGTGTGTGTGTGGGGGGGGGGGGGGGGTAGGGGGAGTAGTTGGTGATGGTGATGGTGGTGGTGGGGGATTGATGGTGTTTGATGCTGCAGGCAACTCCAAACAGCCTTTTATCTGAGTCTGTCAGATTCCTGCTTCCAATCCACCAGGGAGGCTCAATCACCGGTACTCCCAACGCCTCACTACCTGTACCAAGCTGTGATTAGCAGCCGTGTGTGTGTGTGTGTGTGTGTGTGTGTGTGTGTGTGTGTGTGTGTGTGTGTGTGTGTGTGTGTGTGTGTGTGTGTGTGTGTGTGTGTGTGTGTGTGTGTGTGTGTGTGTGTGTGTGTGTGTGTGTGTGTGTGTGTGTGTCAGTAAAAAGCTTCTGTGCAACTAGAGCTGCAATTATAACCACAATGGCTGCTCCTTCACCTGCTGATTAGTTGGATTTATTATTATTTATTTATGTTTTTTTTTTTTTTATAATAATAATAATCAAGATTCAAGATGAACTTTATTGTCCCAGAGTGACGTTTGTCCTGGACAAGGCAGTCGACGTTCATATTTCTTTTTAAAAAAGTGTCGAAAGCCATAATTATACGGAATCTAACAAATGATTACATTGTGGAAGAGGTGTTGTCACAATAGTGCGTTTAAAATTAATAAAAAACATTCTAGATTTCTGAAACTTGAAACCAGGGATCACACCCAATAAATAGATGAGATTAAAAAAAATGATGTTATTTTAAAATCAGCATCTGACAATAATTAACTGTGGACATCTCACTTTATGTCACGTTGCCTGTGTTTAGTGAAGGATTTTTGTCATATTTAGGGTTTAAAGACAGTTCACTTTTTTCCTTCACTGATAGCTGATTTGAGTGATTTTGGCCAGTATTGGCCTGACAACGATACTGAGAAACATATCTGTTCTTCTGCTTCAGCAGGATCATCTGCCTCCATCTATTCTGCCTCCATCTTTTCCTCCTCTCCCTTGTGTCCTCTTGTGTTTCACCAACTGTCCTCGTGTCTTCTCTGTGGTTTTCCCTCTTTTCCAGCTCCGTCTTCAACAGTCACCGTCTCTCCTCTCTGCACGTGACCGAACCATCTCACCCTGAGCTGTCCCTCAAATACTATCATCTCTACGCCCGTCTGTCCTGATCACTCCCTGTTTAATATGATAAAAGGCTTAGATGGGCATTTCTGTGCTGAAACTGTTAACAGTGCAAATCTGCTTCTGTTACTCACTCTAATGTTCCAATTGTCCGCCCCCTTATCTGAGCGCAGAAGTGCAACAAGGCTCCGATGAATCATCAACAAATTAGCAGAAGACTTATGAATATGGATGAGGGCTTTTCGGTTGGACCTTGTAGAGCAGATTTAACAGTTTTCCACTTAATTCATATCTGTGACTGCAGGCAAAGTGACAGAAACACCTCACTGCACAAGTGGCATCTGTCTTTTTTTTTATTTGTAAGACGGCGAAACAAATAAATCAAATGTTATACGTTACGTTACACGTTATACGACTGACATTGTTAGCGTGGTGGGTGCTAGCGAGTGTCCGCCTTCGCCGAGAACCAGAACACATGGCTGCCAGCGGGGGAGAACGCCAGAAAAAAACAGCCGGTCCACAAAAGGCTCACCTAATTAAACGGAAAAAGCTGTCGCCGTTTGACGAGAAACTGACGTTTGGAAACCGCTCACTCTCCCACACCAAAGCCCATAGAGAAAATCAGTGATTTTATGTCTGTTGAGACACTGCTGCCTCCATCAGTCACTTTAAACGTCTTATTTGTTTTATTTCTGTCTTTGAAATTCTTCATTTTGATTTACCGCAGCGACAAAAATCTTAACAAATGTGGCAGCGGCGGAGCAGCAGCTCCTGTTTCCTTACTAAGGAAAAATGCTATTTTTTCTCTATGGACTTTGGTGCATTAGAGTGAGCGTTATCCAAACTCCCCGTTTAAAGGTGCGTTATGTAATAAATCTAAAGCAACTGGCCATAAAATCCTCCTAATATGTCACAGAGACTCAGGAATAATGTTCATATAACAAACTGAACTCACCAACAACAACAGTACAGACAAAATAATTGCATTAAAAAAATATATTTTGCAGACTGCAAATCCTGTTTTGGCATGTGGCGCCACCTACCGCCGTCTACCAATCATGGCAGTCAGTAGAGTTTCAGCTGCCGAGCGACCACGGGTTGCCAGTTACGTCAGAAAACGAAACCTAAAAGACCTCGGTATTTTGAATTTGAATGTAGTAACCGTTTTTGGCCACATTCTTACATATGGCACCTTTAAATTTCACTTTAATGGATTAATTTTTTTATGGATCACTATGAGGCAACCATCATAATATAAATGATACAAAAAAAATACTTCCTCATTTTTCCCATGGGTGGGCAACAGAACACTTATTATGTATGTATTTTAATTTATTTGCTCCATAGAACATTGTAATTGCAGCGTTTGTGATTTGGTAATTGCACAGTAATTTTGACTGACCTGTCCACAATTACTCCTGCCTCTCAGTATATATCCATATATATAGTTGTATATCAATATATATGTATATACATACTGGTGTGTGTCGGGTGCCGTCATTGAGCCTGATCAGGATTTATGTCACGCAGCTTAAGTTACGGCCATTTTCCTGCCAAGCCTCGTTCTTTTCTAAAGTTTGTTAAGATTGATGGGCCGGGATACGTTGACCGATGCTGCCAATTTAAAACAGAAGAGCATCACTCAGTCCGGCGAGACTGTAAAAACACATCTGCCGCTGACAATCGGATTCCAAAAAACGTCAGTCGTTTTTTTACTGGTTTACATGTCACGGCAGCGCTTATGGTCCGAAAGGTGATTTGTAGAAAATACCACTGGAGTCATTCATCAAAAGCGCTTGTATTTAAAAGAATGAAAACTCTGACATGACTGTGTATTCATTTTGAAGGACTGTAACGTGATGGAAAAAGAAGAAAAAAAAGCACAATGAGCGACGATTTACGAGAAGCATAGTCGAGGTCAAGTGTGCGTAAGAATGAATCCAAGATATAAATCCTTTAAGAAAAAAGATCATTTTGGCCACATTCTGTTCTCTTTGTGAGCAGCGAATGCAACTCAAAAGATAAAGAGAATGGATTGTTTTCTGGGGATAAAACTTATGACCTGATGAAGAAATGATTACATCTTGTCATACCAGATACAAAGTGAGCAGCCTATGGTGAAGATTTGTGAAGTTTCTGGCTCCTTCAAGGTCAGGGAAATGTCAGCTGTTGTGACAGAAAATACTACTACTGCTAATAAATGCCTATTATTTGAAAAAAAAAATGCTGGAATGAAGCGTCAGGAATCAGATTATGGAATAAATCTTGACTGAAAAGCCAAATAAAGTCTAATATTACAATAAAAAGATAATTAAATGTCGAGAGAGAGAATGTAATGACATTAGTTTAGGTTCTGCTCTCGTTTGTGCTGTGACAGGTAAACTATTTAGTGTCGAGGAATATTATTTTGTGAATTGCACTTGAGAAACAGCCTGCTTTTATTTTAATTGTATTGTGTTCGTGTCGTAGGGTCAGATAATACGAGATTGGTCTTTTTCGTCTGCTCCTTTTCATTCACGTTTTGGGGATTTTTCCTTTGTATTTGGTTTGTTTGAGGGACGGTAAACTCCCATCCGTAAACTCCTGAATCTCGACAATCTCGATTTCATCCATCGTCCGTCGCTTACTTCTCCGGGTTTTTTGCTGCTCAGACGCAGAGAGAACGGCGTTCGTGGAGCCACTGACGCTGCTGTTCCGTAGGTAATCGAGCACCAACACGTTCATTAATATCAATGTGTCACTAATGATTATCGCTCATAACTTGCACAAATGAGCAACAAAAGCTGCAAATTAAGAAACAAAGGCAATTTAAAAAAAAAAAAAATTTAAATGTATAACCTACAGTGGTTATTGGGCCATTTAATTTAAAACTCTGTGTGGAAACAGATGAAGAAAAAACATGAACATAGAGTAAAAAAAAAAAAACATAACATTTTGGTTGAGCTTATAATAATGATGATTAAAGCACCACTGTGGAAATTCTAATGCCCCCCTGTGGACTTTTGAGTAATTACTAAAAGAGTGTGGTCTTTATGACCTACTTTTCTCTCCCACACACACACACACACACACACATTTGTGCTTCATTCATAGTGAGAACCCTCATTGACATAATGCATTCACTCATCCCTTACCTTAACTTTTACCCTTATCCTAAAACCAGGTCTTAACCCCCAAAAAGACCAAAAAGATGTGAGGAGCAGCCAAAATGTCCTCACTTTGTGGCTTTGACGTTGAATGAATTGGAGCTGCGTGATGACGGAAACAGCAGCATGTGCAGGCATGTTGTCAGGGAGCGCTTGATTTGCGTTATGTTGGCGACATATTGTCAAAATGATTGTTACGTCCTACTGAACGTCAACGCTGTTGGTGTTTGATTATTAGCCAGTGTTTTGAGTTTGTAGGTTCAAATCCAGCGACGGGTCAGCCCATTTGCTCACTGGGTGCAGATAGCCGCTGTCCCATTACTTTGACAATGGTTTGAATGTAGCTGCCATTAAAAGTTACTGACTCCAGCTTGAGTGTGACTGTGTGGCAGTCACACGCGGTGGGAGTGGAGTTTTCACTTTCTCTTAATGGAAGGTCCTGTAGCAGGAGATGTCACAGTTTAGTTCCCACCGTCGGCCTCAGCGGACGAGCCGATCACTGAAATCATTCCTGCGGCCTCAGTCTCAGCCCTTCACGGCGCGGCGGCTGCCCGTCCGTGCTTCACCGTACGTATTAAGTTGTCAGGAAGACTGATTCTGAAGCGGAGCGGCCTGTGCCCACTGACTGCTCTCTGCTAATGCAGCAGGAGATGGACTGTTTCAGGGGGGGGAGGGAGGTGTGTGTTGCCCTGCAAATCCACCCCCGTTCCTCTACAGGGAACCTGCCGCACCGAATCCACCTCCACCTGCACTTCACTTCACCACCACCGCTCCACATTTACACGACGACTGGGTTTGATCTTGACACTCGGCTGGTTTTACTGAGTCGAGGGGAAAGTCAGAGCGGTGGTTAGCTAATGGCCCGTGTATGCACACTTTCTCACAATGTCAGGGAATGTTTGAATGTCTAAATCCATGGTTCACGAACACTGTTGGAGTGGAGCGGAGGAATTTTGAGAGTTAATCTGATGTCACTATACCAGCGTGTGAAGTATATGTGAGGATGACGAGAGAATAAATCCACTTACACCACCAGCGTTGGTGATCGTGGTGTTACTGAGAGAGATCGATATTTTCTCAGGTGGCATTTGGTTTAAAAGGTTTGAGAACTAAACAAACTATAGAAGAAAAATACACTTCATGGTACGGGTGAGCAGAAAAACATCACTCATTTTTAAAAATGTCTCAGTTTTTGCATTTCAAATTGTCAGATATTCTGTGTTTTTTCAATGAAAACTAAGCCATGTGGATGTAAACGTTCTCTTATAGCATTGGTTCTCAAAGTGCGGCCCGGGGGCCAATGGCGGCCCGCAGAAACATTTCTGGCGGCAGTGAATTACAGTTGATAGTTTTAATCCAGGAGCTACTAAGCTTGTTACATGTTTATTGGACATTACTGGATACAGACCAATAAGTGTAAACAAAAATACTGGGTATTTACCTGGTTTCTATATGGTGAATTTTAGTGTATTATTGGGTTATAAGCTGGTAATAAGCAGGTAGCTACAGCCCCCAATTACTAGCTATTTACCCAGTAAATATATGGTAACAGAAATGTGTTACTTGGTATTAACCTGTAATTAGAAGGTAAGAACAATGGCCAAAATACTGGGTAATTACCCAGTAAATTATAAAGCGTTATTATATTAACCCTTAAATTACATTATATTAACGCTTATATTACTTAACGTTAAACTGTAGAACTGCAATCTGGTCATTAAAATTAGTACAAATGGGATTTCTTTCAGTTTTTTTTCCTTTTTTTGAGACTGTAAATAAATAAACTGTAAATAAATTGCTGGGAATATATGTTGGCAAACGTCATAATCCCAATAATGACTCTTATATTACTCCATATTCTCTCTACAGAACAACTTACACCAAAATAATGTTTCTCGTCCAGACTCTACAGTAAACACACATGCAAAAACACTCACATATATATAAATATACAGTATTTATTAACTTGACACACAGAGACTCGCACACTTCGCCCTCTGCCCGCCCCAAACTGGCAATCAGGCTTAATCTCTCTCCAGCCCGAGTAATCCCCGACAATCCAAGGCTAATCCTGGTTAATTCTGGGCACTCCTCAGCTGGGTTTCACCCTGAAACCACAGCGGCTGCTGAGGATTGGTCGGATCATGGCGACTGAGTGAGGGTGGGCGCCGCCGCCGCGTTGCCACACACACACACACACACACACACACACATACAGTAACTGCTCGGGCAGTTATTATTGAAAACAAGCACAAGGCGTTGGGAAAAAAACAAATCTGGATTTGACCCGGTCTACGTCACGTCACTGTTGTCCACGCCACATGTTTTTTTTCTCTGTGAGCGTGACCTGTCCTGACAACCAGATTAATCCTTTTCTCCACTTAAATTTAAAGAAAAACAAATAGCTGGACTGAGAAAATAAAAAGAAAACACACACACAGAGGACGGACAGTATGAGCCATTGCTCTGGTGTTTAGGGGCTTCAGAAAAGTCATTAGCCTCCATTCAATCAGCGCCACCTACCCAAGCTCCGAGCTCAATTCTTCTTAGCGGATATTGATCCTGATTCCAAAATGAAGCACTTAAGACGCCTTGATCAAGCTGCTCCTTAATCTAGCTTTAAGGAGATTGAGACCTTTTCACCTTCTGTCTCAGACGTATTACTTTGGCACAGTCACAGCACACTTGGCTCTCACAGCCTCCGTCCATGGGTTTAAAGTCTGTTTAAGCTCCTCTGGTTCACAACAGGCGACACTAAGAAACAACTCTTCAAATAAAAAAAATAAAAAAAGAATAAATAAAGCTGTCAATATACACAAAGCCCAGAGTGTTAATGAATGAAGTAATATGTCATTGACAGTGAATGGACGAGTATGCTTGTTAAAAACAAGAAGGTCCTCTGGTGTTTGTGTGCTCAACAACAACAAAAAAGAAGAAGGATTTTGCCGTATTTCACTTTGTGTAAGTGGGAAATGTTACTTTTATAGAAAACACGATAACCTTTTTAAAAAATAATGACTTTTCGCCCTCATGTACCAAGATATTTTATTCAAGAAAATCAGCTTTTCTCAATTAGCAAGCTACTTTTAACCAAACAAAATGGCAGTTTTTTCGAAATTAAGTTTAATTAAATCATATAAAATTAACTGTATATATAATAACATTTCAGAATCAAAACGAAATAAAAAATAAAATAAGTGCTGTTTTTTTCAGGTTACAAGGTCATATTTCTTGCTGTTTTATTGGACATTAAGAGAAATTTACATATAGAAATTATTTGAAAAATATATGTATATATATATATATATGTATTTCAAATAATTGCTGTTTTTTTAATTAACAAGAACATTTGCATAAAAGCCTGCTTTTTCAACGAATATAAATATATATATATATATATATTCAAAACATTGCTCATTGCTATTTCTCAATTAAGGGCATAATATTGCCAAAAGACTGTTTTTCTCACAGTCTTTCTCATGTGTGTGTGTGTCTTTACATTTCTAATTAACAAGATCATTTTAATTCAAATGTTCACTTAAACATGATTTTTTTTGGCGCGGCTGAAAAAACACTAATAAAGAACATAAATATGAGTCTGCGGACGATGTGGTCAAAAGTGTGGAATCTTTTGCAGAAATTGCAACATTATGATCCTGCGCCTGTTTGACTGAGCTGCTGCAGGATACTGTGTGTGTGTGTGTGCTTGTGTTTGTGCGTGTGTGTGTGTGTGTCCGCGTTCAAACTATTGCAAAACTCATGAGAGCGTGAAAGCAGAAGCAAAGAGGAAACTGATTTACCTTCTGCTGCGTCTCTGTCAGCAGCCCAGACGGGGGGCGGGCGGGCGGGGGGGGGAACAGGTTGCAGAGCGAGCTCTGCTGCTCCAGAACAATTTTATGAGCTGCTTTTACTTCTCTATCCTCACAGGAGTCGTGTCTCCTGGAGACGCTTTCTGCAGAGGACCCGGTAGAACATGGTGTAGTGGATTTTTATAGTCCTCCCTGCTTCACATTTTAAGAAGCCCGCACCTCTAATTTACGACACATCCTCCTGCACAGTCAAGAGGAGGCTAATGTTTTAAATTCCGTGCCGCACTCCCGATAGACGCGGTCCGACACAGTCCCCGTCGAGCGCGGCGGGGATTTGGTTCTAACGCCGCCTTGTCGAGAAGTAGTGGGACGAGGCAAAGCCGCTTCTTCCCCCTCACTCGACCATTATTTATTAATCCATTTCACACAGCCAGCAGTCATTACGCACGGTCCTGTCAATGGGTATCTCTTCATGCCGCACATTTATTTGATAATAAGCAGGAGCGGGGGAGAAGATAAAAGCACTGACTGCGCTCATTGTGAGGCATTTTTCTGCAGGCGGGGAGACTTAAATGAGAGCAGCCAGGCTCTGTGTGGGAATGGGTCTCGTCTGCTAAGCCTGTCTGGAGGCAATCGATGGAAATTAGTCGACGTTAAAGATTCACTTCCTGTGACTGATGTCGCAGGCAGTGCTTGTCTCTTTGAAGGGAAATAAAGGAGTGGGAGGCAGAGGGATTAATGGGGTTGGAAGAAGGTGTGAGCAGAGCCCAGTTTAAGTGGGAGTCGAGACTGGAGCGGGACTATAGTGGGTCAGAAACATCCAGAGGGAAAACACGCAAGGGGACGCGATCGTGGAGGCCGACATCGGCCAGTTACTTTCAATAAAGACGCACAATCGCCAGTGTTGTTAAATATGTTCTGAGTCAGAATCAGCTGTTTATTGCGGATGATGACGGATCTTACGTGAATTTCCACCACTTAAAGCTCAGCTTCAGCGACACAGAATAGGGTTTTATTCACTTATAGTTGGACAAATGCGGCAAAAACATCACTTCCAGGGAAGCTCGGCTTCTCTGGGAGTCAATGGGAGCAGTGGGTAGGGCTGTGGGAAAGGCGGGGCCAGTTTTTGATTGACAGCGTTGCAGAAACAAAGACGGCGGAGTCTGTCGACAAACAGCTGCTCGTCGTGTGTTATTTGCTCGGCGATAAATAAAAACACGATTATAGCGTTTCAGTTTTACATAATTACAGCGTTTCTTTGTTCTAGTTGTTTTTATTTATGTATAAATAAGTGGGCGTGAAAGGATCTTACCCTGCTTCAAAGACCAGCAGATGGATGGATGGATGCATAGAAGAACCACAGTTGTATTTATTCATTGTAAATTTTATCTAAAATACTTTTGTTTAGCAGCATTTTGAGTTTGGACAGAAAAAGAGATTCCAGTTTTGGTTTCAGTTAAATAACGATCGACTATCACCTGTCAGTGAAGAGCCACATTAACACTTCCGCTGCGTTTCACTATCACCTCGTCTCATTACACAAACCCCTGCTCTGACTTTCCGGCGCCATTGTTCCTCGTTAGTGGAATTCTCTCAAACTAAGCAAACGACCGCAGCTTCCTGTTTACACCAGCGCACACAGCAGTAAAGCTAAAAATTATATATATTTTTTTATCTTATAGATTTAACTAAAAGAACAACGGATATGATGAAAATAAGATTTTTACAGTCAAAAGGTTTACACAGGACGTTGTAAAAAAGCCATAGTCTGTGGCTCTTATTTTGAAAATCAGGTTAATAGATGTTTTTGTTTTGTTTTTAGCCTGTTCATTATTTTACTTAAAGGTGCCATATGTGAGAATGTGGCCAAAAACGGTTACTACATTCAAATTCAAAATACCGAGGTCTTTTGGGTTTCGTTTTCTGACGTAACTGGCAACCCGTGGTTTCTCGGCAGCTGAGACTTTACTGACTGTGATGATTGGTAGACGGCAGTAGGTGGCGCCACATGCCAAAACATGACTTGCAGTCTGCAAAATATCTTTTTTAATGCAAATATTTTGTCTGTACTGTTGTTGTTGGTGAGTTCTGTTTGTTATATGAACATTATTCCTGAGTCTCTGTGACATATTAGGAGGATTTTATGGCCAGTTGCTTTAGATTTATTACATAACGCACCTTTAACATCTCTGAACCTACAATAAGACGTGCAGATGATCAGGTAATGACACACCTGAAGGTTTTACAGGTGTGTTAGTCGTTTGAAAAAAAAAATGAGACCTGTGAACCTCATCAAAGCCTCTGGAGTTGTGACGGTGTTTCAGGTGTTGGCGTCGGGCTCAGGTGCGCGGTGGCAGCAGCGGTGACAGCATGATCACAGTTAGTGTCTGCAGCAGTCGCGCCGAGGCTGCCTCCTGAAAGATGCGCCGGTTAGCCTCTCCTTAAAGTAGAGCCGAGGGACTGGAGCCAGCCCTCAGGCGACAGAAGGCCTTTCACTCCTGCTCGCTCCCCGCGGAGCTCCACGAGCTCGAGGAGGGGGAGACGTGGCAGACGGGGGCGGGGGGAGGCAGAGGAGAGAGGAGAGGCAGGCAAGGGAGCGAGGCGTCATCTGAGGCTAACCTGGGAAAGGTATAGACGAGAGGAGAGCCCCGAGGCACCAGGGGCGGACAGCAAGCCCAGTCCCCCAGTGGAGAAGCCTCTAATTGGAGCTGGCGAGGCAGCCTGTCCCTCTGCGGACGGACATAAGGAGTGAGAGAAGGCGGAGAGAGCCCCGGGGCCGCGAGGAGAGGGCAGATAAAAATAGAGCCGGCAGATTAACGAGCATCTGAAAGCAGGGCAGGGGATCGGAAAATCCTCCCTGCGTGCCATGCAGAGATGCCCGGTCCTCAGGGCACGAGCCCAGAGTCCAGCAACTCTTAGCTCCTGTCCACTTCTGAGGACCACCGCTGTTTTAAAATACAGCTTTTTAACGCAGTACTAAAATCACCGTGCTGTGTACAAATAAAACGAGAGGAAGTTGCTCTTTTTGTTTGATTGACCTGATAAAAAAAAAACCCAACACACTCAGATATCTGAACTGTACTATGAGCTATTCATTTTTATAATGATTTTCAGAAGAGGTTTTTATGACCAAAATCAATAAAACAGCTGCTTTCTTTTAGCGCTTCCTGCATATTTTTTATTTTATTTAGGTTTTTATGAGGCTGAATCACATCTACGCTTTGTGTTTTCGGTACCACTTTCTTTGGTAAGAAAAAAAAAATAAAAAAATCCAGAGGATTAAATAATGACGCTCTGATGGTCCCAGTGTAACAAATAAAATAAAATAAAATGATATTACCTCCTGTTATTCACTGGGTTAAGAGTTCAAAGAACTTCTGCAGCTTCATTTTGTGAAGAAGCTGGATTTGAGAGTCTGTGTTTTAGTGCACGTTCATATTTAACACCAGTCATTTTGTTAAAAATGTATTTTTTAAGGTGGCCTGAAGGCCGAAACGTCATCAAATAAGTAAGATTAAAAAGTTGTGATGCATGTGATGCAAGAGAGTGCAAGCGTGCTTTTTATTCAGTTTTTTTTTTTACACCAGTAATTTCACCTGTAGTTAAGTACAGTTTCATCAAAGTAAGAGTACTTTTACTTACTTGATATTACTTATAGTACTTTCCACCTTAAACTCAAAGGACCTGGGGGCCAGTGAGCATCAGTCGGGGGTCAGTAAAGTGACTATATTTCTCAGATTTTCAAAATAAAAGTGTCTGTTTTGATATGGAACGATATGTAGTTCACAATATTAACGTATTTATGCTGCAAAAAAATTTTTTTTTTTTAATTCATACTAAGATAACTCATTATATCCTGATATTTAGTGGCAGACCACATACAATTGTTGGGGGGTGTGCTACATGTGGTCCACCTCTGCAGTGAAGTCTCGTTCAGACTAAAGTTAGGGATTTTTGACCGTGTGTGTGTGCGTGTGTGTGTGAGTGAATTGTGACGTAACAAGTGAAACACAACGAGCCAGATGACAAAGAAAACAACAACAACAACAACAGCAGCAGCAGCACAATGGAGCTCAGAGACAATTTCAACCACGTGCGTGCATTACACAGTCATTTGACCTGTGAGTGAATTCAGTTTCCCACGAAGACTTTTTCCAGATGGAAAACCATCTGCACGTCAGAAAACTAAACTGGATCATCTCCAAAAATGACTTTACGAGGAAAAGGCGAGGACAAGTCAGACAGCAAGTTTAATTTAGTTTTTTTATGTAGCTTTGAACATCATTTCCTAATAATTAATCTTTAAATGAGATGATACTTTACGTTTCATGTCGGTTTCTATTGAACAAAGTGTTGAGAAATAGAATCATGATAGAAACAAAAGTAAACAAAATCAGGTTTTCTTGTAAATTACTTTTAATCTATTTACACTTTATACCTACTAGTCATTTATGTGTGAAGTTTGCATGATATTTAAAGTTTAAAAAGGCAATTGTGTTGCATTAACATGACACTACTGTCCTAATTCACATCATAACGATGAAATCTTTCGTGATCATATTTTCTGCGTTTTCCATTATTTGCCTCTAACAAACAAGAGTTAATGTCATTTGTGAGCTCCACCTTTGACTCGCGCTCGTAAAGGGAGTCACCTCCATGTCTCTGGTCCCCCCCCCCCCCCCCCCCCCCGGGGAGCTTTCACACGCCAGGTGGAGCTTTGTGACACCTGTGGGAGCCAAAGGAGAAACTGACAAACAGGCCTGATCGCACCTGTCATCAGGTCTCAGGGGCGAAAACCCGCCCCGTCTCAACACTTCAGCTGTCACATCCATCCAACACACACACACACACACACACACTGACTCACGCCGCGTGCCAGATACAGCCACAACACCTGCATTGATCCACAGTCACGAGCTGAAAGAGACACCGGATTAAACGATTTACTGTATCTGATACGCTAATAACAAGATCTAAACACAAAACCTCAAATTTTCATCCACTGGATCCAGAAGAGCTTTCTGGATCTGTATAGAACTTCACCTTCTTATAGCTGTTAATATATTATATAAGATTTATGTAAATATAATAATCAGGTTGTGCCGTGAAAAACTGTAGACAGGAAGTAGCTAAATGGATAAACCCATAACCTCTTGGTGGAGGTAACAACGATAGACTTAAAGAGTTTAGCTTTTTTGAAATATGGGGATATGAAGGATATACTTACATCACCAGCTTCTCTCAACTAAAAAGTGAAGTTTGTAAACCGCTCACTCTCCCGCACCAAAGTCCAGAGAGAAAATCTGTGTTTTTAGCTCGCGCTGACACATTAGCTGCTGCTCCACTGCTGCCTCGTGTGGTCAGTATGTGTCGCTGAGGTGAATCCGAACAAAGGATTTCAAACACAGGAGTCACAAAATACCACGTTTGAAGTTTAACACAGAGGCAGCAGTGGATTAACAACTCCTGTGAAAATCACTGATTTTCTCTACGGACTTTGGTTCAGCGAGTGCATCATCCAGCTCTAAAGAAAAAAAACCAAACAAATATAATAAAATAAGCCTACGTTCCCAGCAGATGTGCTGTTTTTAAGTCTGTCAAGAGTTTTTTTTTTTTTTTTTTATAAATCAGAGGCTGCTAACCGCGTTAGCGAGGAGTCGACTGTCGTGACTCCAGGATGAGATATTTGTTTCCATTCAGCAGATTCAGTCTGAGCAACTGAGCTGATCACAGGCCATAAATTCACTCTGATTCTGATATTAATTGACGTTTGAGCACGAGTCAAAACCCTCCGCTGACAGTGTGCACAACACACACACACACACACACACACACAGCTATTTTCTTTTCCCATTAATTCTGACAAGACTAACCTCAGCCAGTTCCTCACAGATGAGGTTCTGCCTCATTAGGACCAGGTTTTGGAGTCCATGAGGACTACTGGTCCTGACAAGGTCAGTGTGTTTTATGACAGAAAAAAGGTCCTAAAGAGACAACAAATACAAGGACACACACGCGCACACACACACACACACACAGATCTCGTGCTTCTCCAGCATGCCATGCTGGGCCGGCTCATTACTACAAAGCCAAGCTACTAGTTGCTAAGGAGACCTGAGGGAGAGGGAGGGTTCCTGTTGCCATGGCAGCAAGCCTGCATCCTGCCAACTGTCTTCCCCCATGAGACCTGACCATCGTAGACAGAGAGAGAGAGAGAGAGAGAGAGAGAGAAGGGGAGGAAAAGTTAGGGCAGGATGGAGTGAGGAGAGAAAAGGCTGGAGGGGGTTTATGGTGAAGATGTTGAGAGAGAGAGAAGGACTTGCCTGCGAGGCATCCAGCTCGTCGGAGAAGCACAGAGAGTGTTGAGATAATGCGAGGTGGGGGAGGAGGAGGAGGAGGAAGGAGGGTGATGGGGGGGAGAGAAAGAGAAGGGGGGAGGTGTCGGATAGAAAATCTTCACAACACTAGTTTTTTTCTTCCTTCCCAGGGCTGATGTGGTGGCTGCATTAGCATTAGCTCACCGCAACCAGATCCAGGCAGTGACAAAGTGACGCTAAGTACCCCCCAAGAAAAACCAGACCCCCCCCCCCCCGACAACCCCACAACCCTCCACCCCCTTTTCAGTTCCTGCCCTTTAATGCCACGCATGTCCCCGGGTGAACCGCCCGCCTCTCGGCTTTTCACTTCACTACATGAAGCAGAAGATGAGACAGAGCTTTGGGATGAGCATTTACAGACACAGACCATCCGTCATGGAAAGAAATCTGCTTTGGTGAGAGCGAGCTGTAATGAACGATGGATGGGAGGGAGAGAGAGAGAGAGAGAGAGAGAAGGGAGGAGAGAGCATCTGGGAGGAATGAACACACACACACACACATACAGAGAGAGAGAGAGAGAATTAAATTGATTGGGTAGAGTAGAAGAAAGGCGAGGAGGAGGTCATACGAGGCAAAAGAAGAGAGAAAAAGTCCTCAGTCTCAAATTCAAATTAGCCTTATTGGTTTCCAAGGACACTGAATTGTTTCCATCCTCCTTTTCTCTCTCTCTCTCTCTCCCTTTCACTCACTGTGTGTCACTGTCTCTCGTCCACGTCTCACGTCTCCTCCTCTCTCCCGGACTCCGTTTTAAATCATTCCTTTCGATAAGACCGTTTTGTCACACTTGAAGAGCACATGTGCGTCAGGGGAGCTGTAATTGCGTCACTGCGATACGATATATGATGAACACTTAAACTCTCGGGTCTCAACATCATCTCCACTCGGCGCCGGAGGTCAGCGCCGTCGTCCGCCTGAAGCCAATCGGACTGTTTCGGGTCGCGCCGAGGTCAAGCAGCAGCGGGGCGTCCATTTTGCAGGCCATCGATCGCGATATAGTGGCCGTTTATGAGCAGCATTTAAAAACCCATTAAAAAAAAAAAAAAAAAAGCAGGAAAAAGCCACAGGTGGGGTTTTTTAACGTAGGAGGTCGTGACGCGGCGCCTTCCGTCGCGTCCGTCGTTACTAAGCAACCAAAACCTGGGAGCTGCCGACGGTGGATTATCAGCACCTTTACTACACTCAGGGCACTTCCTTCCTGGCATGTGTGGCTGCCATACTGCAATTTCTCAAATACAGAGTACTCCATAGGGCTGTCACGAATGTATATTTGTATGCTCAAAATCAATGATAAGCTCCTATTTAAGTCGTACCATGACTGTATCATATGGTGGCGACGCCGCCACGTCAACAAACAGCAGCAGCAGCTTCTTGGACGCTCAACTCTGGTGAATAATGTGATGCTAAATATAAATATAAGAGTGTTCCAGGGACATCTGTGAGGGCCACACAGACTTGTGTGTTTTTTGCTAAATATCAGAAATTAACATTTAAAACGGCGAAAGATCTGTGACGCATGCCGTAAAAAGTAGAATCTCGAAGTTCTTTTTGTTCCATCGTGTCGATGCAGACCTGCTCACACTTCCACAGACCTGACATTCACTCTGTTGTGAGTTCATGAACCATCTAAATAATGGAAAACATGATAATTTAAAGGTTGAAATCTGACATTGTGCCACTTTACAAAGCTACCAGAGCGTCCTCCTGTTGTCAGTTGGATTCCCGTTCAGGAGCTGTTTATTCCATCTACTCTAATGGGTTCTGTATGTTATAAATACTTATAAATACTAAACACCGCTCTGTTAATAAAGAAACAATGATTTAAAAATGTTAAAATTGTATTTTCTCAACATCTGCCCGGAAATTTACTACTAATTCTCTACTGTGACCTCGACTCCGGCACTTTAACTGTCAAACAAACTTTTTGTCAAAATGATTGTCTCCTAAATCTCTTTTATTTTTACCATGACACATGCTGCTGCTCACCTCTCGGCCAGGTCGCCTTAAAGAAAGAGATTTCGATCTAAATGGGCTCTATAATAGAAAAAGTAACATTTCAAGACAAACCTAATAGTTTCAGACACAAGTTTACGTTATGTTATGTATGTTATACATGAGTTGGAATCGATACTGAGTATTTAATCCTACACTAATTTTGACCTCAGAAGTGGGTTTAGATGCATGTCCAAACAGTGTCCCTCACATCTGTGCATGTGTCCAACATGTGTCTCCATCTAACACGATGCGTTTATAAAAGACGCTGCACATAAATTCCTCTTATGTCGCTCTCCTGTAGATACTTTTTATAATTGATGTAACTGAACAGCATATATCTTGTCCTCCTGTTAAAATCTCTCCCTCTTCAGTTTACTGAGCAGTTTCTTCAAATCTAGTCATTATCAAACTTTTTTTGCGAGAAAAAAAAAAAAAAAGGTAGCACAGATCAGTCGTAGTGAAAGAGCCGGGTGGAGGACAGTGTGCGGTTACTACGGAGACGACGGAAATAGGAAAAACAGACAGAGAATCGGCGAGGCAGCTGTCAACTATGTGTAAATGCAAAGTCAAAACTTACTACAGTTTATCTCCATCATTAAGTTTAGGAAATGAACTCTGTCCTAAACTCAGTTTCAACAACAACAACAACAACGACCAGCCTCCACAGTGGACAGGATTTTCGTTTTTTACTTATTTATTTCTATCATTTGACTTTTTCATTTTCTGTAAGCCAGGATTTTTCGAATCAAAATAGCAAATTGAAACTTCGGCAGGAGTTTATTTCTTCTGTTTTTGCTTCTTAAATAAGTTGATGGTGACTTGTGCGTTAGCTTTGGCTAGCATCAAAACTCAAAACATGTTTAGTCTGTCCATTGTGGGCGACTGTCAAAACTTGGTGACCCAAAATGGCGGTCTACGTAGAGCTGACCCAGCCCCGGACAATTAGATAATTGTCTCCGTGGATCGTGTCGTATGCAGATGATATTGTAATGTGTATTGAGAGTGAGGGACATTTGGACGAGAGTCTGGCGAGGTGGACGTCTGCACTGGAGAGACGAGGAATGAAGGTCAGTGGGAAGGAGACAGCCGTGTGTGAATGACAGCGAGACAGGTGGTACGGAGGGTCAACGGTCTGAAGCGATGGACGGCGGGCAAGAGAGGTGAAGAAGAGAGGAGACCTGCTATGATTTTTTGACTCTGAGACTACGGCAGGTGGAGCTGAACGTGACGAGATGCTGAGATTTTGGTTGTGTGGGAGTGACCAGGATGGACAGCTACGTTTTGGAGATAATAGTAAAAGAGTCGAGGTTGGGAATGGTTTGGTCAGATGAAGACGACGGAGAAGGTTCGTGGATGTCGTGAAGGAGGACATGAGGACAGTCTGGTGTACCAGAAGAAGAAGAAGAAGATGTTTATCCTCAGTTTCACCTAAATTTATGAATCCAATCGTCATGACAATGAATCAGAAAAACACAGAGGGCAGAGAGAATATTCCAACCAATTTCGTGCGAGCGATTTTGTAACCGTCCCAAACAATTCCAAGCACTTCTCTTTCCCATTCTCTGGTTTTGATTTCTCTCTCTCTCTCTCTCTCTCTGCTCTCTTTTTCTCTCTCTCCTTAAATCTGTTTCTAACTTTGAGGGAATGTGGAGTCTGCCTCACTGTCACAGACGCTGGGAAACAAGAAACTTCGACACCATGATTCGCCCTTAGCCTCATCCGATGCTCTTCCCTCTTTCTACTCTCTCTCTCTCACACACACACGCACACACACACACACGGCACAACACAGACATGTCTTTATTGACTTATTCATGCATGGGTTTGTTTCAGGGGCAGAGCTCCTGTCTGACAGTCTGACAGACAGTCAGAACGCTGCGAACTCCCCCCCCTCCCCTCCCCTCCGCGTCTCTCTCCCCCTCTCGCTCTCACGCTTCCCTCCACACTGACACAATCACACACACTCGCATCATCCCATCCTCCCCCCTCCACCTCACCCCCTGAGCCTCCCCACCACCTCCTCCTCCCTTCAACCCGAGCATGGCACTCATGGAGCAACCAGGGTTCACTCAGGTTTCTCCTCTGTTGTCTCCCTCCTCCTCCTCCTCCTCCTCCTCCCCTTCACTCCTCTTCTTTCTCTCTCTCTCTCTCGCTCTGTGCTGGCGAGAAGGAAGGCGAAGGTATGCCCACATTTCCCAGAACAAAGACAGCCCAATTAAGTCAGTTTGAGTTAAGGTCTGTGTGGCAGAGAAGGATTGGAAGCGAGGAAGCTAAAGAGAGGGAAAGCGACAGCAGAGGAGTGAACGGTGAGGAGACGGGAAAAGAGAGAGAGAGAGTCTAACGAAGAGGGAAATAAGGAGGGGGGTTTAAAAAAAAAAAGAAGAAGAGCGCAAGTCACTTTGTAGAGGAAGCGGGTCGACTTCGTTTTTAGCTCCTCAATAGGAGACTATGAAATATTAATAAGTGCTCCAGCCATACACTTCAGAGGCCTATGGTAAAACTTAAAGTCTAATGAGACGCCGCTCATGAATTGCTAATGAAGATGCTGGAATGTGTGTTTGTGTGTGTGTGTGTGTGTGTGTGTGTGTGTGTGTGTGTGTGTGTGTGTGTGTGTGTGTGTGTGTGTGTGTGTGTGTGTGTGTGTGTGTGTGTGTGTCTGCACATGAGTATGTGTGAGTGAAGAGAAAGAGGGAGGGGGTCAAACTGCGTGGTAGCTCGGGGGAGGAGAACAGTGCACGCAGCGTTCAGAGAAACTTCATTAGAGGCTTGAAGTCCCGTCGGCTGCACATCTGAGCGTCGCCGCGTCTCCTTGAAGTGAGACGTTAGCCTGGCGTCTGTCGACCGTTCTGACTGCGGCTAATAAAGTTTGAAAGTGTCCCGTTCATTTCACTAGGTTACATTTGCGCGTTTTCTTCTTCTTGCTCCCTCCACCGCGTTGTTTCGTCAGGTCGTTCGAATGCTTGATTCCAGGTCTCGCCTCTTCCGGACTTGTCAGCGCTTTTTCAAAAATCCTTCCTCACCTTGGTTCGTTTGAGTCACCGCAAAATAAACTCAGCAGCCCCCGATTGCCTTTTAGAAATGAGCTTGTCCTCAAGACGAAGCCAACATTTCATGCTACTGCTTTTTGCATTTTTGTCCCATTCTTCACCACCCATCTGCCTTAAAAACACAAGGATGCTTCAAACTATGCAAACATTATAGTCCCTGTAAAGTGATAACAGTGTGTTACGAACCACCATTGTCATATTTTAATGGGTAAAAAAAAGTCCTTTCACTTTAGTGGGGACCAAAGTTGTACAGAATATTAACTTAGATGCACTTGTATTAAAGGTGCCATATGTAAGAATGTGGCCAAAACGGTTACTACATTCAAATTCAAAATACAGAGGTCTTTTAGGTTTCGTTTTCTGACGTAACTGGCAACCCGTGGTTGCTCGACAGCTGTGAACATTATTCCTGAGTCTCTGTGACATATTCGGAGGATTTTATGGCCAGTTGCTTTAGATTTATTACATAATGCACCTCACTAACACACATTCTGGCCCGTTCACTTTAGTAGGGACCGACGTCCACGACCTACGCTGTCCATCAGTGTTTGTACACAATATGGACCTTAACGCTCTGGTATCAACAAACTTGTAGTGAGGCAACATGGGTGTGCACAAACACAGAGCTGGTTTAGCCACAGTCCTGCTCTATGTCTCCCTCTTTCTCCACGAGTGGTACTGCAGCCTCACAGCAAGAGTCTGTTCTTCTTCTCCACTTTATTTCCTTCGTCTTTAGGATGAATTCGGGCAAAGTAGAGTGACAGCAGGTGCAGTCGCTCACCAGTGAACGGTAAACTGCCGACAAAGCTCAGAGGAGTTACGTTAACTGTGGCTCCTCCGATGCGTCGTTGAGTCGTATGAAGTGGTTTTCAGTTTTAACGCCGTGTTCTCAGTCGCTATTTTCCTACAGGAACATGTGCTTTTGCCTTTCAAGGACACACCAGGAATGTAGCCTTGTACAGACCTCATAGGCGAGGATTTGTGCTCGTGCATGAATTATGGTCACGCACGTCGCTCCTCTGGGTCGTCTGCATCCATAAGAGAGGACCAGACATCGCACCACAAACACACTTATTCCCTATGGCAAGGTGCTCCTCTTCTGCATGTCGATCCGATTTCTCACGGTTTTTTTAATATTTCAGCTTCTTCAGGCACAGAGTTGCGCAGCTGGTCAGAGAGGTCTGCGCTCTTACTAAACCTCATCACTCCAAAATGCCAAGAAATATGGATTGAAGCAAAACTTTTCCTTCGTTTAAATCATATCACGAATTTAGGAAATGGTTACCTCCATCTTCGCCAATCCAAGCTGACTCAACAGTTTTTTTTTTAATGCTACTTTTAATTAACCCCCTGTTAGCACCTGTTAGCATGTACCTCTGCTACAAACGCGTCGCTGTCTTTTCTTCACAACGCTCACAAACACATTTTTTTTTTACTCTGTGGATCACGTCAACGACCCAATAATCAGCCCGACACTTTATTAAAGTCAATTAATCATACAAGCGTAATGAATTTAGACACATACGGGCTGGCAGGGGAAACCCTGGAGCACGGAGCCCAATCCCCACTGCTCACTGTAGGGCTGAGCAATTCTGAATGAATATCTAATTGCGACGAGCGCTGATTACTCTCATTTTCATTTGGAACGACGTATTTTCGAAAATGATTGCCGTGTGATATATTTGTTGCAGATCTGTGAGAAACGAGAGGTTTTCTTCAGTCTGTAGAATATGATATGATCGTTTATGATGAATGTAAAAATGCTAATTTGACCACACATGTAGGCCGTACTGCCATTATATTGTCATATTTTCATGGTTAAAAAGTCCTCTCACTTTAGTGAGGACCAAAGTCCACTGTCCGTCTGTGTTTGTACAGAATATTGACGTAGACGCACTTTTATTAAACTTCCTGAGAGACGACCGCTTCTGTCCTCTCCTTCTAATGAAATGACACACACACACACAAATTCTGGCCTGTTCCCTTTAGTGGGGACCGACGTCCACGACCTACACTGTCCATCAGTGTTTATAAATATATAATAATATAAATGATTATTCTCATTTCCGTGTATTCATTCATGTGTATAGATGATTATATAATGGTAATTTGACACACATTTTGAACTTTTTGCACTAGGCCATATTATTGCCGTATTAGTTCTTCAGCCCTAGCTCATTGTTAATTGAACACACTAAAATTGACCCCGACCACAGGGGGGGGACACAGTCCAGTGTCCTCGCGCCGAATAAATGGGAGGGTTGCAAAACAAAACAACAAAGTCGGGATCATGCGAGGCCCTCTAGAGGCCCTGAGCCGCCGCGCACTTCACACGGGCCTGTACGACATCAGCCGCGACAGACAAAGAGTTCATCAGAAGGACTGGAGAAGATAAACAGAGCGGGGGGGATTAGAGACCAGGCTGAAGTCTCGCTGTCGGCTCTGCCCCCGTCTGAGCTGTGGCACAGTGACAATGCTAACAAGCTGGCGTTTAGCATAATGTAATTGAGTGCAATGTTTACAGTGTTTGCCCTCTTCATCTCCGCACTGTAGAAATCCACACGCTCCTGTGTCACGATGACACGCGACTGTCTTAAATCCAAATTCACGTTCGCTCGTGTCTTCCCCTGAAACTCGGGTCACAGTGAGAAACAGCCGGACATAAATACTGCATGATCTTCATCAGAAATCAAACATGGCCCAGCCGCTGCCCTCCAGTGATGTCCAGATAATGGATTGATTACATATTTATTACAGCGCTGATCGATGACGCGCCGCGGCGTCTGTGAAATAACGACGGGAATAATTTTACCCTGAATTGATTCAGATTCAGGTATTTGAATTTGATATCCATATGCATGACTGTTTATTATTAGCGCCGCCCCAATTAGCGATGAGGATGAGGAGGAACCTTGTGTTTTTCCGAAAAACATTCTCTCGCTGTTATTTCATTGAGAAACGTAGCGCTCGGGAGGCTGCAGGATGAACAGGTTTAATAAACAATATCGGTGTATTTAATTATGTATTTTATTCTTGTTTACATGCATATTCTGGATTTAATCTCTCGTATCCGTGTACGTTTTATATGCAAAAGAGTCGAACGGTGGCTGAGACCGCGCTGCAAACGCAAACGTTAATTAAGTTTGTGTGGGAAAAGTTGTGTCTAAATGACACTTTACACGCGTTCTTGTGCTGCTGCTGCTGCTGTACTCAGTGAAAAAAAACTGCATCTCTATTCATTACCGTCTCCGTGTTTTTCATTATTTATGTATTTATTTCTGAACGTACATTTCTCCACACGCGTACGTCTGCCTCAGGTGAGCGAGAAAATAGCATTTTTTTTCGTTCCACTGTGGGAATTTATTCATTATATCCGTTATTCGTTTGCATAAAAATGCCTGGACGCTATACGTCGGCCGCTCCATTAGCACGCCATTGTGGACGCGTATACACACACACACACACACACACACACGATGTGGTCTGATTGTGTTTGTGTCATCTGCTCTTCATATATACGCGTGTTGACATGTGACTGAACAAATGGCCGTGATTTGTTAATGTGGATCCGTCTGTTCTCGGTGTTCTCTGTGCTCACGCGGGGATGGCGTGCAGGCATGTGTCACATATGCCGTAGTGTGCAGGGACTTCATTACTGACTATACCTCAGTGTGTGTGTGTGTCTGTACTTGTATTTGTTACCTCTTTAGGACCTGACACTGTCCTTTGCAGATCAAAACCTGGTCCTAATGTGACAGGAACTAATTTTTTGGAGCAACTGGTTAAGTTTAGGTGCTAAGATTAGAATTGTGGTGAGGTTAAGGTTAGTGTTAGGCATTCATTGGTTATGGTTAAGGTCAGGGATAACACTTTGGTGAGTACCTGTTTGTGTGTGAGGACATTTTGGCCCATTTTAAAGTATTTTTTCAGAGGTTTGGACCTGGTTTTAGGGTTAGAATTAGGTTTAGGTTAAGGGTTAAGGTAATGGGTTATCAGTGTCCTCATAGGAATGCTTTACAGGAATCTGGCGCTGTGTGTGTTCTTGTATTTGTTCCCTCTTTAGGACCAGGTATAAATACTGACCTTGTCAGGACCTAGTTTCTGAAGAACTTAGGTTAAGACTTGGACTGTGGTTAGGATAAGGTTAGACATTAACTGGTTAAGGTTAGGTATGTGTGTGTGTGTGAGGGACATTTTGGATGTCTTATTTTTGAGGGTTTAGACCTGGTTTTAGGGTTAGAATTAGATTTAGGTTAACGGTTAAGGTTAAGTTAAGGGGTTAGACCACATTAGGACTATGAGTGTCCTCATAAGAACGCTTTATAGGAATCTGGCGCTGTGTGTGTTCTTGTATTTGTTCCTTCTTTAGCACCAGGTATAAATACTGACCTTGGCAGGACCAGTAGTCCTCATGGAGACCAAAACCTGGTCCTAATGAGGCAGAACCTCCTTTCTGAAGAACTGGTGAGGTTAAGATTTGGACTGTGGTTGGTTAGACATTAACTGGTTAAGGTTATGTATGTGTGTGTGTGTGTGAGGGACATTTTGGATGTCTTATTTTTGAGGGTTTAGACCTGGTTTTAGGGTTAGAATTAGATTTAGGTTAAGGGGTTAGAGCACATTATGACTATGAGTGTCCTCATAAGAACGCTTTATAGGAATCTGGCGCTGTGTGTGAATGGACATCACTGCAGTGTCCTTAGAAGATTAGCTCTGCAAACACGTGTGTGTGTGTGTAGAGGCAGAGGGGTTCAGCCTTTCCGCATGAGTGGGGCTGTCAGTGGGCATCAGTCAGGCAGTCAGCGACAGGCGGAGCAGATCATTAGCAGAGACGCAGGAGAAAGAGAGAGAGAGAGAGAGAGAGAGAGAGAGAGAGAGAGAGAGAGAGAGAGAGAGAGAGAGAGAGAGAGAGAGAGAGAGAGAGAGATAGAGAGAGGTAAGGCCACAGTGCTGCGTCTGTAGTATCTGTGGTGGCAGAATCACACACACAGCACGGTCACACGAGCACAGCGCGATGTGACCATCCCCGTCCTCTCCGCTGTCCTCCCATCAGCTCGGTGACTGCAGGCTCCCTTTGCTCACATCACATCATATCTGTCAGCGTCTCTGGAGCGGCGCTGCAAATTGTTTCTGATGATATTCAATATTGCTCAATTTTCATCTCCAACAGTTGTCAGGCCTTTCAAAATTGTTTCCTATTACAGTGAGAGAGAGAGGGAGAGAGAGAGAGAGAGAGAGAGAAAAGCCTAGGTTGCGGCGTTTCCACTGTCATCAGGTATTAAAGCTGAAATCCACTGAAACAGATGTAAGAGATAATGTATAGTAGCATTAATGCTATGATAGCTTTACCTTCTCCAATTTGCACCAAACCCATAGAGAAAATCATAATTTTTATCTCACATAGACACAGCTCTGCTGATCTTTGGTCAGTTTGTGTCACCGATGTAAATCCCAGCATTTCAAAGGATTTCAAACACAGAAATGACAAAACGACACAGTTTGAACTTGAGGATGGAGTCAGCAGTGTCATCGCCAACTGTTTTTTTCTCTATGGAATTTGGCGAGGGAGAGTGAGGTGGTTGACAAAGCTGCACAAACGTTACTTTCCAGTGGCAACATAAATATTCTTATAATATCATAGACTTAAGCAGGTGTATATTTTTATCAGGAATGATAAAATACAGCCACTGAAGTTTGGCTTTAAGGGAGAATTTGGATGTTTCAGCTCGTTGTCATGGAGCTAATTTGGCCCACTGTGTATACGGCTGGTGATATTTAATTTATAACAACGATGTTATCACATGTTTTGCTTGACCTTCAATTTATTCGTATTAACATTTTTTCCATTTCAAATGCAGCAGCAGAGAAGAGATGGAGTTTTATCGGTATACTCCACGAAATGATATCAAACGTGGTTCCAGCACATGCTCGCTCTCATCACGCGAGCACATACGACTGAGGGTCATGTTCTGCCACTGGTGTTTATCCTGTCAGAGGTGAACAACACTCGTCGTGTCACTCAGTACGTGATAAAAGCCTTTTATCGTAATCCCAGCCTTGTTTGTTATTCCTCATTATTCACCGCCGTATTCATACGCACGTCTTCGCCCAATTAAAGCGGGGCGCAAAGTCCTCACTGGGCCTCATTAACTCCTCAGACAAAAAATAGAAATATACAGATAAATAAATAAATAAATAAAGCCACATGAGAAACACCTGGAAAAAAAGTGTATGTTTAGTTATTTTTAAGAGGAATTAATAAGGTTGGATGATAATGGACTTTTTGTCGATATATCGAGAGAGTGCTTGGACCGATAACTGATACCGATATATATATATTAGTATATATACATTTTTCCCTGGTGTCCAACTACAGAGGTCATTAAGTCTCTTCTGCAGTGAAATAACGTATATACTAACGTCATACTAACGTCGCAGCAAATAAGCCTTTTAGAGGACACAAGCAGCCTATTTAGCTCACTGCTCATAGAAATCTGATTATACGTTTTAAAGCCAATATCGGCCAATACTGATATCGTGCATGCCTAAAATGTCAGTGTACTTGTGTAGACCACAAAGTCCCCAGTTGGGTATGAAAGATAAATAAATATAAATACACAACATTTGCCAATCAATCTGAATAATTCAATGTCTGAAGCCTGTCGAGTGAACGTTTTGACAGATGTGTGATTAACAGACAGATGAATGGATGAATATCCAGTAGTGTGTGTGTGTGTGTGTGTGTGTGTGTGTGTGTGTGTGTGTGTGTGTGTGTGTGTGTGTGTGTGTGTGTGTGTGTGTGTGTGCATTTGGCTCTTTTAGCCACGGATCTGTCACATTTCTGACGATATCACTCAAGTTGTCAAGCGACACATTGGACATTCATGTCATAAAGAGACGTTCCTTGTATTTAGAGATGGATTAACAAATATTACTAATCCAACATGTTTTTTGGGACTGTGGGAGGATAAACATGCAGAGTCCACACAGGAAAGACCCTTGGTCAAACGGATGACCGTCCATGTGCGCTATAACAAATGAATTAAACATTAAACAGTCGCGTGTTTCCCAACGCCTCGCGACAACCAGCTACAATCTTTGACAGCACCACGTGAAAACGTCTCAATTTCACACTCCGTCTGTCCTCTGTCCGGCAAACTGCCCGAGAAGGACCTTGTCCACTTCCACCTCTCTCCTTTGCATTTTGCCCTTTCCGTCGTTCGCCGGCCGCGGCCATAACTCATCTTTTAGTGCCGCGTCTTGCCCGTGGCCACCTTCCTCTCAACAACACCATTAAATAGCCAGATTAATACCAGCCATTAAATCCACACATCGACTTTGGTGGCACTCATCATAGGCGGTGTATATATATATATATATATATATATATGAGTGGCTGGATCAAGGATTTGATGAAGTCAGACTTTCAGTAAATCAGTTAGCGAGGGACGATCTCATACTTCACGAGGTACGAGGCACAAACAAAGACGGGGACAGATACACGAGGATTTTTACAGACAGTAAACACGACGGAGGCGCAAACACTCAGATTTTTACGCTGCGATAACAAACTTAAGTCTTTATTTGAGACATAAAGAGACATTTTCATTTCATGATCATGTTCACAGATTTACTTTTTCATGGGGAGACTGTGGATCAGTGGTAAAGGAAGTCTTCTTTCAACCGGGAGGTACAGGGTTCAATTCCTAGCTCCGCTATGATGCACATGCACTCACTACTGTGTCAAACACTTGAACTTAAAAATCCAATATTAAATTATATCTTCATGTTTTTTTTTAACTAAAATCGACTCGTAAAAAGAACAGGCTCTGTCAGGCAAAACTATCAGACCTGACTGAGGGAGTGTTTGTGTGTATACAGCAGCAGAGCAGGGGAGGGCGGGTACAAGAAGAATTTACACCGTCAGGTTTTGTTTTTAGCAATAAACTTTACTTTTTAAACATTTTTGCGGACACTATTTTGTGTTTTCAGTTAAACTCCGCCCTTGTCCCACTTTGCTAGCTCAGTGTTTCTGTTGCCTCCGTCTGTCTTGACCTATAACAAATCACTTCCTGTGTGCAGCACGGAAAACGTCACCCGGCGACACGAGATCGAAAACACCGCCATTTGTTCAACATTTAAAGGTTACAAACTAGTTTTACATTTACGTTGCCTTTTGCACTGATAAATGTCACAAAAATACTCCAGATTATTTACAACTAGGGCTGCAGCGATTATTCGATTATTAATCACACAAGTTTTCCGATTTTTCAGCTTCTTAAATTTGAATGTTTTCTGTATTCTTTGCTCTATTTGACAAAGGGTAACACTGATTGACATTTTCTGGCCTTTCATGGACCAAATATAATCTACAGATTAATCAGTTAAGAAAATAATCCTGAGTTGCAGTCCTACTTACAACTGGACCGAAATTGCGTAGTAATCTTGCTTCTCCAGTGCAAGAACTCGCGTTAACTAACACATTCTCAATTAAATGAGGCACTTGGCTGAATCAGCTGTTGGCGAATAACCAGCTGAGAGAACTAAAGCTTCTCAACAGGACGGTGTGTTTTGAAGGCTGTGAAAAGCACCTTTTTTTTTTTCCCCGTCGTCGATGTAATCTAATTGGAAACAAATCAACCTTATTGGAAAATTCACTTAACAGAGGGCCGACCTGTCGTTTAACACTTATCTCTTCTCGCTGTTGGCGTCGCGTTTACCCATCATCCGCCAGTGTGTTCAGTCAATTCTCCCCCATGTCAGAGGTGATTACCCAGACTGGGGAAAAAGCCGGCGAAACATTGAAATGGCTCATGTGTAAGTGAATTCACCTTAAACACACTCGTTTCTTTTAAAGCGTGCCAGTCCTGAGAGATGAGAGCCGCCTCTGTGGGAGAGCAGTAAATCAAGAACCAACTGTGTCAAGTGGTGACCAGACATACTGTGGACTTTATGCTAAGCTAGGTCACTGCTGGCCTCGGTTGAGTTATTATCCCCATAAAACTTTGCAGCACATCCATTTTCTCTCTCTCTCTCCAGAGCGGCACTGCAATACTCAAAAGTACATCTAAATCAAATAAACTCCACTAGACGCAGACTATTGTGGATTTAAGTGCCATTTCTGTGCCGGAGCAGAGTTAATCTCCAACCGCAGATTAGAAATGTCTTTAAGCAGAGAGAGACAGAGGTTGGACAGGAACGCTCCATCCACTCAGCGGGGGGACAGCGAGACAGAGAGAGAGTCTGGAGTTCATTCCAGGGCGAGCTGTCGTCAGGCGCCGCGTCAGGCCGTGACGCGTGCAGAATGCTAAACGCCGAGCTCCGGATCCTGACCTATTTTCGTCAAAACTGACACAGAAGTCCACCGAGGGGCCCGGCTTACGCCCGCTGACCTCTGTCTGTCTCTAGAGGACCTCCCTCACTAGACCGGGACACACACATTTGAGGAGTTATCTTTGTCAGGACGCTGTAGTGACTTAGGTTCCAAGGGCCCAAAGTGATTTAGGAAGAAAGGCATTTAAATGTGCGGGTCTGAACGATTGTCTGAAACGGAAAAAAATGGGCTCATTGTATAGATTTAAAATGTTTTTTTTTTATATATGCTGCATCGGAGGTCTCAAACCCACAGGTTAGGGCCTCCAATTGATTTCATGCGGCCCACCACTTAATATTATTACAATGAGTTATTGTAATAAGTTATTTTTTAATTCACAGGATGATTTTCACTTCATCAAATCATTCCATATCAAAACAAAGGCTTTTATTTTGAAAAATCTGTCAAAAGGTCATCACTTATGTCATTATTGCGATAAAATGGAATATTGCGATTGATCGATATTCCTCAGAAATATGGGTCTGCCTCACAAGAACCATGTTTTGTCTCCATAATAACGTAAATATGATTTATTTAATGTTTTTGCCAGATTATACTGTTTCATCCTCATCCCTATTGTCTGTTTGGTGCTTTGTTTCCATATTTCCACTATTTTTTTCCTTTCTATTTAATCCTGGATTTCATGATTTCTTTGCTTGATAGCAACTGAGGAAGAAGAGATGTTGACTCTTACTTTTGTCTGTGAGCGTGAGAAACTGAGGCGGTCAGTGTTTGTGTCTGCTGAAACAATCGAGACAGCGACAAGGAGAAAATGTTTTGTTCCAACAGTTGGAATGAAAGGACCCCCCCCCCCTTGAGGACGATGACTTGCAGAAATCACACCGCACGACAAAATTGAAAGTGTGGCCATGACACGGGGAAATCCTACAGGTGTGTTTTTTCTGTCTTATTCTCTTACTCAAAGGTTATTTAGAGTTTATTGGCAGACATTTAAATATATTACCATTAAATCTACGGAATAACATTTAAATATGATAAAATAAAAGAAATCACAAATGATGAAGTAAAAAAAAAGAGTCCACATTTTTGGGGGAAAGCAACTGTACATTAGGGCTGTGCCACATGAGCTTCAAATGATATCACAGTATACATATTTCTGATGATATTACACAGATTTTCAAAATAAAAGTGTGTTCTGTGTTGAGATCAAGATTCATGATTGACCTATAACAACAAAACCCATACCCTAAATAACTCGTGGCTTGATATTAAGTGGCGGGCCGCATGAAATCAGTTGGAGGGCCGCATGTGGCCCACAGGCCATGAGTTTGACACCTCTGCCATACTTTTATGAGCGACACATTGTTCTTTTTATCTAAAAAAGTTATTTTATTCTACGCTGGTCTTGCCAGGACAAATATGGCGGCGGCAGCTAACGTTGCATAGATGTTTCACGATGAAATACAGAATACCTGCTTCACTTTTGTTCCATCACGACACTTAAATCCATGTTGAATCCCTCTAAATGTTAAAAATAAAAAGGTTGTTTTTTAAAATATAATCCAAGTTTCTGAAGGAAAACTGACCAGAAGTAAAGGAGTTGCCTTGCGTTTGAGTGGAAGTTGAAAGTGTTCCCCTTGTGAAAAGGACGTGTCCTCTTTTTATGTCTGGACTGATTTGAAGAGCAGAAAAAAAAAAACAGCTTCCAAACGTCCGTCCGTTCCAGATGTTACAAATCTCCGTCTCTGACTCGACAATAGCAGGCTACGGCTAATTACTGCTTCTGAAAGTACATACGGTGAGAAACGCCGCAGCTGCCGAGCGGGAGATTATTTTTTTGCCCGTTCACAGATATAAGCTCACGTCGACGGGGTTACGGTCGCTTCCGTTAACACTCGCCGTCTGCCGAGGACGCCGCGCCGTTTACGTCTCACGTGGGGATTACAAATGTGATCTGTAGGACTACATTTAATCCCAGCATCTGCTACAATCACCTGTGGGAAATCTCAGCCCCAGACAATTCACTGTGGGGTCATTATTTAAATGCAACATTAAGTATGATAGGACTTGTTAAGCAAGCGGCAGTTCTTCTGTGTTTCTTTTTTTTTTTTTTTTTTGCACTCTTTCAATTTAACAGGAAATGTGAGGTTGAGAAGTCGTGGTCCGTCCAGCGCCGCACTGAGAGCTTCACTCTCCGGCAGCATTAATCACCGAGCGTCTGTCCTCCAACTGATTACCTGTCATCAATCTTAGTTTGCTGAGCCCCCCCAACCCTCCAACCCTCCAACCCCACTACAGGAGAGAGCCTCTCGTGAAGATCTGATTAAAAATGTAAGTGACTCATAATAGGCAAAACGTGCCTGGAACCTCACAGTCGATTCTGCGACCGGGATTTATCTGCTCATCTCTAAATGTCCCTTCACCTGCTCCGGTCCTGATCACAAAGAGGAGACCTGCTGGAACAGAACCAGTGTGTGTTTCTGTGTGTGTGTGTGTGTGTGTGTGGTAGTCATTTGCAGCTGCAGACAAGAGGGGGAGTGACTTTGAGAGTGTGTCTGAGAGGCACATCCTGCCTGCAATTAAGGTGGAATCAGAGAGAGAGATCTGTGCTGCCTTGATAATGAGCCTCATCTGAATTATTAACTAGAGCTGTACCCCCAGGACCTGGACTCCCATCAGGCCTAGCTACACAACAACAGACACACACACACACACACACACACACACACACACACACACACACACACACACACACACACGCACACACAGACAGGGACGGTTCAAATCCATACAAACCTCCATCAAAACCCATTCTCGGTGTGTGCAGGAACTCAAAACTAATCCCATTTGCTGTGCAAAAATAAAAATAAAAAAAAAATAAAAAAAAATAAGGGCAGCACATTACTTGAAGTGTTGCTCATAAGGCATTGCATCAAAAGCCCATTATAAACACACTGTGAGTGCATGATGATTTATTAAAATTGGTACATAGTCTAATGAGAACAATATGCAGAAAGTTAGCGGGTTGAATACTGAATGAGGCAACTGTGTCATTAATCCCATTAAAATTTAGAGCAATTTCAAATGCGTGATTACATTATAACTTAACCGATACCAGTGGGATTAGGAGCAGGTTGTTGCTGGTGTGGATTGATGGATTGGGGTTGCGTGGATGACTGAACTTTGCACGTAAACTGCTTGTGATGTTTGACTTAAAAGGTTGTGAAAATCAATGATTTTTTTTATGCTTGTAGCTCTTTGTCAGAACAGAAATATGAAGAACTCTGTGATTATCATTAATGTGCTTGTGTCTCCTGAACATCAAAACATGCACAGTGTACTATAAGTGCCGTTGTATGAACTATGGAAAATGTACTCTTGTTTAATTGTATGACAAATTAAGAACATGTTGTCTCTCACACCAAATCCCATAGAGAAAAGGTCTGTGTCACTGTTTGCTGTGATGTCAAAATCCCTGGTTCTCTCTATGGGCTTTGGTGCAGGAGAACCATGACCACCAGCAACACTGAGTCTTTAATGTAATTTTCGAATGCACACTATACAGTTTTTTTGGCAGCCATTTTCTGTCTATTGTTTCCACATGGTAGAAAAACCAATCAAACACATGTGCTTGGACATATATATTTTTTCAAACTACACTGTTGTGTACGGAGGAGCATCGACCATCATTGTTTTGATTCGGAAATCAATCTCACCTGTTTCACATTAAAACTGCTGTCAGATAACTTTTGGCTAACTTCCTGTCCGTTGCCGTCATTAGCATTCCTCCCCAAACATTACCTCATGACTGTGTTTGGTGAGGGGGCGGAGCGATTGTCACTGAGTTCTAGCTTCTGATTGGTTGGTTAATTGTCTGAAATAACTTCATTATTTCACAACTATAATGCGTCTTCGTTGAATTATGTAATTTAAAGGTGCCATATGTAAGAATGTGGCCAAAAACGGTTACTACGTTCAAATTCAAAATACCGAGGTCTTTTAGGTTTGGTTTTCTGACGTAACTGGCAACCCGTGGTTGCTCGGCAGCTGAGACTCTACTGACTGCTGCAATGATTGGTAGACGGCGGTAGGTGGCGCCACATGCCAAAACATGATTTCAAAACATAAACATGATTTGCAGTCTGCAAAATATATTCTTTTAATGCAAATATTTTGGCTGAGCTGTTGTTGGTGAGTTCAGTTTGTTATATGAACATTATTCCTGAGTCTCTGTGACATATTAGGAGGATTTTACGGCCAGTTGCTTTAGATTTATTACATAAGCAATTGTATCTTCTGTCTATCGCTTTATCCTCCACATGAGGGTCGCTGGTGCCAATCCAAGCTGACATAGGGCGAAATGCGGGGTACAACCTGTACAGGTCACCAGTCCATCACAGGGACACACAGAGGCAAACAAACATCCACTCTCACACTATCACCTACAGTCAGTTCAGAGTGTCCAATTCGTCTAATCCCATAATGTCACAGGAAAAGATCCCGACTGTGAATGATAACATTATCTTCAAACTGTAATGTAATGGCAAAAAGGTCAAGGGTTTGGTTCCTGGGTTCGACCAAGGTCCTTTCTGTGAGGAGTTATTTTGGTAATTAGAATCTGAATTGACCATAGTTGTGAATGTGAGAGTGAATATGTTGATATGATGGACCAATGAGTTGCTCAGGTTTTACCCCCATCTTTTGCCCGTCACCTGGAATAGACTCCAGACCCCCTCCTGGGACCCTCATGTCGAGTGAGTTTAACATACTGCGACTCCAGGACTGAGTGTAACAGACGCAGCAGATTTTCATATCATGTAGAAGCTAATGAGGAAGCACAGATGACGGAAAGACCTGCAGGTACGTTCCCCTTCAAGGCCCTTGTTAGCGGCGTCACAAGTTAACTGACCTGTTCGTGAGTCGCTGTCTTGACAGAGTGTTTTTGACAAGCGCGCTCTGCTCAACATCTGAGCCAGACTCGCAGAACATCCTGAAGCCCTTAGGTCTGCGAGACAACACGGAGAGAGAGAATGTGTGCTGGGCCGACATTTTACGACACACCACCAGGCACCGTTCCCAAGATCTGCCTGCCTCGCTCGCTGTTGTGTGTCTGGACTCGGTTTTTTCTCTCTCTGGAATTTCCGCCTGTAGAGCGTTTCTCAACATTTTTATTCCAGCTGATTTATTCCAACTGATTGAAGTGTGAGGGCTGAGGGCGAGAATATTATGTTCTATTCTAACCACGATGACTCATTAAAGCAGAGAACACCCGCCTCCACTGTCGGCGCATCCCTTGTTTACATCGCAGCCTCTCTCCACATTGAAGTGATATGTGCCCGCGTTCTATTCGAGTGCTCTTCTCCAACTTGGCGTCGACGGACGAAAAAATCTGTCCGTCTCCACGCAGCCTCCTCCTCTCCATTCAAGACCTCAACGACTCTTCCCAACTGTTTCCTCTCCATTCACACAGGACGGAAATCGGACGAGCTTTGCCATCGTCTCTCATTCAACAACCGACCCCCATCTCCATCCAAATTCCTCTTCCCATTCCCCACCCCCAGTTAACGCAGCGCCAAAGCCCGCCAACTCAAGAGCTGCCTCTCCTTCTGCTGCGCCTTTGTGATAATAACAATAACTGTGTAGCGGTGCAGAGGGCTTTCTGTTGAGCCGGTGCCAGGCCGGCTGGCACACCAAACCCTCTAAGCTTGTTCCACCATCTCCAACCAATTCCCCTCTGTCTGGGCTGGCGCTGGAGCGTCAAAGGCATTAAGGCTGCTATCAATGTGCTCAGCAGCAGGAGCACTCGCTCTATATCTTTTCTCTTTTCCGCCTCTGTCCCTTTCTCTCCCACTCGATTCTGAATCCAGTTCAGCAAAGCAAAGGTTTCATTGGCAGGACAAATGATACCTTTGTTCTGCAAAATGTCTCCTTGCTTCACTTTCTCTCCATCGCCTGCGAGTGGAATCTCAGCGGAGGGAAAAAAAAAAAGGTGATGACCATCAGCGTGGGCGAGAAAGTGTGTTTTTATGATGCATTACGAGCAGATTAGACGCAAACTAACCTGAAGAAGACAGGCTGACAAATCTTCACAGCTGTCAAATATCAGCTTTTTCGCAGACTGCATATACGGAACTTTGTCACATTTGCGCCCCAAATAATTTATTCCGTCTTCTTCAAAACAAACACAGGTTACATTCTGGGTAAATAAGCAGAGATCAGTTCAGATACGAGAAAAAAAAAAATATTGTGACGTCTTATTCCAGACAACCCTGGGTTAAACTCAGCCACACAGACTTTGTAGTGAGGCAGCTGTCTAAAACCACATGTAAATCAATTATCAAAATAACACAAAGCATCAAATAATCAAACTGATTCTCCAGGTCGATTGATGTCAAATGTGTCGCCTCATCCTTTCTGCACTAAAGTTCCTGATTGATGTCAGTCAAGAAATTCCCTCGCTCGTTTTTTTCAAAGTTTCTCACACGGCCTTAACCTTTGGCTTAAGGCCTTTGACGACTCTGAGTCGTCTGTAATGACGTATGAGATGATGACTGAAAACAGAACTTTAACAACTCTCTCCTCCGTCCTCGACGGTGTTTACCCAAACTTTTCTACGAGACGACCCACTTAATCACAATCACAATAATCAATCGTGGCGGCAGCACATTTGTGGAAAAGAGGTAGCAACTAATGTATGTAATGTAAACCCTTAAAGTAATGTATGTAACCTGTTAAATTGTTTACAACTTCATTTTACACACATTATTTTAAATGCGTACACACAAATCTTACCTAGACCCCAAAAAACTCTCCTGCGACCCATCTTTGGGTCCCGACCCAGTTTTTTAGGGATCCCTGCCCTACAGTGTGTATACATAAATCCAATCAATCAATGTTATTTTATATAGCACCTCAGAAATACCTGTAAACAAAGTGCTTCACATAAAACTACAATAAAATAACTACAAAATACAAAAAAAGTTAGAAAGTTGCTAGCTGCTGAATATTAAATAAAACTGTGTTTAGTTTACTTTTAAAAACAGTCATTGAGCAGCGACAGCAAAGGTCACCCCCCCCAATCCCCCCCCCCCCCCCCCCCCCCCGCTGTTTGTATTCTGACCCGATGGACGTCCACTCGCTGTTTATAAACGCCCTGTTGTTTTCAAGAGTAAAAGTGTTCAAATCAATGCTGAAGTTCATATATAACAAACGGGGGGCGACGTGTTTGCGTACATGTATAGTTCTGCACACACACACACACACACATATATATATATATATAATACAGTACAGTCTGTACTCTCACTTAAATAAAATTGCTTTATTGGAAAAGACACAGCTGTGTAATAAATGGGCAGCCTCATAAACGTGTGTCTTAAACAGTATAATACAGTTCTGCACAGACCTGAGACTGAGACCTTCACCTGACTCCGATCCCAACGCCATAAATTCCCCTTTATTTCATCCACCGCTGACCATTAGCTGACCGCACTAATGAAAGACCTCGGCAGCACTCTAATATCACTCCTTTTTTACTTTTACAACGAGAGCACTATGTTTACTTCCTGCCGCTTTCTTATGAGCGCCAGAGTGTAAACTTTATGCCCGATTCAATAACCTCTAAAAAAAAAAAAAAAGCCTCTGTGGCATGTACAGCGCTTCCCGCAAAACAATCCCACAGTGCCACCAGTTGCATTTTATAGACGCAAAAATTACAGCTGTGCAGCTCTTGTCGCTGTCAGCGAGGAGGATTTACGGGCGTCTGAGATGTTGACTTAGCGTACGGTTCGTTTTTTCTGTTTTGTTGCGTCTCTTATTAACAGAAGTGCTTTTTCCAACACAGTAACAACCTCTTTCATTCGTCCTGTTGGGACTCGGTGCGTCGACTTCGGGAAAAAAAATCAAAGGAACAAAAGAGGGATATTTCTTTTCTTAAAAGCATCACATTTGAAAGGAATTACAGGGTTAGCATACGTGTGACGTAGCCTTTGAGCATCACAGTGTGAAAAACGCACAAATCGTTAGATACGGTCATTTAGAGCAAACTTGTTTTGGTCCTTGATTAATCATTTAAGTCCGATTTTAAGACTCTTTGTTGCATTTGAAAAGTACAAATACAAAAAAACCACCAGTAAGTTTTGTTGTGAGCACAACTTCATAATGAGAGAGGAAACTTGACAGGTTTTATGTTCATGTATAACTGAAATATAGTTCCTTTAAACTCCTTTTAACTGTAAAATACAGTGTAAAAATGTAATAAATAGATATACAGGGTTTAACAAATGTATTAGACCACCTTTGACAAAAACAAAGGGCATGTTTTTTTTTGTTTTTTTTTAATCTTTCAAAAACGTGTTTAAAATTATTATTAATATAATTGTTATTTATTTGGGAAATAACAAACTGAATTCTCCTTTTTTTATATACCCAATTTTGAGCCAGCTCACAAATGAATCAAGCAGTATATTACAATAAAACCATGTTTCTGTTCAGGTAAATAACTATAATTTGACATTTTAAGCCAGAAAATGAATGTGCTTTACCATTTTTTTCTAAAACAGTAAATTTGAAAATGCATGTTTGATAATAATAATTATAATTTAGCATTAAAAATAGATTAAAGAGCTTCTCCATACTGGTGTATTAACCATTGCAGAAACATAAAAAAATGATTTTGATAATTAACAATGCTGTTAATTTAGGGCAGCTGTGGTCTAATAAATGTGTTAACCACTGTATAACACTGATATTGACCTGGTGTCCCTGTTTAAGAGCGAGGTTTACTCAACACACAGATTATTGAAGTCATCCATGGTTGGATTATGTCAATAGTTATCAGTGGTTACAGTTCAATGAGATTTAATGATGAAGAAGAACTGAGGGTCAAATAAACGGTCATGGACAATCCGATCACATTGTTCATTATGTACAGAGTCATGTTTGGACTGTTTAGTTCTTATTTTTAAGAGAACAACATCTGTGTCTTTGAAATGACTCGGCACAAAATGTGTTATTAACAGCTTCATAAATGGTCTAAAACTGACTCAAATTGACTTTGTGATATCGGTCCCATCTCCTTGTGTGTATGTTTTTTGCGAGTAGCTGTTTCTCCCCGGACGTAATGATAACTTTTGTCGTTTGCCGTCACCATAAATAAAGGCTAACAACCACTCGCGTGACAGAACGTCTCAGCGTTCGTTTCACTTTTGGCTCGGAAAACAAAACAAGGAGACACGTGAAAGAGAGGGAACTGTGGATTAGAATCCGTGAGGATTAAGGAGCGAAGGAAAGAATGAGGACGAGGAGAGTACTGCATTGGTCTCAGCCAACAAACGACTAAAGGTGCTCTTTATTATCACAGCACATTTACTCCCACATTATTGCGTCCTTGGCCGTCCTGCAGGTGGAGCCGGCGAGCTCCTGCAGTACCTGGCTGCCTGCAGACGAGCCCAGGCACAGACACTCATCACATTGCAGTGTGTGTACGTGTGTGTGTGTGTGTGCGTGCATACCTCCCAATCACCACCAACCACCTACAGACTGGACTTACTTCATGACCAAACCCAGTCTCCCGCCTCAGCTGCATGAACAAACACGGCCAAAACACTCGACTGCAATTAGTTGAACCTCAGTCAGAGAGGAGTCAGGCACAGTAGCCGTCACACTGCACCCCCCCCCCCCCCCCCCACACACACACACACACACCTCGACCCCCCCCCCCTCTGCCACAGGCTTGAGCAACACTGGGCGTTTTCGGACCAAACAATTATAGGAAGCAGCCACAGGGGAGCTAACCCGAGAGCTACCCACCCTCTGTGGCTTTTTCCTCTGTTTGCGTTTGCGCCATCAGCAGCAGCTGAGGTCAGGTGGTGTAAAGTCGTCGGCCTGTGGTTCATAAGTGACGACATTAACGGTGGCTCAATACAACTTTATTTAAAAAAATCTCTGATACCTTTATCACAGACGTTAGTATCTTCCGTTATTAGTCCAGTACAGCGGTGGTTCCCAAACACTGGATCGGGACCCACAGATGGGTCACTGGAGATTTTTAGGGGTCAAACCAAAAAAAATCCTAATTTTTCCAACAAGATTTACGTGTGCATATGTTTTAAATAACATACATTAAATTAGGTTTTAATTAATCTACTATACAGCTCTTGGAAATGTTTACTTTACCTATTGAAATTTATATTAGCTGTTATAGATATGACTCATCACATCTTAAAATAAGTCAACGTCTCATATAATCACAATATTAAGGTTGATTTGCTTTTTGGTCACATGACATTAATGTTGGACATCTCTTTTTGAACCATTTATGAGATTTGTATGGGTTTTTGGGGTTGGATTGTAATGTATTTCAAGTTTCTTTAACAGCTTCTTATCCAGTGATTTTCACCCATATTGGACCAATACTCATTCTGATTGGTTCCCTAAATCTAAAATCTCCATATATACAACAAAGTCTATAGCATTACAATAAATCCCACTTCCTGTGAGTTGTGAACGTGCCAACAGTTCTACAAAACTACATAAAAGTACTTCTAATACAAAAGTGCATACTACAGTGTGTTTTTATACAGTCTTGGTATCACTCATATTGTGGGGACCTGAACCTGTTTACACACCCATATAACGGGGACCTGTGTCCCTTAAGGGGGACAAAAAAAGTCTATTGATTGTAAATCAATCAATGTTAAGGTGAGAGCATGTTTGAATGTAAGGTCAGGAAAGGTTAAAGTGTGTCTCCAGTCAGTGTGTGTGTGTGTGTGTCTCTGTGTGTGTGTGTGTGTGTGACCACAATCAAAGAAAATCCATACACCGCTGTTGTAAAAGAGAAAAGTGTAAACATGGAGAAGAAATCCATTCCGCTGCTTTACCCTTTGCACTTGACACTGAAGACAAGTGAGAGACACCTCCACTGTGTGTGGGAACAGAGTGTGTGTGTGTGTGTGTGTGTGTGTGTGTGTTCTTGTTTGGGTGCCATTGTGAGGACCAACAAAAACAAAACAAAACTGTATACGATCCGTCAGCCTTTTTAAGACTGTTCAGACTTGGTTTAAGGGAAAGAGGGTTTAGGGTTAGGTGGTGGTTAAGGTTAGAGTAAGGAGCCGTCTGTGTTGTCAGGACCAGTAGTCCTCATGGAGACCAAAACCTGGTCCTAAAGAGGCAGAACCTAATTACCGAGGAACTGGGTTAAGTTAAGGGCTAAGATACAAATAAGGTTAGGTTGTTATTTGGTTACGTTAGGGATGTCACTTTGTTTAAGTCAATGAAGTGTCCTACGAAGGATATGTGTGTGTGTTCTTGTATGGGTATTTTTGTGAGGACCAAGAAAATACATGAACCAAAGGAGTGAGGACATTTTGGGGAAGTGAGGACATTTTTTCACATTCTGTCATCCCTTAGAAGTGCTGTTATGGTTGGGTAAGAAACGGGTTCAGGTTATGGTTCGGCACTTAGTTGTGGTGGTTAAGGTAAGGGTAAGGGGCCTGGCAGTGTATTATGTCGATGATGTGTCCTCACTAAGATATAAAAACAAGCTCTTAAAGGCGGGTCATGATAATCGCAGGAGTCAGATTTCTCTCTCATTTATCCGATGCAGCAAAATTTTACACCGCTTTACAAAAATGAACAACAATCACTAAGGTTGTGTGTATACAGTACATATATTGTACTCGTGTGTGTGTGTGTGTGTGTGAGACCCTGAGTGTTTCAAATCCCATTAAAAATCGCAGCCAACTGTTGCCCTTCAACATGTTTTTTGTTATTGTCGAGGAGGAGTGTTGTTTTTGTGCCTCGACTCGGAGACTCTCCCTCCTTCCACCAATCAGCTGCGCGGACAACTCTGGCCAATCAGAGGCTCCGCACGGGGAGCTGGGACGGGAGCAAAAACATCGAGCAGGACGGATGGGACACAAACAAACAAGAGCCGGGGAATTAAAGCCTGCTTTTAAATCCAATTTTTAAAAGCCCCACCATACCATAAAGATTGGACAGGAGTTAAATCAAATGGTGATTTTAGTGAGATTAATCTGTGTTTTAATACGGCTCAACTGGAGGCTGGTATGGAGCCAAATGAGATGTCAGGGCATCGAATAAAACCCTGTGTGTGAGGGGGGGATGAATAAATGTTAAATATTATTCTGTGAGCACATTAGAACATAAGGAGAAGGAGATAGATGATCAACTCCATTTAACTCCATTTAACACACACACAGCTGCTGTGAGATGTCCATTAATCCCACTGTGACTTCTGTTTCCTCCTCTCATATTAACATCAAATATATCATTGTTGTCACATACTGTATAAAGTAAAGTGGTGGGAAGAAGCTTAAAGGGGCAGTCTGTCAATTTACAACGTGCGGGTCGAAAACAACCGTGATGTCACGGTGATGTCATCACTCGTGGTTCTCTGAGCTGAAGATTTAATTTATTTAAAGACTAAAGATATCTGCTGTTTTTGACAGTGAGCATGTTTTCTTTAAAGAGATAGGTTTTTTTAAAGTATGGCTGCATGTACGTTTTTAGGTTCTGCTCGATCGCTTCTGTTTTTGTGATACAACGTTCCCACACCAAAGTCCATAGAGAAAATTAGCGCCATTTTACACCACAGCACAAAGGGAGTGTTTGATCCACTGCTGCCTCCATATAAGTTCAAATATGTTATTGTGTCACTTCTGTGTTTGAAATCCTTCTTCTGGATTCACCTAAATGACACAAACTTACCAAACGAGGCAGCAGTGGACCAGCAGATACTGTGTCCCTGTGAGCTAAAAAATGATGATTTTCTCTATGGGGCTTTGGTGCGGGAGAGTGAGCGGGTTTACAAATCCTCGATTTTCGTCCGTCTAACAGTGACATAAAACATCACACGTGTTGCTAAACTATCAAAGACTCGAGCAGGTGTAGATTTTATGACGCGAGTCTTTCGTTAAGTCTGTTTTTCCCTCGATCGTCTCATTCTCGGGCTTCTGTTTAAATAACCCCCGTACTCTCACTTTACTGTCAGGGAAAAAAAAATCCTAAAGTGCTTGAACGAGCCTTTAAACATGTTTCCTGTCTGTCCTTTAGTTTATCCTCGTGATGTTAAATGATGTGTCTCGTCTTAAAGCTCCCAGCCGGAGCGAAGCCTGCTGTCACGTTTAACAAGCAGGGAGTTACCAAGGCTGCTCCTGCTCTGCTGGACTCAACAATGTGTGGAGATTAGACATTAAGTGCACGCTCTACACTCTTTGGTTAAACTCCAGCTACGAACAGAAGAACATAAAAGACAAGTGGAAAATGCAGAAAAACCAGATTGGATTCTGCTGTTTTTCTTACAGATTCACTATCATCGGGACTGATGCAACAAAACAATGTGGATTATTAATTACTTTTTGATTTCATTTTTTGGCTGTAATTGTTTTTTTTCCATAATTTATTAAATATTTCTTGTATTTTTTTCCTCATATAATCCGTATAATCCTTTCTTATATAATCCTTATTTGTCATATTCTGTTATATATGTGAAAAACCTGTATATTTTACATTGAGGGAAACATTTATCTCTCTTATTCAAGTGATATTTTATCCCTGTGTTTGTGTTTAAATGAGTTCTGTCAGGTTTTGTTGAAAAAAATTGAATCAGATTAAGCAAAATACAGTGAAACACTGTGATGTGAGCGTGAAAGGTGACACGTGGGAGGAAAAAAACTTGCAGCAGAAAGCTTGAAAACAAAAGATCATTAATCCTCACACAGCAGGAAATCTAAGCAGATTACAACAACCAAACCACTAGATTAACCTCATATTAATTTGAATTTAAGGAGATAATCTGTAGTTACATCTGTTTGCTGTGACACCCTCGTGTCGTCAGGTCTTGTTATTGTGCCTTTAACCCCGCTCCCCCCCCCCCTTTTCGACTTGACTCGTGCCATGCTTTCGCACCGGGTGCGCGTATTTCAACGTGCGCGCAATGGGTGGAGAAATGAGGTGGGGATGGGGGGTTGGAGGGGGGGGTTCATGTGCACGCTCCTGTCGTGGACGCTGGCAGATCGGACCCGAGGCACAGTCTTGTCCCCGGTGTGACCCGGTAACGCAGAGAAACCAGACACTTAACGAATGCGTCACGGCGCGTAATAGGCGCCTTCATCCAGAGGAGGAAGGCGTTTGACTCCGTGTGGCTTTTTCTCTCCTACACGCACACAGGCTGCAATCCCCCCAAAAATACTATGAACCCAGTGAACCCTCATCCAGCCAGGCTCACCGCCCCTTTCCACACACACACACACACACACACACACACATACACACAAACACAGCTCTGTGGAGTAACACGGGGACACGCCACTGACATAAATTGTTGCAACCAAGGCTCAATTATGTGGCTTTTTCAAATATGCAGAGAAGGAGTTTTGCTGCAGACTCTAAATATAGAGAAGCTTCTCCACTAAAAGCTTCACCATGTGCTGTTGTGGTGGATTCTTCTTTTCATGTGGCCTTTATCCTTCTTACCTTCCATCCGGCTGAACTGTTGCTGTCGCCTTTATCCTTGAAATATGGAACAAAGCGAACCATCCAGTCATAGATCTGGGACAGGGTGAGCCTCTTGTCGGGCGTGCTCTCGATGGCACGGGTGATGAGGTCCGCGTACGACAGGTTCCCCCACGCGTTCCGCCGCGAGGACTTGGCTTTGCGCAGCTGACCGGCCGCGTCGAGCGCAGCCCCGGACATGCAGGCGGGAGCGGCGACCACCGGGGCCGGCGCGCCGGCTGGATGCTTGATCTCCGCCGGCGCGCCGCCTTTCCTCTCGGCGCGGCACGCGGGCACGTTGTACTGCTCCACTTTGACCGACGCCAGAGCCAGACCCCGGCTCGCGTCTTCTCCGCCCGGGAAATCCTCGGGACACGGCAGCGGCCAGGTGCACGAGCGCGAGCGACCGTGAGGCTCAAATTCCGAATCGATATCAACCTGATGCGCGTCCATGCTGCCGTTCTCCATCATCATCAGCATGGTGAAGAGTGGTGTCCACAAACAAGGCAAGGTCACTCGGATTAAAGCACGCGCCAGTCAGTGCCAATGTCCAAACTGCTCCTTTTAAACCAAATTAAACAAAAAAAAGAATTAAAAAAAGAAACAAAGGTGTGTTTTCACACAGAGAGGTGAGTGTGAAGGAGGTGTGGGCTGTTCTCATTCTCCTCAGTGCAACAATGTGGCATCATCATCATCATCATCATCATCATCAGGACAGATGAAGGTGTATCCGAGGCACCAACAACAACACTATCAGTGTCTCTTCCATGTTAATGCGTGAAACAATCACAGACACTCACACATCCATCATGGGGAGAGAGAGAGAGAAAAAAAAAAACACAACCCACAGCAGGTGTAGAGAGAAACGTCTGCTCCTGCTGCAGCAACAGTTGATCCACTCTGACAGATCAGGTCCACGGCAGGTGAACACAAACTCACAGCCTCCACACTCAGGGAAAAAAAGAGGGATTGACTTGACAATTTCGTCCTCCAGCAGCAGCAGCAGCAGCAGCTCTGCTCTCTGTGCACAATTCACTGGTCACCAGCGCAGTTACTCCCATAGAAGCGTAGAAGCAGCAGGAGACTCTGATGAATCATTGATGCGAAGCCGTGGATTTTCCAGACGCACGAGACGAGGAGACAAGGAAAATACAGGAGAGGAGAGGAGAGGAGAGACCCTCGTGGGTTGGATCTGGAGCATCCTCCTCCTCAGAGCGCAGACGCGTTTCTTCTGATAGTAGAGCAGATATTTCTACCTTTGTCTGCTCACATGTCTCTCTCTCTCTCTCTCTCTCTCTCTCTCTCTCTCTCTCTCTCTCTCACGGCTTCATGCCACTTAACTGGAGCCTGGAATAAAGTGGAATAAAGTGCTGCCTCCATATAATTGGACGCCGCCTGAATCAAGTCACTCCCTCCAGAACAGGTTTCCAGAGAAGGAGGAGAGAGTGTGTGTCTGTGTGTTTGTGTGTGTGCGTGTGTGTGTGTGCGTGTGTGTTACATGCTTTCACAGAGCGTCTGTCGTCTCTTCAGGTGACACAGTCTTCAGTCTTCATGAGCTCTGGTTCATTAAAAAAAAAATCACTGTAGACTTTCTTCTTTGTGTGTTTAAAATGGTTAATTAACAAAAAAAATAAAAAATAAAAAAAAGATTTTAGTTCATCACTGAGAAAACTCATCTTCATCCACACAAAACCACTCCAAATGACTCTTAATGTTGTAGTACACATGCCAGGCCTTTATGTGGCGCTGTTGCGAAGAAAACGTTGAGCATAAGCACCTTTAAACAGATGAATTTTCTAACTGTAAACTGACGTTTTTGGAATAAAGCTGTTGTTGATGATGAACAAATTATAATTTTAATTATTCGTAATCATCAATGTAATTCTTAAGAACTTGTTTCTCTTCAAATATTGTGACTTTTTTTCATATCGTTATTCTCATAATGTTGTGACTTTTTTCTTGTAATATTGTGACTTTTTTGTGATATTCTGATTTTTTTTGCTCTATTTGCGTAATATTGTGACTTTTTCTTGTAATATTGTGACTTTTTCTTGTAATATTGTGACTTTTTCTTGTGATATCGTGACTTTTTCTCCTACAATTGTGACTTTTTATTGTAATAATGTGACTTTCTCAAAATACTGTGACTTTTTCTCAAAATATTGTGAATTTTCTTCACATTATGACTTTATTCTCATAATGTTGTGGGTTTTTTTCTTGTAATATTGTGATTTTTTTCTCGTAGTATTGTGACTTTTTCTTCTCATATTGACTATGGCTGCCCTCGGATGTGTTAAGTGAAATATCGTAGTTATGCTTTGTTTAATTAAAACACATGAATTATCCCTTATCTCGCTGCCATCTCAATTTTCAATTTGCTTTAGACTAATGAGTGAGAATTTGAAAAATCACGTCATTCTTAAGTTCCAGCGACTTAGAAACAATAATCCATTGCTTTATTTCCTGTTAAAACAATGCTCTTCTTGTCCTGTCAAAGAATATTTAATTGTCTCTTTTTTCAAAAGTTACATACTGCAGCTTTAATCACATTCCTCTTCTCTCTTTCTCTCATAATAATCTGTGTATGAAGCTAAAATCAGATGAGCTTCTCTCTGCTCACACACACACACACACACACACACGCTCTCATCATCACATCCGTGTGATTTAAACTCATGGAGGTCAAAGTCTCCCGGCACAGGTTCCCCTCGCTGTCTTTGTCACACTCCATTTCCTTTGGTGGCTCTGAGTCCATAAAGGCCGAGCTCCATCAATAGCCGCTCTGTGCGCCGCGAGCTCCGCTGGAAACCCCCCCAACCCCCCCCAACGCTGATAGAGAGGCTGCCGCTCTCTGACAGCCGGTTGTCACTGACAACCATAACCTCAAATGCACCTTAATGGAATGCTTTCATGAGGGCTAAATGGGCCTATCAAAGTGAAGGCAGTGAGCATTCAGTGTGTGACAGAGTGAAGGGAGGGAGGGAGAGAGAGAGAGAGAGGGAGAGAGAGAGAGAGAGAGATGCTGTAAATGGGAACAAACAGAGGGAAAATTCAAAACACATGGCTCTGCGGTTTGGAGGGGAGATTTTTATGTGCCGCAGAGAAGTTGTAACAGGAATGTGGTGTGACTCCTCTCATATGGAATGAAAACAGTGCAGCCGTGCCAGCAGCAGGGGTGGATGGAGAGGGTGTTCACACACACACACACACACACACACACAGAAAAGTCCTCCTCATCACCACAAAGGTGATGTGCCGCCGCCGTCGCCGCACAAACACGGAAAAAACATGAGTCACGCGGCTGGACACGACACGCACCAGGCAGACAGACAGACAATTACCTGACTTCACACACACACACACACACACACACACATGGGCGGGTGTTTGTTAAAGATGCTGTGGGCAGTTTCTTTATTTTTTAACGTGACTACGTGACTCATGTTTACGTTCAGAACTCCACTCATCGTTCACTGTCGGATTAACCGATTCAACTGGATTAGGGTTTTAGGTTAGTGTTTATTTTGCCAAACATCAAATATTAAACGATCTGCATATTGACGACCCATATTGCTTCCTGTCGAGCTGCAGGTTCTCTGATGCTTACAAGAAGAGACGATAATCATCTGTTTGTTTTATTTTGTTTTTTTACAAAAGTGATAATACCTGGCACCTGGTACGTTTTCAGGCCCACTTTACATGACGCTTTTCGCGACAGCGGCGAAATTTCCCTTTAGACACACCGCCCGGAAATCTGGCAGGACGCCCGCGGCGCTTACAACTTTCCTCTTTACTCGCTCGACCGTACGATCATATCCGGCCTCCCGCATCCGCTGATGCATTTTTACGTAGGTCATCTTGTTCCTGGATGACTCCAGCTTCTTCTGGATCTCGTCCTCCGACCAGATACTGATCAGGCACTTGGTTTCGGAGGTGCTCCACGTACAGCGTCCAGCGCCCCTGCTTTACCCCCGCCATTTTTTTTGGGAACAAAAGTCCCACGGTATACGCTAATTAGCGCACGCTGTATGCTAATCGCCTAAACCCTGACCCCTACCACTGTCGCGAGCCCGACGCGTTCTCTTTATACGCACTTTTAAGTTGTCGGGAGAATCCCGCTGAGTTGTCGGGCGACCACTTCGCAGTTGTCGGGAGAAAATTTGAAGACAGCAGTCCCGCTGTCGCGAAAAACGTAATGTCAAGTGGGCCTTAGTAAACGCTATGGCGAGGTTGCGAGTCATGAGCGCGACGTCGCACACAAGAATCAAAGCGAACAATGCAGAATTGTAGATCAGCTAAAAAAAGACCTGAAAACATGTGCTAATCTCCAATATTTAGCAAAGGAAATGTCTCAAATCTTCAAATTTCCAAGTTTCCAATCCTAAATTCACAGTTCTTCTCAGCCTCATTATCCTCTTCTCGCCCAAAGCTGTCAAACTCTTCTCAAAGTTCTCCATCGCAGCTCAGCGTTCTTCCAGCACTGCTAACGCTTGCTTACGCTGCAAAGCAACCTTTAAAAAGAGACGAATAAACCCAAAGAGATGGCGAGATTGCCTCTTTTCATCCGTTGCATATGAAGTGTGCATCCATCTGTTTGTAATCAGCTGGTGGGAGGAACTCAGGACGCAGAGCCTCCATCTTTAAACCCACCAGGTCCCATCATGTCCTGACAGGCCCAGGTCAGGTATATCCTCCCTCTGCAGCACACACACACACAGAGAATGACTGTATTACCCAACTTGACACCATCAGCTGTGAATGTGAATCTGAATGTGTTTGGGTCCAGTCTTATCTCTCCCACGCGCCTCATTCGCGACAACAAATAAACAAGGAGACGCTCCAAAGAAAATCTGCCTCTGCTGACATTACACAGACAAACAAACGGCCACTGACGAGACACAGGGCGAGCGTTCACGTCGCTCCAAAGGGCCGGGTCTCCTCGGTGATCGTTGTGTCACGTGCGTCGCATTTATGGCCAATTTCTCTGCTAATGCAGCTTTAAAATACGAAGGCGGTGGATGAAGAAGGCAAGAAAACAAAAACAAAAAAACAGCTTACACGGGTTGTTTTGTAGGCCACTGACGTGACCTACTTTGTCATTTAAATATGGAAACTTGTGAAATGCGCAAACCACAGTGTCTTGTTTTTATATTTCTGTCTGTACATGGCATGAGAAGGGAAGCTTTGGAGCTGCTGTTTGGCATATTTTTGTACTGTTGCTGCTTCCTCCTGCTTCCACTTTGTTGTGCTGCATCACACACACACACACATTGGACAGAGAGGGATTAAAGGAATAGTTCAGTGTGATTTTATGAGGTATCGACACATATTCAGCCACCACCCTGAGACACAGGCTTCTTCTTACTGGAAAAACATTTTCTGCCAGTGGGGACACAAGGACAAACACATTCTAGCCATGTAAAAAAAAAAAAAAAAGAAAAGAAAAAGCTCACCTAATAAAATCCATGCCTGCTTAAGTTTACTATCCGGAAAATATGTTTATTTGACCTCATTTTTCCAGCTGGAAATGTAAGTTTATGTCGCTTATATATATATACGTTCCCTCCCCTCACACCAAAGTCCATAGACAGAAAAACATACATTTCTACATCACAGCTCACAGGAGTTGTTCCCCAACTGCTGCCTCCATCAGAATGTTTACTTGTGTTGTTGCTTGATTTCAGTGTTTGAAATGCTTTACTTGGATTTGTGTAAGTGACAGAAACTTAACAAACGAGGCAGCAAAAGACCAACAGCTCCTGTTTCCCCGAGAGCTAAAAGTTTTACTGAAACAACAGCCTCACTGTTCTTTTTAACACACAGCATCTTAAGATTTGAGTTGGATTTTTTTTTACTTTTTGGTTTAGTTTAGCTTTACTCCTCTTTTCTTTTTTTTTAGCTCGACATCACAAACTTTCATTTCCATCACCCTTTATTCCTGAGAGCAAACACTAATTGCGTCTCCTCCGCAGGTCTTCCTTCCTTCCTCATTTTCGTGCCTTATCCAGCGAGCCAGTCAGTCAAACCTTGCAGGATTATTGATGTGTTTACGGGCGGAGAGGGGGGACGCCACTCCCTGCCTTGGGAAAGCCTGAGGCTTTGGACTGTTGAGTAACTGTCTGCTGCCACCAGTGGCTCCAAATCAGCAAAGTTGGGACACACGCTCCTCTGGGCTGATAATGAGGCCAAACTGACTTTTAGATTCACCTGCTCCACTTCACTGTGGATTAAAGCCACGGTCTGGGAAAACTTAAACCTCCAAAAAGCAGCAAGGATTCAACATGTTAAGTTACCTGTTATATCTAATGAAGTGAAAGTTAGTTATTGTTTCTAAAACTTGTTTTCCCAGATTCATTTTAGAACAAAAGTTTACGCCCTAAAAGCCCTGTTTTTCTATCGTAAAAATCTATTTCTGTGAGAATGACATGATGAAGTAAAATATGATACCTAGATTTTAAAATGAAATCCTTCAAAACAACACACTTTTAATACTGACGCATGTTTAAAGCTGCAGTATGCAACTTGGAGACTGCTACTAGAAATAAGCCAAGTATTATTTTCTTGTTTTATGCACATTTTGTTTGGCTAGAATATGATAAAAACTATAATTTTAGCCACTTTCTAAATTGTAATATGCCTTAAAACAAGAAAAATCAGGAATAAATCCAGGAAATGTTTATTTAAAAATCATTCTTATTACATTTTCTTGACTAAGCCAAATTTAAGAATTCATACCTGAGAATTTCTGATATTTACTCCCACACACACCCATCTGTGACGGTGAATTTCACTTTTGTATTCAACACAAGAGAGAAGAACAAGATCAAAACAACAACAAGATCATTGTTCTCCATCTTCTACAGCTTAAGATCATTGTTCTAATAAGAAATAAGAAAAAAAAAAAATTGTTTCTTGTGTTGGGATTTCACATCAACCATTGTTTTATTTTAGCTGGTTACTGATAATTAAAGCTGAACATAAGCTATAATATTTTATTAAGATACAGTTTGATGTTTTTACTTAAAATTGGGTTGATTTTCTCGTACAAAACTTGCTTGACAGAAATTATTTTATTTATTTAAGTTTGAGATCTAAACTGTGAAGATTTGCGCCTGTATCAGTAAATAACGATAATGTGATACACATATATATGATCATTTACACCTGGGGAAAAAAAGGCAGTGTCGGGGTTTATTTACTCACTTTATTCTCACTTCAGTTACTCACTGCAGCTTTAAATCTTAAAACCAGCTTCCACCGCTAATGAACCCCCGTGAAGGCTGGTCCAGTAGATGCAGCTATAACATGTTTCTTCTCTTATTTCTACAGGCTACAGCAGCTCAAGTCATTAACCGGCAACATGTGCAACCAAAGAACAAAGAGATGAGATTTGAACTAGCTCGAGGAAAGTCAATTACTCTACTAAACTTTGTTTCAGTCTTCAGCCTGAAAGAACCTCCCGTCTTTCTTTCTTTTCTTTTTTTTTCTTCTTTTTTTTTTAAAAACTTCATCACTCTATAATCCCTCCTCCGGCCCTCCCTCTCCTTTACAACCAAGCCCACTTACATAAGAGCGCTGGAAGTGTTTTACAGCAGGACTCACTGCTGTGTGTGGAAACAGAGGGGCGGGCGTCTCAGCCTGTACACTGCCCATGGCCATCCCAGGAATGCATCCTCTCTGTGGGTCTGGGCCACAGCCAACCATGTGGCCTCCCAATGTCACCGAGGCGCTGAGACAGAACTGAGATGAAGTACTTTTTGAGGTTTCTGGTCCCCTCACCAAAAAACCCAAAAGGATGCATTTTGCTCCCACATGTTGGCCCTATACATGCTGAGGTCGTCTAATACGGCACTGTTTTATAGGTAGACACCACAACAGTGCGTGTAAGTATGGGATACTAAGTAAAAACTATGTGATAAGTCAAAAGTATAAGATAATGAGTCAGATTTATGAGAAACTAAGTCATAAGTATGAGATACTAAGTTGTAAGTATGAGATACTAAGTCATAAGTATGAGATACTAAGTCATAAATATGAGATTCTAAGTCATAAGTATGAGATACTAAGTTGTAAGTGTAAGATACTAAGTCATAAGTATGAGATACTAAGTCATAAATATGAGATTCTAAGTCATAAGTATGAGATTCTAAGTCATAAGTATGAGATACTAAGTCGTAAGTATGAGATTCTAAGTCAGAAGTATGAGATACTAAGTTGTAAGTGTAAGATACTAAGTCATAATTATGAGATACTAAGTCATAAGAATGATATACTAAGTCAGAATGATATACTAAGTCAGAATTATGATATACTAAGTCATAAGTATGAGATTCTAAGTCATAAGTATGAGATACTATGTCATAAGTATCAGATTCTAAGTCATAAGTATGAGATACTAAGTCGTAAGTGAAAGAAACTAAATCATAAGTATGAGATACTAAGTCATAATTACGAGATATTAAGTCATACGAATGCTATACTAGTCATAATTATGAGATATTAAGTCATACGAATGATATACTAGTCATAATTATGAGATAATAAGTCATAATTATGATATACTAAGTCATAAATATGAGCCAGTATGTCATAATTATGAGATACTAAGTCATAATTAAGTCAAAAGTATGACATACTAAGTCATACTCATTAGATATTAAGTCATAATTATGAGTTACTAAGTCATTTATAGGTAGAAACCACATCAGTGTGTGTTGCTCCAGGCCGACTCACAGCTCTCTGATCTAAATACAAATGGAGTTTCAGTCATTCATTCAGTATAATGAGTCCTGTATCAGGCGGCGTGTGGAGCGCTGGCAGGATTCATCCACATGACACACTTCTCCCCGCCGCACCTGACATAAAGTGGTTTAGCTAACACTACCCAACACCTTCTGTTAATCCTATTTCAAATTGCACTCTCAAGCATGAAATCCTCTCACAAGAGGAAAGAAATAGTCAGTGATACAGTGCAGAGGTGTTACAAAGATAATCTTCCCCCCGCCACTTTCCCCACACTGGCTTTCAGGCAACAAAAGCAGGCAGGTACAATTAAAGTGTTAGTTCAAGGTTTGCTTGGGTTTTTTTTTTTTTTTTTTTTTTTTTTTTATAATGTGTGGTTGTATGAGATACTGACGCACAATGCCCAATCCCATAATGCAACGCTGTTGACAGCAACCATCCTGAGACACTGCAAATATTATGGCTGCTCGCATCTACAGAAGGAATAAAAATGTTTAACCACTTAACAAAATAGTTGTCTTTAAAAGAAGACTTAAGTTTGTTAATCATTTACTCTTACCCAACCAAAGTCCATGAAGAAAATCCAGGTTTTAAGATTGCAGACACACAGGAACTCCTTATCTACTGCTGCCTCCTTTCTTAAGTTTATGTTACCAAAGTAAACCCGAACAAACTATTTCAAATCACAGAAGTCACAAAATACCACATTTGAATTTACAAATGCAGGCAGCAGTCCATCAGCAACTCCTGTAAACTGTTGTGTAAAATCGTTGAATTTCTCTATGGGCTTTGGTGCAGAGAGTGAGCCGCTTTGCAAAGCAACACAGAAACCATTGTTTAACAATTAAATAAAGCTGCAAACATGTGTTTTTTAAAGATATTATAGACTTAAAATAAGGGCAAATGTAGATTACGTGATGGCCTCAGACTCCAAATATTCCTCTAAACCAGGGCTCTGAAACTCAATTGACCTGAGGACCAATGAATGTCTAATCTGACGCACACGAGACCTCTGCTTTAAGCACAGGTCGTTTCAGTGAAATTGGGTTTTGAGTGAAATAAAAAGGGCAGCAGTGTCTCAGTGTGTCAGCACATATGGTGTGATTTGACCCGCTCCTTTAACGGTGGTTGCAGAAAGTTAATCATGTGAACTCTTGCAGGCCTTGTGGTCAGCTGACCCAGCACTGATCCCAGAAATCAGGCATGGGTCTGAACAGCTTCTTTTTTTTCTTTTTTTTTTTTACTGCTACATGGCCCGTGTTTGACCGTCAGGACTAAGAGTTCACAGGGAGCAGCAGCATGAACGCGGCCTCCAGCCTCGAAGACAAATTAGGCCGAGCTTCAGACCTCAGGCCCGACCCTGGAAATGGAAGTAGAGGAAAAATGTAGTCACTTTGTAGCAGCTGTTCTGGAGCTTTCAGGTAAATCACAGTCTGTTTTCATAAAATCATGACGTGATATTTTTGAATTTTGGTCTCTCACACACGCACAAACTGTGGCTTAAGTCTCTAAAAATGCAGGATATATTTCCCTTCTATTACTTTTCGAAACACACATGTTTATTTACTTAAGTTTAATAACTGTTACTAATTCATGATTTATGTCTTAGGTCAGGTCTTGATATTGTGCCCCGTTAACTACGCTGGTTTCCATCGGGTTGGCAGGACCCTGTGCTCTGTCACAAACGTGATGACACATTGTAAAAATCAATAGAAACCATAGAAATATCTTTGAGTCTTTCATCCATGTGACTAATGATTACTCCTTTCATTTTTTCCATGGGACAACAGTCATTTGTGTGATTGTGTGGAAGAATGTGTCTGCTGTTTGGAAAAAAAAGGGGCACCACTAAGTCAAAATGATGAGATTATTAGTATGATATACTGAGTCATAATTATGGATACTAAGTTGTAATTGTGTGAAGTCAAACGTATGAGATACAAAGTCAAACGTATGAGATACTAAGTCATAATTATGAGATACTGTCATAATTATGAGATAGTAAGTCGTAAGTATGAGATACTAAGTCGTAAGTATGAGATACTAAGTCAATTATGAGATACTAAGTCGTACGTATGAGCTACTTAATCGTAAGTATGAGATAATAAGTCAATTATGAGATACTAAGTCGTAAGTATGAGATACTAAGTCAATTATGAGATACTAAGTCGTAAGTATGAGCTACTAATTCGTAAGTATGAGATACCAGGTCGTAAGTATGAGATATTAAGTCGTAATTATGAGATACCAGGTCGTAAGTATGAGATATTAAGTCGTAATTATGAGATACTAAGTCGTAAGTATGAGATACTAAGTCGTAATTATGAGATACTAAGTCGTAATTATGAGATACTAAGTCGTAAGTATGAGGTACTAAGTCGTAATTATGAGATACTAAGTCGTAAGTATGAGATACTAAGTTGTAAGTATGAGATACTAAGTCGTAAGTATGAGATACTAAGTTGTAATTATGAGGTACTAAGTCTTAATTATGAGGTACTAAGTCTTAATTATAAGGTACTAAGTCGTAAGTATGAGATACTAAGTCGTAAGTATGAGATACTAAGTTATAAGTATGAGATACTACGTTGTAAGTGTGAGATACTAAGTCGTAAGTATGAGATACTAAGTATGAGATACTTAGTAGTAAGTATGAGATATTTAGTCATAATTATGAGATAATCACATACATTTTTGATGCATTAACTGATAATTATGATGGTATCGGATAATAATGACTAAGTTGTGCCTCCTCTGTTTCCACGTTGAGTCACTGGTCAAAGAAACACAGTCTCTGATTGTTTTCAAACTTTGGTTTTTTTCAATGAACACATGAAGACAGTTAGTCTCCTGGCCATCTCGCGTCCTTAAATGAAGCTAATGCTGGTGTTCTGGAGCGTTTTTTTTTTTCATGCCGTGAAACAACGCACATCTTTGTTTTTTATTCATTCTTGGCCAAAAAAAAACAAAAAAAAAAAAAACAATATTGAACAGTGACAAGAGAGCACTCTACTTGTAAACGAAAGCCCAGCACTGGCCCCAAAAACTCTTGTTTTCTATGCAGAGCTTGTACATTTGTGATGTAGAAAAGATGTCAGAAAGTCACTGAAAATAACTTTGGAGGCAGGGGCGGATGGTGGCCAGTGAGGGCGCCGCTGGCAGACAGGAGGCAGGAAGTGAAGGCAGGAGGCCTCCTGCCTGTGACAGGGGGTGGCAGGGTGGGTGTCACCAGGTACCATTCCCCCCTGTCTCCGTGCATCTCTGGAGATTCGGCTGGCTGATCAGGGACGACGGGACCGCTGCTCCCCACCTTCAGTCAGCTGTCACAGCAGCTTACAGCACAAGACTAAAATATGTGAGTCACACGGCGAACCAGGGCCAGACACACGTCGGCTACATGCTCCGGCGTTCAGTGGCGGAGGGCGACGTCTGACACCACCTGTTCGTGTGCGGCCCGGGCACACGTGGGCTGACGGGAAAATGATGTGGTGCTGAATTTAATTCCTCCATAATTCCCATTATGTCGGCGGTCACGGGTTAACACCAGGGAGTTAAAATGGAGGAATGAAAACACAACAACTTGGATTAGAGGGAGAGGAAGGGAAAAAAAAAAATGAAGGAGTTCACAGGGTCGTATATCATTAAGCAATTGAGAAAGTTAATTAGGCAGCTCTGATAATTATTGCCATGGCAACCTGAGCGCACTCATGCAGATTTGATTAACGAGGTTGCCATTTATCTGTGCTGCTGCTCACAGAGGGGCCTGTGCGGAGCTCGAGGGCCCCCTAAAGGTGGAGGACGTGAAATTTAATACCGTCTTCTCAGCCACACTTAAATTTCACTGAAGGAATATAAAACACAGGCTGTGGCTGATGTTTCAGGGGAAGCAACACTTTATTGTGTCGCAAAAGGAGTGAGTTCTCCCTTTAAAATAAAAGGCACGCGAAAATATTTGACAAAATGCCCAGTTATTGTGTTATTTTACAGTAAAAAAAACTGATAGCAATGTGATTTTGTCACATTTTCACATACAAATCCCAAGAACACCATACAGTACAGTAATCTTGCAGGTTTTTGCAGTAAAAATACTGTATTTCACTTTTATGTCGCAAATTTTATAGTATAGTACTGTGATTATACTAAACTATGACATTTTGGGGAATTTCTGGACAACATACTAACCTGTGACTTTTTTGTCAAATTGTGGACGAATTTTGATCAAAAATTTTGGTCAAAAACTGTCAAATTTTGGACGACATACTATACTATGACTTTTTTGTCAAATTTTGGATGACATGGTATAGTATGATGGGTCCAAAATTTGACAATTTTTTTGAAAACATTTTTTTTGTTCAAAATGTGACAAAAACGTTATACTATACTGTCGTCCAAAATTGGACAAAAATGTCGTACGATACTGTCTTCCAAAATTTGACAATTTTTGGGAAAAAAAAATGTTGGTTCAAAATTTGACAAGAACGTCATACTATACTGTCCAACATGTGACAATATTTCAGAAAAAAGAAAAATTGCGTCCAAAATTTGACAAAAACGTCATACTATACAATGTTGTCCAAAATTTGACAAAAATGTCATACTATACTATGTCGTCCAAAATTTTACAAAAACGTCATACAAATTTGACAAAAACAGCCGAAATAGCTCAGTTGGGAGAGCGTCAGACTGAAGATCTGAAGGTCCCTGGTTCAATCCCAGGTTTCGGCAGCACATGTCAGAGGGAGCACAATGTGTGCACTGTTTATATACAATGCATGATGATACACTGTTGAATAGAAAAAAAAGTGCGAAGTTGGACAGCTATGTTGACCAAAATCTTGGGGGGAAAAAAATTGAAAAAAATGTCATACTATATACTACGTCGTCCAAAATTTGACAAAAACGTCATACTATACAATGTTGTCCAAAATTTGACAAAAACGTCATACCATACTATGTTGTCCAAAATTTGACAAAAACGTCATAATATACAATGTCGTCCAAAATTTGACAAAAACGTCATACTTTACTATGTCGTCCAAAATTTGACAAAAACGTCATACTATACTGTCGTCCAAAATTTGACAAAAACGTCATACTATACTATACTGTCCAAAATGTGACAATATTTCAGAAAAAAGAAATTGCGTCCAAAATTTGACAAAAACGGCCGAAATAGCTCAGTTGGGAGAGCGTCAGACTGAAGATCTGAAGGTCCCTGGTTCAATCCCAGGTTTCGGCAGCACATGTCAGAGGGAGCACAATGTGTGTGCTGTTTATATACAATGCATGATGATACACTGTTGAATAGAAAAAAAAGCGCGAAGTTGGACAACTATGTTGACCAAAATTTGGGGGGAAAAAAAATTGACAAAAACGTCATACTATGTCGTCAAAAATTTGACAAAAACGTCATACTATACTATGTCGTCAAAAATTTGACAAAAACGTCATACTATACTATGTCGTCCAAATTTGACAAAAACGTCATACTATACAATATCGTCCAAATTTGAAAAAAACGTCATACTATACTATGTCGTCCAAATTTGACAAAAACGTCATACTATACTATGTCGTCAAAAATTTGACAAAAACATCATACTATACTATGTCGTCCAAATTTGACAAAAACGTCATACTATACTATGTCGTCCAAATTTGACAAAAAACGTCATACTATACTGTCGTCCAAAATTTGACAAAAACGTCATACTATACTATGTCGTCCAAATTTGACAAAAACGTCATACTATACTATGTTGTCCAAAATTTGACAAAAACGTCATACTATACTATGTCGTCCAAAATTTGACAAAAACGTCATACTATACTATGTCTTCCAAAATTTGACAAAAACGTCATACTATACTATGTGGTCAAAAATTGGACAAAAACATCATACTATATACTATGTGGTCCAAAATTTTAAAATTTTTTAAAAAAAAAATGTTTCAAAATATGACAAAAACGTCATACTATACTATGTCGTCCAAATTTTACAAAAACGTCATACTATACTATGTCGTCCAAATTTGACAAAAACGTCATACTATACTATGTCGTCAAAAATTTGACAAAAACGTCATACTATACTGTCGTCAAAAATTTGACAAAAACGTCATACTATACTATGTCGTCCAAATTTGACAAAAACGTCATACTATACTATGTCTTCCAAAATTTGACAAAAACGTCATACTATACTATGTGGTCAAAAATTGGACAAAAACATCATACTATATACTATGTGGTCCAAAATTTTAAAATTTTTTGAAAAAAAAATGTTTCAAAATATGACAAAAACGTCATACTATACTATGTCGTCCAAATTTTACAAAAACGTCATACTATACTATGTCGTCCAAATTTGACAAAAACGTCATACTATACTATGTCGTCAAAAATTTGACAAAAACGTCATACTATACTGTCGTCAAAAATTTGACAAAAACGTCATACTATACTATGTCGTCCAAATTTGACAAAAACGTCATACTATACTATGTCATCCAAAATTTGACAAAAACGTCATACTATACTATGTCGTCCAAATTTGACAAAAACGTCATACTATACTATGTCATCCAAAATTTGACAAAAACGTCATACTATACTATGTCTTCCAAAATTTGACAAAAACGTCATACTATACTATGTTGTCCAAAATTTGACAAAAACGTCATACTATACTATGTGGTCCAAAATTTGACAAAAACGTCATACTATACCATGTCGTCCAAAATTTGACAAAAACGTCATACTATACTATGTGGTCCAAAATTTGACAAAAACGTCATACTATACCATGTTATCCAAAATTTGACAAAAACGTCATACTATACTATGTCGTCCAAAATGTGACAATTTTTCAGAAAAAATAATCTGCTTCCAAAATTTGACCAAAACAGCCGAAATAGCTCAGTTGGGAGAGCGTCAGACTGAAGATCTGAATGTCCCTGGTTCAATCCCGGGTTTCAGCAGCACATGTCAGAGGGAGCACAATGTGTGCGCTGTTTATATACAATGCAGGATGATACGCTGTTGAATAGAAGAAAAAAGTGCGAAGTTGGACAAAATTGTCATACTTTGTTGACCAAATTTGGGTGCACAATTTGACAAAAACGTCATATTATACTATGTTCTCCAAAATGTGACAATTTTTCAGAAATAAAAAAAATGCGTCCAAAACTGACAAAAACAGCCGAAATAGCTCAGTTGGGAGAGCGTCAGACTGAAGATCTGAAGGTCCCTGGTTCCATCCCGGGTTTCGGCAGCACATGTCAGATGGTGCACAATGGGTGTATTGGTATATATACGAAAAACCAAGGTTCACATTATGATTGAAGCAGAACTTGATTGTCTTTTCTAATGAACTCGGAAAGTTTGGCTCTTTGTAGTTATTACAGACGATGGCAAATGACACTGGATGGCAGGACGTGCCATTAATGATGCCTGTTTTTGTTCTCTCTAAATCTAAATGAGTAAGTAAGTAAAAACTGAATTATTTTTAATAAAATAAATTTAAAAAACTATTTACATTATCTTGACTTGCATTACCAAACAGTAAGAATGTGGTAAAGCTTTCAAAACATTTGTAAAGTTACAAGTTCAAAGAGTTGGCCTTCTATTTGACTTTTTGTTGTTGTTTGTTTGTTGTTTTTCGATGTATGTATGCTTTTAACAAGTAAATAAAAAAATAATGCCAACAATTTGCATTGTATTATTGTTGGTGAAACCAACCATTAACGTATGTTAAAAGTTATGATAAAAGTTATGAAAGTTATAATATACAAACGCATTTAAGGACATTGAAAACAACAGAAGTAGAAGAATTTGTGGTAAAATAAGGTGAGGTTACTGTTGTGAGGTGTTAGTGAATGAGGACATCTGTGGAGCAGCAGCAGCACAGATCATAAAAAGCTGTCAACGTTTTTGACGTGGATGTTAACCATAGATCTCCAAAAACAGATTCAGATTCTGCAATTTGACAAGGTGATATAATTAAGTTTAAGAGGCAAATGATCATTTTAATCCAAACAGTCAACTGTAGACAAGTGAAGAATCTATAAATTTAGTGCTCTTGATGGCACTCGCATCAATAATCACAATTTATTCAGTGTTTGCAGGAAATGTTGCTGGTTCTACCCCTGAATCTGGAATCGCAACAAAATAAATGTAAAAGCATGGGCTGGTGGTGTACAAGTGCCCCGTCATTACCGTCTTCTCTTATACAAACAAACATCTACTCAACATACACATCCCAACCCTCTGTCCATGAATACTGACAGGTCCCAGTGTTCTTCATCTACTTCAGGTGCCCCTACTCAACATTAAATGTTGAGTAGGTACAGGTAAACAACAATGTTACTGTTTTTAGTGGTGCGTCATTAGTTTGACAACATCAGCAATGCAATAATAATTAGTATGACATTGAGGTCAACGACATAGTATAGTATGGCGTTTTGGTCACATTTTGGGCAGAAAAAAAATAAATCCAAAAAATTATCAGATTTTGGACGACATAGTATAGTATGATGTTTTTGTCTAATTTTGGACCCACATTTTTTTTTCAAAAAAATTGTCATATTTTGGATGAAATAGTGTAGTATTACATTGAGGTCGACAACATAGTATAGTATGGCGTTTTGGTCACGTTTTGGGCTAAAAAAAAATTTCCAAAAAATTATCAGATTTTGGACGACATAGTATAGTATGATGTTTTGTCAAATTTTGGACCAAAAGTTTTTTTTCAAAAAATGGTCAGAATTTGGATTAAATAGTGTAGTATTACATTGAGGTCAACGACAACGTATAGTATGGCGTTTTGGTCACGTTTTGGGCTAAAAAAATAATTTCCCAAAAAATATCAGATTTTGGACGACATAGTATAGTATGATGTTTTTGTCAAATTTTGGACCCAATTTTTTTTTCCAAGAAAATGGTCAGATTTTGGATGAAATAGTGTAGTATTACATTGAGGTCAACGACAATGTATAGTATGGCGTTTTGGTCATGTTTTGGGCTAAAAAAATAATTTCCAAAAAATTATCAGATTTTGGACGACATAGTATAGTATGATGTTTTGTCAAATTTTGGACCAAAAGTTTTTTTCAAAAAATGGTCAGAATTTGGATGAAATAGTGTAGTATAGTATAGGACGACATAGTATAGTATGTCGTTTTTGTCCAATTTTGGACCAAATTTTTTCTCCAAAAATGGTCACATTTTGGAGACATAGTATAGTTTGACATACTACATAGTAAAGTATGACATTTTTGTCGAGTTTTGGACCAAAAAAACGTTTTTCAAAAAAATTGTCCCATTTTGGACGACATAGTATAGTATGTCGTTTTTGTCTAATTTTGGACCAAATTTTTTTTTCCAAGAAAATGATCAGATTTTGGATGAAATAGTGTAGTTTTACATTGAGGTCAACGACAATGTATAGTATGGCGTTTTGGTCATGTTTTGGGCTAAAAAAATAATTTCCAAAAAATTATCAGATTTTGGACGACATAGTATAGTATGATGTTTTTGTCAAATTTTGGACCCAATTTTTTTTTCCAAGAAAATGGTCAGATTTTGGATGAAATAGTGTAGTATTACATTGAGGTCAACGACAATGTATAGTATGGCGTTTTGGTCATTTTTTGGGCTAAAAAAATAATTTCCAAAAAATTATCAGATTTTGGACGACATAGTATAGTATGATGTTTTGTCAAATTTTGGACCAAAAGTTTTTTTCAAAAAATGGTCAGAATTTGGATGAAATAGTGTAGTATAGTATAGGACGACATAGTATAGTATGTCGTTTTTGTCCAATTTTGGACCAAATTTTTTTCTCCAAAAATGGTCACATTTTGGAGACATAGTATAGTTTGACATACTACATAGTAAAGTATGACATTTTTGTCGAGTTTTGGACCAAAAAACGTTTTTCAAAAAAATTGTCCCATTTTGGACGACATAGTATAGTATGTCGTTTTTGTCCAATTTTGGACCAAATCTTTTTCTCCAAAAATGGTCACATTTTGGAGACATAGTATAGTGTGACATACTGCATAGTATAGTATGACGTTTTTGTCAAGTTTTGGACCAAAAAAACGTTTTTCAAAAAAATGGTCAGATTTTGGACCACATAGTATAGTATGTCGTTTTTGTCCAATTTTGAACCAAATTTTTTTTCTCTAAAAATGGTCACATTTTGGAGACATAGTATAGTGTGACATACTACATAGTATAGTATGACGTTTTTGTCAAGTTTTGGACCAAAAAAACGTTTTTCAAAAAAATGGTCAGATTTTGGACGACATAGTATAGTATGTCGTTTTTGTCCAAATTTTGGACCAAATTCTTTTTTCTCTAAAAATGGTCACATTTTGGAGACATAGTATAGTGTGACATACTGCATAGTATAGTATGACGTTTTTGTCAAGTTTTGGACCAAAAAAACGTTTTTCAAAAAAATTGTCCCATTTTGGACGACATAGTATAGTATGTCGTTTTTGTCAAATTTTGGACCAAATATTTTTCTCCAGAAATGGTCACATTTTGGAGACATAGTATAGTATGACGTACTACATAGTATAGTATGACGTTTTTGTCAAGTTTTGGACCAAAAAAACGTTTTTCCAAAAAATGGTCAGATTTTGGACGACATAGTATAGTATGTCGTTTTTGTCCAATTTTGGACCAAACTTTTTTTCTCCAAAAATGGTCACATTTTGGATACATAGTATAGTATGACGTACTACATAGTATAGTATGACGTTTTTGTCAAGTTTTGGACCAAAAAAACGTTTTTCAAAAAAATGGTCAGATTTTGGACGACATAGTATAGTATGTCGTTTTTGTCCAATTTTGGACCAAATTCTTTTTTCTCTAAAAATGGTCACATTTTGGAGACATAGTATAGTGTGACATACTGCATAGTATAGTATGACGTTTTTGTCAAGTTTTGGACGAAAAAAACGTTTTTCAAAAAAATGGTCAGATTTTGGACGACATAGTATAGTATGTCGTTTTTGTCCAATTTTGGACCAAATTCTTTTTTCTCTAAAAATGGTCACATTTTGGAGACATAGTATAGTGTGACATACTACATAGTATAGTATGACGTTTTTGTCAAGTTTTTGACCAAAAAAACGTTTTTCAAAAAAATGGTCAGATTTTGGACGACATAGTATAGTATGTCGTTTTTGTCCAATTTTGGACCAAATTCTTTTTTCTCTAAAAATGGTCACATTTTGGAGACATAGTATAGTGTGACATACTGCATAGTATAGTATGACGTTTTTGTCAAGTTTTGGACCAAAAAAACGTTTTTCAAAAAAATGGTCAGATTTTGGACGACATAGTATAGTATGTCGTTTTTGTCCAATTTTGGACCAAATCTTTTTTTTTCTAAAAATGGTCACATTTTGGAGACATAGTATAGTGTGACATACTACATAGTATAGTATGACGTTTTTGTCAAGTTTTGGACCAAAAAAACGTTTTTCAAAAAAATGGTCAGATTTTGGACGACATAGTATAGTATGTCGTTTTTGTCCAAATTTTGGACCAAATTCTTTTTTCTCTAAAAATGGTCACATTTTGGAGACATAGTATAGTATGACGTTTTTGTCAAGTTTTGGACCAAAAAAACGTTTTTCAAAAAAATTGTCCCATTTTGGACGACATAGTATAGTATGTCGTTTTGTCAAATTTTGGACCAAATGTTTTTCTCCAAAAATGGTCACATTTTGGAGACATAGTATAGTGTGACATACTGCATAGTATAGTATGACGTTTTTGTCAAGTTTTGGACCAAAAAAACGTTTTTCAAAAAAATGGTCAGATTTTGGACCACATAGTATAGTATGTCGTTTTTGTCCAATTTTGAACCAAATTTTTTTTCTCTAAAAATGGTCACATTTTGGAGACATAGTATAGTGTGACATACTACATAGTATAGTATGACGTTTTTGTCAAGTTTTGGACCAAAAAAACGTTTTTCAAAAAAATGGTCAGATTTTGGACGACATAGTATAGTATGTCGTTTTTGTCCAAATTTTGGACCAAATTCTTTTTTCTCTAAAAATGGTCACATTTTGGAGACATAGTATAGTGTGACATACTGCATAGTATAGTATGACGTTTTTGTCAAGTTTTGGACCAAAAAAACGTTTTTCAAAAAAATTGTCCCATTTTGGACGACATAGTATAGTATGTCGTTTTTGTCAAATTTTGGACCAAATATTTTTCTCCAGAAATGGTCACATTTTGGAGACATAGTATAGTGTGACGTACTACATAGTATAGTATGACGTTTTTGTCAAGTTTTGGACCAAAAAAACGTTTTTCCAAAAAATGGTCAGATTTTGGACGACATAGTATAGTATGTCGTTTTTGTCAAATTTTGGACCAAACTTTTTTTCTCCAAAAATGGTCACATTTTGGATACTTAGTATAGTATGACGTACTACATAGTATAGTATGACGTTTTTGTCAAGTTTTGGACCAAAAAAACGTTTTTCAAAAAAATGGTCAGATTTTGGACGACATAGTATAGTATGTCGTTTTTGTCCAATTTTGGACCAAATTCTTTTTTCTCTAAAAATGGTCACATTTTGGAGACATAGTATAGTGTGACATACTGCATAGTATAGTATGACGTTTTTGTCAAGTTTTGGACGAAAAAAACGTTTTTCAAAAAAATGGTCAGATTTTGGACGACATAGTATAGTATGTCGTTTTTGTCCAATTTTGGACCAAATTTTTTTTCTCTAAAAATGGTCACATTTTGGAGACATAGTATAGTGTGACATACTACATAGTATAGTATGACGTTTTTGTCAAGTTTTTGACCAAAAAAACGTTTTTCAAAAAAATGGTCAGATTTTGGACGACATAGTATAGTATGTCGTTTTTGTCCAATTTTGGACCAAATTCTTTTTTCTCTAAAAATGGTCACATTTTGGAGACATAGTATAGTGTGACATACTGCATAGTATAGTATGACGTTTTTGTCAAGTTTTGGACCAAAAAAACGTTTTTCAAAAAAATGGTCAGATTTTGGACGACATAGTATAGTATGTCGTTTTTGTCCAATTTTGGACCAAATCTTTTTTTTTCTAAAAATGGTCACATTTTGGAGACATAGTATAGTGTGACATACTACATAGTATAGTATGACGTTTTTGTCAAGTTTTGGACCAAAAAAAACGTTTTTCAAAAAAATGGTCAGATTTTGGACGACATAGTATAGTATGTCGTTTTTGTCCAAATTTTGGACCAAATTCTTTTTTCTCTAAAAATGGTCACATTTTGGAGACATAGTATAGTATGACGTTTTTGTCAAGTTTTGGACCAAAAAAACGTTTTTCAAAAAAATTGTCCCATTTTGGACGACATAGTATAGTATGTCGTTTTTGTCAAATTTTGGACCAAATGTTTTTCTCCAAAAATGGTCACATTTTGGAGACATAGTATAGTGTGACATACTGCATAGTATAGTATGACGTTTTTGTCAAGTTTTGGACCAAAAAAACGTTTTTCAAAAAAATGGTCAGATTTTGGACCACATAGTATAGTATGTCGTTTTTGTCCAATTTTGAACCAAATTTTTTTTCTCTAAAAATGGTCACATTTTGGAGACATAGTATAGTGTGACATACTACATAGTATAGTATGACGTTTTTGTCAAGTTTTGGACCAAAAAAACGTTTTTCAAAAAAATGGTCAGATTTTGGACGACATAGTATAGTATGTCGTTTTTGTCCAAATTTTGGACCAAATTCTTTTTTCTCTAAAAATGGTCACATTTTGGAGACATAGTATAGTGTGACATACTGCATAGTATAGTATGACGTTTTTGTCAAGTTTTGGACCAAAAAAACGTTTTTCAAAAAAATTGTCCCATTTTGGACGACATAGTATAGTATGTCGTTTTTGTCAAATTTTGGACCAAATATTTTTCTCCAGAAATGGTCACATTTTGGAGACATAGTATAGTATGACGTACTACATAGTATAGTATGACGTGTTTGTCAAGTTTTGGACCAAAAAAACGTTTTTCCAAAAAATGGTCAGATTTTGGACGACATAGTATAGTATGTCGTTTTTGTCAAATTTTGGACCAAACTTTTTTTCTCCAAAAATGGTCACATTTTGGATACATAGTATAGTATGACGTACTACATAGTATAGTATGACGTTTTTGTCAAGTTTTGGACCAAAAAAACGTTTTTCAAAAAAATGGTCAGATTTTGGACGACATAGTATAGTATGTCGTTTTTGTCCAATTTTGGACCAAATTTTTTTTCTCTAAAAATGGTCACATTTTGGAGACATAGTATAGTGTGACATACTACATAGTATAGTATGACGTTTTTGTCAAGTTTTGGACCAAAAAAACGTTTTTCAAAAAAATGGTCAGATTTTGGACGACATAGTATAGTATGTCGTTTTTGTCCAATTTTGGACCAAATTCTTTTTTCTCTAAAAATGGTCACATTTTGGAGACATAGTATAGTGTGACATACTGCATAGTATAGTATGACGTTTTTGTCAAGTTTTGGACCAAAAAAACGTTTTTCAAAAAAATGGTCAGATTTTGGACGACATAGTATAGTATGTCGTTTTTGTCCAATTTTGGACCAAATTTTTTTTCTCTAAAAATGGTCACATTTTGGAGACATAGTATAGTGTGACATACTACATAGTATAGTATGACGTTTTTGTCAAGTTTTGGACCAAAAAAACGTTTTTCAAAAAAATGGTCAGATTTTGGACGACATAGTATAGTATGTCGTTTTTGTCCAAATTTTGGACCAAATTCTTTTTTCTCTAAAAATGGTCACATTTTGGAGACATAGTATAGTGTGACATACTGCATAGTATAGTATGACGTTTTTGTCAAGTTTTGGACCAAAAAAACGTTTTTCAAAAAAATGGTCAGATTTTGGACGACATAGTATAGTATGTCGTTTTTGTCCAATTTTGGACCAAATTCTTTTTTCTCTAAAAATGGTCACTTTTTTAGAGACATAGTATAGTGTGACATACTGCATAGTATAGTATGACGTTTTTGTCAAGTTTTGAACCAAAAAAACGTTTTTCAAAAAAATTGTCCCATTTTGGACGACATAGTATAGTATGTCGTTTTTGTCAAATTTTGGACCAAATTCTTTTTTCTCTAAAAATGGTCACATTTTGGAGACATAGTATAGTATGACGTACTACATAGTATAGTATGACGTTTTTGTCAAGTTTTGGACCAAAAAAATGTTTTTCAAAAAAATGGTCAGATTTTGGACGACATAGTGTAGTATGTCGTTTTTGTCAAATTTTGGACCAAATTTTTTTCTCCAAAAATGGTCACATTTTGGATACATAGTATAGTATGACGTACTACATAGTATAGTATGACGTTTTTGTCAAGTTTTGGACCAAAAAACGTTTTTCAAAAAAATGGTCAGATTTTGGACGACAGTATAGTATGTCGTTTTTGTCCAATTTTGGACCAAATTCTTTTTTCTCCAAAAATGGTCACATTTTGGAGACATAGTAAAGTGTGACATACTGCATAGTATAGTATGACGTTTTTGTCAAGTTTTGGACCAAAAAAACGTTTTTCAAAAAAATGGTCAGATTTTGGACGACATAGTATAGTATGTCGTTTTTGTCCAATTTTGGACCAAATTTTTTTTCTCTAAAAATGGTCACATTTTGGAGACATAGTATAGTGTGACATACTACATAGTATAGTATGACGTTTTTGTCAAGTTTTTGACCAAAAAAACGTTTTTCAAAAAAATGGTCAGATTTTGGACGACATAGTATAGTATGTCGTTTTTGTCCAATTTTGGACCAAATTCTTTTTTCTCTAAAAATGGTCACATTTTGGAGACATAGTATAGTGTGACATACTGCATAGTATAGTATGACGTTTTTGTCAAGTTTTGGACCAAAAAAAGTTTTTCAAAAAAATTGTCCCATTTTGGACGACATAGTATAGTATGTCGTTTTTGTCCAATTTTGGACCAAATTTTTTTTCTCTAAAAATGGTCACATTTTGGAGACATAGTATAGTGTGACATACTACATAGTATAGTATGACGTTTTTGTCAAGTTTTGGACCAAAAAAACGTTTTTCAAAAAAATGGTCAGATTTTGGACGACATAGTATAGTATGTCGTTTTTGTCCAATTTTGGACCAAATTCTTTTTTCTCTAAAAATGGTCACATTTTGGAGACATAGTATAGTGTGACATACTGCATAGTATAGTATGACGTTTTTGTCAAGTTTTGGACCAAAAAAACGTTTTTCAAAAAAATGGTCAGATTTTGGACGACATAGTATAGTATGTCGTTTTTGTCCAATTTTGGACCAAATTTTTTTTCTCTAAAAATGGTCACATTTTGGAGACATAGTATAGTGTGACATACTACATAGTATAGTATGACGTTTTTGTCAAGTTTTGGACCAAAAAAACGTTTTTCAAAAAAATGGTCAGATTTTGGACGACATAGTATAGTATGTCGTTTTTGTCCAAATTTTGGACCAAATTCTTTTTTCTCTAAAAATGGTCACATTTTGGAGACATAGTATAGTGTGACATACTGCATAGTATAGTATGACGTTTTTGTCAAGTTTTGGACCAAAAAAACGTTTTTCAAAAAAATGGTCAGATTTTGGACGACATAGTATAGTATGTCGTTTTTGTCCAATTTTGGACCAAATTCTTTTTTCTCTAAAAATGGTCACATTTTGGAGACATAGTATAGTGTGACATACTGCATAGTATAGTATGACGTTTTTGTCAAGTTTTGGACCAAAAAAACGTTTTTCAAAAAAATGGTCAGATTTTGGACGACATATGTCGTTTTTGTCCAATTTTGGACCAAATATTTTTCTCCAAAAATGGTCACATTTTGGAGACATAGTATAGTGTGACGTACTACATAGTATAGTATGACGTTTTTGTCAAGTTTTGGACCAAAAAAACGTTTTTCAAAAAAATGGTCAGATTTTGGACGACATAGTATAGTATGTCGTTTTTGTCAAATTTTGGACCAAATCTTTTTTCTCCAAAAATGGTCACATTTTGGATACATAGTATAGTATGACGTACTACATAGTATAGTATGACGTTTTTGTCAAGTTTTGGACCAAAAAAACGTTTTTCAAAAAACTGGTCAGATTTTGGACGACATAGTATAGTATGTCGTTTTTGTCCAATTTTGGACCAAAGTTTTTTTTCTCTAAAAATGGTCACATTTTGGAGACATAGTATAGTGTGACATACTACATAGTATCGTATGACGTTTTTGTCAAGTTTTGGACCAAAAAAACGTTTTTCAAAAAACTGGTCAGATTTTGGACGACATAGTATAGTATGTCGTTTTTGTCCAAATTTTGGACCAAATTCTTTTTTCTCTAAAAATGGTCACATTTTGGAGACATAGTATAGTGTGACATACTGCATAGTATAGTATGACGTTTTTGTCAAGTTTTGGACCAAAAAAAGTTTTTCAAAAAAATTGTCCCATTTTGGACGACATAGTATAGTATGTCGTTTTTGTCAAATTTTGGACCAAATTTTTTTCTCCAACAATGGTCACATATTGGATACATAGTATAGTATGACGTACTACATAGTATAGTATGACGTTTTTGTCAAGTTTTGGACCAAAAATACGTTTTTCAAAAAAATGGTCAGATTTTGGACGACATAGTATAGTATGTCGTTTTTGTCCAATTTTGGACCAAATTTTTTTCTCCAAAAATGGTCACATTTTGGATACATAGTATAGTATGACGTAATACATAGTATAGTATGACGTTTTTGTCAAGTTTTGGACCAAAAAAAACGTTTTTCAAAAAATGGTCAGATTTTGGACGACATAGTATAGTATGTCGTTTTTGTCCAATTTTGGACCAAATTCTTTTTTCTCTAAAAATGGTCACATTTTGGAGACATAGTATAGTGTGACATACTGCATAGTATAGTATGACGTTTTTGTCAAGTTTTTGACCAAAAAAACTTTTTCAAAAAAATTGTCCCATTTTGGACGACATAGTATAGTATGTGGTTTTTGTCAAATTTTGGACCAAATTTTTTTCTCCAAAAATGGTCACATTTTGGATACATAGTATAGTATGACGTACTGCATAGTATAGTATGACGTTTTTGTCAAGTTTTGGACCAAAAAAACGTTTTTCAAACAAATGGTCAGATTTTGGACGACATAGTATAGTATGTCGTTTTTGTCCCATTTTGGACCAAATTCTTTTTTCTCTAAAAATGGTCACATTTTGGAGACATAGTATAGTGTGACATACTGCATAGTATAGTATGACGTTTTTGTCAAATTTTGGACCAAAAAAACGTTTTTCAAAAAAATTGTCCCATTTTGGACGACATAGTATAGTATGTCGTTTTTGTCAAATTTTGGACCAAATTTTTTTCTCCAAAAATGGTCACATTTTGGATACATAGTATAGTATGACGTACTACATAGTATAGTATGACGTTTTTGTCAAGTTTTGGACCAAAAAAACGTTTTTTAAAAAAATGGTCAGATTTTGGACGACATAGTATAGTATGTCGTTTTTGTCAAATTTTGGACCAAATTTTTTTCTCCAAAAATGGTCACATTTTGGATACATAGTATAGTATGACGTACTACATAGTATAGTATGACGTTTTTGTCAAGTTTTGGACCAAAAAAACGTTTTTCAAAAAAATGGTCAGATTTTGGAGGACATAGTATAGTATGTCGGTTTTGTCCAATTTTGGACCAAATTCTTTTTTCTCTAAAAATGGTCACATTTTGGAGACATAGTATAGTGTGACATACTGCATAGTATAGTATGACGTTTTTGTCAAATTTTGGACCAAAAAAACGTTTTTCAAAAAAATTGTCCCATTTTGGACGACATAGTATAGTATGTCGTTTTTGTCAAATTTTGGACCAAATTTTTTTCTCCAAAAATGGTCACATTTTGGATACATAGTATAGTATGACGTACTACATAGTATAGTATGACGTTTTTGTCAAGTTTTGGACCAAAAAAACGTTTTTCAAAAAAATGGTCAGATTTTGGACGACATAGTATAGTATGTCGTTTTTGTCAAATTTTGGACCAAATTTTTTTCTCCAAAAATGGTCACATTTTGGATACATAGTATAGTATGACGTACTACATAGTATAGTATGACGTTTTTGTCAAGTTTTGGACCAAAAAAACGTTTTTCAAAAAATGGTCAGATTTTGGACGACATAGTATAGTATGTCGGTTTTGTCCAATTTTGGACCAAATTTTTTTTCTCTAAAAATGGTCACATTTTGGAGACATAGTATAGTGTGACATACTGCATAGTATAGTATGACGTTTTTGTCAAGTTTTGGACCAAAAAAACGTTTTTCAAAAAAATTGTCCCATTTTGGACGACATAGTATAGTATGTCGTTTTTGTCAAATTTTGGACCAAATTTTTTTTCTCTAAAAATGGTCACATTTTGGAGACATAGTATAGTGTGACATACTACATAGTATAGTATGACGTTTTTGTCAAGTTTTGGACCAAAAAAACGTTTTTCAAAAAAATGGTCAGATTTTGGACGACATAGTATAGTATGTCGTTTTTGTCCAAATTTTGGACCAAATTCTTTTTTCTCTAAAAATGGTCACATTTTGGAGACATAGTATAGTGTGACATACTGCATAGTATAGTATGACGTTTTTGTCAAGTTTTGGACCAAAAAAACGTTTTTCAAAAAATGGTCAGATTTTGGACGACATAGTATAGTATGTCGTTTTTGTCCAATTTTGGACCAAATTCTTTTTTCTCTAAAAATGGTCACATTTTGGAGACATAGTATAGTGTGACATACTGCATAGTATAGTATGACGTTTTTGTCAAGTTTTGGACCAAAAAAACGTTTTTCAAAAAAATGGTCAGATTTTGGACGACATAGTATAGTATGTCGTTTTTGTCCAATTTTGGACCAAATATTTTTCTCCAAAAATGGTCACATTTTGGAGACATAGTATAGTATGACGTACTACATAGTATAGTATGACGTTTTTGTCAAGTTTTGGACCAAAAAAACGTTTTTCAAAAAAATGGTCAGATTTTGGACGACATAGTATAGTATGTCGTTTTTGTCAAATTTTGGACCAAATCTTTTTTCTCCAAAAATGGTCACATTTTGGATACATAGTATAGTATGACGTACTACATAGTATAGTATGACGTTTTTGTCAAGTTTTGGACCAAAAAAACGTTTTTCAAAAAACTGGTCAGATTTTGGACGACATAGTATAGTATGTCGTTTTTGTCCAATTTTGGACCAAATTCTTTTTTCTCTAAAAATGGTCACATTTTGGAGACATAGTATAGTGTGACATACTGCATAGTATAGTATGACGTTTTTGTCAAGTTTTTGACCAAAAAAACGTTTTTCAAAAAAATGGTCAGATTTTGGACGACATAGTATAGTATGTCATTTTTGTCCAATTTTGGACCAAATTATTTTTTCTCTAAAAATGGTCACATTTTGGAGACATAGTATAGTGTGACATACTGCATAGTATAGTATGACGTTTTTGTCAAGTTTTGGACCAAAAAAACGTTTTTCAAAAAAATGGTCAGATTTTGGACGACATAGTATAGTATGTCATTTTTGTCCACTTTTGGACCAAATTCTTTTTTCTCTAAAAATGGTCACATTTTGGAGACATAGTATAGTGTGACATACTACATAGTATAGTATGACGTTTTTGTCAAGTTTTGGACCAAAAAAACGTTTTTCAAAATACTGGTCAGATTTTGGACGACATAGTATAGTATGTCGTTTTTGTCCAATTTTGGACCAAATACTTTTTTCTCTAAAAATGGTCACATTTTGGAGACATAGTACAGTGTGACATACTGCATAGTATAGTATGACGTTTTTGTCAAATTTTGGACCAAAAAAACGTTTTTCAAAAAAATTGTCCCATTTTGGACGACATAGTATAGTATGTCGTTTTTGTCAAATTTTGGACTAAATATTTTTCTCCAAAAATGGTCACATTTTGGAGACATAGTATAGTATGACGTACTACATAGTATAGTATGACGTTTTTGTCAAGTTTTGGACCAAAAAAACGTTTTTCAAAAAAATGGTCAGATTTTGGACGACATAGTATAGTATGTCGGTTTTGTCCAATTTTGGACCAAATTTTTTTCTCCAAAAATGGTCACATTTTGGATACATAGTATAGTATGACGTACTACATAGTATAGTATGACGTTTTTGTCAAGTTTTGGACCAAAAAAACGTTTTTCAAAAAACTGGTCAGATTTTGGACGACATAGTATAGTATGTCGGTTTTGTCCAATTTTGGACCAAATTTTTTTTCTCTAAAAATGGTCACATTTTGGAGACATAGTATAGTGTGACATACTGCATCGTATAGTATGACGTTTTTGTCAAGTTTTGGACCAAAAAAACGTTTTTCAAAAAAATTGTCCCATTTTGGACGACATAGTATAGTATGTCGTTTTTGTCAAATTTTGGACCAAATTTTTTTCTCCAAAAATGGTCACATTTTGGATACATATTATAGTATGACGTACTACATAGTATAGTATGACGTTTTTGTCAAGTTTTGGACCAAAAAAACGTTTTTCAAAAAACTGGTCAGATTTTGGACGACATAGTATAGTATGTCGGTTTTGTCCAATTTTGGACCAAATTTTTTTTCTCTAAAAATGGTCACATTTTGGAGACATAGTATAGTGTGACATACTGCATCGTATAGTATGACGTTTTTGTCAAGTTTTGGACCAAAAAAACGTTTTTCAAAAAAATTGTCCCATTTTGGACGACATAGTATAGTATGTCGGTTTTGTCCAATTTTGGACCAAATTTTTTTCTCCAAAAATGGTCACATTTTGGATACATAGTATAGTATGACGTACTACATAGTATAGTATGACGTTTTTGTCAAGTTTTGGACCAAAAAAACGTTTTTCAAAAAACTGGTCAGATTTTGGACGACATAGTATAGTATGTCGGTTTTGTCCAATTTTGGACCAAATTTTTTTTCTCTAAAAATGGTCACATTTTGGAGACATAGTATAGTGTGACATACTGCATCGTATAGTATGACGTTTTTGTCAAGTTTTGGACCAAAAAAACGTTTTTCAAAAAAATTGTCCCATTTTGGACGACATAGTATAGTATGTCGTTTTTGTCAAATTTTGGACCAAATTTTTTTCTCCAAAAATGGTCACATTTTGGATACATAGTATAGTATGACGTACTACATAGTATAGTATGACGTTTTTGTCAAGTTTTGGACCAAAAAAACGTTTTTTAAAAAAATGGTCAGATTTTGGACGACATAGTATAGTATGTCGTTTTTGTCCAATTTTGGACCAAATTTTTTTCTCCAAAAATGGTCACATTTTGGATACATAGTATAGTGTGACATACTGCATAGTATAGTATGACGTTTTTGTCAAGTTTTGGACCAAAAAAACGTTTTTCAAAAAAATGGTCAGATTTTGGACGACATAGTATAGTATGTCATTTTTGTCCACTTTTGGACCAAATTCTTTTTTCTCTAAAAATGGTCACATTTTGGAGACATAGTATAGTGTGACATACTACATAGTATAGTATGACGTTTTTGTCAAGTTTTGGACCAAAAAAACGTTTTTCAAAATACTGGTCAGATTTTGGACGACATAGTATAGTATGTCGTTTTTGTCCAATTTTGGACCAAATACTTTTTTCTCTAAAAATGGTCACATTTTGGAGACATAGTACAGTGTGACATACTGCATAGTATAGTATGACGTTTTTGTCAAATTTTGGACCAAAAAAACGTTTTTCAAAAAAATTGTCCCATTTTGGACGACATAGTATAGTATGTCGTTTTTGTCAAATTTTGGACTAAATATTTTTCTCCAAAAATGGTCACATTTTGGAGACATAGTATAGCATGACGTACTACATAGTATAGTATGACGTTTTTGTCAAGTTTTGGACCAAAAAAACGTTTTTCAAAAAAATGGTCAGATTTTGGACGACATAGTATAGTATGTCGGTTTTGTCCAATTTTGGACCAAATTTTTTTCTCCAAAAATGGTCACATTTTGGATACATAGTATAGTATGACGTACTACATAGTATAGTATGACGTTTTTGTCAAGTTTTGGACCAAAAAAACGTTTTTCAAAAAACTGGTCAGATTTTGGACGACATAGTATAGTATGTCGGTTTTGTCCAATTTTGGACCAAATTTTTTTTCTCTAAAAATGGTCACATTTTGGAGACATAGTATAGTGTGACATACTGCATCGTATAGTATGACGTTTTTGTCAAGTTTTGGACCAAAAAAACGTTTTTCAAAAAAATTGTCCCATTTTGGACGACATAGTATAGTATGTCGTTTTTGTCAAATTTTGGACCAAATTTTTTTCTCCAAAAATGGTCACATTTTGGATACATATTATAGTATGACGTACTACATAGTATAGTATGACGTTTTTGTCAAGTTTTGGACCAAAAAAACGTTTTTCAAAAAACTGGTCAGATTTTGGACGACATAGTATAGTATGTCGGTTTTGTCCAATTTTGGACCAAATTTTTTTTCTCTAAAAATTGTCACATTTTGGAGACATAGTATAGTGTGACATACTGCATCGTATAGTATGACGTTTTTGTCAAGTTTTGGACCAAAAAAACGTTTTTCAAAAAAATTGTCCCATTTTGGACGACATAGTATAGTATGTCGGTTTTGTCCAATTTTGGACCAAATTTTTTTCTCCAAAAATGGTCACATTTTGGATACATAGTATAGTATGACGTACTACATAGTATAGTATGACGTTTTTGTCAAGTTTTGGACCAAAAAAACGTTTTTCAAAAAAATGGTCAGATTTTGGACGACATAGTATAGTATGTCGTTTTTGTCCAATTTTGGACCAAATTTTTTTTCTCTAAAAATGGTCACATTTTGGAGACATAGTATAGTGTGACATACTGCATCGTATAGTATGACGTTTTTGTCAAGTTTTGGACCAAAAAAACGTTTTTCAAAAAAATTGTCCCATTTTGGACGACATAGTATAGTATGTCGTTTTTGTCAAATTTTGGACCAAATTTTTTTCTCCAAAAATGGTCACATTTTGGATACATATTATAGTATGACGTACTACATAGTATAGTATGACGTTTTTGTCAAGTTTTGGACCAAAAAAACGTTTTTCAAAAAACTGGTCAGATTTTGGACGACATAGTATAGTATGTCGGTTTTGTCCAATTTTGGACCAAATTTTTTTTCTCTAAAAATGGTCACATTTTGGAGACATAGTATAGTGTGACATACTGCATCGTATAGTATGACGTTTTTGTCAAGTTTTGGACCAAAAAAACGTTTTTCAAAAAAATTGTCCCATTTTGGACGACATAGTATAGTATGTCGGTTTTGTCCAATTTTGGACCAAATTTTTTTCTCCAAAAATGGTCACATTTTGGATACATAGTATAGTATGACGTACTACATAGTATAGTATGACGTTTTTGTCAAGTTTTGGACCAAAAAAACGTTTTTCAAAAAACTGGTCAGATTTTGGACGACATAGTATAGTATGTCGGTTTTGTCCAATTTTGGACCAAATTTTTTTTCTCTAAAAATGGTCACATTTTGGAGACATAGTATAGTGTGACATACTGCATCGTATAGTATGACGTTTTTGTCAAGTTTTGGACCAAAAAAACGTTTTTCAAAAAAATTGTCCCATTTTGGACGACATAGTATAGTATGTCGTTTTTGTCAAATTTTGGACCAAATTTTTTTCTCCAAAAATGGTCACATTTTGGATACATAGTATAGTATGACGTACTACATAGTATAGTATGACGTTTTTGTCAAGTTTTGGACCAAAAAAACGTTTTTTAAAAAAATGGTCAGATTTTGGACGACATAGTATAGTATGTCGTTTTTGTCAAATTTTGGACCAAATTTTTTTCTCCAAAAATGGTCACATTTTGGATACATAGTATAGTGTGACATACTGCATAGTATAGTATGACGTTTTTGTCAAGTTTTGGACCAAAAAAAAGTTTTTCAAAAAAATGGTCAGATTTTGGACGACATAGTATAGTATGTCGTTTTTGTCCAATTTTGGACCAAATTTTTTTCTCCAAAAATGGTCACATTTTGGATACATAGTATAGTATGACGTACTACATAGTATAGTATGACGTTTTTGTCAAGTTTTGGACCAAAAAAACGTTTTTCAAAAAAATGGTCAGATTTTGGACGACATAGTATAGTATGTCGTTTTTGTCAAATTTTGGACCAAATTTTTTTCTCCAAAAATGGTCACATTTTGGATACATAGTATAGTATGACGTACTACATAGTATAGTATGTTGTTTTTGTCCAAATTTTGGACCAAATTCTTTTTTCTCTAAAAATGGTCACATTTTGGAGACATAGTATAGTGTGACATACTGCATAGTATAGTATGACGTTTTTGTCAAGTTTTGGACCAAAAGTTTTTTTTCAAAAAATGGTCAGAATTTGGATGAAATAGTTTAGTATTACATTGAGGTCGACGAAATAGTATATTATGACTTTTTGGTCACATTTTGGGCTAAGAAAATAATTTCCAAAAAATTATCAGATTTTGGACGACCTATTATAGTATGATGTTTTTGTCAAATTTTGGACCAAAAGGTTTTTTTCAAAAAATGGTCAGAATTTGGATGAAATAGTGTAGTATTACATTGAGGTCAACGACATAGTATAGTATGGCGTTTTGGTCACATTTTGGGCAGAAAAAAATATATTAAAAAAATTATCAGATTTTGGACGACATAGTATAGTATGATGTTTTTGTCAAATTTTGGACCAAAAGTTTTTTTTCAAAAAATGGTCAGAATTTGGATGAAATAGTGTAGTATTACATTGAGGTCAACGACAACGTATAGTATGGCGTTTTGGTCACATTTTGGGCTAAAAGAATAATTTCCAGAAAATTATCAGATTTTGGACGATTGATTGATTTCATGTATGATGTTTTTGTCAAATTTTGGACCAAAAGTTATTTTTTTTCAAAAAATGGTCAGAATTTGGATGAAATAGTTTAGTATTACATTGAGGTCGACGACATAGTATAGTATGACTTTTTGGTCACATTTTGGGCTAAGAAAATAATTTCCAAAAAATTATCAGATTTTGGACGACCTATTATAGTATGATGTTTTTGTCAAATTTTGGACCAAAAGGTTTTTTTCAAAAAATGGTCAGAATTTGGATGAAATAGTGTAGTATTTCATTGAGGTCAACAACATAGTATAGTATGGCGTTTTGGTCACATTTTGGGCAGAAAAAAATATATTAAAAAAATTATCAGATTTTGGACGACATAGTATAGTATGATGTTTTTGTCAAATTTTGGACCAAAAGTTTTTTTTAAAAAAATGGTCAGAATTTGGATGAAATAGTGTAGTATTACATTGAGGTCAACGACAACGTATAGTATGGCGTTTTGGTCACATTTTGGGCTAAAAGAATAATTTCCAGAAAATTATCAGATTTTGGACGACATAGTATAGTATGATGTTTTTGTCAAATTTTGGACCAAAAGTTTTTTTTTCAAAAAATGGTCAGAATTTGGATGAAATAGTGTAGTATTACATTGAGGTCGACGACATAGTATAGTATGGCGTTTTGGTCACATTTTGGGCAGAAAAAAATATATAAAAAAAATTATCAGATTTTGGACGACATAGTATAGTATGATGTTTTTGTCACATTTTGGACCAAAAGTTTTTTTTAAAAAAATGGTCAGAATTTGGATGAAATAGTGTAGTATTACATTGAGGTCAACGACAACGTATAGTATGGCGTTTTGGTCACATTTTGGGCTAAAAGAATAATTTCCAGAAAATTATCAGATTTTGGACGACATAGTATAGTATGATGTTTTTGTCAAATTTTGGACCAAAAGTTTTTTTTTCAAAAAATGGTCAGAATTTGGATGAAATAGTGTAGTATTACATTGAGGTCGACGACATAGTATAGTATGGCGTTTTGGTCACATTTTGGGCAGAAAAAAATATATAAAAAAAATTATCAGATTTTGGACGACATAGTATAGTATGATGTTTTTGTCACATTTTGGACCAAAAGTTTTTTTTCAAAAAAATGGTCAGAATTTGGATGAAATAGTGTAGTATTACATTGAGGTCAACGACATAGTATAGTATGGCGTTTTGGTCACATTTTGGGCTAAGAAAATAATTTCCAAAAAATTATCAGATTTTGGACGACCTAGTATAGTATGATGTTTTTGTCAAATTTTGGACCAAAAGTTTTTTTTCAAAAAATGGTCAGAATTTGGATGAAATAGTGTAGTATTACATTGAGGTCAACGACATAGTATAGTATGGCGTTTTGGTCACATTTTGGGCAGAAAAAAATATATTAAAAAAATTATCAGATTTTGGACGACATAGTATAGTATGATGTTTTTGTCAAATTTTGGACCAAAAGTTTTTTTTCAAAAAACTGGACAGAATTTGGATGAAATAGTGTAGTATTACATTGAGGTGGACGACATAGTATATATAGTATGGCGTTTTGGTCACATTTTGGGCTAAAAAAAATAATTTCCCAAAAATTATCAGATTTTGGACGACATAGTATAGTATGATGTTTTTGTCAAATTTTGGACCAAAAGTTTTTTTTCAAAAAATGGTCAGAATTTGGATGAAATAGTGTAGTATTACATTGAGGTCAACGACAACGTATAGTATGGCGTTTTGGTCACATTTTGGGCTAAAAGAATAATTTCCAGAAAATTATCAGATTTTGGACGACATAGTATAGTATGATGTTTTTGTCAAATTTTGGACCAAAAGTTTTTTTTTCAAAAAATGGTCAGAATTTGGATGAAATAGTTTAGTATTACATTGAGGTCGACGACATAGTATAGTATGACTTTTTGGTCACATTTTGGGCTAAGAAAATAATTTCCAAAAAATTATCAGATTTTGGACGACCTATTATAGTATGATGTTTTTGTCAAATTTTGGACCAAAAGGTTTTTTTCAAAAAATGGTCAGAATTTGGATGAAATAGTGTAGTATTACATTGAGGTCAACGACATAGTATAGTATGGCGTTTTGGTCACATTTTGGGCAGAAAAAAATATATTAAAAAAATTATCAGATTTTGGACGACATAGTATAGTATGATGTTTTTGTCAAATTTTGGACCAAAAGTTTTTTTTCAAAAAATGGTCAGAATTTGGATGAAATAGTGTAGTATTACATTGAGGTCAACGACAACGTATAGTATGGCGTTTTGGTCACATTTTGGGCTAAAAGAATAATTTCCAGAAAATTATCAGATTTTGGACGACATAGTATAGTATGATGTTTTTGTCAAATTTTGGACCAAAAGTTTTTTTTTCAAAAAATGGTCAGAATTTGGATGAAATAGTGTAGTATTACATTGAGGTCGACGACATAGTATAGTATGGCGTTTTGGTCACATTTTGGGCAGAAAAAAATATATAAAAATAATTATCAGATTTTGGACGACATAGTATAGTATGATGTTTTTGTCACATTTTGGACCAAAAGTTTTTTTTCAAAAAAATGGTCAGAATTTGGATGAAATAGTGTAGTATTACATTGAGGTCAACGACATAGTATAGTATGGCGTTTTGGTCACATTTTGGGCTAAGAAAATAATTTCCAAAAAATTATCAGATTTTGGACGACCTAGTATAGTATGATGTTTTTTTCAAATTTTGGACCAAAAGTTTTTTTTCAAAAAATGGTCAGAATTTGGATGAAATAGTGTAGTATTACATTGAGGTCAACGACATAGTATAGTATGGCGTTTTGGTCACATTTTGGGCAGAAAAAAATATATTTAAAAAATTATCAGATTTTGGACGACATAGTATAGTATGATGTTTTTGTCAAATTTTGGACCAAAAGTTTTTTTTCAAAAAACTGGACAGAATTTGGATGAAATAGTGTAGTATTACATTGAGGTGGACGACATAGTATAGTATGGCGTTTTGGTCACATTTTGGGCTAAAAAAAGAATTTCCAGAAAATTATCAGATTTTGGACAACATAGTATAGTATGATGTTTTTGTCACATTTTGAACCAAAAGTTTTTTTACAAAAAAATGGTCAGAATTTGGATGAAATAGTGTAGTACCACATTGAGGTCGACGACAAAAGTTGTCCAAAAGTTGACAAAAACGTCATACTATACTAAGTCCTCCAAAATTTGAAAACTTAAAAAAAAAAATTGATTACAAAATTTGACATAAAAGTCATACTATACTGTGCCAAATTTTCGACTCAAATAAAGTAATTTTTTTTCTCCCAAAATGAACCCATATATTATAGTTACATAGCATTTACTGTACAAATACCCTAGTTCTCTTCACAGATATTGAGATTTAGCAGTAGTTTACCTATAAACTACTCTTTTTAAATTCCCTATAATAGCCACACCCATAGTCATTTCACAATAAAACAAATGGAAACAGGGATTTTATTGTAAATGACGACAGTTAAAGCCTAAGAAATCCTAGGATTATTTTACAGTGAACTTTGGGCATTTTACTGTTGCACTTAAAATGTCATCATCAAGAAAGCAAGTGATTTGCAGCATCCACACTGAGGTGTTTGTGGATAATAACAGTACACGTTGCCCTCTGGTGGATAAACGCCTGCATGTTTCAGTGTCTCGAGTCTTCTTGCAGCAGCAGCAGCAGCGCAGAAAAGCAAAAAATGACTTATTTCAAAAGAAAAAGCTGTCACTTATCAGGAAACAGCTCCAACAGGAAGAGGAGAGGATCTTCATCAGTGTGTGGAGAGAATGACAGGTGGAGCATGTGCTGGAGATCAGCTATCAATATCATTTTGCACAAAGAAGAAAAAAAACTAATTAGTATTCTCCAGTTTTTTTTTTTCATTCCGGCAGCTCACAGACTAAAGTGAATACATGAAAGTGAAGAACCCTCAGTGTGAGATTCCTCCAGGGACCCGCTAATCCTCATCCACATCATTTCACACACAGCGTGACAGAGGTATGGATTATAGTTGATTATACAAATATCCAGCACGGACACATTTCTAATAACAGTCATATCAATTACAGCCCTCACACTCGTGAACGTGTGACAATGGTTTAAAAATAGACATAAAAAAGGACAGACGATGATTATTTATTTAACTGTCACAAACGTCACTCTCTGTGTTTGAAGTCAGCGTTCGCCCTCAGTTCGAGGCCTTGTCACAGTCGATTACAGCTGAGTCGGCTCTTCGTTTCCTCCACGTGTGACATTTTCTTCCCATTTCAGCTCAATCAACCACTGACTGAATATTTTATAGAAAGAAAATTGAAAGATAAAAGATTATATATGTATGTGTGTGTGTGTAATACATAATAATGTCTTAGTATAGTAAGGCGTCCAAAATGTGACTAAAATGTCTTATTATAATAAGGTGTCCAAAATGTCACTAAAACGTCTCAGTATAGTAAGGTGTCTAAAAAGTCACTAAAACGTCTTAGTATAGTAAGGCGTCCAAAATGTCATAAAATTGTCTTACTTTAGTGAGGTGTCCAAAACGTCTTAGTATAGTAAGGTGTCCAAAAAGTCACTAAAACGTCTTAGTATAGTAAGGCGTCCAAAATGTCACTAAAACGTCTCAGTATAGTAAGGCGTCCAAAATGTCACTAAAACGTCTCAGTATAGTAAGGTGTCCAAAAAGTCACTAAAATGTCTCAGTATAGTAAGGCGTCCAAAAAGTCACTAAAACATCTCAGTATAGTAAGGTGTCCAAAATGTCACTAAAACGTCTTAGTATAGTAAGGCGTCTTAAATGTCACTAAAACGTCTTAGTATAGTAAGGCGTCTTAAATGTCACTAAAATGTCTTAGTATAGTAAGGCGTCTTAAATGTCACTAAAACGTCTCAGTATAGTAAGGTGTCCAAAATGTCACTAAAATGTCTTAGTATAGTAAGGCGTCCAAAAAGTCACTAAAACGTCTCAGTATAGTAAGGCGTCCAAAATGTCACTAAAATGTCTCAGTATAGTAAGGCGTCCAAAAAGTCACTAAAACGTCTCAGTATAGTAAGGTGTCCAAAATGTCACTAAAACGTCTTAGTATAGTAAGGTGTCCAAAATGTCACTAAAACGTCTTAGTATAGTAAGGCGTCCAAAATGTCACTAAAATGTCTCAGTATAGTAAGGCGTCTTAAATGTCACTAAAACGTCTCAGTATAGTAAGGCGTCCAAAATGTCACTAAAACGTCTTAGTATAGTAAGGCGTCCAAAATGTCACTAAAATGTCTCAGTATAGTAAGGCGTCTTAAATGTCACTAAAACGTCTTAGTATAGTAAGGCGTCCAAAATGTCACTAAAACGTCTCAGTATAGTAAGGTGTCCAAAATGTCACTAAAACGTCTTAGTATAGTAAGGTGTCCAAAATGTCACTAAAACGTCTCAGTATAGTAAGGCGTCCAAAATGTCACTAAAACGTCTTAGTATAGTAAGGTGTCCAAAAAGTCACTAAAACGTCTCAGTATAGTAAGGTGTCCAAAATGTCACTAAAACGTCTTAGTATAGTAAGGTGTCCAAAATGTCACTAAAACGTCTTAGTATAGTAAGGCGTCCAAAATGTCACTAAAATGTCTCAGTATAGTAAGGCGTCTTAAATGTCACTAAAACGTCTCAGTATAGTAAGGCGTCCAAAATGTCACTAAAACGTCTTAGTATAGTAAGGCGTCCAAAATGTCACTAAAATGTCTCAGTATAGTAAGGCGTCTTAAATGTCACTAAAACGTCTTAGTATAGTAAGGCGTCCAAAATGTCACTAAAACGTCTCAGTATAGTAAGGTGTCCAAAATGTCACTAAAACGTCTTAGTATAGTAAGGTGTCCAAAATGTCACTAAAATGTCTCAGTATAGTAAGGCGTCCAAAATGTCACTAAAACGTCTTAGTATAGTAAGGTGTCCAAAATGTCACTAAAACGTCTTAGTATAGTAAGGCGTCCAAAATGTCACTAAAATGTCTCAGTATAGTAAGGCATCCAAAATGTCTCAGTATAGTAAGGCGTCCAAAAAGTCACTAAAACGTCTCAGTATAGTAAGGTGTCCAAAATGTCACTAAAACGTCTTAGTATAGTAAGGCGTCCAAAATGTCACTAAAATGTCTTAGTATAGTAAGGCGTCCAAAATGTCACTAAAACGTCTCAGTATAGTAAGGCGTCCAAAATGTCACTAAAATGTCTCAGTATAGTAAGGTGTCCAAAAAGTCACTAAAACGTCTTAGTATAGTAAGGCGTCCAAAAAGTCACTAAAACGTCTTAGTATAGTAAGGCGTCCAAAAAGTCACTAAAACGTCTTAGTATAGTAAGGCGTCCAAAAAGTCACTAAAACGTCTTAGTATAGTAAGGCGTCCAAAAAGTCACTAAAACGTCTTAGTATAGTAAGGTGTCCAAAATGTCACTAAAACGTCTCAGTATAGTAAGGCGTCCAAAAAGTCACTAAAACGTCTTAGTATAGTAAGGCGTCCAAAATGTCACTAAAACGTCTTAGTATAGTAAGGCGTCCAAAATGTCACTAAAATGTCTTAGTATAGTAAGGCGTCCAAAATGTCACTAAAATGTCTCAGTATAGTAAGGCGTCTTAAATGTCACTAAAACGTCTTAGTATAGTAAGGCGTCCAAAAAGTCACTAAAACGTCTCAGTATAGTAAGGCGTCCAAAATGTCACTAAAACGTCTTAGTATAGTAAGGCGTCCAAAATGTCACTAAAACGTCTCAGTATAGTAAGGCGTCCAAAATGTCACTAAAACGTCTCAGTATAGTAAGGCGTCCAAAAAGTCACATCTTCATTCATCACATTATAATAAGATTTTACATAATTTACTGTTATAATGTAAAACATTTCAAGGCTCAAAGAGCCGTTTCTGATTAAAAGACATGAATAAAACGTGAGAGAGAAAGACAAACAGGAAGAATGAAAAACCTGACACCAATTAATTAATTAGATCAACCAGAGAGAGTGAACACAATCTAACTCACAGAGACCGATGCCCACTTAAAGCACCATTGTAGAGGCTCTATCGCCCCCCTGTGGATTCCTTGATTGATTTCACAAAACAGTCTGTGGTGTGTGACCTGGTTTGATCTCCTCCCTGCTCCACCTATTGACACACACACACACACACACAGAGGGAAGGAGTGAAGGAGAGAAGAAGGGGGGAAAACGATGTCGTCTTCTGATGTTGTTTCTACGATATTTGAACGTAACGTTACTTTGTCCAAACTGTAACTGCAGCATCACCTCTGGTCAGACATGGCAGGAATGAGTTTTACATAGAATCCACTTATCCTCTGTGTCTGTGCTGGGAACCTGTGCGACTTTACTCGTGCTGTGAGCTTCTGCCAAAATTATCAGATTTTGGACGAAATAGTATAGTATGACGTTTTGGTCACATTTTGGACTAAAAAATTTTTTTCAAAAATATTGTCCGATTTTGGACGACATAGTATAGTATGACAATTCGGTCGACGACATAGTATAGTATGACGTTTTGGTCACATTTTGGACCAAAAAAATTAATTCAAAACAATTGTCAGATTTTGGATGAAAAAGTGTAGTATGACATCTTGGTGGACGACATAATATAGTATGATGTTTTGGTCACATTTTGGACTGAAAAAAAAAAATTCAAAAAAAATTTCTGATTTTGGACGACATAGTATAGTATAAGAAAATTTTGGAGGCTTCTGCCTTGTCTTCTAAAAAAAAAAAAAAACAGTGACAGTCACAAGTTCCTGATTAATCACTAGTGAGTGAACCAATTACATCAGACATTTATTTATATGTAAATTAATGTCTCACACTACAGCATTAACGTTTGTGAAAGAAATTTTCAGACTCAGACTTTCTGCTTCCTGGAGCCGACACTTTGTGTTAAAAAAAAAAAAAAAAAAATGAAAACAGGCCTGAGTTATGAATTATTAATGTGGACAACTGTCAATCAGCAGCTTCGTCAGATCCACACTTTCTCTACGGCAAACGCATCTGGAGTTTGGAGTCGCTCGTATTCAGGAGTTCTCGCAGAGAAAAGAGGGTTTTCCCTCTTTGAATCCAGACTCTTTTTTTTTTACTCCTCCTTCTTAAAAACACCCCGCTGAGAAGCAGCTTTTTGCAAACAAAAGCTGGGAGTCTGTGCACGTCAGGCTGCGTCTCCTCTTCAGGCAAACGCAGCAGGTCTTCATCCCTCTGCTCCACTGCTGCAGGTTTGTCGTCGTTCTTTTTACTGAGACTCTGGAGCTCAGAACGACACTCTGGACTCTAATGGAACCTGCTGCTGCTGCTGCGTGGAAACTAAAAACATGAGACAAAAAACACTTTTCACTCATTTAAAGAAAATGTAAAAAATAATAATAATAATAAAAAAAAAAATCACTCAGTAATTTTAAGTGGAAAAACGGCAGCTTTACAGTGAAATTGCTGTTAGGGTTAAGTTCAGTCTGGTTCATATACTGTAAAGAAAAGTGGTTAAACTTATAAATGTGATTAATCCCATAATAACATGAAACAATTAGGTTACAAGATAATTTATTTAACAGGAAACAATTATGTTGCGTCTTAATTTATCACATGAGAGACTTTACAACACAAAACATTTAAGTTTTGAGATAATTCGTCACATTTATCAAATGCGAGTTAATTCAACTTGAATTTAATTGTCATAATTTCAACTTTTAAAGGTGCCATATGTAAGAATGTGGCCAAAAACAGTTACTACATTCAAATTCAAAACACCGAGGTCTTATAGGTTTCGTTTTCTGACGTAACTGGCAACCCGTTGTTGCTCTGCAGCTGAGACTCTACTGACTGCAATGATTGGTAGACGGCGGTAGGTGGCGCCACATGCCAAAACATGATTTCAAAACATAAACATGATTTGCAGTCTGCAAAATATATTTTTAAATGCGAATATTTTGTCTGTACTGTTGTTGTTGGTGAGTTCAGTTTGTTATATGAACATTATTCCTGAGTCTCTGTGACATATTAGGAGGATTTTATGGCCAGTTGCTTTAGATTTATTATATAATGCACCTTTAAATAACATCTAGAATAATTTAGTGTCACATTAAAATCTATTAAATTATATCCATAACAATCATTTTAAGGATGGTGCTTGCACAGAGGTCTTGAAAGTCTTAGAAAGTGTAGAATTTGTGGATGAAGCACTGGTTTTCCAGACCTTGAAATGTCTGGAATTTAGTGTGAAATTCTTGGGGGAAAAAAATTAATTTACTGTGAATTCTGCATTAATTCATGCTTCAATTACGGGTACAATCTCAACAAGAAATGCGGCATAAAACTACATAAAAGTCAAGGTCTTTTAGTCTGGAGTTTAAGTCAAAAGAGGATCAGGATCATAGGTGAACTATAAAATAAATAAATAGTTTGAGTTCCTTCACAGAATTCTGGCTTTTATTTTATTTTTGCGTCATTCTTTTTGTCTCCTCCACAGAATCAACATACAACTTTATTAAAAAAAAATATAACTAAAATATTGTTTCTTTGTGATTACATTTCCAGTTTTCCTTAATTCTCACTCATGTGTTGCCGTTGTAACGTAAATGAAACACAGCATTGTCAGCCTCGCCTCCTAAAATCCAATTTACGCCTCATTAAACTGCAAATGACTCATATTTACCGGTCCCTTATTTACATCGTCTTAAATAAGCGATTACATTTAAGAAAGCGAGGACAATAGCTGATACGTGGAGACGTGGGTTAGAAACACCAACACTGACTCTTGAAGAGATAAAGAGTTGTTGATGTATATGAGGCAGGAAAAGGTCAAAGGTCAAAGTTCAGATACTCAGGAAACTTGAAATTTAAGTCCAACAGAGTCAGCGTCAGGATTTGGCATCTTTTTTTTTTTCTCGGCCCGATTCGCCTCCGGGAACTTCACCATCGTCCAGAGTGAAATTAAAGCCAATGTTTATCTGACAGCAGAAGAACAGCAGCAGCAGCAGCAGCAGCAGCAGCAGCAGAATCGCGGCTCTCTGCCAGCTGAAGTTCAGCAGAAAGTACAGGGAAAATGATCCTGAACATCAGATTAAATCACAAACAGAAACTCTGAGAACGTGGCTGATGCGCAGCAGAAATCAGGTCTAAATCGGCTGCAAAAATCGTTCTTATTTTTGCCAAAAAATGGGAATTAATCTAATCCTAAGAAGAAAAAATATCATTAAAAATTGACTTAATGAGATTTTACAGTTAATATTAAGGTTTTATAAACAGGAAAAGCAAAAAAAAATAAAAAATACCTTTTATAAACAGAATATTACTATTATGCTATTTATTTAACAGAATTGTGTCCAAACGTTTGACTCATGTACAGAATTTGCCATAAACATATCTAAAGTGACATTGTTCTTAAATGTTTGAGTCAAATTGTTTCTCTTTTTGTGTATAAATCTAACCACTGGTTACTCACTAACAAAAAAGTGATAAGAAAACTAAAATATTTGAAAAACAGCATTTAATATTTAGAAACTGAAGTTTATAAACCTCTCACTCTCACCCCTGCACCAAAGTCCATAGAGAAAAACTGGGATTTTACATCACAGGGACACAGGAGTTGTCGATCCACTGCTGCCTCCATCAGTGAATTCAAACGTGTTATTTTTGTACGTTGTGTTTGGAATTTCTTTGTCGAGATTGTCCAAAGAGACACAAACGTACCAAACGTGGCAGCGGTGGACAGCAGCTCCTGTGTCCCTGTCGGCTAAAAACGATGGTTTTCTCTATGAGATTTGGTGCAGGAGAGCAAGTGGTTTACAGACTATACATAAAGTCCGTCTTTACAGCAAATTAAAAAGGGGTTAAACGCATTAATAAACGCGTTAAAACGTCACTCATTGATTTAAATAAAAAAGGACAATATTATACATCATTTGATGATCTTTATAGGCAGCAATCAAGTGTCCACACAAACCAGCATCATAAATAAACTGGATCAAATAACTGAGTCGTTTTTTTTTCCACTTTTCATAGCAGACGATGCTATTGGGTTCAGTAAATTATAAATAAATGAAAGAGAACTTATACTGCTGACCATCTGCCTTCCAGGTTTCACCAAATCCATCAAACCGTCGTCCTGTAATGATGATCGTCGACGGTCGTGAAGACGTGGCCTTCGTTTAAAAGAAAAGCCAGCGATGATCTGCACAGAAACAAAAAAACAAAATTATATTCAATAATGTTTTACACTCTTTTCTTCTACATACACAGATCCTGGTGGATTAAATTTTAACTCAAATCTTGTTTTCAGGCTTCATGTTATCGTCGTCTCCAGCAAAACCCCCCAAAGACTCTCAGTGAGGTTAAGGTCTGGACTCAATCCATGCTCCTTGAACTCTTCCTTTCATGATCGAATACAAGTTTTTTTTTATGTGGAATTATTCCAAGGCAAAGCACGAACGTGATCAGAAAACTGAGAAAATAAAGATCTCACAGAGTCAGACAAACTGAGGACGTGAGCTGGTACCTGACGTCTTCCACGGCGAGTTGGTTCATCTTCATCCTCAGGTCCTCAAAACTGATGCCGGTGGTTTGGTCGGGGAACGTCCTAATCACATGGAAGACCTGGGACAAGAACCCGAGACATTGGTGTCAATCCACCACCAGGGGGCAGAATATCAGCCTTATGTGCATGGAAAAAACTCTTCGAATTTTAAAGAGATACAATTTTACCTGCCCAATAATCAAATATTGAGAATATAATTAGCAAAACTTTGCATGCATGTATATGTTTATAGAACTATTAATCATGGTTGGTTCAATTTTTTTTTTTCTTAAACTACTAAAATGAAGACGACGACCAAATCAGTTTAAATAAAAGTGAGGGATTAATCAACTTTGACTTGAATCGACTGTGACGTCCATTCAATGTAAACAAAAAAAGACATCTGTATGAGATTCTTTAACTGTTTTTTTTTGTTGTTGTTGTACCTAAAAACATAGGAAAAGTTTGAAAAATCAAACCTTAAAGTTAGACCTGGCAAAAACCTGATATTGTCTACACTAAATAAAGTTTTCCCTTTTGGCAGAACACTGGCCAAACCAAACTGTTCCAAATGAACCAGAATGTATTGAAGTACTAGGGACAAGCTAATATGATACTCTGATACTGATCTAAATCACTGGATAAGATATCAGTAAAATCCGATAAAATGCAGAAATCGTTAGCTTCACTTTGCACAGACCATAAAAGCGGAGTCATGTTAATTTTTCCTTCAGGGGAGAAAAACATTTGAGAGACAGTTGGAGAATTAAAGTACCATTCACTCTTAAAGTGCCCATATTATACCCCATTACCTTATCTAATATTCTAAGCCCTGACATCATTTAAATCCACTGACCTGATCCTGTGCGTTGGACAAAATTTTGTCAAAGTGTACAGACCTTGAGACCAGAGCGTTCATGTTCATGTCAAACTCCTGCGTCAACGACACGAGCAAGAAAACGACGTCAACAACAACAACAACAGCACTTGTGGGACTTTGTAGTCCCCTCATACGTCCTCCATCGTACTGGAACGTTTGTGTACCTGCACTGACAGCTGCTGATGGGCCTGAATGACCTCCAACATGTGGGACGTGATCTCATTCAGGTCCTTGATGCAACGGATGTTCATTGCCAGTAGCGACCTTTGACCCTAACACCGAAAACAAAAGCCGAGTCAGTCGGGAACGTTCGGCGACGAGCGATTTTCTTTGCGCGTTTTACCTACGTTGAAGTTGCGCAGACTCCCCATGACCTTCACGTACGATCCAGGAGACGCGACGGTCATCTCCTCACAGTCCTGTGAGAAGGACAAACGTTAAAAACGTTGGAGGTTTTTCATTTCGTGTAGCCGTGAACACAGAGAGCTGATGATGGTGATGGTGATGATGATGATGATGATGCACACTGGCCTCTGAGTTCACCCACTGCTTCACTTTGAGGGGAGGAGCGGTCATGTCGTCCACGGAGAACTCCATGTAGGTCACGAAGGGAGCGAATCCTCGGACGACGCCCACGACAGAAACCTGCAGAGAGAAGCAGAGTCTCCTCAAAACAAACTCTATAGTGTTTAATGATGAAATGCAGAAGACTAAAAGGAATAGTTCTGGTTTTTTGAAGGTTAGTTCACTTCAATTCTATGGCCGACAGAGGATGTCAGATGATGAACAGATTTGTAAATGTACACAAACTGACTTCACTTGTACATAAAGAGTATTTTCCCCTCATACCTGGAAGAGTTCACAGTTACCGATGACAAAGTTATCACCGCCGTGTTGAGAGGCAGACAGGAGCTGAGACACGGAGCAGGGTAAAATCTGAAGAGTTGATTTCTGTGGTGACTTCAGAGCAAAACAATCTCATCACATCACATCACATCAGATCAGATCAGATCTCCTGATATCATTTCACCTCCAAACAGAAAGTGAACATACCTTTGACATCAGCTGACTGTGACTCGTCTTCCCTCTGGCGGACTGAGGACTGTCAACTGTGTCGGAGAAACACAGGTGACAAACCAGAGTTAAATAATTAACTTTTAAACGACGACACGTCGTAAATAATGCAGAGGAAACATCGTCCCACCTGGTTTCCACATGATGAACTTCCTCAGCGTCACACAGACGGGTGTCTCTGCAGGGAGCTGTGAGCAGCAGGTGAAATGAATCACCACAATTACCCACAGTGCAACACAGCAGCAGCAAAGGAACTATCCAAGAGGGGGCGGGGCCTATAAGCAGGGGGGCGGGAGTTTACTCAGAAAGGGAGTAAAAATTTGCAGTGTGAAATGTACACTATAAGTGTCGAATTAACACAGATTCTGATAAGAACTGAAGATTTAATCAGGATTTGTATTTAATGTTTTAGTTAAATTGACTAACTGTTACTTTAACACAGTGAGAGTGTTTAAATATCACATCAGAACAATGTGATGCAACAGTGTTTGGATTTCCCAAATAATAAAAAATAATAATAATAATAATAATAAAGACATCAGCATGCCTGGGTTGTAGTTTCAACCTCTTTTAACTGACTTATTAATCGTTATAAACTCCTGTTTGCCATTACTTACTGGCAATGGACATCTGCTGGAAAAATCCCTGACTTGGCAGAGATTTGAACTGGCAACCAAGCTTCCTTTCCATGGGCTGCCCAGTTTACCTGATGTAGAGGTTGGACAAAAGGAGACACGCTATGAGCTACTTGGTTTTTGGACGAATCCAAACTCAGACCGACAGACTGATGACCGACAGACATCCTTAAAAATATTCCATGGTTCCGTCTTTTTTCCCCGCCGTTTCTTTTGACCGAAATAAGAAATAGACAAAAAAAAGTTAGTGAAACAGTTGGAGAGGACTCGGAATAAAACGTCAAAAATGGACGGATGACGAAATTTATGTTTCACAAAGATAATTTTTACGGCAGATTACGCAACCTGCATTTCTTAGAGCGTCCATTGGGGATTGGGTACCTTTCGCAGGGGTATCCCAGCCCTCGACCTAGTGGGGACGTCAACCGCCCCAACCCACCAGTTTACAAGTCCCCTCTCTGTCCCAACATGAGCTCAATCACACGTCACAAAAAACAAAGCAGTTGAGTTCTCATTTTCAACATTTTTAATGTAACAAACTTAACGAGCCACACAGTGACTGAAATGTCCGAGTGCCAGGTTCATTGTATGACGGTCCTGGATCAGGTCTTACATACAGAGGTGGGTTTTAAATGAAGAATTCCATTTTCCTGATAGTCCAGTACCAGACAAGATGAATACCAGCTTAGCTTAGCTTCCACAAAAACCACAAACAATAGTCCAAACGCAAAACACACATTTTTCAATAGCACACTTGACATTTACCCTGTGAACAGATCACATCTTTCCCCGACGATTGACGGAAAACTGAAGCGCGGCGACGACGACGAAGAGCAAAAAACTGAATCCATCACGGCAATTTACAACCGAGTCGCGCTCTTGAAAACAGAGCAAGTCGCACTCAAAAATCAATGTACATCAAGCCCCATTCATCCTATACAGTATTTACACATGTGCAAAAGAATTCAACACAACAATAAAAATCAAAAAAGGGAGAAATCTCATGACACCACAGACGTAGCATTTGTTTGTCAAACCTCAAAAAGAAACAAAGTGCCCAGCCTTCTGGTTTGAACCAGTGCTGTTAGTGGCTCTACCCATCACTCTCTGCTCTGAGGATATGGGTGACCTACTTTATGTCCAAACTTTGCAGCTCATGTACAAAGAAAAAAAAAAGAAAAAGCCACAAATGCAACATTCTTGAAGCCGAACAGCAGCGTCGACGTCCTGTAATAAAGGCAAGTGTTTCAATACTGATTTGCGGTTTGAAAAGCACTTTGTCGAGTCGGTAAAACACAACCTGTGCCAATTTTGTGTTTTTGGAGCACGACATCCACGAGGCCACTCTAGTGTCAAAAGAAAAGCATCGATTTCCTGATGAAATAAGGCAAAATCCTAAATCGCATCATGACAGGAAATAAAAACGATTACAGCCTCGGGGAGAATTTAAGGATGTGTTTCAGACACATGTTGGCAACGAGTCCAGGGAAATTTGATCCTCTGCCAGAGTTTGAGAGCAGCCAAGAAGCCCAGATTGTTTGGTGTCTCTGCTGTTCCTCAAATTTGCAAAAAAGTGCACAATTTATGTACGACCTGAAAGGCAAAAAATAAAAAAATAAATAAAAAAACGCGGGTCCCTGGCCTGATCCTCTGCCAAGTGCTGCAACAACTTAATAGGCTTAGAATTAGCCTGTCGGAAGCATGAAGAAAGGGATTACTGTTAGATCCAGAGCCTGAGGAAACCAGGAGCAGTGACACAGTCAAAGGAGATCAAGTTAAACACAACTGTATTGTGTGTCAAAGAAGAAAATAAATAAAAATTAAAAATGGGACGATTTGGCCCGTGGAGGATTGCGCGATCCTGTCGTCTTCTCGCGTTTTCCTCCCTGAAGGTGAGAGACGTCGCACGCATAAGTCGACTGTTGGCTGACGTTGTGTTTGCGAGATAAAAAAAAATAGGAACGCAGTTATCGCAACCGGTCCAGCCTCACGGTGCTCCTCCATTCGACTGTACTTAGTGGGACTAAATATTTTAAAAAAACAGAATCAAAGTGCTGTCACGTAGAAATGGCCTCTTTTAAATGAAGCAGCTCACTTTGTCAGATAATTCAATTTATGTTCAGGCAACATAGAAACTTGTCCGTTTGTTATTTTTGATATTATTAACTGTGGTTTGGGCTTTATTTTCATAGCAGTGGACATTATTTCTAACTGCATTAACCATTCAACGCAAATTCAAAATACTGGATTCACTTTCTCATTTCACCACAGATTTAAAAAAAAAAAAAAAAAAAAAAAGGCTTAACTCCTTAAATCTACACCTGCTTACATTGAAGTTATACATTCACCACTTTATCTCATCATTAGTCAGCGTTTTCCTCCCCAGCACCAAAGTCCATAGAGAAAAACAGCATTTTTTAGCTCACAGGGGAAACGTGAGCAGCTTATCCAATGTGGCCTTGTTCGGTTAAGGTCGTGTCACTTAGGTAAATCTGAAAACAGGATTTCAAAACAGTTCCGTCACAAAATGACAAAATGACTCCGTGATGGAGGCAGCAGTGGATGTACAAGTCCTATGAGGCGTGATGTAAACAACATTGATTTTCTCTATGGAATTTGGTGCTGGAAGAATTTACAAATTTAGTCTCAACTGTGGGGAATGTTTGCAGGAAATGCTTCCCGTTCCACCTGCTGAGGTCATGTGTTACCACATATTTATGATATTCAAGGGAAGGGTTATGTAGCACAGGCTAATGCCACATACCACACAGAATTAAGCTTTTTAAAAGGCTGTGAAAAAGCTCCGTACATTGTGCAAAATGCTTCTAAAGGAGCATAAATTCAGCCTTCATATGGTGTGTATAAAGTTTCACTTTCAATACTCGACTCACCGGCTCTTTTATACGACAACAGCGTCAATAAAAGACGGGTTTTGTTCCACATTTAGAATCAGATGATGGTCAAATTAGAAGAAATGGAGCACGGGACTTTTCTGATTTTACCAGTAGTTTATCGTAAAATGATCATCATATCTCGTAAATAGTTATAGTTAATAGTTAAATATTTAGTCTCAGCTAAAGACTGAGGGGGTTTTTCTTATCGTGTAATACAGAGTTTTTTCCGTGTATATTTATCAGTACGCGCCATTTAATCCAAGATCCGAGATCATTTTATTTAGCTTGGGGCTGCAACTAACGGTTTTCTTTATAATCTACTGAAGTGTTGATAATTTTCACTTTTAATCGATTAGTCGTTTTTGTCCATAAAATATATGTAAACAATTTTTTGTTATATAGAGCAAAGAAACCAAAAAATATTCACATTCAAGCAACTGAAAAAAACTGATTATTTATCAAAATAGTTGCTGCAATTTAGTAATCAATTGATTGCTAGTTCATGCATTCAGCAAAAATAACCTAAGTCATTAACTTAGTGAAAACATTATTGTCATCATAAATGGGAATAATGACCAAAGCCATGAAAATAAAGCCTGAACATGAGCTCGCTGAATCAGTGACAGAGCAGATTTCTAAACCTGGCTCTGGTTCTCACAACAATCTCTCATCTACATTTGACTGTTCTCTTTTTTTAAGGCTCTCTTAAAGACAAAGGTTTTTAACCATCATACATTCTCGTGGTTATTGGTTCAGGGAGTGTCTCAGACTAATCCACTTATCTTAGAGTTTGTGACAGGGACAGAGTAAAAATGCCAAAGAGAAGGACCTGCAGGACGGACAAGGACTGATAAGACGTCCTCCACCCAACACCACCAACTGAAAAAAAAAAAACAAGTCATCTTCCTTCACCGTAGTTGAGCATATTCTTAGGCTCAAAGCAGGTCTGACCCCCGTCCGTGCCAAGTTTGTCTACAAATACCATCACGCTGTTGTGTTTGTTTTTACCTGAGCGTTCAGTGCATATCTGCATTTGATGCCAAAACAGAGACGGATCTGGACATAAGTGTCGATGCTGGTGGAGTTGACAAGTGCAGAAGAAAGAGAGTCGAGAACTGTCAAAGCCGCGCGTGGCTTCGACAACATTCTACACACTGAGGTTTAAATATTGTCCCTTTGGATAAAAGGTTAGACTGTAAAAATCACAGGAGCGTGTCTCATATTGCATTTGTTACGACTTAGCACCGAGTCCAGGAGGGTATCTGTAGACAAACTATGGAGTATGGTGCTTTTCCACAATACACTTCTTTTCGTTTTCACATGTTTTTACTCACGTGTTGAGTTTTTAGAAATGTCCTTGCTAAATGTTGGAGATTAACATGTGTTTTAGATCTTTTTAACTGATCTACAGCGCGGCATTGTTCGGTTTGATTCTTGTGTCAGATGTCGTGTTGATGACTGATCGGCTTGGAACCTCACCAGAGAAGGTCCCAAAGAAAGCACCAGGTACCAGGTACCATTTCTAATGGAAAAGTGGAGTGGAGCCGAGTAGTGCTAGAAGTGCATAATGGGAAAGCGCCATGAGACTTTCAACTTTATAATAGACTCTAGGAAGTTTTGGGGTCGTCCTGCTCTCTGCTAACGCTCCAGTGAATCTGTGAGGAGAAGGGGAAGCTGCGATGTGATTAGCCTGAGCCTCGGCTGCAGTGTTGAGGAGCAGCAGCAGCAGAAGATGTCACATTTCTCCTCTTCATTACAAAAACAAAACTAACTAGTGAAGAGTGTACGCACTTGGAAAGTGGATGAGGTTTTAAGCCGTGATACAAACAATGACTACTCTAGTTATTGTTCCCTTGTCACAAAACAATAATCCCCCGTGATGACGCAAACCATCGAGGTCAACAGTAGCAGATGAGATGTGTACATGTGCTTGATCGGCTGAGTCCGTGGCCGCCGCCGCCCCCGTCCATCACGTGTCCCAGTCCAGCTCTCTGCAGGCGATACGGACCAGTCTGAGCTCCAGTTCAAAGGCGTCGGGCCGTTCCTGAGGGTTGGCCGACAACATCTCCCGGATCAGCTGCTTCATGTGGCTGTTCATGCTCTTTTTCCTGGCGGGGATTAGCAGCTCCATCTTTGGGTTCTCCAACAGGGCCTCGCCTAGAGGTACAATCTCTGTGCCCTGCTGCACGTAGCTCCCCAGCAGCTCCTTCTGAGTCTCCACATCCACAAAGGTGATGCGCTCCACCATGGCCCAGATAATCACACCCAGGGCAAAGATATCCGCCTTGGCCGTGTAGTGACCCTCCCAAACCTCTGGGGCCATGTAGAAGTCTGTTCCACAAGCCGTGGACAGGAAGCACTTGTTGACGCTGGCCGGCTCCTCTGGGTTGAGGCCAGAGGTGGAGCAGACTTTGCTCAGGCCGAAGTCAGCCACCTTTAGTGTGGGCTCGGATGAGCCGGTGGGCGTGCAGGCCTGGGAGATGAGGATGTTGTCCGGTTTGAGGTCGCGGTGTATGATCTGGTTGCGGTGCAGGAAGGCCAAGGCGCTGCCCAGCTGCAGCATGAAGCTGGTGTTGGTCTTGCGACTGGGCTTGCGGGACAGAAGGTAGGCGTTCATGTCACCCCCGTCACAGAAGTCCATGACGAACCACAAGTAGTAGGCACAGCAGGGGTTAAAGGTGATCTCGCCTTTAAGAGACGTCTCCACCAGCTGCATCAGACACACGGAGAGAGAAAGACAAGATTAAGCAATGGCCAAAGGTCAAATGAGCGCATAGAGAAATATTCAGGAGAAATTTCACAGTGAAACAAACTGAAATGGCAGTAAAAGGACAGGGCTGCAACTCTTAATCACTTCTAATTACTAAATGAATCGCAAAATATTTTGACAATTGATTGAGTGTTTTTTTTATTAATTAAATCAAGTTCGGTGATTCATCTGCTGCTTAAATGTGGATATTCACTGGTTTCTCTGCTCCACGTAACAAAGAAATCATTAAAACTGAATCATTTTGTATTGTAAACAAAACAAGAGATTTGAGAACATCATTATTTTGAGGTTTAGGAAACAATGATCAACATGTTTTTAATATTTTCTGTTATTTTACAGACCGAACCGATTAATCAAGAAAATAAATACAAGATGAATTGAATATGAAACTAATTAAATGATAAATCTATTTGTAACCGACTACAAAACAAATTGCCATCTGTTTTGATAATCGCCATTTGACTCATGTCTTCCATTAAGGTTTGAGAAACTAAAAGACATTTTTCATAATTGTCTTAAATTGTATGTATTAAAACAATCAAGAAATGCATCGTTTGTTTCTGTAATTTTAAGATGTGAAAATAATTAAATTATAACTTATGCACAGAGGGAACTTTGGGGAGGAAATGTGTGTAACCATTTACAAGAAAAAGACCAAGAATGATGATAACCATCTGCTGCTGCACAGGAAGTGTGTTCGTGGCTGTTTTAACTAGGTTGCCTATTAAAAAATAAAATAAAACAATTTAATGGACTATTTCACAATAAAAGCCTTGTTGAATAAAAATTAATTGAACTGAAATGCAAGTGATTTTACTTTGAAATGGATATAGAAAGCATTTTTTGAGGGATATCTCGTCTCTTTGCTGTGAACATGGAGAAAATGCATCAGACACGTCCAACATGTCAGATGAAGAGGAAAGAATGGTTATCTTACAAGGAAATCGGTGGTTTGGTGTTCTAAATATAGGGAGAACAGATTAACTCAGGTGTTTGTTTACATGCCATGAATCCTCAAGTGGTTTTAGAGAGCATGTCTTCTCAGACAATATGTGAAGTGAAAACAACTATGATAACCATTGTACCATTGTCCAATCATTATTTATTAATTTACAAATAAGGCATTTTTGCTCTCAGAAAGTTGATAAATCTTGCTAAGGTCAAACGTTTCAGTTTTTGTTTTCTTTGATGACCTGTGTGTTGTATTTAATATTTACTTCATCAAAAGGAGGAAGAAAAGAAAGCCAGCTAAAGAAACATGCCAAAAAAAACATCTGCATACAATTTTGGCTATTGGCTGCCCTAATTTCAAAAAAATATATAAAAATCAGCCAAAGAAAAACTCTGTGTTAAATATAAACAGCATTAAATACCAACTTTTGGAGCAAACAAGTTGTGACCATAGTGGTTCAGGTCAAGGGTCAGATCTAAAGTCTATTGAGTTCAGTTCAGATTCAGACAGAAAATATGAAGCCCTTTCAGATTCTGGAGTATTAAACAATTCCTTGCAGAAAACCCTGGTTATGCTAAAACAGCCTCAGGGTGTTCAATAGGCCAATAGTCAAAGCATCCACTACACAGAGTGAATGGGTGCAAATTATCCCTCAGTTTGTGGTCAGATAATTCTGCTCCATTATCATTTGTTATTCTGTGAGCATGTGCTGGAACGCCACAGAGCAATTGGGGGAAGCGGGGGGTAGAGAGCTGGAATAAAGGGATTCTGGGAAAGTGGCCAACGCTAGCACTGCAGAAAACTGAATGAACGGTTTGACAATAGCTCTGCGTGTTGCTGAGAGGCTATAATCAAGCACTGGCAGAGTCTGAGAGGCTGCAGGCATTTTGATGGGGGAGGGACGTCCTCCGCCCACCCTCACCCCACACACACCCCTACTCGAACCTGACATGGCAGCCAAACAACAATGATCCAACCAACAAAACTTCCAGCTCTTCCCGACTCGGAATCAGCACAAATACTCAATCATTAAATGGATTTTTTTTTTTTTTTTTTTTTAATTACCCAATTTTGTGGCGCATCTATGACCATGAGGTGGCAGCAGCAGCAGCAAGCATAAATCATTTTGGTTTCTTGGACACATCTTGACCAAGTTTTAGGACAATATTCTCACTAGCCACAGAGCAGCGTTACTGCAGCAACTATGGTTAATGGTTATGGTTAGGGTTACCAACTCCACTGGTTAGACACCATGATGTTCCAGAACTCTGTTTGAGGATGTTTTTTTTTTTTTTTTATCTGGCGCTCTCCATCACTGATGGAAACAATGCCATAACTAGAGCGTGTTGAATGGGCAGATCACCATTACATAACATTAGGTTATCTGATGTTTGTTGTAACAGGTTTTAAAGTGAAAGTTTCTGGAGGGTTTGAAGTTTATTTTCCATGTAACATGAACTCAACGTATCCTTCAAATGAACGTTAGTCTATTAAAAGCACTTTTTTAATGCTTTTAAATCGTAAACACTACAAGAGCTGTGATAATGGGCGTTTGTGATGTGACAGAATAATGACTGGACAACCCTGGAATGTTTTTGTTTGTTGATTTGGATGATTGTTTAATTTTCATCTATTCACTGTTATTATTCACTACTTGACAGACTGGTTGTTCCTCCTAAATTAATACAAAGCCACACCTGCTTGGAAAGTACAGTGTGTGTAAGTGTGTGTATGGGTGTGTATGCGTGTTGGATTTACTTGCTCTCTATTTCAGTTTGAAGTTCTGACACGTTGTCAGCGCTGACTGTACTGCACACGTCCCCTGTGCTTAGAACCGGCTTCAGACGAGGGAAGGCGTTAGCACCCCTAATAAAATCTGAAATTTGTAAACTGCTTGCTCTCCCACATCAAAGTCCATCAATAAAAAATGTGTTTTTAGACAGAAATTGCAGGTCTACAGCTGCCTCATTTGGTAAATGTGCTTATGTTTAATGAAATCTGAATAAAGGATTTCAAAGACAGAGGTAACAAAATAACAAAGTTTGAACCAAATGATGGAGGCAGCAGAGAATAAACAACTATAACCAAGTGACAGCAAGCATCCGTGTCTCAGGAGGGCTCCTGGCACATGTTGGGGGGCAAGCTATTGCGCTATGTGCCAGTACCTCAGACTCCAAACTTCAAAAAAAAACTAAACAACTTTAAGAACTCCAAACCTCTGTAACACCAATCTAGCATCAAGTGAATTCCTTGTCCTTACCTCCAGGTAGAGCGGGGAGCTGGAACCATGGTTCATCCTCTGGGCCAGCTGGTCCCGCTGCAGGATACACTCCTCCAGGTGGATGACGTTGGGGTGCTGGCTTTGGATGCTGCTGAGGGCCCAGAACTCCCGCAGGGCCAGTTCCACATTCTCTGGAGAGTGGCAGCGGATCTTCTTCACGGCCACGCGGGCCCCCGTACGCTTCACCACTGCCTCATAAACCACGCCGTAACTGCCGCGGCCCACCTCCTGGATCAGCTCGTACTTCGGCTGACTGCTTACCATCCTAGTCCTCACTGTGGAGACATAACACGGCCGTTAACAAACTTGCGGTGTCAGATTGACTTTGAACCAATGGTGAGTGAAAGAATCAGCAAAGCATCGGAGATTATTGTTACAAAGTCAGGATTTTTACTGAAATGTTTGTATCCAATGTTAAATGTATACATTGTTTTTATTTCAAATCCACAGTAATGATGAGCTAAAACACACATTGGAGAAACAGACCAATAAATGCTTATTTAAGTCAAGCAATTGTGTGTATCATTTGTTATTGTTCGGTCACATTTCATAAGATGGACAGGGAGGAAACAATCGTGCCAGAATATAAATGGCCAAATCACCACACCACCAGGGATAAGTATGAATAATCTGTACTTAACAAGTACCAGTTTCTCATGGGCTAGTACCAAAGTATCAATAAGCACTGACAAACAGTGCCACGACCTCCTCAACTGACAAAGCAGCAAAAAACACAGTCTTTATAAGATGGATTGTCATCTAAAGTGATCAATAAAAAAAGATGGAAAGGACTAGAAGGAGCAGGAAACTCTGAGATGGAGACTGCCGTCCTCTCCCTTGACAACACGCGTGAAAATCACAGCGCAAACAGAACCTAATGTACTGAATGTCCTGAACCAATGGAACAACACAAATATGCTCAGCGGGGCTTTGATTATTAATTAATTACTACATTAATCACCTATAATTTTGATAATCAGTTTGAGAGTTTTATTAATTAAAACAGATCTTTCCACAATCAGTTTGGTAAAGACCAATTGACGTTTTATGGACATGCCTCTAATGTACCTGAATGTTCATGTCATCACAAAGCAATTGAGACTTAGTTTTACAAGCAGGCAATTCAACTGTTTGGAGTTGAATATTCATTATGTATATACAAATCGCATGACATCATCAAAACATGAAGGGACCAATGTATAGAATTTGGAATAATCCAGGATGTTGACAGATCCCCCTAAAATTGACACACTGGACCTTTAACGACTATACAGCACATTCTAATGCAAGGCTGAGAAATGAGAAATTGAAGATATTATTTCCATCATACACATGTGCATTAACCACAAACGAAACAAATATGCTAAAATTAAACTGCAACCTTAGTGTTTTGGCTGTAATTTGAGAAATTTTTGAAAAAAAAAATGTCTTTTAATTTCAATTTATTTGTTTTTGGGTTGTTTTAAATGTTACTTGTTTACTTTTTTCAAGAGACTGGAATTGATTTTATTTATTTGTATATATTAGTTTATACGATATTTCAATATTTCAATTTTAAAGTGAATTTAAAAGGTTAATTCAAAATGTTATATTCAAAGTTCAAGTTAGTAAATAGCCCTAATCTATATATGCATAAGTCATCACTATGTCAATAAAATGTCTCATTCATAGACGAACAATACAAACCATTTTCAATGACATTGCTCTATTGTTAAGCAGCAAATGCTCACATTTCTATCAGTTAATGACACTAATCTAAATTTTAAAGGACACTTACGGCCGCCCTTTAAATGCCAACAAACCAGTTTGAATAAAAACACAAAACAAGTCAGAGCTACAGCAACATTAGAGTAGCCTGCTGTAGCATCACTGTCACCTGTCTCCCTGTAAATACTGTACACACATTCACTGCACTAATAATAAAACTTCATTTTTCAGGTAAAGAAACCACAAAGTGACATATTTTGATTTATTTAAACGTCAGAAGTGGGCGCTTCCTGTCATAGCAGCCAGCATGCTAACGGGATAATTAGACATGAACTTGGCTGATTGGCTAACAGGCTAACAAGCTAGCAGCTAAGTGGCCTGGCCCCCCCGCGTCACGTCGGTGAGCTAACGTTAGCTCAATCCCGTTAACACCAGCTAACAAAGAGTCCGTCTCTCAGCCGAACATGCACCAGGCTTATGTCACTAAAACCCGGGGTAAGTTCACAGTGGACCTTGGTCTGGAGCCTGGAGGAGGCGTGCATGCTAGTGACAGTTTATTGTCCTACGTGTGTGTGTGTGTGTTTATGTATGCGTGTGTGCGTGCGTGTCATCAAGCAGATTCCTCCAAACACACTCGCGCGCGCACACGCACGCACATACACGAACACCTGCTAAGCCAAGAGTTTCCAAAGCAGCCGACACAAAGGTGCAAATGTGTGGAAGAGGCAGCGGCTCTGCGGCGCAGTGTTGACATGTTCTCACGCTCACCTTTGGCTCGTTTCCCGGGGGTTCATTTGTTGTCTTCCTCCCTCTCCCTGGCAGCCATTACCGCCGCACACGTTCAGCTCGCTCCGCTCGGCTCTGTGTGTGTGTGTCTGTCTAACCGCGGAGGTTTTGTCAAACACTGGACGTGAGCGCGTGCAGCTGCTGTGCAGCGCAGCGCAGCGGTGGGCCGAATGAGACGACTTCCGGTTTCATATTTCAAAATAAGGTTCGCAATTTGGTGAACGTTAGTCATTTTTGCACACACATTAGTGATCATGAATTTATAGAGTAATGGGGATCAATGCCTTGCTCATGGGTGCCCCAGCCTCAACGTCCAGTTTGTAAAATGAAGGTGAAATCAACTTAATTTGGCAGAAGTCAGGGAAGGCACAGGTAAAGGTACAATTTGTGTATTGCAGTTGTATTGTATGATGAATCCACCCTATGTATACTGTGTGCTAAATGTAAATAGCATGTATAAATGTAGAGTTTGTTTTTTATTTTATTTTATTCATTTATACCAACCATATTTAAACCAACCAGTTTTAAAATTACGTCTACTTTATCATGCAGACACACCCATTAATAGTAGTATAATAAAAATATAATAATAATATTACAAATATATAATAATAATAGTGAATTTGGCCTTTGCATTTATCCTATCTGTCCATGGAGCAATGGGGAATTGGGTGCCTTGCTCATGGGCATCCTTCCAGTTACATGGGCATCCTTCCAGTTACTTGTCCATGTTTTGTTTTTTTTTTTAAGTCAATTTCCTCGAATGCTTATTATTCCACACATGCATTTATTTAAAGCAACATATATCTAAATAAATGAATCTACAACAATGCATTAAAAAACTGCTAATAACAGAAGTCAAATTCCTAGGAATTATATTTTTAAGGGAAATTACAGGCACTTCCGGGCTTGGTGTCATCTAAGTATGACTAGCTTTACGTGGTTCCCACATTTATTACCCTCAGAAGCACAGCTGCAGTCAGTCAGTCTCGAACACTGAACTGGCCCTGGAGAGGAACAATAATATGAGCATCTGATGAAAACTTTGCAATTTAGGAAACTAAGTGTTTTCACTCAATTTCATTTAAGCAGATTTATTATAATTAATGTGAATCCCATTTTCTGTGGCATTGTTCCAGGATACAACAGTAGTAATCCCCTGAGAGGGGACATGTGAGATACAGGAGTCAAACACAAAACTCTATTCTGATCTTTAATTGTCATCGTTTGCAGCACAAATCATTGAATTTGCAGTAAATTTGCAAAGTGAAACAATAAAAACCCTGACTACTCCACAAAATAAGTATGAACATGTATAAGCAAAACACTATTTGCCTGCATTAACATCACTAGAAATACACAAATGGTGGATTTTAACTTTGACAATCACAGCAACAACAAGCACAACAATGTGAAAACTCTATAAATAAACACACACCCAAAAACAATTAACAACACTTACAAAACTGGGTTTTGAACATATACTGTCCACAAACCACAATCACACCTGAGGTAGACTGGTATAGATTAGAGGGAAAAGACTGTTTCTGTCTTCTCTCAAGTAGAACAGGAAACAATAAATAATACACAATCACATGGACATTAGAGTGTTTTGAATCAATCAATACTAATGCACTGCTAACAGAAATGGTGGTCCCCTTTTACGTTGGGGGGGCTAATCAATCTAAAATTCTACTCATTATCATGCACAGTCATCAAGGAAATGAAATGAATACTACGAAAAAAGACAACAAATATGTACAATAACAAATAAATTCCCTTTTTTTGCTTTGATTTCCGGGAAATGTCACCAAGAAGCTGTAGATTGAGCTAACAGCAGCTAGCTAACAGTTAGCAGACTCACAAACAATCAATGTGATATTTCTGTGGCTATATTTCCGTGGCTATTAATATTTTAGTTATTTTTTTTATAGTTTTCTGAGGTGTTTTTTTATTAGGTGGCTAAAATCCACAATTTTCTTTGTGTCCCGCTAATTGGTAGCCATGTTTCCAGTGAGAGACAGAATCTGTGTCTCTAAGTTGCTAACAGGTGCAGCACAGTTAGCGCTAACCTGAACTCAGTATTTCTTCAGCACTGTGAATATTAACTAATTAACTGCGCATTTTAGGCGCAACATTTCAAGTTGAGGAATGTACATAAATTCGCTGAAAAAGTTTTAGCCTGTTTGGCTAGCTAGCCAATCTAGCGCCGAGGTGACTATGGCTACAAAAATAACTTCAGGTTCTTCAATTTGCAGCTTTTTATTAGTATGCACTTAAAATAGTTCAGTTGGTGAAATATCAAAGTACAAGCTCTAGCCAAATTCTAATGCTAAAAGATATGTATAGATGATTCTTTTCTAAGTCGCCGTTGGCAGATACAACTGTATTACAAGGCTCATTTGGCAATAAATAAAGACAAAGGTCTCCCTGAGTTTACTATAAAGGCAATAAAAAAAACACTTTACAGTGAAATACTGTGCTTTTTGTGCACTGACAGTACAATAAAGTTGTACAAAAATTATATTGTCAATAAACAATTCCAGAGAAATCAAATTGTAGGAGACACTGTGACATTTATGAGGTAAAATATTTTCATAATTTAGTTTAGTTATAACATTTTCAGCCTGAACTAGAGACAAAATGGATACTTCATATAAAAAGATCATATGTACAGTACATTCAGCCTGTTCACCAAAAAACAAACAAATCTGTCTCAATTCAATCATCAAGTACAATAACAGAGAAGGTAAATCCCTGATATACTGTATGAACCTACTGTAAAGCCTGTCGTACAATCAATACTGGTCTTGCATATACGTTTAAATTCTGAAACGGCAACTTGGATTTAAGACGTAAAATTCATACCTGGTGTGTGTGCGGTGAAAATAAGGTTCTTTCTAATGGAAGATGTGATTTGAAAGAAGCTCTTTCCCACAGGAAAGTGGACAATATGGCACTATAGCACAAATATTGTGTTTTTTTTGTGTACATATCTCAAGACATTTGTTAAGTTTGAATAATTCACTATTGTTTATAGAGCAGGGGTCTCAAACTGGCGGCCCGGGGGCCACATGCGGCCCCCCAATCGATTACATGCGGCCCCCCACTTAATATCATGTTATCATGAAAACATGACCTCAGCGTCTTTTAAACACAGTGTGTAGCCTGTGTAGTCTACCAATCATTGCAGTGAGTAGAGTCTCAGCTGCCGAGCAACCACGGGTTGCCAGTTACGTCAGAAAACGATACCTAAAAGACCTCTGTATTTTGAATTTAAATGTAGTAACCGTTTTTGGCCACATTCTTACATATGGCACCTTTAATTTTGCATCATGAAGTTCTTGTTCTCTCTTGACCACAATAGATGCACATTGGGCCCCCAGGTCATTTGAGTTTGTGACCCCTGTTATTGAGTGAAAATTACAATTACAATTAAAAAAAAAAAATCAGAATGTGTGTTGTTGAAATAAAGAAGCGCACTGTAAACTGTGACTGTTAACCATCAGATCTTCAAAATATCCCAAAGTGTCTTTTTCTCCCCTGAGTAACTCACTGAGCACCGTGTAAATGTCCATGTGTCAAAACTCACCTCCAAACTTTGTGCCATTTTTTTTTCCACACCAGGTTTTGCTTCTGATTCATCACATTCATTGTCACGTTGTCACGTTCACTTCTCATCACTGATGCTGCTGCTGCTGCTGCGCTTTGATTGGACAACTGGCCACCATGTGGGAAACACTCTGGCAGAAGTGGCACCTTTTGGGCTGAGGAGGCAGCTGACATTGTTTGGCGTGATGACCGACTTGTGCACAGTTGTAGCATCTGAAATGACAGAGAGAGAGACGCAGAAACAGTGTCGTTAAACCATGGATTTAAAGTTGTGTGCTAATCCGACAAACTAGTGGTTAATCCCAATGTAAAATGTAAATGATAAATAATATTTATATAATACACAATAAGACTTATCAGATAGAGATGACCAAAGTGTAGTCGTTTGACATTTGACGTTTGTTGCAGGTTCTCAGATTATTCAGCTTTATTTTACTTTATTTAGCTTTATTTTGTGGACAAAACACCCGAGGATGTTGTGGGAAGAAACACAGGTGGGCTTAAATTGTCGTGCATTTGAGGGACAAAAAAAAATTAATCTAGAAAATAATAATCCATAATTTTCCTCTTTCCTGTTATTATTATTTGTATTAGTCATGTCAAGCAAATGTGTTTAATATACTTTATATGTCGTTGATTTTATCTCAGCATCTCCCATCATCTGCAGTGAAGTGTTTTCTACCACCAGAGGGCAGCACACTCTCAGCTTTGAGTCCACAGTTCTTTTACATGGCAGTTGACAGCTGAGAGGAGATTTTATCTCTGAGGTCTATGTAATCACACTTTTATTTTATCCTTGAATTGTTGAAATTAAAACTAGGTTTTTTTTCTTTACATATATATATATATATATATAAATATATAAAAGTATTTTATGCACCCATCAAAAGCTCCTTTTAAATATAAACACATGTCTGTTATATTCAAACCATGATCAATATTGGTTCACAGTGTTTTGGTGACAGATGCTACGCAGGGGAGCTTTAAAAACTTTGTTAGAATAAAGAGCAGGAGAAATAGTCTGGATTGTGAACACTGTTGATCCACTGCTGCCTCCATTAGTAAGTTCAGATTATTTATGATACCACAAACTGGAAAAACAGGCAGCAGTCGACCAGCAGCTAAATTCACTGTCTAAGGTTTAAGATGCTGTGAGTAAACCGCGTCACCTCCCTGTTCGGTCACCGTTAAGTAAATCGATGCTGATGATCGGTGAAATCCTGTGGGTGAATTCGTTAGAGTGAGATAAACAAGGGCAGTGAAGCTGAGGCAGTGAACTCAGGTCACTTACAACAAAACAAAATATTGATTTCTTTGTTTAGGGACAATCTGTCTTTTCCAGCGACGCCTAGTTTTCATCACTGCCTGTGCAATCACACAACACACACACACACTCTGAATTATAAAATGAATAATATAATATAAATATGCAATGACAAACATTTTAAATACGTCAGCCACAAAATGTATTCATCCTTTTAAACGGCAACGTTGTAAACAACACATTTTGTGCTGACGCATTTGAGACATAATTCTCCAACTGTCTCACAAATATTCTACTCCCATAAAAAGAGAGCAGCTCAACAACATGACTCAGCTGAAATGAGATGTTCCTCTTTCTGCTCTCTGATTCACTGATTTTTATACTGATATTAAATATCATAAGGACTATTGTCCCTGTTGCTTACAAATGTGTTTCTTTTGTTGTTGTTTCCTGCAGTTTTAATTACGCTCTTCCACTGATGCTCACTGGAGCCTGATTCATACGTCCTCAGGGTAAATATGTAGTTCTTCTTATGTAATTCTTACATAACTTCCTGCAGTGGCATTGACCATGAACGCAGCACTGACAGCTCTTTTTTTTTGTTTTTCTGTTAAATGCGATGAGCCCCGAGTGTCATCTGATTTCAAAGAGAAACAAATGCTATTGCTAATATTGTGCACCTTTTTTGCACCTATAGGGTCAAAATGACAAATTTATTGTAAGGAGAAACCATTGTGACTACAGTTTTTATGCACTCTGAGGTGTGCGAACATTATTAACTCATATTCTGTTCAGGTATGGTCCTTTTATTGTTCTTTTTTCATGTGCCTTACACACATTTGTGCTGGTTTAAAATGTGTCATCACTTGCTGAGTTTGTACATTCATACTGTTGTATATAGAGGATGAAACGAACAGTCTCGATATTGCACTGATAATTGCAGTTTTCCTGTTGCACTGACTATTAATTAAACATAAATAAACCTAAACTGAGTCCTGGATCCTTTCACCACCACTAACCACCACTTCCTTCCTCCTCCTCCTCCTCCTCCTCCTCTTCCTCAGTATCGATCATCTTGTCCACGTTGGTGGCAGCGGGAGCTCCTTTGTTTCAATCCTCCTGTGACCTTTGAACCCCTCCCGCTCGCTCCTTCTCCGCCCCCCTCCTCCCTCGACCTCATTTGCACAACGCATCCCATTGTTGCCATGGCGGTGGTGACCTCTGACCTCTCCTGGGCACCTACATCTGTTATCAATTAAACGAATAGGAGCCTTTTTTCCCTCTCTCGCTCTCCTCTGAATCCAGAGAAACATGTGAGTGCAATCAAACCTGCAGCGACACAGGAAGCTGTGGGATTATTTTTTATCATTGCTCAGTGGCCACCGTGATAAATGAAGCTGGACTTAATGAAAACGCTGTCAGTGGTAATGCAGTGGGGGGGTTTTCTGTGAGGGAATTTAATGACTCACAGTCTACAAATCAAACTCTTTGATTCGCGTACGGGAAGCAGCGAGAGGAAGAAAAGTCTGGACGTCTGAACGTAATCAGATCCAGACAGGAAGACGAGGAGTCACTTTTATCACCGAGAACCATGATTAATATGGTCAAATCTGGACTGGACTGCATTTAAGCTGCTTTAAAAAGCTTCAAAGACGTTTGAAACAAAAAAAGGAGGAGCAAATTCAGCACCAACAGCAGTTTCCATTTGGTGCCTGCATTCATTCATGAGACAAACATCAAACTCAGGGAAAATGTGAACGAGTTCACGGGTAAAAGTCAACGGTAAGAAGAGCGGAGCATCAGGGAGACGCAAATGCTGCAAATACATGACATTTGCATCTCTGCTAACACACCTAAATGTGTGTGTGTGTCACCCGATTCAAACGTTTGGGCGCATTAGTTAGCTTAGCGTTAGACAAGCTACGAAATACCAACACTATTGTAATCGCAATTACACAATTAAACAAACAAACTTGTTTTGTTTATTTTGTGCCGATAAAATCTCTTAAATGTTACACACCTGAGGTCAAAGGTCACACCAGCCTCTCAAAATCGTGTTTTTAGCCTCTTTAAAGCTGTAAATTGTTGTTATTATTATTACTGCCTCTGTTTCCAGGAACAGAAACACAACGTAACATTGTTGGCGTTTGTGTGTATACGGCAACAGAGCAGGGACAAGAAAGAAACAAAGGTCCACATCCTCAAACTGGACTCACCTGTCGGCCTTTGTGCGTCGTTTCTGTGAACTCGTGGCTTTTCTCTTGTTCCCCAAACACGGCGCTCCATCAGGTCCAGTTACCGTGACAGACTCCAGTCCTTTAGAGGATTTCCTGAAGGTGAACTCCACCGATTCTCCTTCTGCGAGGCTGCGAAATCCCTCCATGTGCAGTTTACTCTGAAGAAGAATCATCACTCATTCATCTGTACACTAGCACGATGAGGTGCTGGTGAGTTAGTTAGGGATTTTTAATCAGACCATGGTTTTTTCGCTTTTCATCAAACCTCTGCTGAAGTGAACTGAAGTGAACTCCAGCAGCAGACCATGTGGAGAAGAAGCCTCATCCTCTGTCTGATGATTTACACCAACACTGGGACGGGGGGAAACATGAGAGGGGGCTCCACATGGGAGGTGTGACTGAAACTCTGACTGGGTTTGTTCCCTGATGCTTTGATGACTTTATAACAGGAAGCAGGGCTGGATGGCAACAGGAATGAGCCTTGTTATCTCCACCTTAACCTTTGACCCCTTTTAAAGAGGAAAGTTTGAACCCGTAAACTCCCCCAATCTGCTCTGTTGAAGCTCCACATCAGTTTGTGAGTGGAGGAGAGGCAGCAGTGATGGTTGATCTGATATTAATTGGCAGGCTGAAGTAAATTGATTGGGGGGGGGGGGAGGCACATGTGGTCCATGAGCCGCGAGTTTGAGACCTCTGGCCTAATAGAAACACACTTAAATAAAATAAAGGTCAGTGGGTTTTTCTGTGGTTTTTACCTCAGTTTTCCATATTGTGGCTTTAACACTACTACTGTCCCCACACAGGAGGTGCAGACAAGACAGTAATGTCCTACGAGGACATGAAAATAAACCTCTGTAGGACAAAAGAAGACAATTAAAAGCAGAGCTGACCTGATGGACGAAGACGTCGAGCGGCTCCTCCAGAGCAGATCCATCCCTGATCTTCATGGACAGGAAGCCGAAACCCATTCGCACGTTAAACCACTTACAGACCCCGCTGCCCCGGGACAGAACTGTCTCCCCCTCCTCCTCCTCTTCCTCCTCCTCACCCTGCACACAACCTCCTCCTGCAACACAGAAATGATTCAAATTAAAATTTGAACCTCAATCCCAATCCCAGTCCCAGCAGCTTTTTCTCTTACCGTCTGTCATGGTCACAGGATTCCACTCAAACTGCTCCACGGCACAGAAGGTTACATGACATGAGTCCGGTCCATGATCCGTCCCTGCTGCTGGTTGATCCCTGTGTGTGTGTGTGAGTGTCTCTGTGTCCTCCAGGAGAAAACGTCCTTCCTCCTGTTCTCTTCTTTCACAATGAGGAACAAGCCCCCTGACCCTCTTACCTCTAATAACTGCCCCCACCCCACCTCACTGCATTGGACACTGGACAAGGCATTGACTTCCATTCATGAGGACAGCCTCAACAAAACCCTGATCTCTTTACCTTAGCCATATAACCACTAAATGACTAACCATTAACCTTTAAAATCTTAAAAATCTTAAATCATAGCTTCTCAGAAATGAGGTTCTGCTTCATTGGGACCAGGTTTTGGTCTCCATGAGGACTACTGGCCCTGACAAGGTCAGTGTTTATGCCAGAAAAGGAAAACACACACACATAGACACATTACATTGACTTACATTCATTTCTTAGAGACTTACTCTAACCTTAACCATACACTGTCAACAATCAATACAAGTCCCCATAACATACATTTTCACATTAAAATGTGAAATGTGAAGACATGTTATATAATATACATACATATACACAACATACATAATGTGTGCAATCCCTAACCATAACGCCTAACCTTAGTAACTAAACCAAAAACAAACAGTGTGTGTGTGTGTGTGTGTGTGTGTGTGTGTGTGTGTGTGTGTGTGTGTGTGTGTGTCAGCTCACCTTTCACCCCTCCTCTTGAGGGACATCGATCAATAACACACCTGATCAATAACTAATCCATGATGCACTGTTGTGTTGTGACACAAATCCCTCCCACAACAGAACATCCTGACGGCTGTGATCCACCTCAGCACCAGAACAGAAGCATTGGTGTCACTTTGTAAACCTCCTCTTCCTCCCTGCACCAAAGCCCATAGAGAAATTTTTTTTTTACATCACAGCACACAGGAGTTCTCTCTCCACTGACGCCTCCTACAGTAAGTCCAGATATATCATATATTGCGTGACTTCGGCATTTGAAAAGCTGATTTTCTCTATGGACTTTGGTGCAGAGTGAAAACGGTTTATAAAGTGACAAAAAGGACTTTTCTAAAGAATGATATGCACAGGGGCCAGCAGGGGTCGCACGCAACAACACTTAAATAAAAACCTGCACTATCCCTTTAACCGCCCCGCATTCGTCTCTTTCCGGTGGCCGAGTTTAATCCCACCTCCCTCCTCCTCCTCCTCCTCCTCCTGCTGCTGCTCTCTGACACACAGACAACAGATGCACTTTCACTGTGAACGTTAAGGCTTTATTTGTTTATTTTCTAAAGACAATAAATGTAAAATAAAGGTGTTTTTAAGTGATGAAGGCATGAATGACGATGACAGGACGGAGAAGAGAGAAGCAGACGCACAGTGAAGGATGATCGGATGGAAAACAAAGGTAATAACCAGATTCGGTTTGTTCCAGCTTTGACAGCGAGAAACTGTTGACTGTGACAGGAGCTGCCTGGTCCTCTCCATCATGGCTGCACACCGGAAGTCTGCTGTATCCGCTCTGTGACGGTGCTTTGAGTTAAAAGTGCGTGTTTTTAACACCGACCCTCTCCATCCCTCTCTCCCTCCGTCTCTCCCTCCCTCCCCCGCAGCTGTCGCTTCCCCGCGCTGAAGGAGCCTCCGTGGGCTGCTGTTAACACGGAGCCGCATCACTCCCTCCGCGGTCAGCACCACGGACAGCGACCATGACGCGCCTCCGCAGGAAGGCTCTGGTCGCGCTCTTCCTCTTCACGCTCTTCATCTTCGGCACCATGATGGGACTGAGGACGCTGAAGCCCAGCGACGGCTTCTCCGACATGGCCCCCGGCATGGACTTCGCCGGGGAGAGGTCGGACAGGCGGCGCGCGGACGCGAGGGACGTTGCGGCGTCGCCGGGTCACTTCCGCATGGGCAGCAGCAGCAGCAGCAGCAGCGACACCAAGGTGGTTTTCAGCCGATCCGACCGGGACTACAGCATTTTCTACGACGTGCACATATTCTACTACCTGTGGTACGGCTCGCCCGGCGTGGACAACAAGTACATCCACTGGGACCATGTGCTGGTGCCACACTGGGACCCGAAGATCGCGGCCAGCCACGCGCAGGGCAAGCACACCCCGCCCGAGGACATTGCTTCAAGTTTTTACCCGGAGCTGGGACCTTACAGCTCCAGAGACCCGAAGGTGCTGGAGTCGCACATGGCCCAGATAGAGGCTGCTGCAGCAGGTAAACACTGTGTGACAGTTACCTGGACTTGAGTTTCAGACTTTGTAGGTCAAGTTATGAAGTGTTCACACAGACTGATTGTTGATATCAGCACTTCTTCGTGTTATAATAGGACTAGTTAAAGGAGGGATACAAATAATAATAGAAATGTATCTGACGGTTGTTTACATTTAAAAAGCTACAGCTTTTAAGATAATTCCCTTGTGCCACGGTTCTAAAAGTGTGGTGCGTGTACCACCAGTGGTACGCGGGCTTCTTCTGGTGGTACTTGGACGAGAATCATAAATACTGTACTACTGTTTATACCGGGATATGTGATCGGAGTGCAGCTCAGGGATTTTGTGTAGAAAATGAAACAAATAACAAAACAATAATACTAATAAACAAGTACAAATTGTCACTTTTTTTAAGCTAATACGATAAACACGCTCAGGCTAGTTTGTTCATTTTCAAATTCAAAATGGCCCACTTCCTGTTGAGTTGAGGCCATGGTCCCGATTTACTTTTTTGTTCGTCTCTGGCTTTTACAAGTTCCCACCAAGTTTTGTGAAATTCGGTACAACTTAATTTTGGCTTGCTCTATCCACGTTTCACCTAAGGGGGGGCGCTATAGAGCCCTGATGCAACACACATGTCTTAGCACTAGGCAATAGTCACCAGACCTGACCTCTATGCAAAGTTTTGAGAGTTTTTATGCACGTTAACACCCTCAAAAATGACCGGAAGACATGGATAAAATAATAATAAACTGAAGGAGGTTCCTGGCACAAATTCGGCCCCTAGCATTCGCACTCAGGCTTTAATTTTAATTTTAACGTTGGTGATAATGTTGTTACATGTTGTAATAATGGTCACATATTTACCATTCTTGCTGGTGCAGGGGTGCTGGTGTTGTCCTGGTATCCTCCCAGCGTGGCAGACGACCACGGGGAGCCCACTGAGGACCTGGTTCCTGCCGTCATGGACGCCGCCCACAGGCACAGCATCAAGGTAACTGGTGAGACAACGGGTATGTTTTTTCCTTTCTGGCCATTTACTGTGTGTGTGTGTGTGAGTGACTGGAAGTGAAAGCTATGCTGAGAACAAACAGGAATAAGTCACTTTAATGTGGAATTATAGGAATGTGCATAGGAAATGAAAGAAATAACAAAATAATAATAATTAGAGTCACTTTATCTTTCTCTCCATCTTAATCTAATGTCATTATACCAGAGTGTGACGTATATGTGAGGAAGAGGAGGCTGAAGAGGGAATAAATCTGCTCAGTCTGTTTACACCACTGTAGTTTAACTTTTTATTGAGAGACAGATCAATATTTTCCCAGGTTTTTATACTCGGTATAAAACGTTTAAGAGTCTATGACTCACAGCTCCACTGAGACGACTGAGTCAGTGCAGGAAATGTCTCCGTCCATGTGGATATTTTCAGTTTGAGGCTCTGACCTAAAAAAAACAAAAAAAACAACAACAAAGAAATGAAAAGCTGACATTTAAAGTAAAGATGAAAATGTCAGATTCAAAGAGCTGAAGTGACTTTTCAGGACAGAACTCTGTCATAAACAACAACAAACGTTTATCTACAATGGTGTATGAGGAGAAAATATGTCATATTTCCAAATTAAAGTCGTAATATTACATTATAATATTACGACTTTATTCTAGAGAGATTATGACTTTGTTGTCATGATATTACAACTTTATTCTGAAGCGATTACGCATTTATTCTGGAGAGGAGAGATTACGACTTTATTCTGGAGAGATTACAACTTTATTGTCATAATATTATGACTTTATTCTAGAAATATTACGACTTTATTCTGGAAAGATTACGACTTTATTGTCATAATATTATGACTTTATTCTAGAAAGATTACAACTTTATTCTGGAAAGATTACGACTTTATTCTGGAGAGATTACGACTTTATTGTCATAATATTACGACTTTATTCTGGAAAGATTACGACTTTATTCTCATTATATTACGATTTTATTCTGGACAGATTATGACTTTATTCTGGAACGATCACTTCAGGCTTTTTACATTATTTGATATTTAAGTTTCTATATCAACATTTAAAAAAAAAACTGATCACACTTGCAAAAAGCAGCCGAGTTGTTATTTTTATTCCAGAGAGTCGTCGCACACGTGTCAGACGGGATGATCTATAATCCCCCTCCAGACCCACGTCCTCAGTAATTAAGCAGAGATTGACCTCGTTTCCTCTGTGAAACATTGATGTTTGAACGGCGGCAGAAAGACGAGGGAGACTTTTTAAAATTATTTTAGACTAAGTATTGAATTGTGATGACAACAATCAATCATTCACAGTTCAAAAAATCTTCTGAATAAAGTCTGGTCCTGGTCTTTTTGTTCTTAAAGTGTAAATTAAACCACTTTATCAGTCGTGTATCAGGTCAATATTAATGTAAATGACGTCACAAAAAAAACAAAAACAGATTATGTTACATAATTTGCACATCAACATCAAATGTTTCACCTCACTTTCATCAACCCGTCGTGATTCCCCCCCCGGCAGCCGAAGCCTGAGCTCAGGCGCAGAACGCTGCCCCGTCGCCATGGAAACTGTTTATGAAGATGTGGCAGCCGCTTTTTGAAAGATGGAGTGGGCGTCGGGCGTCTGTGGCTCGGTCGTTTGCTGCTGCTGCTGCTGCTGCTGCTGCAGACCTTTGTGACTGAAGCAAACGAGCACAGCACAAGCGCCATTGGTTTTTGTCCTGGGGAAAAAAAAGAGAAAATGAAATGAATTCAGTTGAACAATTCATCATTTTCTAATCATTTCAAAATGACGCAACAAGTGAATCACTTTCTGCACCAAACTCCATAGAGAAAATCAGCGATTTCAGGAGCTGTTGATGGAAAAACATCTCCAGATAAATCATCAAATGTGTCATTTTGTTTCATCAGTGTTTGAAATCCTCATTAAAAAAAAGACAGATTAACCACACGAGGCAGCAGTGAAGCAGCAGCTCCTGTGTCCCTGTGAGCTAAAAAAACACTGATTTTTCTATGGAGTTTGTTGTTAAGGGAGCGAGAGCTTTTACAAACTCCAGTATCCAGGTGAAAAATGTTGACAAACACATTCACGTGAGATCATAGAATACATGTCATACATCACAGGGAGACTCGCGCTCTTTAAAATAGAACTGACCGTATTTGAGACGATTACAAAGGCAAAATCCTCTTTACCAAAATTGAGGGCAGACTTTAGGTCTTGGGTGGATTTTAGGTCTAAAATTAGATTCACACGCTGTTGCTAATGTGGAGCAGTTTGGTGTTTGACGGTCACATCTGTGGAGGAGTGACCTACAGAGCACAGGTGCACTGTAAAAACAAGACAAATATTCTATATATTCATTTAAAATCTCCTGCCAGTGCCCGGTAACAAGAAAAAAGATGCCAAAAATGAACAAAGTTGTAATGTTTTTACTTAAAATGTCCTTCCTTTACACATTTTCCCACAAATCAGGCTTATTGTACTTCCTATTTCTTGGTTTCTATGTGTGGCTGTGTATTTAAAAAAATACAATGTGATCATTCAGGGTCAGTGTTGTGTGTGTTTGTGTGTGTGAACAGATAACTCCTTTACTTTTCAGGTTTTCTGTGTATTTAAAAAAAATATATATATATTTTCTCAGTTAACGTCCACGTTGTCACGTGTTTCTGCACAGGTGGCTTTTCACATCCAGCCGTACAAAGGACGGACGGAGCAGAGCATGCATGACAACATCAGATACATCACCGACAAGTACGAGGACTTTTCAACGTGTTTTAGCGTGTTAGCTTTATGATAGCGGCATGTACGGAAGCCCTGAAAGGTCAATTCAAATCTAATATTCGGATGATTTTCCTTAATGTTTTTGCTCCTTTTGGGGGCGGAAAACTGATTTTGGCTGTTAAGGCGTCAAAATATATCGTTTTTAGTACCCCCTAATGGCCAAAACCAGTATTACAAAAACAAACACCTACACAAATTCAATAAATTTTTCTTTTCCACTTTCAAGTATCTGTGCACCATTTTTTGTTTCTGTAGATTTTGGCCATCAAAATACACACTTTACTTTAAGAGGGATTACTTAAAGCATCAGCACCACCTAAAGGCCAAAATCAGTATTACAACAACAAACATTCAGCGAGAGAGACTTTTTAGACTGAAAGGCAAGTGAAGAACATTTGGAGGATGATAGTTTTGAAAATATTTTTTTAAATAAAATTTTTAAATATTGCACAGATGAAAAATTAAAACTTAAAAAAAAAAGTATTTGAGCAAAGGAAAAAAAAAATTCTAAGTTTTTTATAATACGGATTTTGTCCAGTAGGGCCTCAAAATACACATTTTAGAGTAGGGTCCTGGAGGCATGGCACCCCCTAATGGCCAAAATCAGTATTACAAAAACAAACATAAGCAAAGAAATTATTGTTTTTGTTTCTTTTCTTTAGAGATGACTTTCTTTGGAAAATTCCCTGGTACCAGGAGAAAGAGTAATGCGTTAAAGTGACACCTCACGTAAAATAAGATGTTTTTTAAATATTAAAGGGATAATTATTTTTTTTTTGTTGTTTTTTTTTATTTATGTGGTCGTATTCTATATCTGAATCATGCATGAAAAAGTATTTCAAAACAGTAAAACTGTCTTTTTTCCCTCAGGTACGGAAAACACGGCGCCTTCTACAGATTCCGCTCCAGCACGGGACGAGTCCTGCCTCTTTTCTACGTCTACGACTCGTACCTGACGCCGCCAGAGTCGTGGGCGGAGCTTCTGACGGCGAAGGGCTCCCACAGCATCCGAGGAACGCCGTACGACGGCATTTTCATGGCCCTCATCGTTGAGGAGCGCCACAAACACGACATCCTGGCCAGCGGCTTTGACGGCATGTACACGTACTTTGCCTCCAACGGTTTCTCCTTTGGCTCCTCCCACCAGAACTGGAAAGCCATCAAGTCCTTCTGCGACGCCAACAACCTGCTCTTCGTCCCCAGCGTGGGCCCGGGCTACGTGGACACGGCCGTGCGGCCGTGGAACAACCACAACACCAGGAACCGCGTGAACGGACGATACTACGAGACGTCGCTGCAGGCCGCGCTCTCCGTCAGGCCGGAGATCGTCACGGTGACGTCGTTCAATCAGTGGCACGAGGGGACGCAGATCGAGAAGGCCGTACCCAAGAAAACCGCCACGCGCTTGTACCTCGACTATCAGCCCAACCAGCCCGACCACTACTTAGAACTGACGCGTCAGTGGGCCGAGAACTTCAACAAGGAGAAAGACAAATGGCTGATGTGAACGCTTGATTTTTACCTTATAAAAAGAGACTTTCCTTACGTGATCCTCCTGTTTTTAAATCACTAACCTTTTTTGTACAGGTTAAATCAGTTTTACTGAACCTTTAACGTCACAGCAAACAAACTCAGAATCTGTTTGCGGAGAAAGAGAGGCTACGTACGCAAACTCTGCTCCGTACACTTTGAGTTGTTTTCTTATTTTCTTATGAAAGGTGTTTGTTCTTGTTCTACAGATGTTCTTTCCTGTGTTTCCTCGAAGACAAATTAAAACATGTGTCTGTTTGTTTATTTACTGTTGTTGATTTATTGTGCTACAATCAGTCATTCATTCAGTCACTGAAGTAAAGGAAAACCAAAAAAAAAAAAAGTATGAGAAATCGTCAAAGATCTGCTGAAAGTGAATCCACTGAGCGGTACGTGGAAAAAGACCCCAGATTAAAAGTACCGCAGTGTAAAACACCACAGATTAAAAGTAGAGCAGTGTAAAACACCACAGATTAAAAGTACCGCAGTGTAAAACACCACAGATTAAAAGTAGAGCAGTGTAAAACACCACAGATTAAAAGTACCGCAGTCTAAAATACCACAGATTAAAAGTACCGCAGTGTAAAACACCACAGATTGAAGGTACCACTGTGTAAAATACCACAGATTAAAAATACTGTAGTGTAAAATACCAGAGATAAAAGTACCACAGATTAAACGTACGTAGAATCAGTCTTCTCAGATGCTTTTGGTAATTAGTTTGGTAACTAATCTCCACTGTCATCCATCAAAGTGACAGTGTACTCCCCCTAGAGGACAAAGAGACAGATTAAACACTTGGACGGGCCGTTTTTTGGCCCACGGGCCTCACTTTGAGCAGAGGTTTATGGCCCCTCAACCCAACAACTTCACACACACACACTGAAGTTAATATAATTTGCCCACATTACCAGTGACTCAGCATAAAAAATAATCCTGATTTCACAATGATCGAGATAAATGAGATTATCATTTTATTTTACGTTGTGTTCACAGTAAAGATTTATCTTTTATTATGTCAATGAGCGACATTTTATTTTGTTCCAAATTTTTGTGAAGACCTCGACAATCTGGACATAATCCAGCAGTCACTTAAATGCTCACAGTACAAGACAGTCTTACCTGCAGTGCAGAGTCTTTCACAGTCTCTTCCATCAGAGAACTGTGGTGAAGCAGCGCCACCTGCAGGTCAGGTCTATATCCACCTGTGAAGAATGAAGGTTCATATGTGAGGCTTTAAACGCCACCTGTGATCTCATAATCCACACAGATCCACTCAGTGAATTATTATTTGAGTGGTAAAGAAAATTAATGTATAGACTCACCTCTTCATAACGGACGGATTCAATCTGTAATCTGTGTGCTGTAAAACAACAACTAAACATGCTGGTGAACTTTGCTCTGTGGGATTAAATGAAGTAAAGCTTTATTTATACAACCACAGTTAATAAAACACTGCACATAGTGATATTATTATTAATTAAATAATAGACAGATTTGAATTTTGAACACTAACACAAAACTGTAGCACTTAATCCAAAATCCAAGCACTTATCAAAACCTTGAAGCATATTCAAGGAGTTCCAGCACCTGTTTAAAACCCTGTTTATGGTCAGAACCAGGTTTGTGACGGGGCTATATGAATGAATGAAAGGATGAATGAATGAATGAATGAATGAATGAATGTCCCCACAAAAATAGCTGTATAAAATGCGTGTGTTCTTGTATTGTATTTGGTTCAGGATGGAGACCAGAACCTCATTTCTGAGGACCTTTAGGCCTAAGATTTGAATTGTGGTTAGGTGTGTGTGCGTGTGTATATTTGAGCAGTAAAACAAACAGACACGTGTGTGTGTGATAAAGTACTGAGTTTATTATCATAGACAACAGTTTCCACATTACAAAGTATCAAATGGAGGAAGGGAAACAAAATGACTACTTACAAATAAAAAGAAACGGGGGGAAATCAGTGATACAAAAAAAAAAAAACACAATAAAACCAAAGTAATAATGACGTTTGTCTTCTTCTCGGTGCGTCTCTACAGCAGACCTTGTCTCTTCAGATCCTCGTAGGTTTTCTTGTTCACTACGTTTCCAATCGAGTCCTCGTATTCCTCCTGAGGGGACCAAACAGAGTCATGGAATAAGTAAAAAATATAAAATATATAAAAGGCATGAGTCGGGGAATGAACAGGGACTCACCTCTGTGTCCGGCTGCCAACGCTCTAAAGCTTTCTGAGATTTCAGTTTCGCCCACACTGAAGAAGAAAAACACATACAATTTTTAATATATAGATTTTTAACCCTTTTTTCCTCCACAAATCAACAGATTTTATTCCATTAATCCAACCCACCTTTTAATTTTTTACCCTTTTTATATTTACAGATTTTTATATTATTTTTTTAAAATCATTTACTTAGGTCATTTAATACTTTCATACCTTTTAAAGTAGTAATATTTTCTTGTTTTTTTACTCAAAATTCCAAAAATCATGTTTTAAAAGTCTGTTAAGTTAGGGTCATTTGTTGGGTTTGACCTAAATATGTGTATATATGCAAATTTCAGCTGCACACATCAGGAAAATGCTGAGTCACTGTTTCACTATGTCCGGTGTTGCTTTGAACAGAAACGCTGTCCTTGCACTGCATGCAAAAATGTAATAAAAACATGTTGGTACATCAAAAAAAATCTGACTTACGAGAGACGGCGTCTTCGATCTGAGTGACATTGGCGAAGTGAGCCGTGTTGGGGATTCCCAGGCAGCGCATCCCGTGAGCGTGTCTCCACTCCTGCAGTAAAATACACATCTCAGTTACATCGATTGAGCGAGGCTACTTCACTGCACGACTGCTGTGTTTCACGCCGTCTAATCACAACGTACCGCAAAGTGTCTCTGGAAGGCTTTGGGCCCCCTGTAGGTGTAGTTTCCACAGATCTCACAGTTGTAGTTGATGTTCAGACCGTGGAGTTTGTAGAGCCAGTATGGAATCGGCTGCAGGGAATTAAAAAAAAAAAAACAGTCAGCAAAGACGAAGCACAAGAATCTGAGTGATGGAAATAAACCACCTGGCGTGAGTCAGAGCAGCTTCAGCTCACTAACTCACCTTGCCGTCCCAGCCCAGCGGCAGGTTCTTGGGGTTGTAAATGATCTCGTTGTCTTCGTCTTCGCTCTCGCTCTCACTGAGCTGCTCCTCCTCCTCTTCCTCGCGCTCCTCGCCCGTCCTGGCCTGCTTCCTCTGCACGTTCTCGTGCGTCAGCTGCCTCTGCTCCTGTAAACGCAGGGGACACATTCCAACACCCGTGAGCACTTTTGACATTAAAAATCCACAGCAGGAGGTAGTGTGGACTTTGAAGACACGGTCACTCACCCCGAGGATCTCCACGTACTCGTACACTTGAGCCTCCAGGAAGCCAGTCTCCTTGTTACGCTCTGTGTCTCTGCGGGAGTGACGATAGGAGAATATTATGGGTTACATAACAACACGGGCATGAGTCAGAGCTGCACCGAGTCTTTAGATCCACTCACTTTTTAGGCCCTTTTGCTTTGGGATTCTTGGCGAACAGCGAAGGGTCCAGTGATTCCAGGGATTTGCCTTTAGTGCTGAACAGTCTCTGAGCTCGTTCCTCCAGAGTCCTGCACATCACACACACATCATTGACATGTTCTCTACAGGTTTACACTCAGGATTAGGGCTGCGATTTAGGGCTATTTTCATTATGGATTAATCCGTCTGTTATTTTCTTGATTAAACGGTCCAGAAAATGTTTGCACCAGTTTAAATTTATTTTTTTTGTTACAAATAAATAAATAAACAAATAAAGCAGACAATATTCACATTTAAAAAAGATTAAATAATTAGCTAAATAGTTGACTTTCATTTAGAATAATGGATGAGGAACGAAGAACTGAAGCCTCGTGGATTAAATGTCAACTTAAAACAAGTAGTCAGTTGCTTAGGATTCAGCATCAGGGCTGCTTTAATGTAACTGCACTCACCCTCCACACTTGAGTCCCAGTGCCATGAGAGCAGACTTCAATCTGTCCAGACCCAAAGACGCCAACTCCTGTGTGAAAACATGAGGAAAATCACCCGTTAATCACCACGGATCGACCTCTCAATTCACCTCCATCGTTAAATCTCCTTTTGTTTTCTTACCTCCCAAGAGGAAAAGGCAGAAAGGTCCAGATGAGCTCCTGCATGAGTCAAAGCACTACTGGTCTCTTTCTACAGTGGAAAAAAACAAACAAACAGACAAACAAGGTCAGAGGAGATGGTCAGAGAAACAAAAACCTGACGTGTCCACGCGTCACACATGAAGAGGCTGTCGGGAGAACTCACGGGCCAGCCTGGAAAAGACCCGTTGTCCCACTTCTTCTCAAACTCCACCAGCACTTTGCCGTACAGGTCGTTCTGGTCCAGGAGAGGTTTGACCCGGTCTGTGTAGTCCTGAAGGTATTCAAGCAGCATCTCCAGATACCTGCCCACACAGAGAGAGAAGAAAATTTAAAAAAGCTTCCAACCTTCCGTCTGCACAAATGAATCACTTGAGGTCCGGCACATGGTAAAACCACAAGCTCATCAAGTCCCATTTCCTTGTCATGGTGGAGTTGGACCTACTTTTTGTATTCTGCGTTCTTCCTGTCCTTTGGGATGTCAAACAGCTGGTCAAATGACGACAGGTATGTGATGTACTCGGGTTTCTGCGCAAAGAGATGGCAAAGGTTTCCGGTTTTAAAACAAAACAAAAGGTTTTGTTTGAAGGTACGGGGTGATATTATCCAGATTTAAAACTGATCATCACCTCAGCTCCCTTCAAGTTGATGTACTTCAGGTAGCAGTCGTGGAGATCGAGGTAACGGCCGTATCCTTCCTCATCTGTGAACTCAACCAGGTCTGTGGAAAATAAACATATTTTACTTTTCAATGCCAATATTAGAAGTTGCCTGAGGCTAAGCAAACATTAAAAAGCAACATTTTAAAGCTAAACTAAACATAAAAACAGAGTGTAGATGAAGCCTTACTCTGAGCCTCTTCACTGGGGTTGTCTCTGGCTTTCATCAGCTCTTCAAACTCGACAGACATGGGAATGGAAATCTACAAGGAACCCACACAATAACAGTGTTAAAATTCATCTCTCAGAGGTTCACACACACACACACACAGCTAAATTTGAAGAGTGTTACCTCATTTGGATGTTTTCTGTGGAACTCCTTAATGTGTTTCAGTCTGTTGTAGAACTCTGCGAACTCGTTTGGCCCTGAGATGGCAGCAAGCTCATCCTTCCTCATCCTGTCAATAAGAAAAACAAGTGGTTTAGATATTCTGGCTAAACTTTGAGTGCATAAGACAGAGGCTAAATGTTTGTGAAAACTAAGGTTCAGATATAACAACAGAGCCAGTTTATAGAACCAAGACTGTAGATAAAGGTCTCTCTTATATATCGATTTATAGGTTAAGGCAAATATAGTGAATTCATAGGGGCAAAGAAAGAACTTACCCATCTTTGTCTTCATAGGAATCTCTGAGATTTGCACTCACATCCATATACCTCTGTCAAAGAAAGAAAACACTTTTAGCTGCTTGTCAGTTTTAATATTAAACCATCACTCCTTCCTGTTGTTCTGTGCTGTCGTCTACAAAGAAGACTATTAATATTTAAAGTGTTTGTGAAGCAGAAACAAAATCACCTGAAGCTTCCACTCCCATGCCGAATATTACAAGATATTCTACTCGTGTATACAAAGCATTCAGTAAAGTAAATTCATGTGTTGGTGTTATTTTATCTTCAAAGTTACATTTAAGTGACAGATTTTTACATGGAGTTCCTCAGTGACATACTGTACTTGTAGCTTAAGTGTTTCTCGTTGAGTGGTCTCATACTTTATATACATGTTTATTATGTATTATTATATAATACATGTTTATGTCATATATAATATTTGAACGCTAGGAATAACGTAGACACTGTATCATATGAACTGTTACCTATGAGGGGGTTAACGCTCTAATAAAAGCCCGTTCTACTGCTTGGTAGCCGGTGTTTGTAATAAATGGAAAAAGTGCTCACATCCAACATCGCTCGTGTCCGGTGATCTGAGTTAATCTGTTCCCGCAACTGCGAAAAAACAACAAGAAAAGAATAAAACATTCGTTCAGCTGCAGACGTATTTCGTACTTGCAGTGTTTGGTTAGCATTAGCACTCAAGCTAGCACTCGACTTACCGTGGACTTTTTGTGTAGCATTTCTTTCGTTTTAGCATCCATTAGCCTCTCCTTCTCTTCATGATAGCGACGCTGTTGCTCTAAAATCGTCTCCATTTTTCCCTAAAATGTGGCGGACGCTTGGTTAACTAAATAATTAAGTGGTTAGTATAAAAATGAAAGACAGTAGCCCCCGCCGTTTTGGCTACGTTTATTTTCAATGGCGCATGTAGGGAAGCTAGCTGTCCATCACTGTACCCGCCGTGAGGAAACATAGACCGCGTGATAAAACGTTCCGCAGTGCAGACACGTTTCATACTCGCAAGACCACTCATAAGACCAACAGGGAATAAATCATATTTTATTTTTTTAATTATTTATTAAAGCTACCTATTTTATTTAGCTTTTATTAAAGCTACCCATTTTATTTAACTGGGAAATTTGCTATAGACAAACACACGGTTATAATACAGCATTTTAATGCATTTGTACAGTTCAGGGGCCAAAGTGTGTTGATGTGTTATGGAGTTAGAAATTGACAGAGGGGTCAAAAAATAGATTTATCGCAAAACCTAAAGAAACAAAATAAGCATGTTGGAGATGCACAACTTCGGTCCATCCACTTTTGTGTTTTATATAGACAAAAAGACATGTTGATAATTATAGTAACATTCTACCAGCATGATTACATTAAACTTGCACATCACACCGTTTGTCTAATCCAAACGTTAATACATCAAAAAAAAAAAAAATATATTTCTTATCAGGTGTATGAGCTCAGTGTGGATGTTACCCACAACAGCAGGTGTAGTTATGACCTGGAAACAAGCAGCAGAGTAGAATAATCCAAGAGTGGAGATTATGAAAGATGTCAATAGGTCGACTGATGATGAATGATTTAAAAGATAGGCTGAAGTAACAGCTCCTTCCCTCACTTTTAAGATGGCGTGCTCTAATACTCTTTGTATTTATTCTACACAAGGAAAATTGAATACAAATATTTTCATAAACAATGACAAGGAACTCGTCTCTTATTGCACATCTTATATTTGAAAACCACACATGAAAAAGCCTGGCATTATGACAGATTAATATCCTGCTGGAGACGCTTGCCAAAAATTAAATATGGCACATTTCAACCTAATTAATCAGCCAAACTAATGACTGGGACACCAGGTGTCAGAGCAGATACTATTTAAAAATGGTATGACACCATCAACACAATCAAACTCAGGAGTCAGAAATGTCGCCATAAAAAGGATGTTTATTTGTTTCAATGTACAGACGAACTCTAACGATAACGGTGCAGCTGCAGGGTGTTGCGTCTCTTCCAGGCAGCGCGACGGGAACCTCCGATGGTGCCGTGGAACTTGTGGCCCTTGCCGAGGCCGCGACTCTTCTTTCCTGCAGACGTCAGGCCACGCATCTCCCTGTGCTTGTGCACAGCCTTTGTGATCCATTGCGTGTCGGGGTTGCGTCTGACGGCCTTGTGGAAGATGTCGACCAGAATCACCTCAAAGAACTTGTAGGTGGAGTCCTCGCCCACCCAGTAGGAGTTGAGGACTCGCAGGCCTCCACAGTGACGGCCAGCACGCTCCTACAAAATAAAAGCACCAGGGATGAGTTTCACTCTACAAAAATTAATAAATCAAACCAGTCCAAAACATTTAAATAAACACAGCCTTTGGTTCCATGTTGCCATTGTATTTACTCCGAAACAATTCCATGATGCGACAACACTCCATAATGCCACCATTTTGGCAGGAAGCTACGCTGAGAGATATAATACAATAGGGTTGCAACGATTAATCCATTACAGAATTATCAACCAATTTTATAATCGATTTATCATTATTTGAAAGTTTGATGATTCAAGCAAGGTGTCGGACTCTTAAATGTCAATATGTTCCTTCTCCTTTGCTTCCTGTACACAAAGAAATCAATACAACTGAATCATTTTGGTAGACATTGTTTTGAGGTGTTAAAAAACACTGGTCAATAATACATAAAAAAATGTAAGGACCAAATGATTATGAGAATAGAAGAGAAAATAAATAATTGTCGATTGCAGCCCTGATTGAGGGAGCATGTATAATGAAATATGTAAAAATATATATAAAAGGTGAACATGGATGTTCCAGACAAGCCAATCTTTGAGTCGACTTATTTTTGCAGGCCTATTGTGTGCAATGCATACATGTCAGTTATAGTTATGTCTGACAGGACCAGCTGTTGAAAGCTCTGCATAAATAAATTCATCACATTAAGTGGCCATAGTGATTTTCTTATTTGAAAAGAGAATTAAGACCTGAAGTCAGGACTTGAACATGATGAGCTTCAACAGCACTGTTAAGCCTGGTCAATAATAAGATGAGAGAAATCAGGTATGTGATTGTCTGCACAACAGTGTCAAACACCCCCAAAAGATCCACTAAATACAGCTTTTAAAAACCCTAAACAGCAAACAAAGAAACATTGGGATTTGGTTGACCGGTTAGTTAATCTAGAACAGATGGATTTTTTTTCGTATGTTTTTATATGTAACCGTTATAATCTGCTACAACGTAGGACAACCTTCTGACTCATGTTAATGCTCTTATACAGGACAATTTTACTTTAGAAGCAGATACTGTTTACATCAACACCAATCAAAACAAACACCGGCTTTTCCAAAGAACCTGCAAACTTAATCTTCACCATGTTCACCAGCTTTCAGCTTCAGATATGAACAGGTACTAGAATTTGACCTCCATCAGAATAACGTGCTTGATTTATTATCCCAAATGATTTCATACATGAAGGATTTAGCATTGCTGTTTGAAATCTTCAACATGCAGTTCCACACCCGAGGAACCCATTTCAGGAGCAGAACAGTGAACACACAGAATCATCTATGGTTTAAATATAACACATTGCTTGTACAGTGTGATGCATGACCGTGGTCGTACCTCAGCAGTGGACTGCAGGCTGCGGGCAAACTTGATCTGGTTGACACCGTGGTGCACGGGTTTGCCGTAGGTCGCTCCCTTGGGCACGGGGCGTTTGCGGCCTCCACGGCGCACACGGATACGGTAGATCACGTAACCTGTTTGAACCAAACAAAAACACGATGAGCGGATCCCGGATGGAACGATGACAGATATCACAATCGTGCAGGACAACACCACAAGGAACAGACTGTGGGCTCAACACTCACCTTGCTTGGCCTTATAGCCCAATCTACGGGCCTTGTCGGGTCTGGTGGGTCTGGGGGTACGGTGGAGGCTGGAAAGCTGACGGTACTGCCAGCAGCGGACGCGAAGCAGGAAGCGCATCACGTCGGACTGCTTCTTCCGCCATAACTCCTGCATATACCTATACGCTCCCATGTTGACTTAGCTGTGAAGAGAATCAGATGAGAACGATGTCAAAATAAATCTTAACAGGACATGCAACCAGGATGTTTCCAACTGGAAAACTGAGACGAGATTGAAGGCCATGTTCTGACTACAAGCAAGATCCTCTCAACCAGAGCGCAATATTTGCAAGTCAACATATCCAATTTGTGTCCATTTGGCTACAGAAAGAGATAGAGATGCCTCATCTAACTCTGCAAACAATCACATTGCCACATCATTGCAAAGAATTATCACAGCAACTGGTTTTTAAAAGTATTATGCACAACATCATCACTTGTATCAGTGTCATCTTACACATTTAGAATCAAGTTCAAGCTATACTGTCGTCTTAATATCACACAATGCAGGACCATGCAGGAAGAGAACAGCCATTTTACTATGCCGGTAAAAGGCAGCCATGTTTACACTCACAACTGATTAAATGACACATTAATCAACGTTTAACATAATGTGTAAACGCCTACTATGGACAAATTACAACGGAAAGCACGATACATATACCAGACATGTGAAACGAAGGCTAAACGTAAAAGCTAGCACGCTAATGCTACTTGCATAGCAACTGCTCACTTTACTGCAATATTGAAAGAATTTCCATACGAATGAACTGCTTGTGTCCTCCACGAAAGTAGCAGAACGCGAATAAGTGTTTTGTTAATTTTAAGGAAAAACGACAACACGTTAGCCCAACAGCAGCACCAATGGCTAGCGGAGCAACGGCACCCCGAGTTCCGTTAAAACAAGACTATTATCTATGTTTTTAATTGTATTTTTCAAAAAATGATTAAAAAGAACTGATGTTAAATGTGTCCGCAATCAATAACCTGAGCCAAGCAGACCGATGAAGACAGAAAATGGACGATTTTAATGGATTTCGATTCATGCAAAAGTATAGAAATACTCGCTTACATGATGGCGTACCAGCCGGAAAGAGAGAGCGTAAGTTCCCAGCATGCCTTATTGAAAACGCCAGTGACGCATTTCCGATGTGGTGCTCATGGGAAATGTAGTCATTGTCAAGAAAATTGTTAGACCTTTCTTTTACATCACAATTTATAAAGAGCCCATCCTATTTACGTGGTTTTATAACGAGGTCCAACTCTATATAAAGTCCCTACATGTTTCTATTTAAATTATGATGTTTTATTTATTTATTTATTGTACACTAAACTAACTGATATGGAAGTTATTGACAAGTATCTGTTAATTCTGTCCATAATCTGAACCTTTTGTCTGGGTTTTAGAAATAAAAAATCTCTAAAGATTTTGCATTTGAAAAAAAAATAATTTCTGAGATAAGTTTGGTAAATCGTATACAACTTCATTTTTAGGAGTGTTATTTAAAACATAAACACGTATATCTTATCCAAATGTAGGGGCCTTCATTTATTATTTATAAGACGATAATTTATCACCAAATCGATATTTAGACCCTTTCTAAATGGTTGGAAAAATTCCAAGTACTTTTGTATAAATGTAATACCAACTCCAAACGGTAGGAGGCAGCAGTCAACATGGCTGTGCTGGCAACAACAAGAGCGAGAGCAAAAGTCACGCTTGCGCATTGTTGCGATACGTGTTGTCCTAGCAGGACAGAATGGATGGTGTATCTGTCATGCTACAAACGCTATAAACAGATGTTTTTTTTTTCATATTTTTCATTTCAAATTCAAATACGGAGTTAATTTTTTTGATGTGAATGTACCGGGGAGTGTGCGTTCGCGACCGGACTGTTAACGGTGCGTTTCTTCGTAACGCTGCGGCTAAGCTGTTAGCTCGCTAAGCTAGGCTAAACAACAACAATATGCTGTCATAGCCACAGCTAAAGTCAAAGTTGTTTCCGTCAGTGAATCGTGTGAAAATATGGCGAGCGGTTTTAACATTTTTAATCGTTTAGTTTGACTGTCGGCTACAGATATGTGTGACGTCATTTTGACTAGACGTGATTTTTCATTGTTACTGGATAGTAGATGTAGATATTTGTAACGTCATTGTTACGAGTCAAAACTACTAGTTCAAGTATTACTAGTCAAAATAACGTCACTGTTGCCATTCATGTGTATGGGTTTTGTTATTAAAGATATCTCTAATTCAAGTTCCAGATATTTACAGTCATTATATCTAGTCATAATTTAAGTTCTAGATATGTTAAGTAATCTCATTTTGAATTGAAGATATTGTCGTTTTAGATCTTAAATTAAGTTTCAGATAGTCAGAATTTGAATCTGAAATGCGTGACGTTATATTGACTAGTAAAAACCACTTATCATAGTGAAAGTGTAAGTAACTTGATGTCATGTGTTCGTGCACCGCAGGCTCGAGATGGGAAAAGGCTGTAAGGTCGTGGTGTGTGGACAAGCAGCCGTTGGGAAAACAGCCATTTTGGAGCAGTTGCTGTATGGAAATCACAGTGTAGGTAAGAAAACAACACAGTGAAGTGAATCAGTTGGTAACAAACAACAATCTCCGGTGACTCACCTGAGGGTCCCAACCCAGTGTTTGAGCTCCACAGAGCATGTTTCTGGTTATATTTGTTGAAATTCAACCTTTGTGTTTTTTGGGCTCTATTTTACTCAAAGTGTGTTATCTTTTCCAGGCTCCGAGTCCAATGAGACGCAGGAAGACGTGTACGTGGCCTCGGTGGAAACGGACCGCGGCGTGAAGGAACAGCTGAGGCTCTACGACACCAAGGGCCTCAACGATGGCCAAGACCTGCCCAAGCACTACTACTCTGTGGCAGACGGCTTCGTGCTCGTCTACAGCGTCGACAGCTTGGAGTCCTTCAAGAAAGTGGATTTCCTGAAGAAGGAAATCGACAAATCCAGAGATAAAAAAGAGGTGAAAGTATTTAAGTGCTGCCCACTGCTTCTGCACCCGAGGGAAATGTGGGATTGGCTGCCTTGAACCCCAGCCCTGTGATTGAACCAGCGAATGTTTGCATGTGTGTGTGATGTCCTCAGGTGACAGTCGTGGTGTTGGGGAATAAGACGGACCTGCGGGAGCATCGGCAGGTCGACCAGGAGGTGGCGCAGCAGTGGGCCCGAGGAGAGAAGGTGAAGCTGTGGGAGGTGAGCGTCACAGAGCGTAACTCCCTGATTGAGCCCTTCACGCAGCTGACAAGCCGCCTCACTCAGCCGCAGAGCAAATCCTCCTTCCCTCTGCCGGGACGCAAGAGCAAGGGCACGCCGTCCAACGACATGTGAAGCCGACGCTGTGTGTACTTTCATTTATACACTTTAGACACATTCATTGTTTTTATTTTTACGTACGCCAGAATCAAGGCTGGAGTCAGAATGATATACTTAAAATATGTCAGTAATTTTAGTTTTTGTTGAGTTTACAGGGTTTTTTATTTATTTATTTTATTTTTAGGGAAAACCAAACCTCGGTGTCAACAACAAACCAAAACCTTCTCTCTTCCACTCCAGCGAACAGTCAAAGCCTTTTTTTCCTTTTAAAAAAAAGCACTTTAGCACCAAAGACTTGACTTGTTCCAAACACGGATGTTTTGGTTTGACACGTTTGCGCTACAGTGGTGAAATCAACGTTTTCTCTTTTTTACTTTCCTTTCTTTGTTCCATTTGTGTATGTGTGTGTGTTCACGAGCCAGTCTTACATTTATCGTCGTCAACTATCACGCTCGCAATCACTACTATGTATTTATGCACTTTCAGTGACTCTATGAATGGATCTAACTTTTAACTGTGATCATGTGACCAACGAGAGAACAACCAAAACTGACGCCGACACTCTAAAGTCAGTCGTTTTCAAACTTTAAGTGATAAATCTGTTCCTTTTCACACATTTTTGCACCAAAGTCTGTTTAGAAAATCAGCTCACAGGCGACACAGGAGCTGCGGCTCCACTGCTGCCTCGTGTGGTCACTTTGTGTCACTGACTAAGACACTTAAACACACTGATGGAGGCAGTAGTGGTTCAGCAGATCCTGTCCCCTGTGATGTAAAATCACTGATTTTCTCTATGGTGCAGGAGAGCGAGCGGGAAACCTCAGCTTTCACTTGAAAGGATATTCTTACGACGTCACAGACTTATACTTATGGTGTAGACTTTAATGACGTGAGCGCTTTAATAAGCTGGTGCCCTGTTTCTGTGTTCAATCATGTAATTAATCATTAATGTTATTTCTCTTTTATTGGTCGCATGTTCAGATTTTAGATAAATCCCAAAACTGGGAAATATTTAACCCGTCTGTGATGAATGAATGGATAAATTAATTAGGGCTGCTACTCACGATTATTTTCACAATCAATGAATCGATTAGGTGTTTGGTCCAGAACGATTTCTTTGTGATATGGAGCGTAGAAAAGAGGAAATATTCACATTTAAGAAGCTGATGAAAACACTGATGATTAATGTAGTAATCGATCAATCGTTGCAGCTGTAGACTGTACAATTTATCGTTTTGATAATCACAAGCATCAAAAGGCTGTACTTTAGGATATAGATGTTATAGCATTAGAACACAGAGCAGTTGATAGTTTTGAATTTTAAGTGATAATTTAACTGAAACTACACATATTAAATTTTTAGCAAAATAAGAACCGTGTCCTTAGTTTGTCCTCGTTCCGTCTGTGTCGCATATTTGAATTTTATCGCAATAACGTCGTTCACGATACTACCTTCACTGGTCATGTATGATTTCACAATGTCTGCCAGACATGAGCTGCACTCCTGTGTGTGTGTGTGTGTGTGTGTGTGTGTTCAGCCTGTAGAATCATGTAGGGCTGCTACTGTGTGTGTGTGTGTGTGTGCCTTTTTAAACCGTAGAAATCAATGTTGAGAATAAATATTTATTTTTTAACTAATTTATTTTTGTCACTTTAATGAGCCACATTCCTTGAATGATGTAATGGATGAGCTACGCTGTCTCCTGTGTCTTACATGTTTATTAATGATGATAATAATAATAATATTAATAATGTGATGTGCTGCTGCTGATAGAGCAGAGGTTGTCGTGAGACAAAGTTATCGTGCGAACACTAAAACGGTTCTGTGCTGTTTTTAAATGACGCTCTGAATAAAATACAGCCTCTTCATATTAAACCATCTCAGAGTTTTATTTTGGCGGGGCGGGGCAGGGGGGAGGAGGTTGTTTGAAATGATCAAACCAAGCTCGGTCGTGTTGTTTACATGTTTACAGGGTGAAAATAAACAGCCGTTCATCGGGACACACACACACATGACAACACAAACCACAACCAAACATCCGTTCATCATATGAACACGTGTAATGCACCTGTTCAGACAGCAGGGGGCTGCAGGGGGAGTGAGAGTTTACAGTGATGTGGGGGGTACGGAATCATGCTGCGACACATTTCATCGAGCGCTCAAGTATTAAAGGAATAGTTCAGGTTGTTTTGTTTTGAAGTGTGATTGTATGAGATGCTCCCACACCAAACCCCATAGAGAAAACCAGTGATTTTAACATCACAGGGACACAGGAGTTGTTCCACTGCTGCCTCCATCAGTGAGTTCGAATGTCTTATTTTGTGACTCTGGTGTTTGAAATCCTTTGTTCTGATTAACTACAGTGGCACAAACTGACCACACGGGGCAGCAGTGGACCAGCAGCTCCTGTGCCTCCATGGGCTAAAAACGCTGGTTTTCTCTATGGACTTTGGTGTGGGAGAGAAATGCTATCTAAGGACTGTCAGTACCTCACATACAATCACACTTCAAAAAAACAAAAAAAAAACTGAACTTTCACTGTAATGTCGATCCTTCAAGCACAAGCTTAAAAACAACAATAGAAGAAAAAGAAACTCAAACACATTATTGTCAGGTGTGAAAGATAACAAAGAGAGAGAGAGAGACACAGGAGATAAGACTTCAATTCTGAGATTTAAAAAAAACAAACAAAAACAAAACAAAAAAACACCCCCACCCCGAGTTCACACCTCCACATCTATCTCCACCGCATCCCAGCAGGGGGCGCTGTTGTGATTATGTGGCGTAGCGTTTGGTCCACTGTTTGGCTATCCTGTCATGTTCAGGTCTGTTTGTCGTGTACTGTGTGGCGATGCTTCCGACCAGAGGGTCCGCTGGAAAACAACAGTTCGTTTAGAAACACATGGAGCCAGAAAAATACAAATAAAAGGTACAATTTGTGACTGGACTTCATTTATCGATATATTTTGAAAATGTTCATAAAAACCTCAGCTTTTAGCAGATTCAGTGGCTCTAATGAGGATTTTTTGTATGTGTTCTTTTATTTGCTACCTGACTCTTTCTGGCATAAATACTGACCACTACTGGACCAAAACCTGGTCTTAATGAGGTAGAACCTCATTTCTGAGGAACTGGTTAAGTGTGTGTTCTCACCAGGGTTGCAGTCGGTCAGCAGAGAGCAGATGGACAGCAGGACCTTGGAGATGGTGAGGGCAGGACTCCAGTTGTCCTTCAGGATGTCCAGACAGATCACACCCTGACTGTTGATGTTACAGTGGTAGATCCTCGTACGGAACGTCACCTGAAGACACGCAAAATAACACACACGTCCATCAACGACAAATTTTTTCAGACTTTAATTCTGACGTCTACAGCGTTTGCATTCATACGTATTCCATCACAGAAGCAGTACAGAATGACAAGAATCAAGCCAAAATACAGAATAATATCATAAATCTTCAAAAAAAAGTCCTAATTTACTCTTTTAATTAAAGGTGAATGTTTAAAAACGTGAGGTCAAAGTAAATTCCTACATTTTTTGAAGGAACTTTGGTTGTGACAACTCCTTCACAGGTCGTGTGCCCTCTAGTGGCGCACATGAACATGACAGCTGCCACACACAAACTTTATCACCATCGATGTCAGCGTTTGCAGTGAGAACTGCGATAACACGGAGATTGTGCTTCGTTTTGTTTGGATAAGAACGAACCGTAACAGCAGATAATAGCTTTTGTTTTGTTTTCTAGTTTCTACACGTTTACCATTATCTGCGTCCGTTATTGTTCAAATCTTTAGACTGAAGCTACAATCATATCTAACACCTCCATATAAATGTCATATTTGCTACGTCTCCAGATTTAGAATATTATATGGCAGACAAATAAATTAATTATGGACTTTTAACATTATTTCGTCGCCCAATTTTGCTATAATTTCTTACCAATCGTGACATTTTAATTGAAAGAAATAGAACTTCAGTCAGATTTGTATGCGTTTTCCTCAGATTTAACAGGCAGTAAATGACAAATGGAACAATATTAAATATATAGTAATGCATGTTGGGATTTGTTAAATGAGACATTTCTGTGCCTTAGAATTTCCCACTGGGGACAAAAAAAGTAAAAAAAAATAAAAAAATTTAGCTTTAAAAGAAAAAAGGTTTACTTTACACACACATTTAAAATAGGGAAAGTTTTTATGATATTGTGCATTTTAAAACATCGGAAAATACTTTTTTCAGTTATGTTAAGTACTAGTACTGCTTCACAACTAGTTAGAATAAGTGATGTTTGACCTTGGGTGGTTTGAAGGGGTAATCTGGTGTGAAGGCGATGTCCAGGAAGAAAACTCCTCCCTCGTACACAGAGCCTGGAGGACCTAAGATGGTCGACCTCCACTCGTAGATGTTGTCTCCTTTAGGACCAGCGCTGTGGGGACGGGGACACAAAGACAATTTACAGGTTATTAATCCAATAAATGAGCCACCAACAGTTCTCCGGTGTGTCTCTGTCCACGCAGAGCAAACGGAGGTTACGTACTACAGCTTTATAGTCAGTCGGTGTTCCTTCTCCTTCACCTTGGAGCAGATGTTTGCTGACTCACACACACAGCAGCAGCTGTGGAAAGTGACAGCGACTATAATTCACCTCGTACTTCACCGCGCGTCGCACTTTTCACGATATTCACACAATAAATGACATTGAAAGTCATTAAAAAAAAAAAAAAGGACGACGCGTTACAGCGTTAACAAACAAGGGCTGACCTGAGTAACACACACACACACAGTAACAGACACACACACATACCACACGTCCCTCAGAGGAATGCACTTCATTAACAGTGAGTTAACAGGATTCCTGCAGGGAGACGCTGACCCTGGAGGACAATCACAATCACAACAACAGGAACATGACATGATAGATGAGGTTTCATCAACCACACTGACACACACACACACTCTCGTCTTTATAAGACAAGGGCTGAATGATTCTTTGACCAGGAACTGCTAATGTGATCTTCATTCGAAAAACATAATTTAAATGATTATTGTGTGACATTTGTGCAGATCTGAGAGACACAAACACTTGCCCATCAGTCTGTAGAATAAGACGTGTGAAGACCAAGACAATAACTCATCTAAAATGATGTTTTCACACACATTTTGACAATTGTTCAGCCCTCGTGAGGACGCGTCACTGACATCATGCATTCCCTAACTGTAACTACCACAACTAAGTGTCTCACCTTAAACCTTAGCCTAACTTAAACCCTTAACCTACCTAACCCCAACACAAACCCTGACCCTAAGTACACACACAGACACAGACACAGACACACACACACACACACACACACACAGACACACAGACACACACACACACACACACACACACACACACACACACACACACACACACACACACACACACACACACACACACACACACACACACACACACACACACACACACACACACACACACACACACACACACACACACACACACACACACACACACACACACACACACACACACACACACACACACACACACACACACAGCTGTCAGTAATATTGTTATTTTGACAACTTAAATCTTAGTCATAAACGTAACCACATCCTCAGAAATTAGGTTTTGGTCTCTGTTATTGATTGATTGGTTTAATATATCGCCGTCTTTGATTTTTTTTTTTTCATGTTTGAAACAGTGAAACCGACAATAAATATGGTCAAATTCTGCACCAACATATATTTTTAAATACATATACACACATATAAACACACACATATACATATGTATATATATATATATATATATATAAACACACGCATAAATATAAATATATATATGTATATATATATATATATATATATACACACATACATATATGTGTGTGTATGTATTTATTTAGTGTATAACATCCTTTAAAAGCAGGAAAATAATAAATGAAAGTGATATATCAACATATTGCCCAGGTGTATTGACAGGGTCAGTGTTTATGCCAGAAAGGGTCCTTAAGAGGTAACAAATACAAGTGTGTGTACACGCACACGCACGCATGCACACACACAAACACACACACACACTGAGATAGACTGCTGACATTTCAGCTGCTTCACTTTCTTTCCAGGCCTTTAACCTTTGAGAGACACACAGTGGTTTATCCTCCTGCAGCACTGCAGAGGAGACAAGCTTCACACACACACACACACACCTCAGTATGTACACATTAAAGGGACAGTTCAGTTTATTTTTTTTTATGGAGGCACTAAGACACCGTCTGAGCTGCGTTTACCAGCCTCAGACACACACACACACACACACACACACACACACACACACACACAGTCACTGGCAGAAGAGACGCCAGGGGAAACAACAACAATAAAGCTGATGTAATAAAATCCACACATTAACAACGTGTCTCACTTTATTTCACTGGGTTTTTTTCCCCCAAAAGGAAACTGGAGTTTCTTTTGTTTCTCTGTGACACAAATGTACCAAACACTGCAGCTCCTCTGTCCCTGTGAGATAAAATCACTGATTTTCTCTGTGGACTTTGGTGCAGAAGAGGAAGCAGTTCACAAACTACAAGTATATGTTTTAGGATATAATATTATTATATTAGGACTAGTCTTCCTATTGCCACTTCCATTGCCAAGGGTCTGCACTGAGGGAAAGGAAAACACAACATTGTTTGAGGATCTGATTTTATTGGACACTTTTAAAGTGGATTTAAATCATACTTTACATTCGTATAACTCAAATAGATATGTATGTATATTTTATCATTTCATGTATGCTGTATGACTCAATTGGTTGCATCTCTGGCTTATAATTTATTATTTCTTGATTAATCAAGCACCCGTTTGGTCCATAAAATGTCAGAAAACGGTAAAAAAAAAAGTTGGACATTGTGTTCTCAAAGGCTTTATTTGTTATAAGGAGCAAAGAAACCAGATAATATTCACGTTTAAGGAGCTGAAACGATCGATTTAGTCATCGATTTTCATCCCTGGTTAAATAAATGAAAGGCGGGACTTTAAAATCACTTGATAAAAACCTGAAACTATGACTTTAAGCACGTCCAGAAGATACGACTTTATAATGATTTCTTGGCAAAAGTCTGATTTGACATGAGTCGGCGTGAAAGCCCGACTAATGATGATGACACGGATCAAAATAATCTGTGCACTGTGCTCATTATCGTCATTATCTCTCATCTGAAAATAAATCCATTCTCTCCATCTACACACACACACACACACACACACACACTCTAACACACACAAAGAGAGAGCTTCATTTTCAATCATCACTACCTGCTTACAACTGCACTGTAATGACAGGCAGAATCACTGTAATAATCCTGACTGAGACAACATAATGACTCCACTTTACTCGAGTGCCAAGACAAAGACCAAACCCTCCTCCGCGCTACGATGCCATCCAATAATGAGGGCTATACCAATGCTCTGTCGCTGGTCGCTGCACGAGCATTTAACGCAAAAAACTCCTGCATCTCTGGAACCAAGAATCACGGCACGCCGAACACGAACGGTGAAAAATACGTGCGAGTAATAAATCACGACGTTAGTGATGTTCACAACTAAAGGTGGACGTCCACTTTCTATTGATTTGCAGCACGCTCTGCATCTGGATTGTCCCTGATTTCCCAGGCATCGCGTCATCATTTGCTCTTTTGCTTAACTTTACTCGCTCGTCGTTCTGCACGGAATCTCACGTCAACGGTGGACAGAGACAGTGAACTGTGTCCACAACACCGCTAGTTATTCTTACTACACGTATGTCCTGCGTAGGCCTCGACTACATACATCAAGCAACGCAGGGCGTGAAACAGCAGGTGGCGCCGTAAACAAACAAGGGAGACATTTACCTAAAACATCAACGCCTCAAAATGTCCGTCTGAACTTTTGTTTTTGCTTATTTTAACGATAAACGGGACAGAAAATGCAGTGTGAGTGAGTGCATTTGCAATATCTGGCAGTTATTTACAATTAACAATTAAAAATGAAGAAAAACCTAAAGTTTTATTTAAAAAATACCAGATTTTGCATGTTAAATGTGTAATTTGAACAATATAAAACAAATTTAAAATAACATTTGTGTCAGTTTTTGCGTCAATGTCCAAAAATCAGGTCGAAAAATTTAGACTATGTGCAAAACTATGTCGTTTTTTCCAATTCTCCACTAACCCTTTTAAATTTACCGTAATAACCGCAAGGTGTATTTGACTCGCAACGTCTCTGACAGCACAATTACGGTAACGCAAAGTGTCGCCAAAGCGCGTCGTTTTGGTTTAACGTCTTTCTTGCACAAAATCCACTATCTTTCAAGGATTTCAAGGAACAAGTGGGAATCCCGCGCAGAGCAATGCAACTCCATCATTCTGCTCTACCTGTAGCTGACGGGAGAGATAAAAAAAGAGGAACTTGTGCTTCCACGTACGACCCGAATACCTAATACTGAAAACAGAGGAGAGGAACTCGCTTAAAAACTTCCATTTGTGCAGCAGCCGCTTTCGGTTGTTTGTGAAGTAAGAGCAAGAGAACAGAGCAGCCACTTCCTCTCCAGGGAGGAAGCTTTTTATAGATATGAAGAAGCTGTTGAGAAAACCTCAGAAGTCACAGACGCGCACACACACACACAGGCTGCTAACACACTGCAGAGGTGTGTGTGTGTGTCTGTGTGTGCGTGTGTGATCAGCAGTGAAAACAACAGCATCAACAGTGAGGGAAGCCGAGTCCACTCAGATAATCAGCTGACCAGGTCTTTTACTGTGTCATCATCAGAAAAACAACATCATTAAGTGTTTTCCAAATGGTTTAAGTGAAACACATTTAGGAAAAAGAATCTGTCCAACCCTGTTTAGAGCTAATTACACTACTATACTCGGCCTGGAATGTCAGGAATCTGAGTGACACCCAGGGAGAACGTCTTCACGGCACATTTAAAAAAAAAAAAAACACAGGACGCCCGGGACGACAAGTCATTCCTCTGAACCCACTCATCATTTCAGACAAACTAACAAACAGACAAACACAGCCGTGATGCAGATGCCGTAGTGTAACGTAGTGATGCTGCACACTGACCTGCAGTTTGGAGGTGGGTCCAGTGTGATGTCGGCCAGCTCCTTCTGAATTCTGCAAAAGAAAAGAAAAGAGAGAGAGAGTATGAATCAGGACGCTGATCAAACTGAAATGAAAGAAAACCTTCATGGAACTGAATATGTAAAACCTATTCACAGAGGGGACACAACGTCCGCCTTTGTTTCCAGCCGTGGATACACAGTCGTCGTCGTCATCATGGGAATATAAACATACAAGACTCACTCTCGGTCAGTCTGCATCAGTTTGAGTCAATAACATGTATCCTTGTTGCTTTATCTCACGGTGAAACCGCTTTTTTCTGATCACCAATCCTCATAGAGAAAATCAGCATTTTTACCACACAGTGACACACAACATACTAGTGTGCCGCTGCCACGTTTGTTAGGTTTGTGTCACTAATGTAAATCCAAAACATAAGATTTCAAATGCCGAACTTACAAAATCACACGTTTGAATTGAACTGATGGAAACGGCAGTGGATCGACAACTCTCGTGTGCTGTGAGGCAAAATTGTTAATTTTCTCTATGGGATTTGGTGTGGGAGGTAAGCCGTTTATGGAAGGACATAAAATAAGCAGTTTTCAGGCAGAAAAAACAGTCTAATGAGCAAACTGGCACAGGAAGAAGAAGAGTTGTCAGACACTGGTTCATTCCTTGGTTCCAGTGTATGAATATGAAGCAGTGGGTGAAACAGTGATCAGTCACCTTTTAGCACTGGTGGTGAGCAGTTTGGACGTTTTGCTCATGCTGGCTTTGCTTTCTCGTTTCTTTGGGGGAGATATTGCTTCCTGCTGCTGATGCTGCTGCTGCTGCTGCTGCTGCTGCTGCTGCTGATGTTGTTGTTGTTGTTGTTGTTGTTGTTGTTGTTGTTGTTGTTGTTGTTGTTGTTGTTGTTGTTGTTGTTGTTGTTGTTGTTGGTGAGTTGAAGATGAAGAGGATGAAGAGCTGGTGCTGGCACGGGAATCTTCATCCGACATACCGAGCCTGAGGGACGAGGACACATGATGATTTTAGGTGCAAAGATCACGTGTATTAGTGAAACGGCAAAAAAACGACAGGTTAATTGTCACGTATGTTGCCCGATTATACGCCGAATATAACATTGACACTTCCTTAACAAAACCACGTCACGTGATCTTGAATACACAGTGTTATCATCACGCAAACAAAAGTTAAGCGTTTTCTTAATGGACCCTCGCGCTGTGTTCTCTCTGAACCCCAGACTCCATAGACATTTCCGCCGTTTTAACTGTCAGGCCCGTGCTGGATGTTGACCCGGGTGTGTTAGTGTGAATGTGCCCGATTGTGACTGTCACACGGGATAATTCGCGCTCATCGGCGAACACTTCTCTCCTCCTGAAACGCTCGCTTCTGACCCCGGCTCCGTGTTTGCACTCGAGCCGTGTATTTTTAGCTCCGTCGGGCTGCGACAAAGGAAACGATCCGGTTAAAGAGTCCGGCTGATGGGGCCTAGCTCTGCCCGACACCGCGGTAGCGGAGACGGGACCACACGACACCAACACGAGGCGCCTGCTCCGGACCGAACCGAGTCGGAGGAAAAGGACGTGTTGTCGCAGTTGTGGCCGGGGACCCCCGACACTCCGCCGGAGCAGCCTCCCGAGAGAGGAACCAAACTTTGAGGCGAAGAAGTGAAGGAGCGAGCGGCGGTGGTGGTGGTGTGGTGGTGGTGGTGTCCCCATTACTGCGTCAAAACCCGGGATAAACACGCAGCTCACGCAGCGACACCACACGCCTCCATTTAAAGGCTTAGCTCGCGGTTTTTAAAAAGCCATGTCCGTCGACACGCAGCTGATGTGAGAGGATGGACCGAGGACGTCCACGCTCCACTCGCGGTGACACGGCTTCACCTGTAGTTTCACACCGAAAAACACGCAACACATCACCTGTTCAAACACGAGACGACGCTCCGACACAAACATAGCGTTATAGATACCTTTCTTCCTTTGTGTGTGTGTGTGTGTGTGAGTGTGTTTTAGCCTCCGCCGCCTGGACGCACCAGTGTGAAAGCAACTGCAACGAGGACGAACCGCACTTCCGGTCAATGTTGTAAAAATAAAAGCACAGGCATACAGCGAGGGCAAACTTCCATGATATGAATAATAATACTACGAGGACTAAACTAAAATGTACAGCTCCAGTGTGACGGCAATAGCGACACCTAACGGTGAAACAGCAGAACACAACAAACTGAAAACGCCACGGAAGTTCCAACTGTGAGTTCGCACCACATTAATCGCGTCTACGAGTTCATTCGAAACGTGAAAACACTGACGAGAAAAAGCGTTTTTGGCGTAAAAACACTTATTAATAAAAAATACAAGCATGAAAACACCAATATGAAAATACTTAAACGAAATGAAAAATGTGTGATATTAACATACCATCTGTTCATACTAAATAACTTAATTTCAATAAACTAATTGAAATGACACATTTTAAATACTTTATACATACAAAACGACACATACATATTACCAGGTATCAGAGGCGCTTTTATTTTGTCGGGTCCAATCGTCAAATTCCGGTACTATCTCAAACTATGGACAGGATCTTTATTATTTTCCTGCTGGACGCGTGCCTGTCCTCGCCGGAAGTGTTGGTCCAGCAGCAGACAGGAGTCCTGACATCAGTGTCTTTAAAACTTAACCCCCTCCAAAACAACAACAGTCACTTACCTTTAAAGGGTTACTTCAGGGTTACTTCTTGACAATAATGCTAATGCACATTCAATTGCTACAGTTGTATTTACATTTTGACTTTACAATGCAGAATATACATTAAGATCAAGGGCAGTCCAAGCCTTTGTGAGGCTCTTTGACAACATCAAAGCACTTGTGAGGGAATTCTGCACTTATATTGACTTTAATCTTAAATGGCTTTAAAAAATCAATAAGAATGGTCTTTTGTGTCGAACGTTCACTTTGTATTCAAACATGGCAGAATACGAAAGAACAAAACAGACAACAATTAAAGAGATATCAAAATAAATAGCTATGTAATATTGGCATTAAATGTTAGAAGAAGAAAAAAATAACACACTACACTGAAACAGCACCTTGTTAATTCACAACTGAATGGAAATGAACAATAAGACAGTGTTGAATAAAATAAACAAATATTTAAAAAACATTAAAGAGATAGAACTGTAACAAGACAAGATCACATAATGTCATTGTATCATCGTGAACAAACAATAAAATAAAACAATAAGACACTGAAATGCTCTCGGGGGCCCTAAGCAGGTGCTTATTTTAAAGAGGTTTTTATCATTTGTTTTATTCTCTTTTTATCTTTAAAAATGTTTTTAATGTACCAGTACTCTGTATTTTAAAATGAACTTACTTTAATTCACTGTCACTTATCAACACTGTTGTCAAACACAGGCTGTTTGTGTCGTCTGTTGTTATTGATGCTAATAATAACAGCACGTTCATCTCTGACGTCTCACTGCTGGTTTTTGTCCATCCTGTCTTCCTGTAGTGTGAAAGAGGACAGGAAAAGTCCTCCTCCTCCTCCTCTTCCTCCTCTGGTGGAGAAACATCTCCTCACTGGTCTGGGAAAACCTGAGGATCAGATGAATGGATAACTAGCAAAAAAAGGAGAAGCAGAAAATGGCTAACAACAACAAAATAATGGCTAGCTTAAATTACTACTGCGTAGCAATGGCTAACAACAGCTAACAGTGGTTAAAATCGCTACCGTGTGGCAATGGTTAACAATGACTAACAATGGCTAACGATAGCAAAATAATGGCTGACAAGGCTAACAATGGCCCAAAATAGCTAAAACCAATGCTACTGTGTGGCAATCGATATTAATGGCTAACAATAGCGAAAATAATGGCTATCAACTGATAACATGACTAACAATAGTTAACAGTGGCTAACAATTGCAAATAAATTGTAATGGCTAATAATAGCAAAAATAACTAGCAATGGCTACTTGTGGCAATGTTTAACAATGGCTACTAATAGCAAAAAAAATGGCTAACAATAGCTAGAAATAGCTAAAAAAAAATGATACTGTGTGGCAATGGTTAACAATGGCTAACAATGGCTAACAATAGTTAAAAAACGGCCATAAATGTCTAACAATGGCTAACGATAGCAAAATAATGGCTGACAAGGCTAACAATGGCCAAAACAAATGCTACTGTGTGGCAATGGATATTAATGGTTAACAATAGCAAAAATAATGGCTATCAACGGCTAACATGACTAACAATAGCAAATAAATTCTAACAGCTAATAATACCAAAAATAACAAACAATGGCTACTGTTTGGCAATGGTTAACAATGGCTAGCAATATCTAAAAAACGACCATAAAGGCTAAAAAAGTCTAACAATATCTAACTGTAGCTAACAAAAACGAACCGCCTGAGATACGTTTGTTTCCATGTCGTTTCATATTTCTCAGCTGGAGCACGGTGAACTTGGAGGTGACAACAGTTCTGACACACACACACACACACACACACACACCCACACAGACACACACACAGACAGACGGACAGACTGTGTCACATTACAGTCAGTGTTTAATCGAGTATTCAGTGAGTATTTATTGTTACAAGGCAGTAAATGTACAGCGAAACTAACACTATCATCATCATCATCATCATCATCACACTCACTCTGCTGCAACACAAACAACAGCATGTCCACTAAAGGAAGACACGTCCTGATGCCATGCACTAACACTGACCATGGGCTGGAAACAAACAAACAAACAAACAAACTGAATGATCCTTTTTTTTTTTTTTTTTTTTTTTTTTTTACACGAATCCATCACATGAAGTGGGAAGGACACACGCACTCTTGTATGTAAAGAAGATACAATGTTACAGGAACAATAAGAACAACAGCATCGACAAGAAGAACGAGAACAGTATTAAAGCTTTTCATGACCATATCAACATTCAGTGTATTGGAAAATACAATCCCAATAGACTCTTTGTATAAAAAAGAAGCTTTTCAAGTCAGCGTGGAACAAATAACAGTTCATTTCTCAGGGGCATGGGGGGGGGGGGGCACGGGTGTGCTTCCATAGATGTGGGAGGGAGGAGGGGTCTGTGTGTGAGTGTGTGTGTGTGTGTGTGTGTGTGTGTGTGTGTAGGGTAGGAGTCCGGCTGGTCTATGTGGCGTAGCGTTTGGTCCACTGTTTGGCTATCCTGTCGTGCTCGGCTCTGTTGGTCAGATACTGTGTGGCGATGCTTCCAACCAGAGGGTCGGCTGTGAACACAACAGGGAAACAACTCAGTGATACAAACAAATAAACAAACAAACAAACAATTATTATTTTAATTCGCCGATTAGCTGTTTGGGCCAGAAAATGTCAGAAAATGCTGATCGGTGTTTTCCCAGAGCCTGGAGATAATGATGTTATCATTACCACAAACCAACCTGATTCAGTTTGATTGGTTTCTTAGTTATTTGGCAGCAAATATTGACATTTAAGGAGCTGAAAAATCAAAACAATTAATCTGTCAATTATTATTTTAATTAGCAGATTAATTATTTGGTCCATAAAATGTCGATCAGTCTTTCAAGAAACCTCAAAATAATGATGTTTGTTTTGTCCACAAACTAAAAATGATTCAGTTATAATGATGTCTTTATTTGGTGCTAAGAAACCAGGAAATATTCACATTTAAGAAGCTGAAAAATCAGAGATAATGAGTTAAATTAAACAAAAAAACAAAAATAGTTGGCCTTCAATTTATTAACTGCAGATTGCAGCCAACCACCTTCTCTGCAGAGGAACGTTCTGGGCGTTTGACGGCGGTTGAGACGGGAAAAGACAAAGCGACGACGTGCAACTGAGACGGGATTTGAGCCGCAGACATTTTTATTTTATTTTTTCCCTCCAGGTTGAAATGAGCCTGTGTGACGTGACGACAGGAGCAGCAGATGAACTGTCAGTCCGTCCACGTCCTCTGCTTTAATGAGCTACATGTCAATGATGTCCTCCTGCACAGCAACGAGCGCAACGGAGACAGAGATATTTTTAGGCTAATTCACCATGCGACGTCCATGTTCACCATTTGTGGCAGGAGACGTGTAGTGAGCGGAAAGAAACGGAAAGAACGAGGCATTTGATTCTGATTCAGAATTTTCCAGATTCGCTCTTTTTAAACCCTGTCTTACCTTGGCTTTATCTCCATTTTTATGATTTTTTATGCTTATTTTACTTGAAGCAAAAAAAATCTATAACCAGGAAATATTCACACATTGTTCACTTGAAGGGGGTTATAATTTAAAGATTTTAATGAAGTGTTCTGACAAATTCTGACTTTGGCTTTTTACTATGTTCTGTTTGACAACATGACACTGAAAATTAGGCTTTAAAAAAAAAAAAATACAGATTATTGTGGTCACGCAAGATTATCACAGTCACGCGAGACTACTATGGTCACGCGAGACTATCGTGGTCACGCGAGACTACAGTCTTTTTAGTGTCGTTGACCACAATAGTCTCGCATCAACGACACTAAAAATTCAAAAATTATAATTACAGATTATTGTGGTCACGCAAGACTATCGCTATCACGTGAGACTACTGTGGTCAGCTCAAGATTATAGTGATCAAGATTATCGTGATCAAGATTATCGTGGTCAACTATATTAGTCAACTATCGTGGTCACGCGAGACTATCGTGGTCAACTATCGTGGTCAAGATTATCACGGTCACGCTACCGCGGTCACACGAGACTACCGTGGCCACGCGAGACTACAGTGGCCACACGAGACTACAGTGGTCACGCGAGACTACAGTGGTCACGCGAGACTACAGTGGTCACGCGAGACTATCGTGGTCACGCGAGACTAAAGTGGTCAAGTTGATTGCAATGGTGTTGTGCAGTTTGTACAGAGCAAACAGGAAACAGGTTTTATTAATCGATGTTGGATCTTCAAAATATAAATTGCTATGAATTCGGAAAAACTGTTTTTTGAACCCAGTCCGAGTGTGGGTAGAAGGAATCAGAGATAATGGGGATTATTTTTGTCTTTTTTGTATCACACTTGAGAGAAACTCCAGCATCATGTGAAGAAAGTCAGGAGGGAAAGAGGAAAAGCTTTTTCTCTTTTTCACCCACACACACACAGTAGAATCTCTAGTGCTGCACGAATCAAAGAGAAATCCCTGCAGACAAGACACAAGCTTTCATCAGAGCTGTTCCCTCTGTGAAATCACCATCTTTCCTCTGCCTCTCCTGCTCCGTCACATTCGTCCCACTTGCGTTTCTTCCCAACAATCATATCAGCGATGATGCTTTTATCACCTCTGCTTTGCTTGACGTGATACTTTGTATCAAGAGACATTAACGGCGCTGGTCGCCGAGGCCCGGTGGACGTCAGTTTAACTGGTCAATAAAAAAACAGATTGAATTATCCGTCCCTCCAGCTGTGGTCTTGGCTCGGCTGGGTAAACTGGCTCGTAATGGATTTAATTAGCTTTAAAAAATGTTGACGTCTCAGTGAACGGTGTCAGCTGTTTACAGGATTGTGTTTAGCCAGCCAGTCCCCGATAAATAAATATTGATCGGACTGTAAACAAAGGCAGCAGAAGAGGCCGTGAGAGATGTTCTCCACCAGGTCAGGCTGTCAAACTAGCAGTTTGTTTTTTTATCTTAATCACAATAAATGAATGGATATCAATAGGTTATTGGCATTCATTGCATTTTTATTACATGTTTAAAATGTTGGTGTATTGGTTAGCACAAGATCTGGGTTTGTAACAAGGGCCTTTTCTACACAAAGTCCAAAAACATGCAGATTTGGCAAATTGGACACACGAGATTGACAGTGAGTGTGAACGACTGTTTAGCCCTGTGATGGACTAGTGACTTGTCCACGACCCGAACCCCGCCTTTCCCCCTGCGTCAGCTGGGATTGGCGATAAAAGCGGCAAAAGATGAATGAAAAACGTTAAAAAACTTGTCAGTCGGCAGATAAAAGGCAACAAAGCCTGATAAACCTCTGAGGAAACTGATGCTGCTGCTCCACAGAGCAAAGCAACAACCTTCTGTATGAAATCCACACAGAAAGGACATGTCAGTCAACGTGTCACAGCTACAGCTGTGAGGAGATGTGACAGGAAGTGGGTGTACATGTGTATGTGTGTGTGTGTGTGTGTGTGTGTTCTCACCAGGGTTGCAGTCAGTCAGCAGGGAGCAGATGGACAGCAGGACCTTGGAGATGGTGAGGGCAGGACTCCAGTTGTCCTTCAGGATGTCCAGACAGATCACACCCTGACTGTTGATGTTACAGTGGTAGATCCTCGTGCGGAACGTCACCTGCGATGACACAGCAGAGCGATGGCGGGGGGGTTAGAAAACGTTTTCAAATAAATACAGTCCTATTCATTCTTAACAGCCTGGTTTTTGGGACAAAACATCGCAGCTAGCAAACCAAACACAGTCGTGTACGAGCAAGTTCCAAATATTTTGGGCTAGCCACTGTTAGCAATACCGGTCGATAACAGCTAAAAAGCTCTACATGTACATAAACATTTTCTTTGTGGATTAGCATAAAAAACAAACAATTGATGGTTCAGTCCAATAGATGGTGCCAAGCGCTCACTTTCACTCCCCTCCTCCTCTTTTGTGGGAGTTTATCGCAATATTTGATTTAGCAAAAAGGCACTATTTCGCAATATCTCAATAATATCATATGGTGTTTAAAATGGCGTGATAACATCGTATATCGTGGTGTATCTGGTGAGAAAGCCACTTCACACTTTACTGCTGATGCTGCCACTCCCTGAGGATCTACCTCAGTCAACAGTCTTGTGAAGACGCTGCAGAGTCCAACATCAGCACAGCGAGGCACAGCATCATTAAATGATGACCTTTGGCCTCTGCGCTTCTTCAAGATTGATGATGCTGACCAGGATTGGCAGACCAGACTTTGCTTGTCCTCCTTCGTCTCCCTCCCTCTTCTATCCTCTATATTCTTTCATTAACTCTCCGTTCCTCCCTTCACATCTTCCGTCTTATAACAAATAAACAAACAATCCCGCTGTGTGAGCTGTTGTCGCTGCAAAAAGGGGATCGTGGTGTAGCATTAAACCAGGAAGTCATGATCAGATCAACTCCGATCTGAATGACTATCAGCATATACCAACCCTTTTTTCTATCACACCTTTCATACACATTCAGGCATGTACGTAGACTAGCTGAGCCAGGAATCAAACCCACAACCTTCCAGTTAAAAGGCACTGAAGAGTCATGAGCGCAATGTCCGACACAAGAATCATCGACAACAATTTCCAACTGTAGGTTAAAGTTAAAAGACTTAAAATACTACCTATAATTCCCAAATGTACTTAAAGTTCCTAAATCTACTCAAAATTCCCAAATATACTTAAAGTTCCAAAATACTCATAATTCCCAAATACACTTAAAGTTCCAAAATCTACTCATAATTCCCAAATATACTTCAAGTTCCAAAATATACTTCAAGTTCCAAAATATACTCATAATTCCCAAATATACTTCAAGTTCCAAAATATACTTCAAGATCCAAAATATACTCATAATTCCCAAATATACTTCAAGTTCCAAAATATACTCATAATTCCCAAATATACTTCAAGTTCCAAAATATACTCATAATTCCCAAATATACTTCAAGTTCCAAAATCTATTTATAATTCCCAAATATACTTAAAGTTCCAAAATCGACTTATAATTCCCAAATATACTTAAAGTTTCAAAATGTACTTATAATTCCCAAATATACTTCCATTTCCAAAATATATTTAGTTCCAAAATCTACTCATAATTCCCAAATATACTTAAAGTTCCAAAATCTACTTATAATTCCCAAATATACACGGGGACATCAGTGTGAACGGACGTGTACGAGAGCTTCTACTTCTCACTTGATTTATAGCGTCAGCGTACACATTTTGCTGAGGAGTTAAAGCCTCAATGGTCAGTTTCAGCTCTTCTTCAGCAGACCACGATGACACATTTGTAAATGATGTTCACATTCGGAGGAAAACACGATGTCTCGCCGCTGCAGCAGCAGCAGCAGCAGACGGAGAGTGAGCGTGAGGGAGAATACACAGTTCAGAGAAGCTCTGCTTCATGTTGGATGAACATACTAATGTCCTTGGCCAACACTCCAACCTTTATCTGAGAGTATCCGTGTCGGCCTGAACAGGCTTTTTTCATCCTAACATGAGTGAGTGAGTGAATGAGTGAGTGAGTGCAGGAGCAGCTGCAGCTGTCAGACTGGTGACTGTGAGCCGCTGAGCTGCTGCTGGATGACACAGCTCACAGCCAGCCTGGAAAAACAAGGCAGCAGGAGTTTAGATGAGCTCTGTTCTCCTCTCAGCTGACGCTGCCAGGAAACACACAGCTTTAGCCGGGCCAGGAAGAAAAAAAAAAGATATATAGCGGGAGTGTTTGGAAGTGATGATTCCACACCAGACTGCCAATGAAACACCCAAGGCTGCGATTTAACTCCCGATAAACTCAATGTGTGGTAAATATTCCGTGTTTTTTCACACGTTAGGGTTTGAGGAATCCAATCCGGTGGTGCTTTTCCATGATACAGTTCTAACACTACTCACTGCACCAAAGCCCATAGAGAAAATCAGGTGTTTTTTTACATCATGACACAGCGCTGCTGTCAGTCCACTGCTCCCTCCATCAGTCACTTCAGATGTGTTATCTGTTGACTCCGGTGTTTGGAGTGCTTTGTTTGTATTTACCCAAGTGACAATAATTGAACAAACAAGGCAGCATTGGACAAACAACTCGAGAGTCAACACGAGCTAAAAACGTTTTCAGGGATGGAATGGTTGACAAAAGTGACATAAACATCAAAAAGACTATTCTAATGGGAAAAATAAAGTGGCAAACATCATAAGAATTGATTTTAGACTTGGGCACGGGTCGATTGTGTTGTTTTTTTTAAATAATTGAAACAAGTTTTCAGATTTTTCTGCTTCTTAAATGTGAAAAAGAAATCGACAAAACAAGACATTTGGGGAAAACAAATTCAAGGGTCTTAATATTTTGCATCTGACAAGTGTCAACGTGAAAAGTGAGGGTAAATTCAGCTGAGCTAGTAGACCTCATAGAGACCGAAACCTGGTCCTAATGAGGCAGAACGATATGGAAAGATATGGCGTGAAGTGGATTGATTATTAACCTGCACTGAATTTTGGTATCCCACATGAAAGCAATAATATATATGTAAATTATTGATCCTAGTCTCACTTGGGTGTGGGATTTTCAGATTTCAGATTTCAGTTTGGGAATGGCAGGTCTAAGGAGTTTATGGTTAACTATAGAGTACTTACAAAAGACCAAAGTACCTTTGTCAGAGTGGTAAATATCGTTTATATTTATGCATGATCTTCCATCAAACTCACCTTGGGTGGTTTGAAGGGGTAATCTGGTGTGAAGGCGATGTCCAGGAAGAACACTCCTCCCTCGTACACGGAGCCTGGAGGACCCAAGATGGTCGACCTCCACTCGTAGATGTTGTCTCCTTTGGGGCCGGCGCTGCGTTGGTGAAAATAAGCAGAGGGGAAGATATTGAGTCAACACAGCGGCGTGTGTTTAGACAGCAATAATCCTAACTGTTACTGTGTGAGTGTGTGATTATCAGCCAAACAGAGCAGCCATTTTCAAGTCATCGTCTGTCAACCGTTTTCCTTTTGTTGCCTGCACCAAAATTCAACATTTTTACACTCGATGGAGGTAGAAAAGTTGGTTTAAAGATAAAAAACCAAAGAGTGAAATTGAAATAAAAGGATGACCTTTAAATATCATGCCACTGAAACATCAGTTCTGCTTCTGTGTCTCGCCGCGCGGAAGCGTCAGGACTGAGGAGGAACAGATTTTCCTTCCTCGACTCGGAAGAACGAGAAGCGAGTACTTTACAACAATAAATGGAAGCAGCAACCAAAGGCCACCTTTTTATTACAGCTACTGGCCAATCTCCTACTTATGCTTCTTCAGTGACACGGAGTTTGGCTTTTCGAGCTGCAACTAACGATTATTTTCTCGATTTACTCTCAATTGATTGTAGGTGTGAGCGTGAGAGTGAATGGCCGTTTATCTCTATGTGTCCCAGTGACCTGTCCAGGTTGTACCCCGCCTTCTACCCTCTGTCACCTGGGATTGACCCCAGTGACCTCCTGCGACCCTCACGTGGAGGATAAAGCGGCAGAAGATGGTTGAATGAATGGAAACACAAAAGCTGCTAACAACACAACACAACACAAAGCTGTTCTCAATCAAAAAAGGTAGGTCCGACCCCGGGGGGGGGCTTTACAGTTACCAGACCTAATCGTACCGTGATGGAAAACACGGTACGATCGCCGATGATTTGTGGCAGACGTCCGGGAGATTTGTCTCACACAACAGGTGCAAATTGGACACAAACGATCCCTCGGTGCATTGCACGCGACGTGATTTGTGAACAGACGAGAAAAACAGAGGTGCCGAGCTCTGTTTCGTCACTCTTCATCATCAGTGCCTCACTGTTGGGCAGCTGGCTGCTCTTGAGCCCCATCCCTCCATCCACCCCCACAAACACACACACACACACACACACAAGCACAGCTGCAAGTACAGAGGCCCTAATCCAATTCCATTTACTACTGGAATTAGGCCAGATGCCCCTGTTGGTTTCATATATTACTTTTACTTTCATCATTTACACACAGAGAAAGCCAAAGAGAGAGGTGTGTGTGTGTGAGTGTGTGAGTGGAGCCGTTCATGTGAAACAGCCACAGCAGATCTATTTCTTGTCGGCGTGTGTTTGGACACAGGGAGGAATTATGGGAGCAGAAGATGCCAACGTGTTCTCCTGGACGGATAAAAATAGCTCAGGGAGCGATGGAGTGCCAGCTCTGACGGGCGGTAAATCCCCGGGCTGGCTTGCGATGCTGTGGCCTGATGTGACTCGGACTGGGAGAAGAAATGTGTGTTTATGTGTCAGACGGCACTTTCACAGCGGTCAGACTTGATTAAAACACAGCGTGGTGCAGGTGTTGGTCTTGGATCGACTGAAACCACCGAGTGTATCTTGGGTCTTGACCCACAGCTTTTTAGCAACGACAGAGTGGTTTTTAAAAGGAGAGCGATATATTTTTAGTCTATATCCCAATATATATGAGATATATTTGGATATAAACATCGTCTCTCGGGATTTGTGAACATTTGCTTTTAAAATATTAGTGCACAATGAACCGTTTGGTCAATAAAATGCTAAAATCCGTCGATCAGTGTTTGTCAAACCTGGAAATGACAATGTTCTCCAACGTCTTGTTTTGTCCACAAACCAAAATGATTCAGTTTTAATGATTTTTTTTTGTCACGTGGAGCAAAGAAACACAGACAATATTCACATTTAAGAGGCTAAAACAATCAGAAATCTTGTTTTAATCATGAAAAAGCTTCAAAACTATTAATTGGTTATCAAAATAGTTGACGATTCATTTCAGCTCTAGTGTGACATGATCATAAAATCAAGGCTGCAACGAACAATTAGTTTCATAATTGATTAATCTGACTATTATTTTGTACTTTTTTGGTCCACATATTTTTTTGATTCACATATGAATTGCGATTCTAATCATCCACGATTCTGAATCGATTCATAAACTTCAAAAATCGATTTTTGATTTGATTTTATTTTTTTCTATTTTTTGAAGAAAAAAAAACAAGTTTGTGTTATTTGTGTACAGTTTATTTTTGTAGCTTCTGGGAGAAAAAGGCAGCTAGCCTAAGCTTTTATCTAGGCAAGTTTTTTTTTTAATCACATTATCTTATACAAACTGTATTGTTTTGATGCCATAATTTGCCTTAACACACTATGCATTGTATCAATTTTTGAAACAAGAATCGGTTGAATCGAAAATCGATTTTGAATGGAATCGTGATCCTAAGAATCGGAATTGAATCGAATCGTGAGCCACCCAAAGATTCACATCCCTATTATATACTGTATAAAAACATCCATAAAACAAAAAAAAGTGACTTTTCATATATAATTTTGTCAATTCCATCCCATTTATCATCATAAATATGATTATTATCAAAGCAACAGCCTTTAAAACCAGTAAAAGTGGTCACATACTTATGACAATATCCAAAACCTTAAAATCGATATATTGTCTCGTCTCGTCGTGGGTTCTTGTTTTAACACTTATCATGCTCAATGTGTCCGTTTATGAGAAACCCACCATGTCAACATTGTTCCACGAGTTCGGTTTGAACGCGCTGAATTGCGAGGATGAAAGAAAGAGCAAAGTCAGGGTGGTTCGTCCGTCGGAACCCACAAACTGCCGGTGTCGTCTCTGAGAGACGAAGCCCGTGATTAGTCGCATCCTCCCGCGCTGTCGCAGCTTCAGATCGTCCTCTCGGCCTCTTAACGCCGGTCAACCGCTGACTTTTCTCTGCCGCAGTTCCAACAGTTCACATCTGGAAGTGTTCAGGAGCTGCAGCCTGGAACGACCCAGCTCCAACAACAGCGGATAAAGGAGCTTCAGAGCTTTTCACTGATATTTGTTCCGTGGTCTGTCAGAATGATGGAGGACACGGACCTCTGAGATTGTCCTCAGGGTTTTCTCTCTCTTATTCATCCAAGGGAAGCCGGTTATCTTCCTTTATCAGATGATGGAGACTTATCTTTAAGAATCGAGGGTGAAAAAGGCGTTCTTTTAATTATGAAGCCTGGATGTGAATCAAGGACCTGTCACTATGGCAACGTCCACACTGTAAGTCCTGTAATGTCCTGCTACATCCTTTAGCTCCATCGCTACAGCCTGAAACCGACCGCTGGACACATTTACTTAATTTTATTTAATGTAAATCTCTATTGAGGAAGTTTTTTTTATAAGAAGATAATAAAAAATGTAATTTCCTATGCAGGCAAAGAGGAGCGGAAGTCTAAGTCAGACAGATCTGCGGCTAAATTGGAATCAACGTTATATTTTATTCATGTAAAATGCTAATAGACTTCCTGAGAACTTCACTCTTTTATCCCAATGCTTTAATACCAAACTTAAGGGATCCTCTCAAACATCTGATCATAACCAGATTTAAAAAACACACACTACAACAGTGGTTCTCAAAGACTGGGTCGGGACCCACAGATGGCTCACTGGGGATTGTTTTTGTGGTCACCAATCAAATGACCTGGAGACTTATTTCTTCTGATTTTTACCTGTGATTCAACATATTTTAATTGTAATAGTTAGCTTAAATGTGATGAAGTTTGACTCTGGAAGCTCTATATGTTTATTATTCTTTTCAGGACTTTCAGGAGATCTACACACACACAACTAAATTCAAAGCCCTGATAGAAACAGCTGTGGTTTAAAGACTCGGTTTCCCCCTCAGTGGATGAGTGACATCTGCGCTCAAAGTGGCGACATTAATCATTTCGCCCTACGGGCATATTGATAGTTGCCTTAGCTAATCAATTCCGCTAATGAGGCTGAGTGACAGGATAACTGTCAATCTCTGTCAAGTCTCAGGAACCTGTGGGGGGAGGGAAACGTTTGACTTCAGGAACGACGTCTTCTTTGGTGGTTGTTTTTCTTTTCTTTTTTAAAATTACCCATAACTGCCTGTTTTTTTTTTTCCATAGTCTTCACTGAAATCACAATATATTTAATTTATTAACCAAACAACAATATCAGAGCTGCCACAATTAGTCAATTAATCAATTACTATTATATTATTATCAACTTTTTTTTTAAAACAACCTCTCTTTGAGAACATCAACATTTCCAGGTTTGGGAAACATCAGTCAATATTTTCTGGACCAAACAAGTTGATTATTCAAGAAAATAATTGACAGATGAATTGATTATGAAAATAATCGTTAAAAGTTAATCGATAACCGAGTTAATTGTCAACAATTCTGATTCAGTTGAGTTTCAGTGTTTTTTTCAATAATCAAAACAAGAGTTTTTCTGATATTTCATCTTCTTCAATGTGAGTATTTTCCAGTTTCTTTGCTCCAAATAACAAAGAAATCATTGGTTTGTGGACAAAACAAGACATTTGAGAACATCTTCCTTTCTCTTGGCTTGGTAAACACCGATCAAAATTGACCATTTCACCGATTATGAAAAATAATTGCTACACTCTTAGAAATAAGGGTTCCAAAAGGGTCCTTCTACAAGGGCTGAGGTTCTACCTAGAACCATTAGCTTCTGAAAAACCCTTTCCTGAAGAAAAGGTTTTTCAAGGGTTCTTGGTAACACTAATGGGGTTCCAGTAAGAACCATTTTGATCCAGAGAACCCTTTAAAACCCCTTTCCTGAAGAAAAGGTTTTTCAAGGGTTCTTGGTAACACTAATGGGGTTCCAGTAAGAACCATTTTGATCCAGAGAACCCTTTAAAACCCCTTTCCTGAATAAAGGGTTTTAAAAGGGTTCTACCTGGAACCCTTCAAAAGGGTTCCAGGTAGAACCTTTTTATTCAAAAAGGGTTCTCCTATGAGGACAAGCCGAAGAGTGTCTAAGAGTGTAGTTGCAGCTAGATTATTAAAATAATCGCTGACTGTTGCGATAAACAATTGTGTCAGTATTTGGTTTGTTTTCCATACTTAAAACAATTTTTTTTAGCTACGCTGTAGATTTAAATTAAGGTTAAATGGATTTGCACGGCTTAAATTCACAAAAAGGTCAATTTGCCATGAAGGGCTTTAGTGTGGCAGTTTTCTCCAAAGTCTTCCTACAGCGTTTTTCTTCATTGTCGAGCGTCTGAACCCGCACGTCGTACATTCTTTTATTCTTGTGGGCGTGAAAACAAATCATAAAACAGGGCTCAGTAAAGTTTGCACACAGTGGGTTCGACTCTTCTGTATCCAGCCCACTAACACAGTGTTGTTATTGTACAAGCACCTCAGCTATGTGTCGACGCTCAAGGGCACTGCGCAAATGTCAGTGACTCACTGGGGAGTGAACAGAGACGCTCCACCACACACACAACCATTACAAACACACCAGGTAAATAAAGAAGCAGAGCTCGCGGACAGACGGCCGAGTGGGACACTGACACATTGTTCATACAGGAATTTACCAGAGTCCTATATTTGAACTGCGAGTGTGAAGTTTATTTTAATCCCGTTCTTGTGTAAATCCTGTAAAACCAGGACCGGCTCCACTTGGCCCGCAACTCAAACTCAGCCTCCATTATCTGCAGTGAAGAAGAGAAACCTGATGGGCTTCATTACCATCGACTTATGCTTCATGATGGATGGCTAATCCTTCCTCCCATTCCAGATTACGGACTAACTGGATTAAAAGCACTCTGCACTTCAAAGGCTTCCGGTGGCTGCAAAAAACATCAAGAGTCCGACGCTAGCTGCCTCAGATCTTTTTCGTACCGTGCCTTCCATTGACATCGGAAGTTGGAAATGGGAGTGACGTCATTATCGCCAACATTTTTCAAAATAAACTTCATAGAAGATGACGTTTTTCAAAATAATCTTTATAGGAAATGACGTTTTCCAAAATAAACTTCATAGAAGATGACGTTTTTCAAATTAAACTCCATAGGAAATGACGTTTTACAAAATAAGCTTAATAGAAAATGACGTTTTTCCAAATAAACTTCATAGAAGACAACATTTTTCCGAATAAACTTCATGGAAGACTCCCACCCATTTGACAGGTGCCAAAGAATGTAACTGTTGGGGCTATTATTTTGTTACTATTCCTAATTGAAAAGCACTAAAATACATGCCGTACAGTAACAAATCACACTGTTCCATGCAGTGGAAACATAGCTAAAAAAAGGTGAAATTCAAAAATAAAAGCTCTTTTAAATCCTCTAGTTAAAGGGTCTGACTGATGACTTGTCCCCTCATTGTCCATTTTCACTGCATTCTGCTGCAAATTCACAATAACCAGTGCACTGACAAGGTCAAACGTAGAGTAACTCACACCCTTTAACCTTTGCTTCAGCATTAAACTGACCACATTTCCCCATTGTCTCCAATGTGTTGCCTAGCAACACGACATCCCTGCAGTGACTGTGAGCATGTGTTGTTTTTCTTACCCAATTTATTTATTTATTTTTGGCTGCGAGGGGAATTTCCATGGAAACAACAACAACAACAACGACGACGGTACAAAGCCTCTAAACTGTCCGCCTGACACAATGAAACATAAAAGGCCAATAATCAAACGCGTGGTCTCTCACATTCATACTCGCTCATGGCTCATATCCTCCAAATAAGTCCTTCAGGGACAAATCAACACACATTAAGCGATTAAATTAGCCGACAAGATCATATGAAAGGAATCACGGCGCAGATTACTTCCTAAACATTAGTGACAGCTCATGGGCCGACGTCAGATCTAATCCTCTCTCTGGGCGCTGCCTCTGATGATGCCCTTAAATAAGGACTGTGAGATTCTCATCACAAGAGAGCAGCTGGAGATGAATTAGGACGTTCACGCTTTGTGCCTGATGAGCACCGACAGTGCAGTCATGGGAAAAGCTCATCACTCCAGACTCGGTTACCTCGTGTCTTATCTTTATGAAACAGAGTGACAGAGACGATGGCTGCCTTTTTTTTTTTGTTGTTTGCACAATCAGATTAATGTTAACATGGTGCAGAGCAACACGTGACTCCATAACAGTCGCAAATACCAACGGAAGACGATTGTTATCTTGCAATTAGATGAACGTGTCTCATAAATTAAAGGCTATCTTTCAAACTCGTATATAAAAGGCCAACTTTATCAGTCTGATACCGGTGAAAATCAAATATGACATAGCACGCGAATTTAAAAGAAGCAGCTCGTGGACAAGCGGAAAGGGAACTTGGCTTGTAACCAAAGGGTTGCCAGTTCGGGTCCCCACTAGGTCAACCCCATTTGGGATTTGGGATCGCACAGAAACTCGCGTAACTTAATTGCTGTTGTGTGTTTGCGATGTTTTGAACTGAGAAACGCAAACAAAACTGTGACGCAACTGTTTCCAGCTCAACTCTCATTGGTTATTGCAGGATTCTGCTCACGCCCCCCAATCGCTGTCCAGTCGTAAATATCAAACATGTTTTATCCTTGAAATCGGGAAGATTCTGAGGCGTCCGATTAAGTTAAAAAATCGCGTCTGTTAATCCCTCACACTACAGGATAATCCGACCAGATAATCTGTTCAAATCAGCCTCAAATCAGAAGACATCCTCGATTGTTAGAAGAGCCACATCGGGACTGTAAACCTGGCCAATTATCCTCTTATTTGGGGGCAGGCTATATCGTTAATTGGACACTTTAAATTACAGAAAGAGCTAAAAACAAAACGAAAGAGACCGATAACGAAACAACATTTTATAGTCTATGGAAGCAAAACTGCTACACTGAGCTTTATATATTGAACAGCAGTTGAGGCTAAGGTGGTAAGCTCAAACAGCTTAGTAGTTACCGTAATAACTATAAAAGATGTAAAACAGACTGATATCTGTATCAGCATGGGAATTGAAAAAAATGATATAATTCATAAGCATTAAAAGAAACGCAGCATCCTTTATGGAGAAACTGAGATTCTTAACATTAACATAAGGAGGAGGTTTCGTTTTCACACTATTTTATTTACCAACCTACACTGATTTTCTCAACGACTCGTCTCGTCTCCAGTGCTGCAGATTACATCGTATCCACTGTGACTGTGTAACCAAACGGGTACAGTTAGACGCGAGTCATCCCTCCTTCATACCCACGCCCGATCAGGCAATAAAAGGTGGGGGCAAATGTGTTTATGATAACCTTTGCGGTCTCTGTAGCAGTTAATGGCTGCCATTACGGAGAAGTAAAAAGGTAATTCATTAACTCTGCTCCAGCTGTGTGAACCTGCAGCGGATAAAACAGCACAGAGATGAGAAATCGAAGGGAACAAAAATTGAGAAGAAGAAGAGCAGAGAAAACCCCAAACTAAACACAAGAGTACTGAAACACTAAATCAACACAAAACAACTGCCGAGTTAAATCAATTATCGTGTTTCTATGTCCTTTAATAAAATAATCTAATCCAATAAATGTGACCATGAGAGGGAGCAAATGTGGAGAATTAATTGGATTAGGGGACTATTTTCATGTTGGCTAATCTCTGGTTCTCAGTGGAAAGTGCTTCCATGTGTCCACACAGTGACATGAGCCCACTCTGAAACAAAGAGAAGAGTTGGACTGGATCTTCATCTCTGACCCAGACAATCTGTTTGCCATTTTCGTCATCATGTGGAAACAAGACTGGAAAAAAAGACTAAAAATATTCTCCTTTATTCTTTATCTTCAAAATAAAATTTAAAAGAGTAGAAACTGGCGACGGATTGAAGATTTCCTGCTGCTTCGGCACATTTTTCGAGGGCCAAAAACCTGGACTTAATGAAGCAGAAGAATCCTAATTTCTGAGGTTTAGGGCTTAGATAGTCAGATAAAACACTGCATTGATATATAGATGATTTTAAGCTAATATTGTTTGAGGCTGGAATAAGTGAGCAGCACGACTTTGTCGAGGAACATGGTTTTTTATTTTTGGGTTTTTTTTTTAGGCACGTTATCAGATTAGTGTGACCAGTGTGAGACAGGAAACACGACAGCATGACAGAAATGATCTGTGACCACAATTTTAATGTCTGGATATTTGTGAAAATGAACCCTTTCTGTATCCATTTCAAAGTAAAAGCACAACAAACTTTTAGTTCAGTGAATGCATACTTTTTTTTTTCTTTTTTTTTTTTATTATTCACAATTATATTTAAGTCAACTCTCAGAGGCGAGCTCCATAGCAGACATGCTCCCTGTGAACACACCCACACAGGTGTACAGGATGTAGTTTTGATTAAAAATATTCATAATTAGAGCTGGTATTGTGTAAATGTCTGAGATCACACATCACGCTGCATTTCATTTTGTGGTCAGTGAGTTTCCTGTCACTCGTCTGCTTCTGCCGAGTTAATTAAATTGTGAGCGCTCTCACCTTGAGCTCTGCCTTAAATCTTTCAGTTCAAGTGTTTATTAGTTGTAGCAGGAAGCCTGAGGGGAACACCGGAGGCTTCACATTGTTAATTCACACGTGTGCAGCTCACCCGTGAGACCCCATGCTGGATTTAGTTATAACATTATGATTCTTCTTAAGATATTGCAGTTCAGTTCAAATGTTTGATTTGCTTTGTTAAAAATATACCACACAGTTATAGCAGTGCATCACAATATTTTAAGATACAAAAGTTCGACAATACAGGAAGACAAGATGCCGACACAGGATACAGATGCTCACACCTCCAACAAGTACATTCTCATATATTAACTAACAACACTTTCAGGACTAATTCAACACATTTACCTCTACCATCATTACATAATATGCTAATAAATATTAGCGTACCTTAATAACCAATTAATGCCTAAATTCAAATTTTTGCCATAAACTTAACCAGCTCCACAGAAATGCGGTTCTGCTTCGTTAGGACTAGTGATGGCACCATACCATTTTTGTGAGTATCTGCCGATATGTCATTCCAATAAACGGTAAAGCTGTGTGGCCGTGTAGCGTGACGTCGTACAACAAAACGACGGCATTGCCCGTGACACGACAGACAACAAAGGAGGACACCCAGCAGCTCTTTCTTCCCTGCTTGGTTTGTGGCTGTATGGAATATTTACACCGATCGCACGGGAGTGACATTTTTCAGTCTCTTAATCAGCTGGCTGTCGTGGGTGGAGCCTGTATAACCGTACCAGACTATTTTTACACCGGTACCCCAAGGGAAGGGTGCCGATACACGGCTCATGAGGACTACCGGTCCTGACAAGGTCATCGTTTATGCCAGAAAAGGTCCTGAAGAGGTAACGCATACAAACACATGCGCACACACACACACACCAAGGTCACACGGACCTGCCAGCTCAGCTCACTAGTGTGACTGAATATCCTGGGCTACTTGTTAGGCGTCTGCCCATTATCACATGCAGGGCCGACGGCAGGCCACTCTCAAATGACATTCACGTTATTCTCCACGGGGAATAAACGAAAATGACTGAGGAAAATTGCCAAGTTGCTATGAATAAAGTAACATAGACGGAGGGCAGAGTGCGGCGACCTTCGTGTTTACGAAACGCCGGCCGGCGCGAGAAATGATTTGAGGAGACGTTTAAGGGGGAAAACACGCCGGGTGACCTCCCAGGCTAACCAAACACAACCATCCCTCAGTGGCCTCCCACAGTCATCATAGCAACATTGATTAGGTTGCACTCTGCCCATTGATTATGTGTCACTCCTCTATACGCTGCCAAAGACTGCAATCACTCACACCCAATAACATTTAGTCCATGTATAATTCACTCCGTCCTCCTCGTCTCCAGCACCGTCCTGAAAAGATTCCGTTTGGAGCTCCGTGTAAACGTCACGCGCAAATCATTGATTTTCTGATTCACCAACAATTGATGTGGACCACAGCACTATGTGTGTTTGTGTGTGGCAAAATTGCTCCACGGCGCCCTCTAGGAAATTTCAATTTAACAGCCCCTGCAACTGCTTTCACCGACAAAACAGACCTACAAAAAAAACCCAACAGGAAGGTGGCCATTTTGACTCACGTGGCATTTTACCACGTGTTTTACTGCAATCCCCTTCAAATATGGTCACTCAGCTCTGTAGGGATGGACAAGGTTAGGATTAAATGCTATCAAAAGATACACTTAATGTGACACGATGCAGGCACTAGGGGGCGTCAAAGTTGTTTCTATTCCCACAGGACATGACAAAAAAAATAAAATATTACAACTGCATAATCCTGGACCAAAGTCGCGCCAAACACCCCGAAAAACTAATTGTGCATGATTTCTCTATTTATTCTCAACAAGGTTCCTTCATTCGTTTGAGCAGCGCCACCATGAGGAGACATGAAGTGGTGACGCCCAATGAGTGAAACTGGCAGGGTCTGTTTACTTTTTATCAAGGAAAAACTAACCCAAGTGTATACACATATAAAATGGGAACTTTGTAAGATAAAAAGTGGTTGTTTCCCATCGGTAGAGTTCATACTTTTGAATCAATACAGGTGCCAGCACCCAGAGTTCACTAACACTACCATATGATACCCTTTTCCTGTACTTAGCTCTCTTTGCAACTACAAAAATGTATTTTATTTCGATCCCACAGAGGGAGCTGTGACTGCTTGACACCGTTTGCTTTTTTTTGGTAACGATAATAGTATCATAACCCTTAATCCCTGCCCCGTCAGCTGTTTTCGGCATAATGCTGCTTCTGTCAGATCAGCTGGTCTTTGACCAGTGAGGATGGGAATATGAATGAAATGAACAGCCCATACAGGAAGTTGATCCTCAGTGTCTGTCTGTATGTGTGTGTGTGTGTGTGTGTGGTATCGGCAGAGGACAGGAGCTCAACACAGACCTTCCTGCCAAAACAGTAACAGAATCTTGCCGTAGTAGCCTCGCTCTGCGTCATTACTATTTGACCTGCTGCCAACATTTCTCCGTTTCTGTGCATATGAGCCCTCGGTATATGAGCTCACCTGTCACAGTTACTCAGGGATTATCCACACGGACTTTCCCCAACACAGTCTTTTTACACATCAAAAACAGAGAAGATGGTGTGGAAGGTGTGCAAAAAGATTGCAAGCTCCAAACACAAATGTATTCCATTATTAAATTTAAATATTGACTGCCGTAATATATCAAAAAGATATGAATCGACGATTGCATTAATAAAGACGAATCTTTCTACTCCAATGCTGACTATATTTATGGTGCATCTACTATCACAAGGTGGCTGTAGCAGCAGCAGCAGCAGCAGCAGCAGCAGCAGCAGCAAACATTTAGTTAGTGGATTTAATGTCTGTTTGCAGAACTGAGGAAATGCACCTTGAAGCTGCTGCTCTGAGCTCAACACGCTGTCGAGCCCTCAGAAGTGATGACATTTACCGGGGTCTTTGAAGGCATCGCGTTACTAGCTGCTGCCGTGTAAAGCCTGAGTTCGGAATATTGGACAAATAATAACTCCCGAATGAAAACGAAATTTTAGGGCTATCAAAAATCACTGTTTCTGTGTGAATAAAAAGCCGATATGATACAAAACTTGCATAATTCCTCAACTTGTTACCCTGTGTATGGGCTGTTATCCTCACGTCACTGCTGTGACTCGGGGAAGTAATGAACAATTAATTCAGTGGCAATTTACACCCACTCATTAGCTCTCTTTAAAACTGTATTGATCCCCTCCTCAACCCCATTGAAGCGTGAAGTTTATTTTCTGAAGACAGTGACAGCGTATATAATATACATATACATAGATTATAGTTGTAATTTTCGTTTCTCATCCGTTAGACAGGTTGATGGTTGATTACGCAGAGTTCTATTAGCAGCTTTGATTTTCCAGTAACCAGTGTTTTTGAGTGTTTAGCGTTCACATATTTCACTTGGTATCGTGTGCCAGGTTTGAGATGCTGGAGAGGAAAATACAGCTTTTACTAAAGTGGGACAGTGAAATCTCCTCTAGAGCCTGCTCTGGTTGAGTTCTTCTTCATAAATTCTTGCAGTGGAAAGCGATGGCTAAATCTCATATTTTTAAACAGACTCAACGTGTATTATCCCAGCTAAGCAGTTCATGTGCCTTCAAGAACTTCCTTGAAAATAAAACAGGACTCCAACCCCCACTGCGTGCCGAGGCTTGAAGGTGATCGCTGCAGAAAGTGGGGAGAAAAAAAAAAAAGGGGGCACATTAAGAATTCAACAGCCGGCGCAGCCACATCAGCTGGAAAACCAACTGAGCCATGCATGGAGACAATTAAGCAGAGATTTACTGTGCAGAGGATGATCCTGCAAGGTACGGGAAAAATTGCCCACCCCCCCACCTCCAAACCAAGCGCTGTGGCTTCCTCTGAGACGTACCGTCTGATTAATGGCAGCTCAGGGCCTTGCCAGTGCAGAGGCTGGTATCAGGATTGAAAGGCGAGTAGCGTGAATGGTTCCCACAGGCTCCATATCACTGCATCTGGCACGCAGGTGACCTACAGTGGGTCTGCCGCAGTAGCTGCAGCTACCTTGAAAGTCCAACTATCTTTGCAGCGAGCTGTTAATTAATCTTATCAAGGGCGGACGTGTATGTGTGGCAATGACAGGCGCGTGAACGTAAACACTCTTCGGGGCTCTGATAGAAGCTACAGATACTTTTCAGATATGCAGCAGAGAGAGATCAGAGCCGCCTCAGGCAAAGACAACGGATGATTTGGAAACGTAATCCGCGAGAGATACTGAAAAGAAAACTTTGTCTGCTGACGGAGGTCTAAACACAAATTTTCCTACGTGATTGTTTTTCTTTGACATTCTTAGAAAAAGGTTTAGCATAAACACGACATCGTTTCAAGATGACACACACCTATTTCCAGATGCTTTAGCGTCACGGTTGTCCTCTCAAGAGTAGAATTTAGATTATTTGTGTCCTCGAGGACACAACGACCTCTGCTGGACAACCTTGTTAACTCATTTATAATGCCTGCTGTGCTTCTAGGCTGGATGTTTTCCGTCCATCCGCCCCGATCGTTATCTACCGTCACTACCTCTATGCATCTTTTGTGTTGGTATGGACGTTACGCAAGACTTCCTCTAGAGGGCAGTGCCAAGTTGCAGGCATCAAAAAACATTGAAGTTTACTTTCTGGTTTCTTTGCTTCATTTAACACAGACATAATTTCAACTGAAAAATGTTGGTTTGTGCACAAACACAAGACATCTGAAAACATCATCATTTCGAGGTTTGGGGAAAGCAGATCAATATTTTTTCCACATTTTCTGACAGTTCATGGATCGAACAACAAACAAATTAAGGAAGTAATCGACAGAATAAACACAAAATGAGAAGAAGAAGAAGATGACGACGGTAAAGATGCGAGCAAGAGAGAGGTGGGACTATGACGTTATCGTTTTACCAAAGTTGTATATCGACTGTAAACACAAAAACACTCTGGGACCAGCTTTACAAAAACAGCTTTGAAGAGCCCCCCCCCCAAAAAAGCTGATTCCATGTGAATAAAAAGCCGATAAAAACGTGAGCTGATTCTCCAGAACTGTACGTTCAGGCCCTGAAACACATTGCAGTCGGATTTGAAGGCGGTTGTGAAGTGTGTGTGTGTGTGTGTGTGTGCTACAACAGTGAAGCATGTGGGTGCAGCCTGGCTCTCACTGCACTATTGATTCAGCAACACTGCAGTTTAGAGACGCCTTGGCTGGATTTGAGAAATGGAAAATAAACAGAGGAAACCTCCATGGGAGCAAACCCACACGGAGCCAGAATCAGTTCAAGAATACAAATTCACAGTACAATCCACAACCTCCCCGACAACTGCATCAGACTTTAGAGACACGGTTAATATGAACATTTTAACCTCTCACGTAACCGTTTCACACTTTAAATCAGTGTTAGCAAACTTGTCAGGTTCATTTACTGAGTTTAACTCAATTTAAAAAGGTCCAGTGTGTAAAATTTAGACTAAATTATTTTTCTTTCGGCACTGATGTGAGACAAAATGTCTACTTTTTTGCCTTTTGGTTACTTTTTTTTACCCCTTTAGAGGTTTTATCTAATTATTACTTAGTAAAATGGAGAAAATAAACCAGAAAATCGAAAAACTAATTATTCAATTATCAAACTAGTAAAAGATTAATTAAGGGTTTGATTAATAATCCATTCCAATCCATAATAATCGACCCTCAACCCCCAAAAATTAAAGAAATACACCTATTTACATACACCAGAGGTCTCAAACACATGGCCTGTGGTCCATATGTGGCCCTCTTATCAATTCTTTTGAAAAAGTAGCCCACCACTTATAAGCTATTGCTATATGTTTTTTGAAGTAATTGATCAATTTTGCATCAGAAATGTGTTTTTTATTGTGAACTACACATTGTTCCATATCAACAAAGACACTTTTATTGTGAAATTCTGTGACATAGTGTCACAAATATTGTTACGGCGATATCATTAAAGAATATCGTGATGTCATTTTCAACTCCTTGACTGAACGCTTGTCTTTTCCCACAAAAATGAATGTGTTTTCACTTGACAGGCCCCTAATGACCAGAGCAGACGTGGACCCCCAGGTTATTTAAGTAAACAATAGAAATAATAGAATTGTGCATTTGTTTGTGTGTTAAGTATCAGTGACTGACACAGAGAAGAAAGAAAAACAACGACAAACACAAACTGTGTGGTGTTTCTATCAGGCATTTCCTGAGGCCTCTCACTCACTCATTCATTCACTCACTGTGGTCTCAGGTATTCACACTGACTGTTGTAAGAGCAGCTTCACCTTATCTCCTCTCCCTCACAACCGCTTGGTAAAGCTGTAACAAAGCGGGCAGATAAGGAGACGCCCGCGCTGCGCTGGACTGTTCCTGCCTCTCTGCTGTCGCTTAAACCAACCCAGCTCGGCTCAACAAAAAAACTACACTGTGCAATAAAATATATGTATAAGAGGTGGACAACATGTCTGCCAGACGCACTTTATTAAAAAGGTTTCAAAACAGGCCCAGTAATTGCTGGATGTAGCACATAATGGATGATACACAGGAAGTCAGTGTGTGCCTGTGTAGTAATAGTAGTAAACTGTAATTCTGGCTGGTCCTCTTACTTTAAAGGGCTTTTTAATGGTTAAGATGTGGTTTTATCATTAGGGTTAAGTTAAGGTTAAGGTTAAGAGGATGCATTATGTCTATGAGTGTCCTTACCAGGACGCTGTACAAGGATATTTCACTTTTGTAGGACATTGTCTGGCATTAACACCGAGTTGTCAAGACTATTATCTGTCATGGAGACCAAAACCTGGTCCTAATGAAGCAGAACCTCATTTCTGACCAAGTTTAGGACTAATATCAAGTTAGGCATTAACTATAACCAGATGATGCCTAACCTTAACTTAACTTAACCACACATCTCTTTGGTTAGGCTGTCTGTGCAGTGTCCTAAAACAGCTATTTGTTTTGTGTGTGTGTTCAAGCAAGGTATTACTTATGTTGTGGGGACCAAAATCTGTTTACAGTGTCACATTATGTACTGTTATTTTACACAAGTGCAATATAAACATATCATATCGCATGCTCAATCACTGTTTATAATGTAAATATCTAGTCCATACTGCATATATTCTGGAAATTGTTTATAATGTACATTATACATTCAGTTTTAACTGTTTTATAGTCTCGGTGTTGATATATTTTTATATTGTCGTTTTTTTTGGTAATGCATGTTTATTATTAATTATTTATTATCCTTATCTTTACTGTCTTGCTGCTGTAACGATGCAAATTTCCAGAATGTGGGACAAATAAAGGACTATCTTATCTTCATACAATGGGGACAAAAATCAAAAATCAAGTCCCCATAACTGTATTTATTTATATCTTTGTGGGGACATATTGACCTTTTTAGGGTTAAGATCTGGTTTTAGGATTTAGGGTTAGAATTGGGTTTAGGCTAAGGGTTTACAGTGATGGCAACAGTTAGGATAAAGGGCTATGGAATGTCTATGATGTGTCCCCACTAAGATATAAACACACGTTTGTGTGTGTGTGTGTGTGTGTGTGTGTGTGTGTGTATATCATCAGTTATGCACATCATGTCTCACTGTGTGGATGAATGATTAGGCTCTCATTAGATATGCTGTCCTGGTCTGTAGCAGAAAGACACTGCAGTAACTTCTCACACACACACACACATACACACACATACACAAACACACACACACACAAACACACACACACACACACACACACACACACACACACACACACACACACACACACACACACACACACACACACACACACACACACACACACACACACACACACACACACACACACACACACACAGATAGAGAGATAGGCTTAGTCAGCTGTAACTAACTGCAGACAAGAAGAAGGGGATTAAACGAATGAGGAGGTGGAAACTGTAGAATCAGTTCTCACAACAGCAGTGATTTACAGCCGTGTCATCATCAGGCAAGTCTCAACAGTCGGCCGCCATCTTAGCAACGCCTCCAGGCTGTTATTCTGAGCTAACGAGACCAGAGATTCTGTTTAGATCAACGAGGAGAGAGCCGCTACTGCACTGCCAGTGAACGGTGAATTGATAATTCCACAATAAACATGGTATCATTTCAAGAAAGCATACAGGTCTAAGGAAGGGGACGGCTGCGTGGCTAGTGGGAACACAAAATGTGTTTTTTTAGCCCTAGAAAAAGAACACCGAACACTTTTTTAACAAAATAGTTGACGATTAATTAGGGCACCGTACGGAGCTTGGGAACCCTAAATCTTCCAAATGCATCAATAACTATTTTATAATTAACTCACAGTGCTCTGTATTAAATCAAATTGAATCCTGATGTACGCAGAGATTCTCAGTTGGAGCTCCCTGCTGACGGGGGGTGATTTGGGATAATGACAACAACAACAACAGGCTGTTTCAGGACAACAGTGACATTATGAAATAAGATGGTCTCTCTCTCTCTATCTATCTCTGCTCTGTAGTCACAGATCTGTACACGAGGCACGCGGCGCACTTCAAACAGCGGAAACATCCTCCGTCTCTTTTCTCGTCCGAGCTCAAGGTTACACTGCATTTGTTACGTCCAGATTGGATTACAGCAAAGTCCTCGCTGTCAGGAGGATGTTCCAATAAGTTTGTCAAGACCCTTGAGTTCTTACAGAAAGTAGGAACACAGGCGTCACTAGAGCTGAACCAATGAATCTATTATTAATCGATTACTAAATGAATCTTCAACTACTATAATAGTACTAATACTAATACAATAATAGACAGATTTATCGATTACCATAATTATCGTTAATTGCGGCTCTAGACGACACGTTTATACGCACAGTTTCATCAAGCTACCGCCGTAGTCAGACTAACGCTACGTACACCATGGACACAGCAGGAGAAAATCTATTTATTGGCCATGTTCATCTGACTCCGCCTCCGTAGGTGGCGCTGAATCTCTCTATAAGCTAGCGTGTATGGAATCAGATGATACGAGTTAATCAACATTGCGTGAACACGTTTGACCGTAATAGACTAAGGCTGTAAGGATTTATCGACTATTAGTCGACGACTAAATGAATTGTTGACTATTTTGATCACCGATGCATTGGTTTGATCGGTTTCTTTTAATAATTACAACAAGCGTTTTATGAAATCACTAAAACCGAATCATTTTGGTTTGCGGGCAAAACAAGACGTTTGAATTTCCAGGTTTTCTGAAAGTTACACACGGCAGCTTTAATTCGTGAAGGTGTTACCAATTTTGAGCGATGTTGTTGTTTGTGACAGATAACGAACGCGTGGATGTTTCTGTGTTTTTCGACATCCTCCTCCCTCTCACGGTTTCAGTGCGAGCAGAGAGAGGAGCTGCCGAGCAGCAGGTGAGCTCTGCACACGGCTGTTTCTCTGCAGGATGTTTCCTAATAACAAACTGGTTCTCCTCCAGTTCGTCTGACAAGGCACACAACTACAGCTACTGAAGCCTGCTGGGCTGCTGCAGGGGCCACAACACACACACACACACACACCATAACCACAATACACACACAATCTAGTTTCCATGCCTTCAGAGGACCTCTAACCATAACCATACCTACTACTGGTCTAACATTAACCATAACTCTAACTCTAACCTCATCCTAAACTAGACATAGACCGATGTGTTTTTTCAGGGCTGATACTGATTATTGGTCGTCCATAACTGATATTTGGAGCCGATATTGATTTGCAGAAAAAGTGAAAATATTGGCCTCAACATTTTTAATAACACAAACACCAACACTAAACGTATAAATGCCTCTAAGCATATGTTTATTAAACATCTTTCAGATTTGTGAATGTTAAAGGCTTTTTTTACCTAAGACAATAGACATCTTTGTTTTAAAATTCTAACAAAAAGTGCAGGGAGTTCCCAGACTCAGCACTATTTCTTAAAGTAAACAGAAAATGTAAATAAATAAATAAATAAATTGATTTGCATCAAAATGGTGAATATAGGCACTGATACTCGGTCTATCCCTACCTAATACAACATGTTCCGTTTTATATTATAGGGGCCTCGGGTTAGGGTTTTAAATCACGTTTTCAGATTTTCTGGTTTCTTTGCTCTATGTAACAAAGAAATAATTCAAATTCTAATACTTTTTTTCATTTAAAACCATTTAAAATGGATCAGAATATTCATTAATTGATTGGGAAATATTCCTTAGTTGCAGCCCTAGAATCCAAGCCTCATTCTGCCTGCGCTAATAGGGGATTCTTATTAAAATGCTGCCAGGTCAATCATGAAAGGATATGGTAATTATAGAATAGACAACACACACACACACACACACATATCGAGCCAGGGTGGCTGCTAAGCACTGGGCTAATATAATGTATCTGATGTGAGGGCTATTCACATACATATTTACAGTGTTTGTCACGTTGAATTAATGACTCTCTGGCAGTGTGACAACCATGATTAAAGAGAAAAATCCTGATGTGGCTCCAAAAAATTCCGCTAATTCCATTTTAAGCCGAACCAAAGAAAAAGCTAAACATGTAGTCTTTGGAGAAAAAAACGACTCCCAGGAGAGGAAACAGCACTTTTCCTTTTCTACAGAGGAAGGGAATGCAGAAAAGGAGCCAGAGAGGATGTGAGGCGGTGATCTGCTGTGATCATGAGCTGCGTTATATTCTGCCGGGAGGAGAAGGGGGAAAAAAAAACAAAAAAACAAAACCAAACAAAACAAGAAGAAGCTGAAGCCTGTGGGGTAATGAGCCGCATCACAGCGTCCCCTCATAACCCTTCCCCTCCCCTCATCCTCACATGTGATGTCTCTCTGTGAACACAGCCTATTTAACACTGTCACATCAATTAGCAGGTGAAGAAAGGGCTGAGGAGACGTGAACGCCTTTTGTGTGTGAGGAAATTCATCGCCGTCAGAAACGTTCGCAAGAACAGTCGCTGTGGTTAAATCAAACACCGGGGATGTGACAGCCTTGTGTGTGTGTGTGTGTGTGTGTGTGTGTGTGTGGGGGGGGGGGGGGGGGTTACTGGGAACCGTTTAAGAGTGAGGTAAATACCCCCGAGGGGGCGCATGAATGCAGAGATCTACATTTCAAGTAGCACCAGTGCTTTGGGATGTGTGAGGCCTCGTCCACACGGACACACAACTTTACTTTTTTCTACACTCTGTGATCAGGAAGTCATTTTTCCAGATCCGAGTATTTTTTTTGCTTGCTTGGTGTCTGTTTTAGTTAAGTTTCAGATATTTTTACCTGTTTCTGCTGTTTAAATCTAAATAAAATGTATTAAAATTCCTTGGGCTGAACCAATAATCTACTCATATAAATGTTTTTCCCTTTGTCCAATGACAGACCTCATTTAGTCTCTTCTGTCGGGAAATTAACAGAATATTTTTCATACAGATGTTCTATACATTTTCACCATAGAGGGCGCTACAGGTAGCAGCCTTTTCAGTCAACTGTTTTAGCCATAAAGTAGGATCTCCGCGTGTTTGCCTTATACTGATATTGTGCATCCCTATTTTCCTCCAAACCCCCAAAAAACGCCTTTAAACACTGCAATATACATGCCTGTAATACTGCTACAGAAAAACACCAAAAATGTAGAATATGATGCATGCGTAAACAAAAACGAGCAAGAGCTAGCTATGAGCAAGAGTTGCGAATTGTTTGTCATTTTGAGTTTTCTAAAATAGTGTTTTAGGACGTGAAATATGGCTTAAAACAATAAAACTAATTTTCTTAGCGCAGTAAAAACTTCAAGGTCCCTACTTTGCCTAATTTAATTCCCTTTACACTGTGTCCTTGCCTTGGAGAACAACAACAACGAGCAGACAGAGGATCCTGGACCATTTCCTTTGCAGTATATGTCTGGCCTGTATGTGGCGCTGAAGAGGAGCATCTGCATGTAGCACTATTCATATATAACTCAAAGTGCTTTACAGAATAAAAGCCAGAGGTTAAAACTCAAGTAAGAATTCAACAGCAAGATGTTGGACGATGGCATCTTCTGTTTCCGAACATTTTACATAAAAACGTGAGGGTGCCGTTTCCCCTCTGAGACCCGCGTGGATAAAAAAAAGCCGCTTCGATAAAACCTTTTTGCAAATTCTCCTACTCTTGTTCTGAAAAACGCCCGAGTCGCTCGAGCCCAGTTTGTCACTCGTGACCGAAGATTCCCCGACTGCAGCCGCTCTCCATCCATTTGTCACAGAGGCCTTTTCAGCGTGAACATTCTTCAAGCAAGAACACAGACAGTGTCAGTCTCTATAGAAGTAGTCTGCCCATGAAATTTCATTCCCCCTGCTGCTGCTTGGCTCTTTGTCAGGAAACATAATGGCTCGCTTCAGCCAGATTAGCCTCGTCTTTGAGATTTGGGGAGCTGACAAACAGCCGGCAGGTGCCGGAGTCATCGCTCCAGGTCTGACAGATAAAAAAAAACACACTGGCTGTTTATTTACACACCGCAAACAGCCGTGACAGATTAATGGGTGTGATTCTGACGGTTGTGAGAAAATCATCTTTGTCTGCAGCGACGGTACAAGAATCTACAGATACAAATATCACGGAAACGATGAAGTGATTCACACTGATCATCCAAAATAGACAAGGCTGTACACTACAGTTCAAAAGTTTGGGGTCACTTAGAAATGTCTTTATTTGTGAAGGAAAAGCACTTCTTTTCAATGAATATAACATTAAATTAATCAGAAGTACACTCTATTTGTATATGAATATGAACATAGGTGTATAGAGGCCCATTTCCAGCAACCATCTCTCCAGTAACCCTTGTTATTTTGAATAAAAATCCTATTTTCTAATCTTGTCAATGTCTTGAATATATTTTCTATTCATTTTTCAACTCTTTTGATGAATAAAAGTGTGACTTTTAATGGAAAAACACCAAAAAAGTGTATAGGTGACCCCAATCTTTTGAACGGCAGTGTATGTGATGGTGTATCTGACCTCAGGATACAAACACAACTGTTATCACAACACAATCGTTTTTTTAACTGTCAAATACATTGTTTTTAATAACCGATTCATTCATTAGTTCATTAGTTGCTTGGTCCTTAAAATGTCAGAAACTTGTAAAAACAGCAGATTCATCCTGGATTTTTCCAGTCCTTGTTACCATAGCTCCTCCCATTCGCTCCTGAGAAACTGCATCTGCTCCTTTATCTGCTCATACTAACAGGCCACGCCTGAACACCAAACTGCTTTTTAGTCAACCGTACATTTATTTCAGAGCAACGGAAAATCAACGGTGACAGGATTTGGCACGTGTACGTCTGAAAATTACCGCAACTCCTGGACCGTTTGTGATATCTAGAATATTAAAAAAACGATCTGTCCAAGGTTCGACACTGCCTCTCAACCCATGTCAGCTGAGACTGGCACAGCACCCACCACGAAAGACCCTCATGTGGAGGATAAAGCGGTAGAAGATGGATGGATGGATACGGGAAAGCAGAGAAATAGAGCTTTGCATCCATATACTTGTTTACGGTAGCACTCAGGACTTCCATGGAGCAAATAGCATAAAAACAAACACACACACACACACACACAGTAGAGCCTCGGGTGTCAGAGCAAACGGCTCTTTTCAAAAACACACTCATCATCGAGGTCTTACCTGCAGTTTGGCGGCGGGTCCAGGGTTATTTCTGCTAACTCCTTCTGGATCCTGAAACAAGACGGAGATCTGTGTTATAATCACACACACACACACATACATACATATACACACAAAACAAGACAGTTGTATAAATCCTGACTGTAAAAAAAATCAATCTGTGAGTGCACACGGAATACTTCATTGATTTTCTAATGAGCTCCGGAGCGCAGTGAGTGAACACAGGAATCAGTCCTGACACACAAGATCAACACCACGGCGACCGCGACGACCGCGCAGCTGCATATTTGACTCTTTTTTTTCTCTCTCTCCCGCATATGAATGTAAATGGATATCGATGTCAAAAAAGGTCGCGTCAGATAATGGAATCATATCTGGTATATGAGGGTAAATTCATTTAACTGTAAGGGAAGCTGTCGGCCGCGTTTCCACACCGAGCACGAGAAGAAAGTATTCAATCAATCGACTTCTCCCCGGTCGGTTTAGTATTTATTACATTTGCTACAGCGGTAGTCACGTTGTATACTTTACATAATTACACATCAGATTGATCGATCATGATTCAGCCGCCATTACCATGACAACGACGCAATGCATTGCTTCCTCATTTTTCGACATTAACGCACACGGTTCACTTTTAGATCGATGCGGCTTTCATTTAAAGCTGCAGTGCGTAACTTTCGGTGATTTTTTGTTGTTGTTGTTGTTTATGTTATTTAGTAGAGGTGGGAATATTTTACCATCTCACGATTCGATGCGATTCCAATTTTTGGGGCTATGATTCGGTGGCAACATTAACGCACGCTAACGTGTGATGCGTTTCCATGGCAACTGACCGGAAAAAGATGCGACCCCATATTGTTTAAACGAGTGTCTAAAGTAACGATAAACTTTAAAAACAGAGGCACACATAAGCAGCGCGCAGGTATGCTGGTTTTTTGTAGCACTGCTCTTTTCGTTTAATAAACAGACCGCTCCAGTTTGACTGTATGCGCGCTAAAGGAGCTAACGCAGCTAACGCAGCTAACAGAGCTAACTGGTAAACAGTGCCTGGACTCCGGTCGTTAACATGCCCAGCACTACTCTTTATTAAAAAAAAAAAAAAAATTCTGGGACATTTTATATATCGATTCTGAATTGTAGTAAATGAGAATCGCGTTTCTTGTGAATGGATTTTTTTGCACACCCCTATTATTTAGCAGCTTCTGTTTGCTGAACAGATATAATTGAACAGTTTTTTTAAGCTTTTACGCATCTTTTTTTTATCCGAAATCAGGCATTAACGTCTCGTCCACACGGAAAAAGGACTTAACCTTTTACGATGTGTTTTCTTTACTTTTTATTGATTTGGCAGTTAGAATGTACAAAATATATCATTGTCGGTATTAGACGAAGGGCTATATCTTACATTATTGTCTGTTAAAAAGTGATTAAAGCCGTGTTGGCAGCTATGAAAGATGAGTGACAGAAGTGCTGTATAAATGTGTGAGTGAATGGCTGTGAATGGGTGAATAGCAAAACTGTAGCGTAAAGCAGCTTTATTCAGGGTTAAAACACTGAATAAATACAGGCCATTTTCCATCATTGCTTTTTGTGTATTTTTGAGATACAATACGATACAAAACGTTTGCTAATTCGCCTAAACTTGTTCTTGTTTGTATGAGCCCTCGGGGAGCACTTGTGTGTATACAGCAGCAGCAGCAGCACAAAGGCCGGGGGCGGAGACGAGAAGCATTTATCCCATCAAAATTGTCCTCGTCGTGGACGCTTCTTCTTTGCGTTGTCACTTTACTCGCTCAACGTTGCCGTCACCTCCGTTTGTGACTTCCTGTGTGCAGTGCAGGAATGTTGCCAGGAAAACACAAATACAAGCAACTATAAAATTTTCATCCCCCCCCCCCCAAAAAAAACAAAACTAATCCTTCTTCTGAAACTGGAAAACGGCTGTAATCAATCGTCCATGTCGACGACGTCGCAGTGCATTAGATTACCATTGAATGGCTTCATCCCTGTCACATTATCAGCATAATGGGCTGTTGTCAGTCTCTATGTCCTATCTAAAGTGACAAGGTCAAAAGGTTAATGTCATAAAAACGACTCCAGCTTATTTCTACGATATCCTGGGAATGCTTCTGTTTTATCTCACTGTGAGGCAGCTTTTTCCCTCCTCACACCAAAGCCCACGCAAAAAAATTGCAGATTTTTTACGTCACAGTACACGGGAGTAGTTGATCGCCCCTGCTGCCTCCATTAGTGAATTTAAATGAGTTATTTTGTGACTTTGGTGTTTGAAATCCTTTGTTCGACGTTACCCAGGCAACGCATGTTAACCGAACCTGGCAGCAGTGGACCAGCACCTCCTGTGTCCCCCACACTAAAAATGCTGATTTTCTCCATGGACTTTGGTTGAGAAGTTTGCAAACTTCATTTTGCAGGCGGAGAGTGCAGTTTAGTAAATAAAGCTGACAAGATATTCTTAGGATAGTTCTCAGTTCTGGATCCAGGCACCGGCACCGAGTCAACATTAACTACGAGTCACTTCCTCATTCAACTGCACTTGTATAGAAATAAAGAGAGACTGTATTATTCCCTGACAACGTGAGCGAGCATGAGGCAAACTGATACAGATTTTTATTTACGATGATTGATTTTTCTGTAACCGGCGGTGAACAGCCGTCATACTCTTGTTATTAATGTCTTTGTCGTTTTTACGTCTTTTAAAACTCTCCATGAAACGCGCACTCTTGGTCTCCGGGGTCTGAAATCTTCACCTCCATCTTCACACCATAATGTGTCAGACTGAGCCGGCGATGTCGGCCGCGGAGGACGTTACACTCGTGGCTTCTCAGTCTTACAAGTCCAGACTCTAATATCCATCCTGCCAAGTTCAAACTCCCACGGATTCAAGTTCAAACACAGCATTGGCTTTCATTTCCATTTCCTGCTCTTCTGCTCCTCTTACGTCACGTTTTCCCTCTCGCCGCCATAACTCAAAATGTTCCAAGGACGCCACAGTCACACGAGGAATAAGAAAAGGAAACTCAATAATTGACTTCTCGCATCGATTGATCCCGTTGACTGTTCCCTCAGCTGTTTGTTAACCGGGACATAAAAATAATTTGTTATTGCGAGCGCTCGATACCGGCATGACGGATAGTTTCGGCATCGACTGAATGTGTGATAGTCGGGGGGGCGGCGACTGACGATCAATTTCATCATCGATTAGTCCAAAAAATGCAAAACCTCAAAAATAATGATGTTGTTTTGTCCACAAAGAATCATCATTAAATTATAATGAGATCTTTGTTGCATGGATCAAAATAATCCGAAAAAATTCACATTTAAGACGCTGAAAAATAAGAAATGGTTGCCCTACAAAGTAAGACGTAGCAAAACAAAACGTAATTGTTTGAGTATAAATTAAAACCAATGGAAATACATGAGAACAAAATAGTAAACCAGAAAGAAGTGACTTTCGCCCTGTGTGGCAACAACGCATCCATTATCAGCCGATGACTGAATTACTATTTTTAAGCAGATCGTTAAAGCTGAATAATTTTGGTTATGCGTCGTTTTCTTTGCGCTCGTTTGTCACAGAGAACAACAAAGAGAACGTTCTGGGAGCGACTTTGTGCGTTTCACTGGATTTGCCTTTAAAACTAGGGATGCACCAATACCAGGATTAGATTAGATTATTTGTCATTGTACACATGCGGGTTCATACATCCATTCATCCGTACACACATTTAAAAGAAGTCATAAAAGACTTAAAAGAGTAAGTATTAAGGTCATGTCTAGTAGGTCTAGACGCTTGTAGACGCACTGTAACTTTGCAGCCACTTTACGTACAGTATCTTTAAGTGAGCTGAGCAGATGTCGCGATACTATACACGGTCCACGATACCAGTCATATCACGATACAACGATTCTGTGACACATCACGACATCCGTTTCACAGAAGAAGACATTCCTGCAGCGTCAATATCAGCATCTGCTCTGACTTATCGTGTTGCACGAGGGAGAAAGCGACGATATATATGACTAAAAATCCATCCTTTGACAGACCCCTGGTAACCTGTGCTCTGCTCAACTGGCAACCCATTTGCCACTAAATATTAAAAGGGGGATTATGTAATAAATCTAAAGCAACTGGCCATAAAATCCTCCTAATATGTCACAGAGACTCAGGAATGATGTTCATGTAACAAACTGAACTCACCAACAACAGTACAGCCAAGATATTATATATAATAGCACCACCTACCGATGTCTACCACTCATTGCAGTCAGTAGAGTCTCAGCAGCTGAGCAACCACGGGTTGCCAGTTACGTCAGAAAACGAAAGACCTCTGTATTTTGAATGTAGCCGTTTTTGGCCACATTCTTACATATGGCACCTTTAAGTCTTATTCTTTTCATTCTAATTCTCGTCCTATACTAAAATGTGGTGGTACATTAACATTTAACGAAGGCCTGTAAATAAAAGCTGAGATAGTGATCTTTCGTCTTACATTCGTCTTTTCATGTCAAACCAAAATGTTTTACAGCAAAAAATAAAAGGAATATGGGACTGTAAATATTTAAACAGCAGCAATAAACAGCATCTATTCTGTTCACAGTCAAAGTGAGGCAAATAGAGTTTGTTTTAAATGTATTCATGCATTTTTGTATGGGCTCAGACATATATTTGTAAAAAAGAGCCTGTAATATCATCTCCACAGTTACAGAGTCATTCTCCGCGGGAACACTCGCTGTGTTATGTTATCTGCAGTCAGTGTTTCCTGAGGTGGCACATTTCAAGGAGAGGAGCCGTGATGACGGAAGGCTTTGAGAATGCAAATGTCAAAGTCGGTGATTAAACCGCAGCTTCATCACACACACACTCACACACTCTTGTTTTGTCAGTGAGACAGGTGAGTGCAGTGAAGGCAGCACACACACACACACACACACAGTCAGAGATAACTGGGGCAGTAAATCTACCTCTTGGCGCTGGTGGAGAGTTTGGCGGCCGTCTTGCTGGAGATCTTGGCCTCCTTCTTCTTGGGCTGGGTCTGGTCCCGCTGCTCGGGGCCCGACTGCTCGGGAGGAGCCGCCTCCCTCTGCTCGGCGTCTGAGCTTCCCCCACTGGTGTTGGGGCTGTCGTCCGGCCTCGGCTGCACCTCACTGGACATGCTGACGCTGCAGACACACAAGACGCCACGAGGCGTTAAAGGCAGCACACGACGCAGGAAGTGCAGGGACACACAATCTGAGAGGGACGACTTAAGGACAGCAAATAACCATTGTTTTCTGAATGGATTGATTAATGGATTAGGCGTTTGGGCCATGAGATGTTGGAAAATGTTAATCAGAGCAAAGTAAGCAGAAAATATTCACATTCAAGATGCAGGAAAAATCTGAAATCTTGTTTTAATTATTAAAAACCACTCAAAGTGATTAATGGATGATGAAATGACTTGACTGATGATTAATCCTGGCAGCCCTAATCTAATTATTACTGTTTTTGATTCAGTTTCCCATGATAATAAACTACTTGACATTATTATTATTATTATTCTTAATCAGTTTGAGTGGGTCTTTTTTCTCTCCGCAATAATTAAAACAAGCTTTCTCTTTTTCCAGCTTCTTAAACGTGAATGTTTTCTGGTTTCTTTGTACTAATTTTGACATTTAAAAACATCATCATTTCCAGGTTTGGGAAACACTGATCAAAACGTTTTGACATTTGATGTCAGACCAAAACATGTAGTGGAGAAAATAACGAAAAATAAATGCTTCAGTCTCAAGAACTCAACCAAGTTTCAACGGCTCTTTAAAAAAACATCAACTTTTCCACTGTCATCTTAACTCAGGCTCCTCATGGGGGGGGGGGGGGATGGATGTGTTAGCCGAATTAAAGAGTGGCAGCTGCGGACTCTGAAGGACCTTGAGCAGTTCCGCTGTGATGTACATTTCATTGCGTCTCAATGAGGACAAGTTAAAATTAGAGATATTTTGGATGGGGTTCGTTGGGGCGTTATGTACACTCGGTGTCAGACAGAGAAGGCACGCGCCGGGGGTAACATCGAGGACCCCCCTCTCTCCCTCCCTCCACACATACATACACACATACACCGACCCTCCCCTCCCTCACTTCCCCGAGGACCTCTCTCTCGGGTCCCGTGGCTCTGTGGCTATCAATGAGGAGTTAGCAAAGCCTCGGTGTGAGACGTCTTTGACAACAGAGCGAGATCAAGCGGAACAAAAACACTCTTCTCCCGCATCCAGGCTGAGAACCGCCGGAGCTGCCGCTGACCAACAGCACAAAGACAGAATGGATGCCCCCCCTCCCTCTCTCCCTCTCTCTTCTTCCACCACCGCCCCCTCCCTCCCTCCCTCCCTCCCTCCCTCCCTCCACAACACAGCGGAATACACCTCCATTCTTTCCGCTCACATGCATTTGTTTAGAGGGGGGGGCTCACCTTTCTGAGCAGCGGCAGGAGGAATGTCTGCTAATGTCCGCTAACGTCCGTTCCGTTGTCCGCTTCACGAACTGACCGAGGAGCGCTGGTTCCCGTCCGCTGCCTTCACTTCGCTGTTCCGCTGCTATCGCCGTTGGTGCCGTTGCTGCTGCTGCTGCTGGAGAATGCGAGCCGAGCCGAGCCGCGACTGTAAAACTGCCAATGCAGACGCACTAGCTACAGGCGTCGCTTCCGGTTCTAGCTGGCAAAATAAAAGCCCACGTTCACGTTAACAAAGATTTTTTTTTTACTGAGAAAAAAAAATAATGGCCACGAAATAGATTTAACATGTTAACAAAATTCTAAACTGTGGCCACGAAATAGATATATCGTCTTCATGAAAAATCATAATTCACGGCTACGAAATAGCTATAACGTCTTCACAAAAAATAATAATTCACAGATGTTCACAAAATACTAATTAATAACATTAATATAATTCTCATGAATGGATGGATAGATAGAGTGTTATTTTATTTTATTTTGGAAATTATATTCTCAAAAGCCTGGGGGCTGCAAGGAATCATTATTATCAAAGTTAAGTAAAGTAAAGTAAATATTTTCACAGACTATGGAATTTTACCATTCCAGACCACACCGTACTGTACCACGATGGAAAATTTACCTTAAAGGTAGATATTAACAGAACTGTTTTGTTTTGTAATTTTTATAATATAGCATTATAATAATTAGGAAAAGTCAAATGGTTTAATTTCTTAAGTTATCAACCTAAGAAAATCGAAAATAGTTCTAGTTTAATGGACAGGTGTGCAAACCTGTGCATGTGTCAGTATCAGATATGTATTTACATATCTATTACGACAAAGCAAATATCTTTTAATTATATTATGTAACTCTATTGATAATGTAATGTGAACACACTCTTGCAAATTAATTTCTTTATTTTGTTATTACATTATGTACAGACATTTTTTAATTTTTAGGTTGAGACTCATCACTTCCGGTCGCTTCCTTGATGCCAAAACTTGACAATACAAGAGAGCGCCTCCATGTGGCGGACGGCGGAAGTGCTGTCTGAGGCTCTCTGTTTATGGCAGGCTTTGATGATGGTGATGGTGTCAGACTACAAAGGAAGTGGAAATGAGAGGGCGAACACGGAGGCTGCCACTTCATCTTCATGTGTCTCAATCCACGGCCTGTGTCCTCACGAGGAGACGGAAGTGGGGTCGCTGTGTGAAATGAGACTCCTTCTTCTTCTTCTCCTGATAGAATCCAGCAGGCTGTTTACAGAGAGGTTCAATGCTGCCCTCCACAGGTCAAAGTCCTGAATCACAGTTCTTCTAAGCGCTGGTTTTTAACCCTCTTGTTATCCCTGGGACATCACAAATGATATTCTATAATTCTTTACTTCATAGTTAATAACTGAAACGAAACATTATAAATAAAAAAAATGCTTTACTTGAACAGAATATAATGTCATGAAACACTAAAAAGATCTATCTTTACAACTACTATTTTTCTCTATTGTGTAATGGTGTTGTATTATATTTACATTTATATACCTGACACATAAACTTTTGAAATAATTTGAATTATAATAAGATAATTATATTTTATATAATTATGTTTATATTTTATAATCATTCATTATAATTAAAAAAATAGGTTTAAAGGCGTTTGTGTGTGTAAAGTTTTACTGTATATAATGTCTAAAATTGGTGAGTAAATGTTAAATAAATGATAAAGTTGGTTTGAGTCCCTCTTGTGGTCATTGTGCAGCAGCTTGTTTTTTTTGTTTTTTTGCTTGTTTCTCTCACAAGATCTGGCAACACTGAATACAAAGCTATTTACGAGCGTGTCACTACTGTGAAAGAACAGGAAGCGTTCACGCCCCGCTCTGAGGTCACGTGCTCTCTGGAGTCTGAGCTGTTTTCAAGGACTTTTCTGGCTGCATTTATCACGACTCCACAGGCGGACACGGCCTCATTAGTGTGGATCTATTATTAGCTCCATTACAGTGACGCTGTGGCCTCATATAGTGATTTATAGGACCAAGAACCATAGTGTGCATAGTGAAAAAAAAATACTGCAGTGGAAGATTTCATTTAATTTGCCACTCAGGTTGCAAATTAACTAGGAGAGCCATAAAAACACTTTCAGTTACAAATATTTCAATATGGGAATCAATTGATTATTTTCTCAATTAATCAATTAGTTGTTTGGTCCATAAAATGGAAACAAAATCCTGAAATAATAATCTCAAACGTCTTAAAACAAAATTATTCCGTTTTAATGTTTGGTTTTTGTTATATCAAGCAAAGAAATAATCAGACAATATTGACCAATTTGCATGGGTCCATTGTGAACACATTGGACCTTATATCACTTTACTTATAATATTAAATGAGTTATCATGACATGAAACTAATAATCTGGTACTAAATTAACACCCATCTGCACCAAAAGAGAAAAAAAAGGATAAAAAATCAAATTGAATTGAGGACTTGGAGAATCGTGATGATACCCCTACTGATTAATAATCAATGAATCATTGCAGTCCTGATATATAACACAACAAAAAGTATAAAAAAAATGAAGTAATGTGAAGTAATCACTTTTTCCACAGCTAATGGACGATAAGTGTCATCATGACTGGATTTAGTGGGTCACCGTGACAACACGTTCTCCTCCTCAGGTCAAACGGCGAGTCCCTGAGCTGCAGCGTGAAAAGGGTCAACTGAGAACATTGGGAGAACATGGGGAGGGTGGAGTGAAGACAATCGTCATCTCTCACGTTACTCCCCGTCTATTGTGAGTCTCCTGACCTGCCCCCGCAAAACAATCCAAAAGAAGGAAAGTGGAGAGCGGTATGACAGCGCGAGGGACGGCTTGCTCCTAAAAAGCTTCCATTGTGGTGAGGAAACATTAGCCGGAATTTGGAGCTCTTTGGGGAACGTGTGCTGCTGCTGCTGCTGCTGCATCTTTTCTGAAACTGGGCCAAGACCCGCCTGCTGTTTATGGAGAGGAGGGAAGTATTTTTGGGGTCATGTTAACCCAGTAAGAATGTGATGTGGGAGAGAAGTTCTGGATCTCAAGTCTCCGAATTGGACCCACTGGTCTGCTGTTTATCATTCCAACAGTATCTGACAATATAAACACGACTGAAACATTGGTGAAAGGAGAGAACAGCTAATTATCAAGTTTTGGGGTTTCACTTAAATATCATGTACTTTTAATACAGACCAAAAAATGGGTTTAATGGGTTTATGCAATAGAGTGTGTGACTGAGCTCTGGGCCCCCAATGTGGTCGCTGATGACCGAGTGACTTGGACCCCAGGTTGGGAACCATGGCCTTTGCGGATGCTCTATCCAAGTAGCAGTGTTTATACTGCCAAGTTGGAAATCTGAGTTCCCTTGAAAATTCCCAGTTTCTGACTACAAATGGAATGCACCTCAACTGCACACTGCGACTCTCGGGTGAAACCAACAACCGGAAACTGGTTCTTGGGGGAGAACGTCCTGCATTGTTTCACACCATGAGAGCTGAAAATCCCGTAATGTGAACTGGACTTAAAACCCTAATTTCTATAGGAACTGGTTAAGTTTAGGGCAAATATTTGAATTGTGGTTGGGTTGAGGTTACGGTTAGGCATTAACTGGTTAGGGTTAACTTTGGTTTGGTCGTCCAAATGAATGGAAGTCATTGCAATGTCTGCAGTTTGCTGTAAGGACACTTTTTTGGTTCAAACCCATCTCTGTGAGGACGTTTTGGCTGCTCCTCATAATAATAATTATAAATCATAGTATAAATAACCCACCATGTTCCAGTTGAAAAGTTGGAAAAAACCACAAGTTTAAACATATCTCGGGCTAGCCGTTATTAGCCAATGTTAGCAATACCAGTCGATAACATTGCTATAAATGGAGTTGGTTAAAGTTAGGGTAAGGGACTAGGGAGCACATTATGTCAAAAAATACATCTTAATGTATTATAACCTAAAATTCCAAATACTCAACTAATGAATTAACTACAAAATACAGCAAAATAAAATATGTTATAAAAAAAAAAAGTGGTGCAAGTGCAAGTGGTAGTGTATGGGGTTGTCAGTCTCCTGTGTTGCATCATAAAGAATGCTGTTCAGGTGTGTGTGTGTGTGTGTGTAAGAGTGGATCTATGTGTGCCGCACTGTGTGATACAGTAGACAGCATGTGTGTTGTACAAAGAGGGTTTGTTTGATTGATATGTCACTAAGATTACATCTGTGTCAGAGTCCAGGACTCAGGTGATTTGCATCAGGGCGAGGCAGATACTATCCAAACCAGAAAACTAACACAGGAAGCAAAACAAGTCTTGGTATGCAAGAGAGAAAAAAACAACAAAAACAAACTCCCCAAACGAACTACAAAGAAAAACAGGAAGTCACATCAGACAAGACACACAAAGACGAAATCTATTTAACCAAGGCTGAAACAAAACAGAAACCTGAAAAAAACAACCTGAATGCAACAAACTACTTACTATTTATATGTATATGGTTCGCCTTTATTCTGCTTTATTCTTTAATTGTGAACTATATGATAGTTAACAAATGACGCGTTTCCACTGCACAGTTGTAGCACGGTTCTACTCTAAACAGTTTGGGTCATTTTCCTTTACTACCTCCTCAATGTGGGCGGAGTCATCATAGCAGGGCTGCGTGAAACTGCCGTGACAGTTGTAACTGTCAGAGAGTGTCGTCACTGGAAGAGTCAGAACGCGTTCAGTCGTATTTCAGTTCAGTGACTGTGTCAGACGATCATGTGAACAAATCTTCTGATTCTAATGATTCAGTTACATTGAAAACAACTGCTTTACAACCCATTTACTAGCTTGCATCACGTTTAAAACAAGGGCCCCGTCCCATTTCTCCCCCTTAAAATTTCCACTTGGTTTGGAGTTCCCTCAATCGTAAAAAAGTGGCTTCCCTGTGGAACTGGGACACCGCTATATGCAAATTAGGGTAGTTAACATAACGAACATGCTAACCTATGTCACATGTTGACAACCCTACAAGTTAGCTAGCTGCTTTCATAAATGGTCCGTTATTTTCTGACATTAGTGTTCAGCTGGACTAATGGATGTATATCAAACCAACACATTCCAACACATTTCGACATTGTAACATGTTTATATGCGAAAATATACTTACAACAAAACTGTTCCTCTGCAGGATGTGGCCGCCATCTTTGTGGAAAAAAATCAGCCGGCTTGCCGAATTCGCAAAGCATCATGGGTAATTTCATCTTCCATTTCGTTGTAAGCACGCATCAGAGCTCACTACAGAGATCCCCCCTACACCAGAACGCGTAAAATTAAGGGTTAGGGCAAAAATGTAGGGTTAGGGGAGGTATTGGGACGGGGCCAAAGTCATGGCAGTTGATGACTCCACCCATGCTGAGAAGGTACTATACTATAGTAATGGAAAACCATACCAAACTGAGTGGAGCTGAGCTGGAACTGTATAGTGGAAAAGCGCTATTTTCATTTGCACACTATTACAGCATTTCCGTTTTACGCAACGTGTCCTTGTTCCAATTGTTCGTTTGCACAATTTATGTATAAATAACTGGGCCTGAAATTATCTTCCTTTCTGTTTCAAAGACCAGCAACCGCCACTGGTTTCACAACAGTCTGGGGATGATTGTCCGTAACCGAATCCTTCACAAACAAACTCTGGGACCACAGCAAACTGATAAACAGGCGTTGCTGGTGCTTTTTTGGACTCTCCAACTGTCTTTTGAAAGTATGTCAGTGGGTTACACTGACACCAGTGCAGAGCTGTGGGGAGGAAGGAGGAAGGAGGAGGAGCCAGTGACGAAGTGGGTCACATGGTTACACACTGCTCTCTCTCTCTCTCTCTCTCTCTCTGCACAGACCTCAGTCCTCGCCCTCAGTGTAGTATCATTGAATGGAACAGACAGTGCAGTCAAACAGACCAACTGCTGCTTCCATTTAAATAGGAAAAGGCTGCTTCTCTTCATTTGACAGCTGACTCCTTCACTTGACTTTATTTAAAAACAACAACAACAAAAAACAAAACAATTTCCGGTAAAACTGCATCCTGACACAGTTGAACCCTGTGTATTTTTTTGCGGGGTTTTTTAACGTCAGCGGTTTAAATCGGTTTAAATGCTATAGCTAGTATTTTCCTGCTCGGTCTCATTCAGCGACTCTCCAGTTGCTGAAAACACTCCGGACAGAAACACGGCTTCTGCACTCAGGTGACAGGAGGAGGACAAAACTCACAAAACCTCGAAAAACTCACAGGACATGGAGTCGACCAAAGCTGGTGAGTCACAGAATTTATCTGCTACTTCGTTTATTCTCACCGACACTTGGTTCAGCTTGAATTAGCACGGCTAGCACAACGAGAAAAAACGGTCCCTATTCTTTCTGTTTTTTCCTCTCCCCCCCCCCCCCCCCCGCCATTTTAAGTGTTAATATTGTTTGTACAAAAAAATTACAAAAATTTCCAAAATGGTGTCATTTTCGTGTCGTGTGGTGCCGTGTGAGTGTGTTAAAAGTGGGTTAGCAGTACCACTGGGGTTGTTGTTGTTGCCCAGGCATTTTGGCTCCGGCAGCACTGCAGTCGCCTCAGCTCACATGGACCCGTCCGCCTAGCCATGTGCACCTGTGTTTACGCTCCTCGTGCGTCGCCGCTCATTGGCCGCGCGGCGCCTTGACGTCAGCGTTGCATAATTTGCCTCCGCCTGACGGCGTGTGGTCTGGCCGCGGATACACGTGAGGCGTCTCTCGGCAGCTCGCGCTGACCCAGTTTTCCCGGGAAAGAGAATGCATGCTCCACGTGGGGGCGCGTTTTTTCCTCTCCTTTTTTTTCTCCTCTCTCCCTCCCTCCCTTTTTTTTTTCTTCACAATTAAATATGTAAAATGGCGACGGTTTAACCAGTTTCTCTTTGTAGTGTTCCGCACGGAAAAAGTAGTTCCAGAATACACCATTAGTTTAGTTGTGTTTTTTTGTTTTTGAAGTGCATTTAGATTCTTTATTAAAATGTAAATTTATTTATTTATTTATTTAGCTATTTATTTATTATTATTTATACAGCCCTTTACAACAACCCACAACTAACACTAACCCATAAAACATAAACTGAAGAATAAAAAGGGATACTGAGTTAGACTGACTGGACTTTTAACTGGATTCAAACACTATTATTAAAATGTTATTATTTTATTAGATATATATATGTATATATATATATATATATATATATATATATATATATATATATATATATATATATATATAATTATTATTATATTTTATTTTGTAAAAAGCAATCATTACATCAGTGGTTTTGTGTATTAATGGCAATTATACAAAATATATATATATATATATATATTAAGAAAATTCAAATGCAGTTGTCTGCAGACTTGATATGACATATGTCAATTTATTTATTTATGATGTAAAATTAAAATGATCCCATTCAGATTTTGCTTTGCTGTTATTGTGCGTGTGTGTGTGTATGGGGGTGGCGATGGGGGTGGTGGGATGGACCAGACTACCTAGTCCACACACAACCCTGGTGGAGCTGTCTGGTTATGTAATGGCTGTTACCTAATCAGTGAGTGGTAGGAGACATCAGGTCAGCCTGTGCTCAGATCCCGTCTGCCCGTTTCTTACTGGCTGTGGAGCCTTGTTGTCGTATGATGACCTGCCCTCTTTATGTTAAGCTTGTTGCTTTAAGCAGAAACCAGTTTGCAGCTTGTGGTGGTGGTGGTGGTGGTGGTGGTGGTGGTGGTGGGGAGGGGTTAAGTTTCATGTAAAGGAAAAGAAGCGGATGGGTGGGAGCATGAGCAGTGATGGCCAAACACACACACACACAAAATCATATTTCACGGTCTGATAGTCTGGTGGTTATTTGGAAATTTGATGCTAAAAAAAAAAAAATGACATGAAACTGGATTGGAGTTAGTCATTCCGTCTTTTGTGTCTACTGTCTGCACAGTCTGTCAGATGTGTCATTTTCTTTTGTGTTTCATTTGAAAGATCTCTTCTTTTGTCGTCGATGTCAGGGTCTATTTTTAAAGAGGTGCAGTAATCTGTAATTTGGTGCCGGTGACGATTTTGAGGATCCTAAAAACCCAAAATGATTCAGTTTGAGGATTTCTTTGATAAATGGAGCAAATAAACCAGAAAATATTAACATTTAAGAGGCTGGGACTAACTTTACCCAGGACATTAAACAGTAAGGTTGTGCTTAATTAAACCTGTGCTTTAATCTACAGTAGATTAGGCCTAACTGGGTCAGTTTTTTAGACCAGAAAAGGCAAAATCATAAACAAACAGTGTTTATAACTCATTTCTCTCTCCCTCTCTCTCTCTCTCTGTCATGCAACACCAGGGGGCGTAATAGCCTACATCAGCTCGTCCAGCTCTGCCTCCAGCCCGGAGTCCCTCCACAGCGACTCCTCCAACGGCAGCTACCAGTCGTCCTCTCCGCCTCACGGCTCCTCGTCCGGCCGCCGTCAGCCGGCTCAGGCGTCTGGCCCCGCACTCATGGCCAGTGGTCAAAACCTTCCAGGGACCCAGAAAAGCGGACGCTCCTCTTCCTCTGCTAAATGTGGAATCACAAGTAAGACGGCCATTCTGATTGTATTCGTCCTCTCAGTAGTTTTTGTCTGGGACAACGAAGCGACAAAATAAAGATATTTTTAAATAAAGCACACAACAATGGAATTTGAATAACAGAGATCACAGAGCAGATAAACGTGTGATCAAGTATCAAAATTGTCACTGAGAAGCAGGAAAAGTATTTACTGTCATCATTTCCCCAGAGAGAACATGTGATGGGTTTTTTTTAGAAATGCAAAAATCTGTGGTTTTTCTGCTTTTTCAGTTGAACTGAAAGAATGTGGGTTTTTTTTTCTTACTTTTCTTTTTTTTTCCCCTTTTTGTTTTCACCAGAAATCAATGGCCTGGTGCTGCTGTGTAAAGTCTGTGGAGACGTGGCTTCTGGTTTCCACTACGGCGTCCACGCCTGCGAGGGCTGCAAGGTGAGGACACACACACACACACACACACAGATTAATTCAGCTATTCTTCTCAGGACTCTGCACTGACTTCCATTCCACAATCCAAATCTCAGACCTAAACTTAATAATTTCCCTTCGAAAAAAATAAATAATACAGATACACTCACAAACAGGGATAAATACAGGTAAGACAATTTAAAAGCCCAGAATATGAATTGAATGAATTGGAAACTTGATTTTTACAAAAACAACCTTCACTAAAGCCCTTATCCCCGACTATAAACAGTTAATGCTCAGCCATAACCTTTATTATTGACGTTCTACCTCATTAGGACCAGGTTTTGGTCTCCATGTGGACTACTGGTCCTGACAAGGTCAAGTGTTACTATCAGAGAAGGTACACTAAAGTACTAAGTACGCTAAAGAGACTCTGAATGCGGATAAAAATTTACTGCAGCTCAACCAACGTGACTTTGGACTGGAGTGAAGTGGGTCACTGCGGGCACAGCCATCTGCACGGGTACAAGCAGACACTGTGTGAAAGTAGCACACACACGTGCACACACACACACACCCACCACCTACCCATACTTCACATTGCTGCATGGCCTAGTTAACTGTGGGGAGCAGCAGCAGCAGCACAGTGTGCATGAGAGAGAGAGCAGCAACACTTATACACATTTATATACTAGTATATTATATATTGTAGGACTCTATACTAGCTTTTAGTTAAGATTTATGTATGTATAATTTAAATATTGTGCAAAAGTGTGTCCCCGTGTTCAAGACACAAGAATCAAACGGGACAATGCCAACTCTAGATCAGTTAAAAAGACTTTAAAAATCGTCCTGCCTGATACCAAACTGACTGACTAGAACTGGATAATGGAAAACCGCCAAAACAGAAGAGTGAGTGCAGGGTCGTGTGAAGAGAACTGAGCTGACAGAGAGTCTGACACTGGTCTCTTTGTCTGCGTGAACACACAGGGCTTCTTCAGGAGGAGCATCCAACAGAACATCCAGTATAAGAAGTGCCTTAAGAACGAGAGCTGCCCCATCATGAGGATCAACAGGAACCGCTGCCAGCAGTGCCGCTTCAAGAAATGCCTGATGGTGGGGATGTCCAGAGACTGTGAGTATCTGCTGCACACACACACACAAACTACTGCACACCGCTCACCCTCCTGCACCAAAATCCAGAGAGAAAATCAGCACTTTTAAGCTGTTTTTCTCAATGGACTTTGGTGGACGGGACTGAGAGCTTGTCCTTTTAAATAAAGTGAATCGTCCTCACACTCATCCTCTCTTCACTTCACAGCTGTGCGTTTCGGACGAATCCCGAAGCGCGAGAAACAGCGCATGCTGCTGGAGATGCAGAGCGCCATGAACAACATGATGAACAACAGCCAGCTGCACAACCAGCTACAAAGCACCCAGATGCTGCCCATCGCCAAGCCGCTGCCCGTCAGCGCCACAGAACCTACCTCCGAGGAAGCCGGCTCCGCCCCTTCCTCCTCCTCCCCCTCTTCCTCGCCGAGCCCTTCAGACTCCAGCTCGGACCCAGAGCCCGCCGTGGCCATGGACACCAGCCCCAGCTCGGGCTCGCCAAGCGCGTCCGACAGCGGTGAGGAGGAGGCGATCGGCTCGGTGACCCGCGCCCACCAGGAGACCTTCATGTACAACCAGGAGCGGAGCAGCCTGACCGCCGAGGCTCCGCCCACCACAGGCCCCGTGGACAACGGCGGCGATCAAAACGCGGCCAAACGCTGGAAGGAAGAGCAGCAGGACTGGAACCACCACAACAATGTGGCCACTACCACCATGGTGGCACAGGAAGCCACCCCCTCCTCCTCCTCCTCCTCCAGCCTGGGCCCGCAGGCTCCACAGGACAACAGCGCCACCCACTGTCCTTTCAGACTGTCGCGCACCACCGCCAGCCACTGTCCGGCCTACACGCATGGGGCTTTCAGGGTGTCGGCTGCTGAGGACGTGGCCAACACAGCCCACGGCGGGCACCAGTGGAGAGAAGGCAGGAGGATGCATCTGGTGAGAGGGAGGGGGGTCAAGCTGCTCATCTACAGCTCACCAAAACACAAAAACTACACAATGTGATTTAAAAAGAGGGGAAATTAGACTTTAAAATGCAATGTTTAAGTCCAGGACAAAGAATAAGAGTCAAATACAGTTAATTTGTTCATCTAATTATCACAAAACCAACCCTACATGCTTTAAATAAGTGATTCAAATATATTAATGCAACATTTTAGTAATAGTAATAATCAAATATAGCTAATTGAATTAATTTGATAAACTAATTCACTACATTTTAATTTGGGAAAGAAAGGATAAACATGTAACATTTATGCTTAAATCTGGCCACTAGGGGGCAGCAACATAATGTGTAAAATAAACCAGACTGATAGGATATGTGGGTATATGTTTGATATTATCGGAGGTTTGCTCATAATTATTTTTTCTCTCTCTCTCTCGTGTTTTTAGGTCTGTCCGATGAACACGTCTCCCAGCGTGGACCCGCGGAAATCGGGCCACGAGGTGTGGGAGGAGTTTTCCCACAGCTTCACCCCGGCTGTCAGGGAGGTGGTAGAGTTCGCCAAGAAGATCCCGGGCTTCAGAGACCTGTCGCAGCACGACCAGGTCAGCCTGCTGAAGGCTGGAACCTTCGAGGTACGACGGGTGTCACTTTTCTGTAATCATGTTTGTTTATATCATTGTCAGCTTTTTGCAGCCGTTTAAGCCTTTGTTTTTTTTTTTTCCTCCACAGGTGCTCGTGGTGCGCTTCGCTTCGCTCTTTGACGTGAAGGACCGCACCGTCACCTTTCTGGGTGGGAACAAGTACAGCGTGGACACTCTGAGGGCCATGGGCGCCAGCGACCTCCTCAACTCCATGTTTGACTTCAGTGAGAAGCTCATTAACCTGGGACTGAGCGAGGAGGAGATGAGCCTCTTCACTGCTGTGGTGCTCGTCTCTGCAGGTGTGTTTTTGTACTTATAACCACAGCCACGATCTCAGAGATCAGAGCATTTAGAGGCATTTCATGTTTATCGTTTGTGTATTTTCACTTTATATGCTCTTAAACAGTGTTTATATGATTTTTATTTTGTATAGTGTTGCATTTCTTTGCCTAAATCTTTGCCACACCTATATTTGTTATCATTTATATGCCTTTTGTTGGGGGTTTTTTCGGACTTGGAGCCCAGAAAGATCTAGACTCTTGAATATATCGGTTATCGGCCAAAGCACTCTTCATATATCGGCAAAACGTCCAATATTGTGCCTATTTGAAAGATCTAGACTCTTTAATTATCAATATCAGCTCAATTACAACCAGTATATCAGCCAAAAGTCCAATATCGTGCTTCCCTAAAAGATGTACAATCGACTATATCGGTATCGGTTATCGGCTCAAGAACTCGGGTATGTATCTGCAAAAGTCCAATATCGTGCTTCTTAAAAGATTTAGACTTGAATATATCGGTTATCGGCCAAAGCACTCTTGATATATCGGCAAAAAGTCCAATATCGTGCTTCTCTTAAAGATCTAGAATCTTGACGGTATCGGCTCGAGCACTACCGAGTCCAATATGATTTTGCTCTTAATTTTGCACCAAAAGTTAACTTAGTGTTTGGTGTTTTGCACCATGAAGCTCACTGACCCCTCCCTCCCTCCCTCCTGTTGTTCCAGATCGCTCCGGCATCGAGAACGTGAACTCGGTGGAGGCCCTGCAGGAGACCCTGATCCGCGCGCTGCGCAGCCTCATCACCAGGTCCCACCCCAACGAGTCCGCCATCTTCACCAAGCTGCTGCTCAAGCTGCCCGACCTGCGCTCGCTCAACAACATGCACTCCGAGCAGCTGCTGGCCTTCAAGGTCCATTCCTGAAGCCTCCTCCAGTACTTGACCCTCCTCGCCCTCCGCGCCACAAACGCAGAGGCCCGGAGACCCACAGCCACACTTCCCACCCAACCTCAGACAAAAAAACACAAAAAAAACAAACTCCGCCTCCTTCCACTCACTCATCAAACTCTGAAACTGAAAACGTTGACATTTGCAGGAAGGAGGTCGATCCATGAAATGTTATTGTACTGTACTGTAGGGCCTGACAGCCTGTGTATGTGTGTGTGTATGAGACGGTCATGCTTGCACACAGACACACTGATCGATGTACATGTTTCCTGTGTTTGTGTGTAGCATAACTGTGCGTTTGTGACCGTACAAAGCACTTTTCTGTATAGTGTAGACCGGTGTTTTTTTTTTTTCGTTTGCATTCATAGTGCAATATGTGACCGCTTTGTGTTGATCTGAGCTGTACAGCGACGAGTCGACCGCGCTCGTGGACATTTTTCTTTTGAAATGAAAAGTGCTGTCTGTCATAACCGAGAAGTTGTAAACCTAAAAAAAACAAAAAAAAAAACACAAAAAACTTGGACTCTGAATAAGTGACGAGGTGGAAACCTCTTTAAAAAAAACACAAAAAGAGAGCGAAGACGAGATCGTGGAAGAATGTGGTTTGATTTGAGATGATTTAAGAAAAAAAAAGAGTCTTATTTAGAGGCTTTTTCCATGCAGTTTGTGTTCGTTCTCCGTGTTTCTCTCAGTCGCCGGATATGTATTTTATTTTCTAAATTATTTGGGCATTGTGACAAATCAAATGTATCCCGTTTGTTTTTACACACGGGTGGAAGTGGAAGTGTTGAGACACTGAACAGCTGGAGACACATTTCCAATTCATTTACTCACATTTTACTCGATTTTACTCGAAACAACAACAAAAACACCAGTGTCTGCTGTCTCCTGCTGACTTGGTCATGCTGTTTCCTTATCGGCCACATGATGGCGCTGCTGGACACTGAACAGCAGGGAAAAGAAACTTGAATGAACTTCATTTCTTTTCCTGTCATTTATTTCCATTGAATAGACCTGTACAGATTTAAAGCTTAGTTGAACTGAATAGATAAACTCTTGACTGTAATATCACACATGTGATTGTGACTTAAATAAGCTGAATGGATGTGACACGCACGTGTGCGTGTGTGTGTGTGCGTTGCTGGTGTTTTTGATGCCATCGCTTCCTTTCAGAATGTCCGTTGTGCTGACGTGGCTAAAAACGTGGCTCTGTTCTCCGTGAAAAGGACTGCAGTTCGCATAGATTTCAATATAAATATGAATATAAATATATATATAAACACACATGCTATCATACATACATTACTGTATAGATGACTATATCTATATAAATAAATTTTCTAAACGCAGAGGGTTTTGTTGTGGTGCTTCTTCTTTGAGTTGAATCACATCCGGTCTTGTAAATAATGTTGAAATATCTGTTGCTATGGTTCTCAAACTGACGGTGGTACGTGAGCTACTTCTTGTACTAAAACCTAATTATACAATGTAGAACCAGCTGAAGGTTAATTAGTTTAAGACAGAAGGAGGAAAAAAACCACTTTACCCTTAGTTATACATCTAACAACAGATCAGGGCCGGCCCAAGCCTTTATGGGGCTCTAAGATGGGGCCCCTCGTAGTAGCTGGTGTTTTATTACCACATTAAAATTGCATTAATTAAACCTTAGAGCAGGGTTTCACATGTATTTAATATCATAAACAATTTTCAGTCTTTGGTTGCAGGAGAAATCTCAGTGTTTATGAGACTCACCATTTATCTGTTTCTGTTCCACATCGTGTTGAAAAAAACCTCCTTCAGTAGATCAGGCAACATTAACCGTCTGCAGACCGCAAGACAAGGGGGCGGGACTATAAACAGGAGGCAAACACAGACCATAATTGATCAATTCCATCATCGACTATTTTGATAATTGATAATTGACACAGTTTATGTGTAAAAAAACACTGTTCTCACCTGAAAAGCTTGGCGTCTCACTCCTAGCTTCCACTGGAAATGAAGCCATGTGCACGGCGGCCATTTTGTTTCAGCAACTCAGGTGTGTGTCATTGTGTTAATTAAAAAACAATGATTTACCTTGAACATGAACATTCTGGTCTGACCTCTGAAACTGAACAAGGTCAGGTCTAGTTAGGACTCGGACAAAGGGGGTGACCAGCATGAGGCAGCTAAATGGAACTCAGCCGCCATTAATTCAATTATTTACACCAAGTCCTTTACAATACAGTTAAATTAGTAAACTGATCATACAGTGAGAAGACACCGGAAACGACAATGTCATGGAAAAAAGTGACATCTAGAGGTAAAAGTGAATATTACAACGGTCCGAACACTTACAGCGTTTGTTTGTCCATTCCGGGCTACTGTACACAAGGGAGCACAACATGGTGGACTCTGAGGAGAGAATGGCTGAATAGTAAGCAACATTTACTGTTTATCAGGGGATAATAAATGAATAAAAACACACTTGTAGATCATTGTCTTTTGTCGATTAAATGGAAAACACAAACATAAGAGAAAGAAAAGGACAAAACCACATTCTCTCAAAACCATCTTTATTCTCAAAAGCCAATTCACATTAGCTGCAATCATCGTTCAACCGTGAGCTCGTCTTCTCGCTCTTTAGCCGTCCACGCCGCTCATGTCAAAAGTTCTCTGTCCACAGCTGGACGACGACGGATCACTGGAGCGGACGTCCAGTAAAATAATGCAGAGTGCAGGACAGCGAACCAGGACGAGACATTGCGCGTCTGCGTCCTGTGGTTTCACTGCTACAGGTTCACTCCTTCCTGCGCCCCCAAAAACACACTTTATTTATCTCTCCGACGTTTTTTTTTCCTGTAAGTGTTGAACAGATGAGTCGAACAAGAAAACACACTTAAAACACACAAGGAGAAAAATCTGTGTCAAAGGTGGACGATTTCTGTCTCTGATGCTGGTTGCACTCTGATCTCTACAGAAGAGGATTCTGGCCACGTCAGCATTGTTTTTAAAGTCAAAATTCTGAATTTAGACTTTTTTTCTGACATTTTGTTTTTCCAGAATTCACAATTTTCACAATCAGAATTCAATAAGAAGTCATTTTTTAATAATTAACATATTTTCTCTCAGAATTCTGGCCCTGATCCTCTTCCGTAGTACGACCTCAGCTGTGTTTTTGTGGAGAAGTGAAGTCCAGCTACAGTCTTTTGATTTTTTTTTTTTTAAATCGTAAATTAATGTTGCACTATTAATTTCTTTTTTGTTTTAATGATTCATAAAGTCTTGCTCACGCTTCTTTCTTTTTTTTTTTTGCAGACATGAAAATGCATTCAAGAGCAAGATACCATCTTTTTTTTTTGTTAACACTATGCAAAACAGTATGTCCATATTATGCTAACAACATCCGTAAAAAAAAAAAAAAAAAAATCTGCAGTCTGAAAATATACATCCTTTTTCCTTTGTACTGTAAAATAGCTTTTCTATGGTGCAACTCTTGTTATAGGTTTATAACTGAGTAACGTTAAGGGTAACAACTCGTGGGAGAGATAACGGTGTACTGGCACTTCTCCAGGAACAGTAAACATGTTTTGAACCAGCGGTTAGCATTGACCACGTTTACACGCACCAACAGTCACTTTGATCGTTACGATTTTGTCGTTCACGCCGTGTGAAAGTCAACGTTCTTATTCAGGTTTGTGTGTTTGATTTTAAAGCTGCGCTAACTGCATTTAATTCACGTTTTAAAACGAACAGTGTTCTTGTTTTGAGGGAAAATAGACTACCAATGGGGGAAGGCTAATTCCTAAAACTGGCTAAAGGTGGCTAGCGGAGTTAGCAGAGCAAAATCTTGGGGCTGAGTTTGTAGCAAAAGTTGCTAAAGTGATAGCGACGTGGTGACCACCGTGTCCGAATTTCACAAAAACACCAACAATTAGTTTCTCTAGACTCGGTCAAATATATACTTTGCTAACAAATTAGCTTTTGACAAGGATCACTTGTTAACACCCACTGGTGGATGTTTTGACACATGTTAAGGGTCAAACCAAAAATATTGAGCCCACCAGCAGTAGGAGAACACTGGATGTGGCCCCCCCTGGTGGCTGGGGTCAATTTAGAGACTCAAATAAACCCACTTTATGGGGAGCAATAGGGACTGGGAACCCCAGGCCTTGACCTGTCGGGATTCCAACCAGCAAACTCTCAGGTTACAAAAGTCAAATACTATTTTCTCATTAAAACGAGGTCAGGTGTTTTCTTCAGGACTTCCAGAACCACGGAGAATATCGCATTTCTTCCTCAAATCGATGTCAACTGCTTGCTAACATGTTAACACCCCCAGTGGCAAAAAAAAAATGCAGCTTTAAAATGACTCACTTTTTTTTTCATGGACTTGTCTTATCTCTTAATCTCTTGTTGTGGCCTTTTCACCTGTGCAGGGATCCAGAAACTCAGGAACTGAACTTGCATTTGGACCAGAGGAATGTCGCTCCAGTTCCAGTTCTGGTTCCGGTTGCCAGGTCACAGTTACAGTTTGCGTCGTCTAAAAAATAAAAAGGCCTCGCTCGTGAGGTAGAATGTGGTCTTAACAGTACTGTATGTCAGTGACCGGTCAAACACAAGTAGCACGTATACAACTGTCATCCAGACTGCGAGCAAAACGAGCTATACTTGCCGCTAGCATACTGGGGCGTTATTTTCTTCTTCTTCTTCTTTTTTAAATGTTGTTGATGTTGTTGTTATGCAGCCGAATTCCTGAGACTAGTCTAAAAAGTTTTAAAAAAGAGGTAAGAGAGCGCAGCTAGCCTTTTCGATTCAGTGTTGTTACATACAAAACATTAAAACAGTCACGCAGACACGAGAGACTGAGAGATTGTTACGATCTCACTGTATTTACAGAGAAAAGAAAAGCAAGTCTCAAACAAAGTTGTCACTCTTGAATCCTTTTTTCGGTCTAACTCGCTGATGTGATGACAGGGCTGTCACTTTTCCGCACACTAATCCTTTGAACGTATTCGGAAACATAACCTCCGTACACGCAAACAAATGTGCCATGAGGCCTTACCCCCCGCTGACTTGCTAACAGCTAAGCTAACAGATGAGTCGGCAGCTTTGCTTGTAAATGTGTAAAACCCGAAATACTTCCACACATTTCATGATTTCTGAAGTGTTTTCAAAACAGATCTACAGCCAAATTCTTATTTTTTTGTTTGTGTTTGAGTGTCAACCCTTCATTGCGTTAAATATCCAAATTTCAGACAAAAAGTGACAGCCCTGTGTAATATTTCAGATCTTTACGGCTCTTCAGACGTGATTTAAATGCAACACAAATGCAACAAAGGTACTTTTTAGGTCCTTAGTTCCTGAGTTTAGTTCCTGGGACTTTTCTGAGGATAAAGGCCGTTATGCTAATTCAGAATTAAATACGATCCATCCAACTGGACCGAGTTTTAAATTGTAATATTCTCATCTCGTCACATCGCGGCGTGAACTTTGACCTTGACTGTGGAGGTAATGGTGCGTGGAAACATGGCCAGCGTTGCGTTTTTCTCCTGGCTCAGAATGGCCCGGCGCAACATGCTAACGGGACCACCTGATCCTCCAGGTGCCAGGTTCCCCCCCCGTTCATCTCTTTCCCTCTGATTGTCTGTGCATTTATATTGAGACTGTACAGTTTGCGAGGTGTGTGTGTGTGTGAGGTCCGGGTCATTCAAACACTGCAGCAAGTCTATTGCTTTGATAAAAGGCATCACTTCACAGAAAAGAGAGGAGAAGAAGGAAATAAACAACAACAATAACAACAACAACGACGACAACAAAAACAAAAAAACACAAGCGGCTTTGAGGAGTAGTGTGAAGCTCGGGAGAAAAAGCGAGATTTACAAAGCAAATGTTTGTCACGTTGCAAACGACAATACCATAGAGAAGCTTTTTTTTCCTTTTTAAAAACAACAACAACAACAAGAGGAGAGAACGATTATTGGCTAAAATAAAAGAACGGATCGAGCGCTACGTTTTTTTTTTTCACAATCTCACCAGCTCCCTCAGTGTACCGTGCTGATGATGAATCACACTGTTTTTGGTCCAGCCAAAGGTCACTGGGCCTCAGATCCCACTGTTTGGTCACAGTGGAGGGTCTGACCTACGTGTTATGTAGGGCACATGCATTTATATATGCATATACATGTATGTGCATGTGTGTACTGCATATGTGCGCGTAAGTGTATATGTATGCCATCATTAGAGGGCGGTTGGCTTTTTCCATCAGCCATTTCCCCGACCGTAGCACCATGACGTCACTGTCTTAAACGCTCAGCCTCCGGCGTGCGGCGAGGCGTCAAACCACAAAACAAAAGAAGAACGCTTTAGAACACTGTGTGTGTGTGTGTGTGTACTTGTATGTATATCTTTGTGAGGACCAAAAAAAAACTACAAACCAGAACATTTTGTCTGTGTATATGTGTTTAGACCTGGTGTCAGGGTTAGAACTGGGTTTTTAGTTGTGATGGTTAAGGACAAGTGTCCTCACTAAGATAGCTGTACAAGAGTGAGTGTGTGCGTGTGTGTGTGTGTGTCGAGTCTGGAGCGGGGACTCTGCCGAGCGGTGAGCGCTAACGCTAACTAGCACAAGAGTCGGAGGGCATCATTCACTTGGGTTTGGCACAGCGTGTGGCATCGTTACACATTAATACAAATAAAAAAATAAAAATAAAAACCCCGACTACAACGTGATTGTCTTCTCATGACATTAGTGTCATTTGTGTGCTTTAGTTTAGCCCTGACCAATTTGTGGCGATGGTGGTCAGGCGCGTTTTTTTTGTTTTGTTTTTTTATTAAATGCTAACGCTGCATTCCTGTCAGTGTCGGCAGGTGGCGTCATGATCGGATGCAGCTACGACACAGAGTTAGCGCCATGACACCATCATATTTACACCACGGCTAATGACACAACTGCTACTATTTTGATTATTGATGAACCTACAGAATGTTTCCCCTGTTAAAAAGATAATCATCACAGTGTACGCTCTGTAATCCGTTGCAATAACGCAATTAGCTTCAGGCTAATAAGACGCTCGTAAGACCATACACCGTATTAAGCGCATACAAAATCTTCTCAGTTGTCTCTGGCATTTGTGTGGCAGCAGGGCCGTTTAAAAGGATTCTGAGGTCCCAGAAAAAAGGCCGTAAATATACGTAAATATATACGTAAATATATATGTTAAAATAAAGTCCTTTTGGCTTTGTTTTCTTTTTTGACTACTTGAAAAGCAAATATAAACTATACTGGCATGGGGCCAAGGTGTTATTTAAAAGGGATTTCTGACAAAATAGTCCCTATTTTGTGCTAACACCGTGTTCCCATTTAAACCCGAGTTAAATCAATTTGCAGTGAGTGTGGGTTTTTATCAAGCTAATTTCTTCTTTGCCTTCTTAATTTTTTTGCCATCACGTTAGCATAGCTCTTAGCATAGCCATTAGCCGTGAATGTCAGTAGCGAGAGACTGACGTTTTTCTTCTTCCTGTCTCGTTCTGTGATTCACACACGGGTGATGCAGCGATGAAAAGACAAAATAACAATTGTTATGATGTAACTTGCATATGTTAACTTCGCTCTACAGTAGACTTGCTAATTATTGTGTAAAAGGGGCTTAAATAATTCTCCTTTCTCCAGGCGTTCTTTGTAAGGAGTCTCTGTTATGCTATCGTAACACAGACGCTAACGCTTGTTGCAGTTGTCAGCCGCTGTGACGTCGCAAAAGTCCGATGTTTTCGACATCCCAGGAATGCAGCGTTAACGTCGAGATCGCGCGTCGCTGTTAGCGCGTCATGTCACAGTACGATGGCGAGAGCAGTTCACGCCACATGGATGACACACTACGTGTCAGTTAATAAACTCGAGCAGGTAGGGGGCGGGGCTTAAAAAAATAAATCACGAATAAAGTCCTATTTTTGTGGTTCGGGTGAGCAGCCGTCTTGAAATTTTTCAACATAAAAGGAAGGAAAACACAACATCTGCATGGTTGCTAATGATAAACAAGCGTCAGTAAAACCACCATTATGCCAACTGTACAATCATCAACACAAATCCGAGGTGAGAGGTTATATCCACAACAATAACAACAACAAAACAAAACGAAAAATAATAAAAAGTACCCGCACTGTAAAGGAATGGTTCCATCCAAAACTAGACCAGAGAGTTACTCCTAACCTATGGAATGAAGTGACACTCAGTAGTGCTCATAGAAAGTTCATGTGATGGCCCTTCTCCTGGTTCCACCCCTGAGACCACCAGGGTGCCCAGGCGCTGACGGATGCACACATAAACACACACACACACACACACATACACATAGATAAGACGCACACACATACACACACACTTGCACACACATACACTAAAATCCATCGGTCAGTCCTCGAAGACCTCCAGGAAGAGCGGAGGGAACAGCTCGGTGGGACACTCCACTTTCATGTGAAGGAATCGGCTGGCGTGGCAGGCGCCGATCATCCGCAGGTCCGTCACCTTCATTAGCAGCTTGGGCCAGAAATGAGCCACTTTGTGTTTGCGGTAGTTGATGTAATGTTCAAAGGCCAGCAGGAACTCCTCTTGGCAGCGCTCGATTTGCTCCACACTACTGAGGCCTGGTCGATCTGGTGGCGACAGAAGGACCATGGAGTTAGTTAGAGGTGGAGCACCATTTAGCTGTATATGTGTCACCACATAAATCTACACCTGCTACTGTATGTATGCCTATATGTAATCATTACACTGCTTTATAATTCCGTTTGTGTCATTCTTTAAAACTGCTCACTCTCTGCACCAAAGTCCATAGAGAAAATTTGCGTTTTTTTACATCACAGCACACGGGAGTTGTTTTTGCACCGCTGCCTCAAACAGTGACTTTAAATGGGTTTCTTTATGACTCTGGTTTTTGAAATCCTTTGATGAGATTTAAAACGCTGAAAAAATGACAAAAAACTGCAAAACAAAGCAGAATTAAACCAGTGTAACCATGATCTAAAAACACTGATTTTCTCTATGGACTTTGGTGCAGACGAGTGGACAGTTCTTCCTTCTTGAACAGCTGAATATATCTACTATAACATCTTATTTTATCATCTAACTTTATATAATTTATTTTTCTATCTATCTATCTATCTATCTATCTATCTATCTATCTATCTATCTATCTATCTATCTATCTATCTATCTATCTATCTATCTATCTATCTATCTATCTATCTATCTATCTATCTATCTATCTATCTATCCATCGCTCACCAGATGAAAGCAGGATGACGGCCTGTAGCAGAGCCACCTCCGAGTCGTCCAAGTTAAAGGAGGACAGCGAGACGCCGAGGTCGAAGATGGCGTCCGAGACGACGCCCAGGCCGCCGTTCTTGAGTTGACCTCGCGTGACCGCCATCTCCCCGTTCAGCGTGAGCGTCTCGCTCTCGGGGTCGTAGCGGACGGCGGCTCGCAGCGACATGATCTCCATGCAGCAGCCTTTCAACAGAATGATCTGGTCTTCACAAGGCAGCTGAGGACCAGGAGGACAGAGGGGACACAGGGTCAGTAAAGACTCCCTGAACGCTGCTCAAATCCACATTGATTCACCTGACTCACCTCACAGAACATAGGCAGTTTTTTGGCAAAGTCCACCACTCGGGTTATGGCAGGGGTGATAATTTTTGTAAACTGACTGAAGGCCTCTATGTCCACTTTGTTTCCTTCAGGCGTGTTTGCCATCGACGCATGACCAATATCCTCAGGCTGAGGAGACACAGAGCGAGGGCAGGGGAACGGTCAGAGTCTGGAGGAAGTCGCCGGTGTTTGTGTGAAAACAGTCAAACAAGCGTTTATGTGAGGAAATCTGAAAATAGTGGTCGTGTCACGTTGGACACGTGTGTGAATTTCTGTTGTCTCTGTTCAATGTTGTGGCTACATCCACACCTGTGAACCCTTAAAATAACACTTAAATAATGGTTATTATACAACAGTTGTGTCGGACAACACATGCACTTTTTTTTTTAACTCTGTGCAGTTAAACCTGTGTTGTGTAATTAATAAAAAACCTAAAATAAAATACATTTTAGCAAAAAATTGTTTTTTTTTGTTACATTCGTAAAGCGGTGAGATTTATTTTAAGAAATCTAGCCATGCAAAAGTTGCTTAAAACAATTTAAACACAACATGCAATATTTTAGTTAATTTTTTTTGAAGTTCAACTTTAAAATCACTTGAATTTAAAAATACAATCATTCATGGTAAAAACAGCACTACTAACAGAAATAAGCCAATTATACTCCAAATGTATTTAAATTTACTACTAAACAAAATCAGCCAATGGGGCAAGCAAATTTTATTTGGCTAAAATTCTCCAAACTAGGTTGGAAATTTAGTCGCTTAAAACTAGAGAAAAATAGGCCAAACTTTAAGAAGAAATTCTGTATAATGTGAGAAATGTTAACTTTAAATTTGTATTACTTTTCTTTTCCTTAGGGATTCACACTTGAATTATTCTTAATTAATTTAAAGAATTTATACTTTATATAGCTGTAGTCGTTTGTCTCGTTTTCTTATTTTCAGTGGAGGACAAATACAGGAATATTATTTTAACTCAGGCCTTAATTATTCTTAGTTAACTTTATTAACAATCCGAAAAGCTAACACTTTCAGTTTCACCTCATCGTCTTTAAAAACCTTTATTCTTTAAATAAAAACACAGTGCTAGCATGGACGCGGTCTTACCTTTGCTTCCTTCACCCCCGCTGCACTCTGGTCAGAAGTATAGAATAAATTACATGTTATTTCATTAAGAAGCATTGCTTCCTCGACCTGTTGGATAATCAACAGGAATCGTGAAGTTTTCAACGGAGAACTCGAGTCAAGGCGACTAAAAAGATAAACATGTTAAAAAACTGAAGACAGATGAAAGAGAGGAAAACAGTGGAGGACAGACGTCCAACATGGGTTTCTATGGCAGGATTCAGTCTGAGGACGCGGGCGTCGAACCTGGTCCTCGCAAAACACTGCAGCGAGTAACGCCCGCGCGAGCACAGACGCCGATCTGATCAGCGCTTTAACGAAAGTGAACGGACGAAAACAGTTTTATTATCCAATTTTCAACGTTTTAATCCTGAGAAAGCACAGATTAGATGATCCAGTCAAGACACAGGACCACACACTTGTTGTGTTTAATCTCGTCCTCTATCAGTTCTCACAGAAACTCGCGTGATTTAACGTGACTTCAGAACAGAAACAAACATGGAGGCGGATTCTCGTCACCGTCCGTTAATATCTGTTGTGTGCGTGCGATGTTTTGTGCCGATGACGTTAAAATCGGGTCTGTTAATCCCTCACATTTCAGGATAATTTTGCCAGATAATCTGTTCAAATTAGCCTCAAATCGGAAGCTCCCACGATTGTCGGAAAGGACCAGATCGGGACAGAAATCTGGTCGATTATCCTCCAGTGCTTTACCCATCCTGACTTTCTTCATTCTGTCTGTATACATTTAAATGCAGACTTATTTGAATAAAGAACACATTTTTTCTCCTCTGTTTTTGTTACAGCACCACATACAGGCCGGGCATATGTACTACATATGCTTCTAGTGTCACGGATGTCTGTTTTCTTCCGTGTGAGTGTTTGCTCTGATCGCGCCATAGAAACCCAAAACAAAGTCGACAGCCGAACAGACTTTCAATCAGCACAGAGCGATCAAACTTCACAGAAAAGAAAAAAACGAAATTAGTCAAGAGAACAAAATGGGGGGTGAGAAATCGCACAAAAAGCTCCAAACAGAAAGATAGAAAGGAAAGTGAAACGGCACCAAGTCGTTAGTATGAGGAGTTAGGGATCACTGCAGGGTAAGACATAAAGAAAACAAACAAACAAGGTTCCATTTTAAATTAGTGCAGCTGCAGAACTGAGGAACACACTTTTCTCCATCGTCCAGCTAATTCTCTCCACTCTACAAGGAGATACAAAAAAAACACATGGACATATTAACACAGGGAACAGTGGCACAGTGGAGGGGGAGGAGGAGGAGGAGGAGACGTGGGGGGAGGTCAGGGACGGGTGGGAGGTGAAGGTGTGTGTGTGTGTGTGTGTGTGTGTGTGGACAGGATAAGGCAGAGTAATCAATACAGTGAAGCCTGGTTGGTCAGGACGGACGGACGGACGGACAGCGGGAGGGAGGTCGATGTCTCACCAGGAACTTCCGCTTCTGTTTCCAGTGGTTGCCCTGGGCGTTGGTGGCCATGTGGGCCTCGGTCACCATGCGGATGAGGTCCCACTCCTCCTGCGTGGGCTCCAGCCGGTCCCACACCGTCTTCTGCAGCTCCTCCTTACGACGGCGCTGCCGGTTCTCCTCGATCAGCTTCCGCTTGGCCAGACGCTTGCTGTCGTCCAACACCACTGGAGCGGAAGAGACGGAGACAATGAGAGGAGGAGGAGGAGGAAGAGGAGGAGGAGGAGGAGGACACATGACAGGACAAACATGTTGAACAAACACTTTCAGCGTCTACAGGTCTGAAACTCAGTTCTTCTCCCGGTGCAGAAAAAAACATCCAGATGCAATCGCTCACAAATAAACAAGGAACAAATGAAGCGACAGAACATAAAGAAGCAGAGGAACAACAAAAACAACAGGACATTGAGACACTCACAGTCCGTGGCCATCCCCACAGCGATGCACTTCTTGAAGCGACATTCCTGACACTGGTTCCTCGTCACTTTGTCGATGACACATTTGGCCTCAAACTTACAGGCGTAGGTCGGGTTCAGGTTCTTCTGGATCGTCCTCCTGAAGAAACCCTGAAAGAGCAGAGGGACAACGCACTTCACGTCACGCCACGATGACGACGAGAGGGTGAATTCACCGCGACTCTGTTGCTGTTTTGTTTTTTTTGTTTTTTTTTTACCTTACAACCTTCGCAGGTGATGCAGCGATAGTGATAGCCTGTGGCTTTGTCCCCGCACACTACACATAACTCATCCTTGTCCAGGTAACTTGGTATGTACCCTGCAGAGGAGGAGGAGAAGAAGAAGAAGAGTTGATGTTAAAATGACAGTATTTCCTTAAGTATATGGGCAGACTCTTTGCTGCCACCTAAGGGTACGGTTCAGTTTGGTACAGAACAGTACGGTTTAGAACGGTAAAGTCCTCCAGTTTACCGTACGAGAATCACCTGTGGTCTAGATCGGCTCCACCCATGATCAGTTGACCATATTGTACCATTTTACTCTGGTACCTCAGGGGAAGGGTAACGTACTGTACCAAACCAAACTGGATGGAAACATGGCTTGAGTATGCTTAGTATTAGATGTTTCTCAATCTTGGTCCTCAGGTACCAACTGTCCTACATCTTCTAGATGTTTCATGAAACACCCAACATCAGATGATCAGACTCAGGTTCCTGGTCATTTCAGGAGAATCAGATCAGTCTGAGAGCGCAGACCTCAGATCCAAGGCTGACTTTTACAAACCAGAGAAGCCTGAGAAAATGTGGATCAAGAAGAACCTTCTAGATCTGCATAGAACTTTAGATCGATCCATCCTGATCTGTGAAGATGTCGATGAGAACATCATCTGAAGACAGAGCTAGGACTTGTTTTGCCCGTTTAAAAGGGATTTCTTGAACGAATCAGTGGGTGTAACCATGTTGACTGACATGAGATAAACCATCATTTCTGTCCATGCCCAGCCTGACCCGGTAGGTCAAAGGTCAGCAAGTAAATTTGACCTAAGGGCAATATTTCTCCAAGTATTTGAATACTGGGCAAAACCATCAACCCTCTTTTTTTAAATTAAAAAGATGTTTAAAGACATCTTCAAACTGCTCTTTGACTCAGTTTATGGCACCGATCACCGCTGATCACACTGCTGCGTCCAGACGACCCACTGACTTAACACCTGGCCCCTTTTTAAGGCTTCAACTAAATCAGATCAGCGCTTTGACAACAGGTTTATAAACCGATCAATACTTTTTTTTTTTTTAGGAAGGGGGGGGGGGGGGGGGGGGGGTTTGTGAAGAAGGCAACAATCCATCATTCATTCATTCACCAGCCTTCTGTTGCGTCAACATCAATCAATAATCGACCTCTCATCTGCATCAAAACCTCCTCACAGACTCTGTTAAATCTTGGATTTAGGCTCTTCAGATTGAAATGATAAATCCCAGACATTGATCTATTGATTTGAGGAGCGGTCGTCTTTAAAGAGAAGCAACAAGGGCTAATAATTATTTTCCATATACTCAAATATATCACTTAAAACTGAATCATTTTTGTAGACCAATTTGAGAGGTTTTGGAGATAGTGATCGACATGTTTGTTTTTTTTAAAGGATTTTCTGACATTACAAATCAACAGATTATGGAAATAATCCTTAGTTGCAGCCCTAAAAACAAACACATACAAATGACAGACATATACAAATGAGGGCTGTTAAAAAGGACCATCGCGTAAAGGTTTAGTTGAAAATTAAAAAGGCAAACCGTCTGTTTAGAAGCATTTTGAACGCAAACGTTCATGAAAAAATGTTAGGTAAAACAATAAATTATTTATAGTTATAGAGTTATAGATACAATTATATAAAGAAATAGATAAAAAATGTAGTTTTAAAATAAATCCGCAGCAAAATAAAACGCAGAATCCAAAATAGATGAATATACAAATAACTAAATGAAACAATAACAAATAATAGCAATAAATCGATGAATTAGTGACTGAAAGAAGCTATGAAAATGATGTCAATATTATGAGATATACAGTAAATGAAGGGAAAACTGAATAGAAAATGATTTTTTGACATATTTTGACCAAAGTTAATGAATAATAATAACTTCAAACATTTATTCAATAACACTCAGCAGTGTAGTGAATTTACACATTATAATTTATAATTTAGTGTGATTACAGACACACTAAACTTTGTCAAATAAGTTTTAATGACTCAGCAGAATGTATTATAATCGTATAATAGCATTTGCATTGTTCAAATTTTTTTTTAGAAGTAATAAATAGGCCTTATTTACATTTGTTATTTCCCCCTCTGTGGCTCCAGTATCAAGTATCTGTGTAGCGTAAACAGTGACGCTGACTCTGGTACCTTTCTTGTGCGCCTCCTGCATCCACTGCAGGTGCGAGAAATCCGCTTTGATGTCGGGGAAGAAGTCGGAAGTCTGATGGAGGCAGTGGCTCAGGGGAACGTCCACGCTGTAAAAGTCGTTCTTAAACGCCGGCGGCCCTCCGCCGTACGAGCACGAGTAGTTCTGCGGCGGCAGCCACGCCTGCTCCACGCAGGGCGGGTGGTGCAGCCGCTGGGGCTCGCAGTGTCCGAAGCCCTGGGGCTCACCTGGACACATGCACTGGTCCAGCGCGTAGCCTCCGCCCACGTTGACGTGAGGCATCTCGTACGCGTCTGACATGCAGTAGTTCATCGTGCAGAGTCACAGAGGAGCGGCAGCATACGAGGAAAAAAACTTCTCCGAAAAGAGTCGACGTCAGTGTGAGTGTGAGTGTCGGACGTTTCCTGACGTGGGGAACATTTCCGCAGTAACTCCCTCACTGACTGCGACTCCTCCACCTGCCTCCGTCCGGCTAATTTGAGAGGCAGAGATTTATGACGACGTCCAGCTCTAATCTTGTGCTCCACAAATCCCCGCGGTGCCACAGACAGCGGTGATGTCACAGATTAAGACGCTGAATGTTGGACACAGCATCCCATAACATCCTCAGGAGTGTTTTGACAAAGCGATGTTTAATTCAATTTAAAAAAAAAAAATGAAGTAAATCATAAAGGATGTAAAGAGTCTGAGGAGCGTTGTTGTTGTTGTTGTTGCTGATTGCATTAGCGCCGCTGCCATCCTAGGCTACCTTTGACCCCTGTGTTTGTGTTAAACCCTCTTGCTTATCCAGTGAGTGTTTCAAACGAGCTGGTTACACAAAACTATCCAGTTATGACACTAAGACGATTTGGAGCAGGTGCTTTCGTTCACACGCAGACGCCTCATTCTGACTCTAAACTGAGTTTATACTGTTCCAGATTCAGATTAAATCCAAATAATCTATATGAAAAAACAACATCAGAGCAAATTATACCATCGACATGTTTTGGTTACTTTGATTTGTTTTGTTGCAAACCATTTTTAATTCAGGGCTGAATACATTTTGTCAGATTTTCCAGCTTTTTAAATCTGGTTTCTTTGCTCCATAAAACAAAGAAAACATTACAACTGAATACATTTGGCTTCACGTATTTGTTGTATTTGAATACTTTCTCACACCTTTTTATTTCTCAAATTCTTCCATATTTGATTTGTTATTTTTTGTAATTGTCTCTAGTGTCCTATCACTAAAATCAACTATAATCTCATCTTTAATCTGCAGTAAAGTAAAAAAAAATTTTGGAACATTTACTTTCATATTTTTTAGTTTATAGTCTTTTTTTCTCGCCTGAAATAATAATAACGCGAGTCATTCTGCAAAAATCAATGTCGTTTCCCGCGTCAGAGTCAGACACGCACAGGGGCGACATGTCGAGCGACACATGTTGAGCGACACATGTCGAGCGACACGTCGCGTGTTGTGTTTCAGATTATTCGCAGATTATCTCACACACACTGGCTGAACTCAGCCGGATTGATTATTAGGCCTCCTGATCAATAAAGGTCTGTCTGCAGAGATGCACTGTGACATCATCGACCGTTTGACGGTTGTCATGTCAACCGTGACACACAAACACACCGGGACCAGGTTTTGGTCTCAATGAAGACGACTGGTCCTGACAAAGTCAGTGTTTACAAAGCGGTAACAAATACAAACATATAATATACACACCATCATTAACATAATGCGTCTAACCTTAACCCTTACCTTAATCCTAACTTAAACCCAATTCTAACCCTAACCCTAAAACCAGGTCTTAACCCTGAAAAAGCACTTTAAAGTTGTGGGACCAAACAAAATGTCCCCACAAGGTGTTTGTATGTGTTTTGGACCTTACACATATATAAATACAAGTACAAACACACACACTGATCCTACTGAGGTTCTGCCTCATTAGGACCAGGTTTTGTTCTCAGTGCGGACTATAAGTCCTGACAAGGTTATTGTTTATAAAGAGGTACCAAATACAAGTATACACACACACTACCTGTCGGTCCAGTAGTCCTCGTGGGGACCGGTAGTCCCCGTGGTCTCCACGAGGACTGGTCCTGACAAGTTCAGTGTTTATGACAGAAAAGGTAACAAACACACACACGCACCTGGATTTAAGAAGCTATTATTTCATGTTTCATGGGACCTTGCATAAATAAACACATAAATACATGAATACTACAATTATATTTAATCGATGGAACCTTCATATATTCATTACAATAAGTTTTTTTGTGGTTTTGTGTCTTATTTAAATGTTATTCTTCCCATTAAATGTTGTGATTCTGTATTTTATTTGATGATTGTAAACTTTCTTTGTTCTTAAATAAGTAAAGTGCAAAGATATTTATGGATATGATTTTGTAGTTCAGTGCGGCTCAGAGTGACACGTTTGTTTGTTTGTTGTCATTGTTGTGGATGAATGAGATTTGGATGAAGCGTTTCACTGGAAAAAAAAAAGTCAAAATTCTGAATTTCTTTCCCCCTCTGAATTCTAGCCAAATATTCTTGAATTAATTTAAATTTTGAATCTGCCAATGGAGGAACATTTTCTTGACCAGGAAACTTAAAAATAGCCTGTAATAGACTGTAATGTTCCTTAAAATGAGGAAAAACTGGACAAAACTGTGAGAAATATTTATTTAAAATTAGTCTTTTTACATTTTTTTTTTACGCCAGATTTAAGAACATAGACCTCATAATTTCTTATATATATATATATATAAATACATATATGGTATATAATTGTCTATCAACAGTCTCCTGAGATCACCTGCGTTTAAAGGACCACGCTTCACGAAAAGCCGATTTCGCCAGGTTGCTCACATCAAATCAGATTTTTTATCTTCTTACTAAACAGCCAGACCAAACGCAGACTCAGACACGCGAACATGTTGCCGGGTAACGCATCACAGCGAGGGGACATGTGAACAGATGAACACATGGCGCAGAGGCAGCAGAGATGCGTGCAGTTTGGGCTTTAAAATCCCTGCTGCTTGCACTGGTGTGAACTCTGTGAATCACAGGCGGTCTCTGCACACCATCAACGGGACAACGCTGAACGGGATTATAAAGAAATGCAGATTATCACGCACAGGTTTTAAAAAAAAACAAAAAACGTTAACTGTTATTGATTCATGAGGATGTTTTAAATCAGTCGTGCGACAGAACGAAAAAGGGTTAAATTGAGGAATTGAAGGATTTTGGTAATTTACGTAAATTTCACAGATGATAAAAATTCCAAAATAAGGAACATCAGTGTTTTTATGACGCTGCTAACTCACAGACAAATATTATTACATTAAAAAAACAAGGAAAAACAGGTCAAAATTTGACAAAACTAGCCAAAATTTAAGGAAGTTGAACTTTTTACACACTTGTTAACTTAAGGGTCTTTTTTTTACTTTAATTTATACCTGAGAATTTACTGTATTTCCACCGTGATCTCCAATTATACAAACACACCAATGTGTGATTGTGAATTTAACACAAACTCACTTATAACTTACAAACTGTGGAAATTGAGGAATTGAAGGTTTTTGGAAAATGCCACAAAAAAAAAAACAACACAAATGAGTAAATTGCAGTTCATTTCACAGATGGTAAAAGTTTGCAAAATAGGGAAGGGACATAAGAACAATTTCGATTTACGGCACTGTTTGCACACACAAATATTCTTACGTTAAAAAATATTAATAAAAAAAACTTACTTACTCTACATTACCGACCAAAATTGAATTTGTGTCCAACTCGAGGCTCGTGGGCCACATCTGGCCCGCCATACAATCATATTAGTTTATTTAGTAGATACTTCAATGTAGGGGCATCAGTGTGCCACGTTTGCTTGTATATGTTTGTGTATCATACAAACATATGGAAGTGTTTACTCAGGCACAAGTTTGTTTTACTGAGTTTGTTTTCAGCTGCAGTGGTAAATAATTTCACCCTCTGTTAACGTTAGCAACTGTCCCAGAAACAAACATCCGATCCTTTCTTTTTTAAAATTCAAAACATGTGCGACAATAAATGTGGTGAGGCTCTTTTATGTTCTTTTTCTTTATGGTCCCCAAACTATGGAACAAAGGTTTGTAAATATACTATTAATTATTCATGCTTTTGCTTCACCCTCGGCTGATAGTTCTGAGACTGATAACTGCACAGCATCTGGATTATGGGTTCACTGTCACAGTACTTACAACGTTTTATATTTGTATTTGTAAATGCTGTTTCATACAAATTTTTTTTCAAGTGTGTTTTCGTTGACCTTTTCCGTCTCGGCCGTTTCTGTCGTACTCTTATCACTGATAATAAAACTGCTCACACAGGTTTCAGAATAAAAGCCTGACGAGTCCAGTTATAATACGACACTTAACGCGACTCAAACACGTCGACCCACTCATGCTGAAGTGACACTTGTGACTGTGGAGCTGCCGCTCTTTTAATCCCATTAGTTGTGGAGAACAAAGTGAGATCTGCGTGACAGCGATACGTTTTCGTGGAAATGGACTGAGCAAATATAGCCTGAGACTAAAAATAAATAAATAACTAAGTCGTCAAGGGATTCAAACTACAGTACGGATAAATTCCCCAAAATTTCCTTTTAAAATTGCAATAACAAAATACCTCTTTTTATATAATTTATATAAATAATTGTTTATCGTACTCATTTTAATTTAATTAATTTTAAGAGCCAGCAAAAATTAAAGTGTTAAAAAGAGAAATACTATCAAAATACTTGGAAGACATTTACAGAATAGGATTACGGCCACATTAAAAAAAAGAAAAAAAAAAAAGAAGTCTGAGATTAAAGTCAGAATTTTGACTTCTGACTATAATCTCATAATTCTGGCTTTTAAATTTTTTTTTGTCATTATTTAATTTTTTTTTTTTTCAAAGTCACTTCTGTGATTTAAAGTCAGAATTCTGAGGAAAAAAAGCCCATTGACAATTTGTTTTAAAATTAGAATTCTTCATAAATGAAGTGAATTCTGTCATTTAAAGTCACAGCAATGATCTTAATCTCAGAAATGTATTTATTTATTTATTTATATAAAAACATTTTCACATGTGGCCCTAATGCTATTCCGTAGAAACTAATAAAATAAACAGTTAAATTGATAAAAGACGACATATCTGAAGCACAGAACAACACAGGTCTGGTCAATACCGATACTGATACCGATAATATCACGATAAAACAACTGATAATAATGAAAATATAATGATAATAAACATATTGCAAGACAATCATATAGCGACACACAACGATATCTCACTGAAGAAAACAAAACGTTAACGTTAAAAGTCTCTTAATGTAGCTTATCCATCATTATCCTTTTACTTTAGAGCACATTCATTAGTTCGTTAAAATATCGATATCAGCACTAGCGTATCGACTAGCGTATCACATGAGGACGGATGAACCACCTCGAGTAAAGACCGCTCAATGACCTCGGATTTCCGACTCGTGAACTCGGAAAACAATCGTAAACAAAATGGTGCAAATCCTGCGAATTAATGAGCAATCAATGCGTACGCGACATAATCTGGTTGGACGAACAGTTAAAAAGGCTTAAACGGGGATTAGGCACTTCATCCAATAATAAGTGTGAGTGTGTGACAAGTAGATGTGATCAACCTGCAGCAGCTGGTAAAGAGGCACTCGCTGCTCACTAAATCTGCTGCTAAACCAGAGGCCTGATACCAGTTTAACTTTTTGATGAGGTGACGTCCTCGCGCTGCGCTAATCTCAGCCCAAACAACTGTGGACACACACACACACACACACAAAAAAAAACGCCTCGCAAAAACAATCTGTTGTCTGAGTCGACAACAAACACCTGCGCTGCTTACTTTAAGACGCAGAAGAGGTTTAGCATCAATTATATCTCTTCTTTTTTAACCATTTATCACGATTCCAGCTAAATCTTTGTTTCACGGCTATTATTGACAACATCGGGTTTCAGGCGCTCGTTGAAACTTGAGCAATGACAATAAAATGACTTAAATATTGTACAGTAATTATTTTATACAACATTATTTTATAAATAATATATTACATTGTTATTTATTTTGTAGGAATATTAAAAAAATACCACAAAAATGCACCTTTACGGTGCATGTCTGTAAAGAAAATCTGAATAACAATATATCAAATTATTTACATTTAAACAGTCAAAATTAGCATTTTTTCTGTATCACTTTGTACAAAGACTGCACATTTAAACAAAAATATATATATATATCTTTTTTTTTTTAACATTAACTTACCTCAACTGAGTTTATTCTTTAAAAACCTTAAATAACATACACTCTAAGTGCTAAATAGAACCATATAAGGTTCCTTGGCTTGTCCTCATAGGAGAACCCTTTTTGGCTCCAGGTAGAACCTTTTCATAAAGGCTTTTGGAGGGTTCCAGGTGGAACCTTTTGAAAACCTTTATTCAGGAAAGGGGCTTTAAATGGTTCTCTGGATCAAAATGGTTCTTACTGGAACCATTAGTGTTACCAAGAACCCTTGAAAAACCTTTTCTTCAGGAAAGGGGTTTTCAGAAGCAAATGGTTCCAGGTAGAACCTCAGCCCTTGTAGAAGAACACCTTTGGAACCCTTATTTCTAAGGGTGTAGGACGTCCAGAAGAATATTTCACATTTCTTGGGGTAAACTAAATTTGCTCCTGCAGCCTCCAGCTCCGGAGCCTTTCTATATAAAATCACCATGGTTACCACATTTACATCAGTGGTACTGTGTGTGTGGAAGTCACCTGACTGACGACAGCAGGCTTTTACAGACACGCACGCACACACTTTATGATTGATTCGTTGAGGATTTGGGGTTCAAAACCGGTCATGAACAATGAGTGGACGTGAGGAGACGCTTTCCCTGAGACACATGTCCCCGGCGACTCTGTGAGGACACATGCCCCCGGCGACTCGGCTATAAGTTCACTATACGGTGAACTTCGAGGGGAAAAGTTCATCGTAATCTCCGGGAAACAACACGAGGTTAAAGTTTGAGAGGATTATCCTGCACTGAATGAATAAATGAATGAGAGATACAATTATATAAACTAAAACTTTTTAATTCTCCTGCTATTTGTTTGTCCTTCTGTGTATCTATCTTATTTTTTTTAATCATTACTTTGTAAATTTAACTGAGAACCTTCATTTTCCGGGGAACCATAACATACGTATGGACCGTACCACAATGTGAGGTTCTTTTTTTTAATTTAACCCGAGAACCTCATCTCTCATCATCTACTGATAAAAGAGTAACAACAGACTTAGTGCAGGTGCAGCTACTAAAACCAAGTTTAATCCCCCAGTATTTACAGTAAAATATTCCCCTGCAGTTGAGCGAGTGACGGATTAGGATTAGAAAACAACAAACACAACTTCTCCAAATGAACAATAACTGACATTACCTGATGTAAACACAACCATTCACGCCATACGAGGCGTTAAAAACAAGAAGATTTTTCTCAGACTCAGATAAATAAATAAATAAATAAATATCTTACCATTTTGAAGGGCCTCATCTTTCCAGGGGGGGGAGCAACTTTCTGATGGCTCTGAAAAAAGACGAGAGAGGAAGTTTAAGAGAAGAGAAGAGTAACTTGAAGTGAATCAGAGGCAAAGTGACGCCTCGCTGCTTTTTCCACGTCAGTTCAAAGGTCACGACGTCAGAAACATCAACCTTTTACATTTACACCAAACCTCCCACTTTCAAGAGGCCAACAGACGTTATATGATGTGTGGTAGTGGAGAACTGCCGCGGATTATGCTACACTTTTTCAATCTAGAGATCATGAAATACTCATCTTGTTTGGTTATTATAAAGTCATTATTATTATTATATCTCAAGATATCCACACTTGTTTTAAGTTATTTTCAGTTTTATAGAGGAAAACCTGCTAAAACATGGGAGTATTTATTGTTTTTTGACACATATAAGAGTTTGAACATCTTCATTAAAGCGTGTGAGTGAGGCTTACCTGACATACTGGTGGGGTTTAAGGCCGAGACGTCATCCTCAGAGCCTCCTCAGACGTCTGGGCACATACCTAACTGGAAACACAAACACGTGATCGTCACTCACTCGTTCTGAACAAATCATTCAGCTCACAACAAAAACAGCAGGAGGAGGAAAGTGAACTGTGCTCTCAGAGGAAAACATCTGATGTAAATCAGCTGCTTCTTCACCTGATGAAAAAATACTTTTTTCCCCTGCATCTTAGTTCAAGGATGAAGACATTAATTCACACACGCACACGAACACGCACACGCACACGCACACGCACACGCACACGCACACGCACACGCACACGCACACACAGGCTCTCCCTTAGGTGTTTATTGTTATGCCTGGGTGACATCTAGTGGTCGCTTGTGAAACGTCATGCTGCCTCACAACAGACACGAGAACAGTTAAAGGTACAGTGTGTAGATTTATCTCATAATGGACTCATGAAAAACAATAAAATGTATTTTAACTTCATTTTGTCATTAATGTTAAACGTCGGGTCTTCTGGCATCTGGCGGTTCCTGGAGGACAATCATCTTAGAAATAAGGGTTCCAAAAGTGTCCTTCTACAAGGGCTGAGGTTCTACCTGGAACCATTTGCTTCTGAAAAACCCTTTCCCGAAGAAAGGGTTTTTCAAGGGTTCTTGGTAACGCTAATGGTTCCAGTAAGAACCATTTTGATCCAGAGAACCCTTTAAAACCCCTTTCCTGAATAAAGAGTTTTTAAAAGGGTTCTTGGTGGAACCTTTTTAAAAAGGTTCTACTTGGAGTCAAAAAGGGTTCTCCTATGAGGACAAGCTGAAGAACCTTATATGGTTCTACTTAGCACTTTTATTTCTAAGAGTGTACTGCTCGACTGTACCAGGGCATATATATATATATATATATATATATATATATATGTAAATATATGGTATGATCTAAAAACATGGCGGCATCACAACAAATATGTGACATTTAAAGGCTTAAAATTATTCACATTTAATGATCAAAGTAGAATATATAATAATGTATAATATTGTTTATACATTACTGATAAAAAGTGCATTTTCGGTGCTTAGTGGTACGAGTGTGACATTAGATATTAGAAGCGACCCGACCTTCTTAAAATCAAAATGATATTCCTGTTCAGCTCCAGCACTTTTGGAGCTACTGAAGTGTGTCCAGGATCAAATCAGGAGAATAACTGATTAGAATCCTAAAAAGAAAGAAAGGCCACAGCAGCGGATACACAGTCCATTTACCAGGTAAGTCTGTGACAGGATGGAGCAACAGAGGGGGGGACGACGACAGCTGAAGCATCACATCTGACTGTTACTGGGTAAGATGACAACAACAACAACAATTACAGCAGCAGCAGACATGTTGGTCTCCAGAACCACTCTGTGCACGTGTAACGTAAGTCTGCGGTAAACTGAGAAACCAGGAAGCTGGACGTCCTTGACCCACCGTCCGTCCTCCTCTACACACACACACACACACACACACACACACACACACACACACACACACACACACACACACACACACACACACACACACACACACACACACACACACACACACACACACACACACACACACACACACACACACACACACACACACGCGCGCGTTCTCGTTACTCTCCTCCCACTGTTGCTGCAGTGAGCTGCAGGCGACGAGCCTGTTCCTGCTCAGTCACACCTTTTCTAGTTCAAAAGTGATATCGGTATCATGACCTAAGTAGTTTTTATATCTCTTTTAGACGTCATGCACAGCATGCATGTGTGTGTGAAAGGCTCAAATGGAAAAAGTCCTGCCTCGGTGTAAACTGGGCCTCTGGGTTTTTCTCTTTGCTCGCTGCTGTATCATCAGCGAGGGGAGAATATACCACATTATCGCTCACTGTGATTAAAAAAGCACTTACAATGAGTTCATTGAGGGGATTTTTATGATTGTGGTTCTGCAACTATATTCTCCGTTAATCAGTTACTTGTTTTGTCCCAAAATCCAAACACAAATAGCCAAAGAATTGCGTTTCTCACTTCTAAACCTCCTCCTGCACAACCTTCTTTGTACAATGTGCTAATAAACTAAACTAATTATTGGGATTGAATGACCCTAATATCCCTTGGATGAGAATATGTTCACATTTAAGAAGCAGAAAAATGAGAAAGCTTGTTTTAATAACCGCACAAACAGCTGTTTTGATTATCAAGGAAGTGGAAGATTAATCAAATAATCACTGCAGCCAGAGACACAATGGGGAGCTGTGTCTTTCCTCGTGATTTATTATGATCTTATTAAATGAAATATGTATCAGCGAAGTTTTGTGGTGGGAAACGTTCACGTCGTCCCATGCCGAGTATCCGTGCCAAATGATGCTAAATATGCTAGGTCCATAATAATGCTTTTTGCCGAAGCGAGCGGTATTTTCACGACGCTACAGATCTATACTGTCAGCTCGTTTCCCCCACAGGTGAAACTAACGTTTAAATAAATCCACTTCTCTACAGAAATCATGTTATAGAGTCAGCGAGATACAGTACGTGAGAGAGAGCGTGGAGTTGAATTTGTCCTCGGGGAAACAGGACAGTTAAAGAAAAAGAAATAAAGAGCCATGGTGAAGTGGAATGATGCGACACATAACATTACATATGGAGTCACACGGGATAATGAATGCAGTGCTGAGGTCACACGTGGGGGGAGAAAAGTCACACGTTCATCTGTATGCATAGCAATGAGGCAGATCAACGTTTTTTGTTAAACATGGAAGATCTAATTCATTCATTTGAATGAATAATTATACCTTATAGTTCTGTCCTTGGTCAAAATACCTTAAGGATGAAGCACGATGAACGCTCGGTTTTTGAGCGTCTGTCTCTTTAAATGCAAACGAGACACAGGAAACTACGTCCGCGTCACCGAGGCTCCGGGAGCTAATAGCAGTTATAGGCACATATAAACTGTCAATCCTCTGAGGCTGGAAGTTTGTGTAGAACTCTGTGCTGCACTGTGCAGCCAAGAATAGAACACTTTGCAGACTTCCGCTCTTCCCGATACTATTGCCTTCGCCTGCACTCTCACATTTTTTAGGGACAAAGCAGAGCTCTGCGTGACGACAATTCCAGGAATGTCTCATTGTGACGTATCAATGAGGGCGGAAGTCAACATGGCGTGAAAAGATAAGCGAGTCGTCTTTTTTTCACACTTTGCCTACTCATAGGGCCTCCTGAGTCCCAAATATAAGTATTAAAATGATTAAAAAGTTGCGTTTACATGTATCTCCTTTAATACACTCTTAGAAATTAAAGTGCTAAGTAGAACCATATAAGGTTCTCCGGCTTGTCCTCATAGGAGAACGCTTTTTTGGCTCCTACCTGGAACCCTTTTGGAGGGTTCCACCATGAACCTTTTTAAAACCCTTTATTCAGGAAAGGGGTTTTAAAGGGTTCAAGTAGATCAAGTTGTTACCAAGAACCCTTATAAAACCCCTTTCTTTGGGAAAGGGTTTTTCAGAAGCTAATGGTTCCAGGTAGAACCTCAGCCCTTGTCCAAGGGAACCCTTATTTCTAAGAGTGTAGAGAAGGAAATCAAGTGATTATGAAAAGAATCATTATTTTATGTCTGTTTTAGCAACAATATGCAGAAATAAGCATTTAAACACAGTCTGCATGTGAACCAGAAATCATTGAATACACTGCATTTACTTTCCAGGTGAATTATCACCGTACGTACGTCATGTCCTCGTCTCGCGCCGCTTTCTTTAGCTGCTCGTACAATGAGAATAATATTCACCGCAGCCCTGATTTATCAGCTATTACAACAAACCGACCGCAGAGTTCCAACAAAGTCCTAATGAAAAAGTATTACAGCTGTCATAACTCCTTCATGCTGCAACAACAGCTGGCGTGAAAAGCATTTATGGGGAAACTGTACTGCGGTTTTTCTGAGAACATTTCACTATCCAGACAGTGAAAGCCTGAACGCTGCCTTCAGCCACACGACAGGTTTGTGCGGCTCTAATGAGGACACAGACTACTGATAGATGCTCGATGATCTTCTGGCAGGGACAAATGTGCTAACAGATGGAAGGAGGGATGAAAATAGGAGAAGAAGCAAAGTGAACAGACAATGTATGAGCTGTGACATAGACACAGACTGTAGGTCACAGTAGGGCGTTGGGATAACGAGATACAGCGGATCATACTCGGCAAAGGGAAACTGCGCCAGGGAACATTATTAATAACCACCGATCTGATTACTGCATCACAGACAGCAGTGACATCTTTTGTCTGGAGGAACAGAACAGTTGGTACTTGATATTACCAGTTTACAAAGCTCTTCCCTGGATCTGGTTTCAAGGTTTTGGTAAAATATCCAGATTTGAGGGGGGGGAAAAAAACCCTCTCTGGTCCAACCCTCTAGGAAAACCTTCTCCACACTGTCTGACAGACTGACTAAGTAGGACAGAGTTTTGTTACCATAGCGCTATTTTGTTTTTTTGTGTGCACGTTCACAGTCTAAAGCTCCTAAGAATACTTTGCCTACAAATATTCAGAGAATGTTTTTAAAAAGAACAAAATTGAGTGAACTATCAGTTAAGTTCATGTCCAGACTGAACAGAAGGAAAAGGAATCAGTTTGTGGAACAATCTTGGCAGAGAAGCCAAAGAATCTAAATCAAATAATGACATATATACGCCACGGTTGTCTTCTCTTTTTGTGTAAAATAACAGGAAATGTATCTTCAGAAGTCAATCCAAGCGGACAATCTGTACTATGACGCTATCATTGAAGAGCTTTGAGCTGCGTAGAGGAACTTTGAACTGTTTTAAAGAACTTTGAACGGCGGACCGCATTGTAGTTATTGATGTACAACTTTCTAGAAATGATTATTAGAAGAACAACATTGAACCAGAAGCAACTGGAGTTTTCTAAAAGCCAATTCCAAGAGGAAGTAGTTCCAGAAATGAAGACATGTCTTGGATGAGAAGTGAAATGTCTCCAGAACTGAAGACACATTTTTGACGAGAAGTGAAATCTCTTCTGAAATTAAGACGCGTCTTGAATGAGAAATTAAACATCTCCAGAATCAAAGAAGTTCCAGAACTGAAGCCAAGTCTTGGATGAGAGGTGATACGTCTCCAAACTTAACTCGAGCACGTCCAGTTGCCTACAGCTAGCTAACTGCAGAAGATGACAGAGAACCTTCAGAGAGGTAAAGTCCAGTTGTTGCTGGTCCAACGTTTTTTATGATCTTGAAGGAGAATCTACACCAACGTCGTTTCTAGAAAGCATACAGCAACTTTAAGTTTCCACTCACATTAGCAGTGGACACGCACATTCACTTCTTGTCTATGAAGAAAACAACCATTTACTTTCTAAAAACCCTGCAGTCCCAGCACACCGTTATCACACAAACATCCTTAGTATGTTTTGTTTTTTTTTCTCTAATGTGAAGTTGACACGTTCTCCTCTGAAGATGTGGTCCGTCTAAAAGAGTAAAACACGATTCAAATTGGGACAAACCTGGCTCCATCACGTAGAAGGTCCACAGATGGCAATTTATTTTCAGAGGGGAGAAAGCAATCTTACAGCCGAGTGCTTTTTGTGGCTCTCTAATTGCCATTTCTGCACATTAGTGTCCCAAATAAACATCGGTGACAATAATGGACTTCCACCGCAGGCATAAATTAGCTGCAGTGGCAGAAAGCAGGGTTGTATCCGTCCACCCTTCCCATTCTCACTTTTAAATATAGCCTTTTTTTCTACTTCCTTACTTCCATCCCTGCTCCTGATCAGGTTGAGCTTTGTTTAACCTCTGCTGTTGCTTTATGGTGATTAAAACTCTTCTCATCTGTCTGTGAACATTCATCCAGGTCCAGGCCACTCCATATCCAAGTGCAGTAAGAAGAAGAAGGCGAGTGGCCTCAGTGAAGTGTCTGCACTCGTCCTCAGCTCAAAGCCTGTATATTTATTTGCCTCTGAGAGCACGGGCAGAGTTACAGTGTGTGTCCCACTTTTTCAGCTGTGTGTGTGTGTGTGTGTGTGTTTATTGATTTCTACCCTTCACTTTCCTGGAACAGCCAGGAGTCCAAATGGAGTCCTGAAAAAATCCACATTTTTCCGTGATGACAAACCGCCGAGTTACTTTTGTGTCTACAAAAACTACAAAATCACCACCAGAGTCTCATCCACCACAGGAAAAGGTCAGGGATCAGATCATGTCAACAAAACCTCATACTGGTTGTTTAGAGGAGAACAGAATAGAATAGAGAGCCTTTATGGTCAGTTTGGTTTAGTACAGTATGGCACGTTTTCCATTAGGAATAATAATAGCAAAATAACCAGCTCCAACCCTATTTTGGCTCCCTTCTCTTAGGAACCAGCGTATAATGGTCAGCTAGACTGGCTCCTCAACTGAGTGGGAGACAAGAAAATGTCGGAAAAAAGAGCTGCTGGACGTCCTCCTGTGTTGCCTGTTATGTCTCATGTCTGACTCTGGACTTAAAGTGGACCTAGACTGGAAGTTCCAATTAACGCTGTTGTTTAGTGTGTATCTGCGTCATTACCTTGTTTATGAAGCCCTGAAGGTTCTAAACAAACAGTTCCGCCACTGCTGAGAACGCTGTGTTTTATTGTAATCTCGGGCTCAGCGAGATCTCTGAAAAAACCTGTTCCGGTTACGTAAACAGCATTTCTCCTGAACAGTAGATCCTCCTGCTCCGGGCGGGAGTCTGGGCACATCCGGTTGCATACATTGAACCTCAGAAGAAGAATAACGTCCGTTGTGGAGGTGTTTCACGAGTGACAGTGTCTTCTGACTCTGGGTCTGACTCCGGGTCAAAGTCATAAAAGGGACTGCGGCTGGGAGTCGTGAAGCTATTTTTAAACACTGGTAAAACAATGTTTTGATAATGAGTAGCAGTGCATCCACCGCTCCAGAGGGGGTACTGGCCAATCACAAGACAGTTGGGAAGTCTCTGCGTTGGCTGGCCAATCACAACACACTCTGTCTTCTGGGGGTGAGATTTATGTCTGAAATATCGTGGCTGAGGACAGCATTAGAAAACAGGAACTTCTATCGGCTCGTTTACAGCAACTAGGAGGTTTTTGACCATAAAACCAAGTCAATATATGTAAGTAGACCTCCATAACCAACATATATGTGCAACAGGACCACTCTATGTGAGCTTTAAGCATTTCAAACTGTACCTTACTGTACCAAACCGAACCAAACCATGATGGAAACACAGCGTATGGTCCATGATGAAGTACCACAGAATATCTAATATGCCATTCTCCAGTTTCCCACAGTCCAAAATCATACTGAAGTTAATTGGACTCTCTAAATCAGGGCCAGATTTGAAAATACGAAGATTCCCGGAGGCCAATGGTCCCTTCAGTTACTTACAAATGCGCTGTTTTATCGTAATTGAAATGTTTAAATGGCGATGTAACCAAATCTAAGCCACGCAGGAGTGAACAAACGAAATGAACCTGTCTCTCTTTCACACCTGGAGTCAGATAACCTAATAAACTTAACAACATAATAAAAGGTGAATGCATGTACGTAGTTGTTTGTCATGGCTGGGTTACAAACCCTGGACTCTGGTTTCAGCTCCTAACTTCGCTGAGCTAATGGGGACGACTTTGTCAAAGTCCATCTCTGGCCATAAATAATGCATGATAAGAACAGAAGCTGCAGGTCGTACACAATCTGACCAAAATCACCCTGTGATCAGCTGGGATTGACTCTCGTGTGGCAGATAAAGCAGGAAAATAAGCCTGAATGAACACAATTCAGATGCATGAAGTGCTAAATTGGTCTTCAATTGTCCTTAAACAGCACCTGACCTTTACAACACAGGAGGACGGAGGTGGTGGTCATTGTGTGCGAGTGTGTGTGAATGTTCAGTGTGAGTTAATAGCTCTTTCACCGAAATTCTATTTTTAATGCTAAAATACAGTTATTATTGTTGTTATATAGTAAAGCACCTTATCATTTCTTGATTAAGACGTCAGATTATAGTGATTTACTTGCATTCCTGAACAGAAACGTTTCTTTTAGTGGTTGAATTTCTCACTTCTGACTCATGATTTGGGTATAAAAAAGGTTGCCAAAGAATAAATAATCATGTTTTTCGCGTAAATACTTTGATAATATCTCATGTGGTTAATATCTGCCGATACAAAAGTGTGAGCCCTTATAACGCAGATTAAATTGACCAACAGGGAAATTTGCAATTAGTTATTTCCGCCAATCTTTCAGCGCCCACTTAAATTAAAATTTCACTTTGATTCCACTTGGCTGCACAGAGGGAATGTTTGGAAGCCGACAGACGCTCTTGTGAGTCACTTGGAAGGCTATTGTCTCAGGATGCTTCTGATGTCTGGCACACAAAGCTGAGCTCAGACACTTCTGCGTGGGAAACTCGAGAGGTCGCCAGAGTCGTCAGGGTTTCAGACTGCAGATCTGGAGCTGAGCGCGTCGCCGCCGCCGCCGCCAACGCCACCAACGGATCACAACTCATACAACTCCACGACTAAACAAGATCAACCAAATCAACCAGTTTATTTGACAAACACCAACACTTCCCTGTGCTTTGAGGGCAGACTCGCTCCGCTCTCAACTGTCTGGTGGGTGTTCAAAGCCTGTGATTGGAGACGCAGCAGCACACTGTGTGTATGTGTGTGTGTGTGTGTGTGTGTGTGTGTGTGTGTGTGTGTGTGTGTGTGTGTGTGTGTGTGTGTGTGTGTGTGTGAGCACTTCCTTCTCTACACAGAGAATCATAATTCCTCCACCACCGCAGCTACCACATCCTGAACGACAAGACGCACAGGAACACTGTGTACTGTACTCTATCAGTGTAGCAAACACACACACAACACAACACACACACAACACAACACAACACAACACAGTTGACGCACTTATAAATGAAGATAAACTCAAAGACAACGCCCTGAACACTTTTAATACCTCGCCTGCTCCTGGTGAGCATTTACGTGCAAACATGACAGAAGGATTCATGATCGATTTATGTCGCTATTGATTCAGGTTTGCATGTACATCAGTGTCATTTAGGTTTTCCAGGAATTACACACACACACACACAAACACACACACACGCCCACAAAACCCTAAGTCAGCAAAAACAAGATCAACTGATATTCGAGAGGATTAAAAACAGCAACAACAACATGAACCACAAACACACCTTTAAACCTGTATGTTCTGACTGTTGTTGCTGTTGTCACCACAGTGTAAACCAGCAGAGACTCACACACACACACACACAGAGGCACACACACACACACACACACACACACACACACACACACACACACACACACACACACACACACACACACACACACACACACACACACACACACACACACACACACACACACACACACACACACACACACACACACACACACACACACACACACACACACACACACACACACACACAGAGATAAGGACTGGACTGAACCACTAAGCTCCTGCTCCACATCTGCAGAGAGAAAAACCTCGTCTTTTCCTGTACGTGTGAAGTTCAGGAAGGAATTGAGAGCGACGTGTGACTTAATTATGATCTGAATTCTCAGACTGGTTCCAAGGTTGATGTAATAGATGGACTTTCACGTTTTACTCTAATTGATGGCAAATCGATGACAGAATTTATTCCACGTGTCCCCGCTGACTGTTTTATATAACAAAGTTATATTTTTTACACTGGTTGTCATATTTGTACATGTTGCAGCTAAATCCCCCCCCCTCCCCTTTTTACGGTTCTCTTCCAAGTGAGTACTAGAAACTATGTAGCCGTCAGTTAGCAACAAAACACAAAAGATATTTAGTTTGTCCATAGTGGGCTACTGTAAAAACATTGTGGTTTAAAGTGGCAGCCGCTGTAGAGCACATCTTATGTGTGTGTTTGTAACTTAACCACATGAATTTGCTTTAAATAATCAGTCAAAATTTGTGTGCATGACGCGTTTCCATGACGACTGACCGGAAGAAGACGCATGTGATGTCGTATTGTTAAAATGAGTCTCTAAAGTAACGCTAAACTTTAAAAAAAACAGAGGCACACATACACAGTACACAGGTACGCTGATTAAGCTAGTACGCTAACAGCACTAAAGGAGCTAATGCAGCTAATGGAGCTAACTGGTAAACGGCGCCTGGACTCCGGTGTCGCAGCACATAAACATGACGTCACGCGCGTCTTTTTCCGTTCAGTTGTCATGGAAATGTGTCGCGCATCAACACGCATTAACCTAGTGCCCAGCACTAGTCAAAATGTAATAATGTGGACGATTATTGTTCATTTTTGTTAGTGGGTACATTTCTGTACCTTACGTACATGTTTTAAGATACTGAATTTAAAAACTTGAAAGACAACCATTTGTACCCTTTTAGGTACACATTAGCAGACAAGTTTCCACCAAGTGGAGGAGGTACCAAAATAACCAGTTCCATTCTTTGGCACCCTTCAAAACACCCCCCCCCCCCCCCCCCCAGGGATTAATAAAGTATTCGGAATCTGAATTCTATTACCTTAAATCTATCTACCAGAGTAAAATGGCCAAGGTGGACCTAGACCGTACCTGGCTCCACCCACAACCGTCAACTGCGACCGGTGTTTCTCCAACGTCCACAGACAAACGGCCACAAACCGAGCAGGAAAAACAGAGCTGCTGGAACGTCCTCCACTGTTGTCTGTTGTGTCGCGTTCAATGTCATCGTTCTCAGTCGAAACACGAGCACAAGGCAAACACGAGCCTCGGGGCTTTACTGTACCACGATGGAAACACGGCAATTGGTACTTTTATAATTGAGCGTGTACACAAAACAAGCTTGTAAACAGGAGCACGAGCAGCTGTGTTCACCTGCGATAATAATAATAATTTAAAAAAACGACGGCTGCAGATGGGCATCAGGACCTTATCTAAGTTTAAATGTCAGATGTCTTGCTGCACTAATCTCCCTGAACGTCTGCCTGCATCATGACAACAACACTGACAACAGTCACAGCTAATTGACCAATAATGCATCTTCTTTATTCAGATAAGACTCTCATCATCTTCGTCAGGCTAACCACCGTGCCCCGCGGCGCTCTCTAATACTTAATTTACGAAGCTACATCACACACACAATGCAACGCGATACAGGCTCAGCATCATAGCAACTGGTGTCACAAAAAGGACAGCAGATGGTGTTTTCATTAAAGAATTCAAGCTGATAGAAGAATCAACCCGATGGCTTTGTTTGGGACTCTCCACTGCTCTTATTATATTACATTAACTTTCGAAAGCAGCCAGAGAGAACACACACACACACACACAGACACACAGACACAGTGACAGGCCAAAAAGGCTCGGTGTGTTCCCGTTACACTGCACACAGTCATGATCATGATCCCTCACAGGAGAGCCGAGAAAATAACACACTGGGAGTATTATGAGCAATAATCCATGCACCGCTATAATGACCAGCAGCGAGAAACAACAGGCGCGGAGCATGACAAACGGCTGACAGCTGGCACCGGCCATCACCTGCACACCCATTAGTGATGTTCAGTGTCTCATGTTAGCATTTTCTACATTTTCACCCCCCCGACACGTTGATCCATTACAGGAGACGTCAGGGCTGTCGCGTCAACGCTTTATTCGAAACGCGATATTATTTGGAACGTGGCTGAAGTAAAGTTCAAACTGTAATTACGTGCCCAGAATGTCTGCTGCCGTCTCTTACTGTAAGTGACTATATTTAAAAATACTAAATATTATATTTACGACATTGTTGACGTACTAAACGTTGGTGAAAATGGATTAAAATTGGCGTCCATTTTTTTTTTTTTTAAGAATTAGGGATAATAGAATACATAACAGTGGGTCAAATTGCTCAGTAGCGCCCCCCAGAGGTGAAACCCAGTAGGACAAAGCCAGAACTAAGTTGCACCAAATTTCACGAAACTAGGTGGGAACATGTCTCTCAACCCAAGACAAATTATTGTATATAAATAAATGGGATTGTCCCATTATTTATTTATTTGCCAATTCTAGCAAATTTTGTTCTAAGAAACTTGATAAATAACTGAAACCTTTTCTTTACCTCATCTTTATTTTTTCATATTTGTTACTGAAAATACTCTATATATATAACTGCACCAGCAGTGCAGACATACGATGTCTGGAGACTGGAGCGACAGACCATTAGTGTTGTTTACTGCCGCAACGATTACTCTTGATACTCTATAAATCAATGTGAGTGGGTTTTTGCTTGACAATCAAAGGAGGTTTTCAGATTTTTCAGCTTCTTAAATGTGAATATTTCCTGAATTTTTTTTTTGTTGCTCCAAACCATCTCTGTTATCCGTGATTGTTCCTGCTCCTGCGAGAAGGTTTTCAGCCCACAGTCACCGTTCTTCCAGTTCCAGAGCTGCTACGAAAACTCCCCGTCAACTCTTTGTGCCTTTCCGTTTAATTAGCCGTTATTAGGTCAGTCACACTGAGGTTTTCATGCTGCTCATAAATGCGACAGCTGGTGCTGAGTGCACCAGAACTTTCACTGCTCTTATTAAGAGGCTGACGACGCCTGAAGGAGCAGTGGACTGAGCTGTAGCTACAGGCTCAGCGCACAAAAAAATATCCGCTGATTAATTAAAGCTAATGACGTGTGCTTCATTAAAACGGCTAATGGCTATTGTGAGTAAATATCAAAAATATTCAACAACACACGCTCTGATGCGATGATTACCGTGTCTGCTACTTTTTTATCGACGTCTGATATGCTGATATACCGATATATCGGAAGTGATTGGGCCGATAACCGATACGATAAATATACAAAAAAGTCTCTTCTGTTGTGAAACTTAGTAGCATAGAAGCCAAACGGTCTGAATTTATATAGCGCTCTTCTAGTCTCGATGACCACTCAAAACCACCCGTATTGCCCGAGGACACATGGGCATGTAGAGTAGCGGAACTGGGAATCTAACCCACAACCTTCAAGTTGAAAGACGACTCGCGCTACACTGAGCTAGCGTCGCTCTGTCGAGGAAGTAGCCGCCTATTTAGCCTCCTGTCGTAGCCCTGAGTCATATTATATCGGCAGATCTTGGTGCTGATATCCGATAATTCTTTTCAAAGCCAATATTTTCCTTGGAACGCCGTAACAGGTCGGAGCCTGACTCTTCCCCAGCGTCTGCAGCTCCAAACTGTGCACATAAAAGACGGCTGGATTACAAAAATCTAATACCAGGAAATTGTGAATTCACTTTAAAAATGTGCTTCAGTGAGTCACAGTTGTTTCTTCTGCTGTCATCTGATATCTTAATCATCCTGTGAACACGATGCTGGGGAATCAGACAAGAAAAAAAAACCAAAAAAAAAAACCAGGGTTTTCTCTCAGCTCTCGAGGAAATGCGATTTCTTATTATCACACGTGTTGTTTTTACACTTTAACTGGAAAACGAGCGGCAGAACAGCCACGTGTTTAAAATATGACGAAGACAGAACGTTGCGATCGTCTGTGGTTTCCAGTTATGAAAGGATGACTCCTCGGTTTACTTCTTGGAAATGAGCACGCACACACACACACACACACACACACACACACACACACACACACACACACACACACACACACACACACACACACACACACACACACACACACACACACACACACACACACACACACACACACACACACACACACACACACACACACTGGTGAACACTCTGCTGAGTCGTAGTTATCGGTTCTCAAACGAGTCCAGAGAAACAAGCTGTGCACAGCTTTATATCCTCATATATCTCATATATGGGGATATAGGGTACATATGTTATTGTTATTGAAATCACATCACACCCAGCAAACCCAGACAAAGCGGCATTGGAACTTGTTGCTGAGAGCAAGACAATGACGACGACAACGTCGTGGAGATCTTACCAGAGGAAGTGGTGAAGTCCGACTCCAGGCAGCGCTGAGGAGCCGCTGAGCTCCTCGAGAGAAACACCTACGAAGACACAAATAAACACACGGGTCAGAACATAATCAGCCACAACAACAGTATGGAAATGTACCAACAGAAGAGGTTGAAACACGACTTGTGAAGATCTGCGGTGTGTAAAGAAAGAGTCTTGATGCAGTGGTTTTATACAAAGTACAACCTGAGGGAAATAGTATTTATGATTGTCCTACAGGTACCACCAGAGGAAGCTGGTGTACCACTTGTGGTGCTCGAAACCACAGTTTGAGAACCATGATTCAGTACACTCTTGGAAATAAAAGTGCAAAGTACAACAATATAAGGTTCTTTGGCTTGTCCTCATAGGAGAACCCTTTTTAGCTCCAGGTAGAACCTTTTAATAAAGGTTCCACCTGGAACCCTTTGGGAGGGTTCCACCAAGAACCCCTTTAAAACCCTTTATTCAGGAAAGGGGTTTTAAAGGGTTCTCTGGATCAAAATGGTTCTTATTGGAAACATTAGTGTTACCAAGAACCCTTGAAAAACTCTTTCTTCGGGAAAGGGTTTTTGAGAAGCAACTGGTTCCAGGTAGAACCTCAGCCCTTGTAGAAGGACCCTTTTGGAACCCTTTTAGGGGCGGTAAATAAAAAACATTTCAGATGAGAGACATTTCAAAACAAAAGTGACTATAAATAATGATAAATGCTTCCCAAACTGCAGCAGTGACAGCTCTACATGTGAATTATACGTCTAATTCCATGTCTTCTGCTAGTTTCTGTTGTAATTAATTTCACATTTCTGTGGATTATTCATCTCTATTCTTTGCAAACGTGATGTTTTCTACTGCACGTCCTGGAGGAGGGATCTCCTCTGTGGCTCCGTCTGAGGTTTCCCTCATTTTTTCTCCAGACTGTAAAGCCCCTCGGGGGCAAACTGCGTCCGACGCGGGGGCTGCTTCAAAAGTTTGCTCCACCGCAAGTCAAACGTGAACTCTTTGCGGCCAAAAGCATCAACTCAGATCACAATAATCCCTTTAAAGTCCCTGCGAGGCATAAACACAAGACGCATATGTAAAAGGATCATTCCTCTCAAGTGACAGCACAGGTCTTAACACCTCTTTACGAGAGCCTACTGTATGCGAGGGGGTCACAGAGCCACATCTGGCAGAAATGACCTATAAGCAACGTTTCCCTCAACAAAGCAGCCTCCCACTGAGGCTTTTAAAAGAAGCGTTTAACCTCTGGTGGTTGCCACATGTGGTCACGGCCACAAATACTTCCTCCCACGCTGCAGCAAAGGCGGAGGAATATCCCAGTATACATTTCTTCTCCCCCTGCAGACTGGAGGCCGGCGGCCCCTCAAAATGACTCAGTATGTCTTTCCATGAGTGTCAGACACACACACACACACATGGAACCCTCCCCTCCTCCTCCTCCTCCTCCTCTTTTCTTTAAGAGGTAAATGAGCGTGAATTAAAAACAGTGACAAAACAACATGTGCAGGGGAAGCAGAGGCAGTCTATGTTGAAGTCATGCAAAGTTCACGGTCACATCGGGAAAAACACTCAACAATAAAGTCATCACTCGCTTAAGAAATCTGAAGAATATGACTTTATTTCCAACTGGTGAAAATCAGGAATTTTACATCACAGCACATGTTGATCCACGTCAGGCTTGTGACTTTGTGACTTTTGTGTTTGAAATCCTTCATTCAGATTTACCTCAGTGACACAAACTGACCACACGAGGCAGCAGCGGACGCTCCTGACTTTGGTGCAGGAGAGTAAGCATTTTATAAATCCAATTGTTCTGTTTTCTAATATGAGAAACTATACTAAAAACTGAAAATATTGTTAATTGTATACACTGTAAACCAGCAGCTTCTCTTTCCTGTGAGCTAACATCGCTATACATATATGTACATATTTCCATACATATATACATATACATACATATATACATATATGTACATATATATATGTATGTAAGGCCTTGTTTAGGCCTTGTTTAGACTGAAGCCCAAATCAAACAAACCAAATCAAAGTAGTTCAAACAAAACAGGAATCTGTGCCAGTTTCTGTCCTAAATGGACTTTTATTCTGTCTTTTATGACTTCCTGTCCTGCTCTTGCCGAAGTGAAGCGCCGCGTGCCGTCACGTGGGAGCGACGGACTGACGGAACGACGACGGACCAGGCATGGAAGTGGAGACATTGACTAAAGTGGACCTGCGTCGCTTTGAAAGACACTTTGAAATCCTATCTGAGCGCACCGGGACTTTCAGATTGAAACGAGTCACATTCGTGGTTTATTAGTTCGTGGATAATGCTTCAAACCTCCGACTTAGACTGTGCTCCAGTCTAAACAAGACCTGAGACGCTCTCAATGAATATGAACCTCATCATACCTAATCCTAGTCCGAACAAACCTGGACTATCTCTTTAACTCCGTGGCGGGAGACGACTGGTCATCTCCTCAGACAGATGGTAATCACTCGTAATCAGACTTAATGGTCGCTCTAATGGTAATGCTTTTCCTCTTTCCACGGTCTGCAACACACACACACACACACACACACGAGTGTGACGCGTGAACATTTTACTGATGTGATCAGGGGAATGCAGCGGCCGCACGTCCACGAGAGGAAAAGAGAATAATTGTTGTAAAAAATACAGCGTAGCCGTAACAATACGACACAATCACGGCCTCTTTGTACGAGCAGCTCATTTGCATATTGTGCTCAGGGTCGGGGGTTTGTTGTGCATCAGATGTAATTTATTGCTCTTAACTCTGAAAAAAAAAAACAGTGTTAATATTTTACTCGTCCATTTATTTTTTCACACAGGGAGAGTGGACATTAATAAAAAAAGAGATTTTTAAAAAATCTGTAGTAAAAATATACATAGAATATTAACGTGAGCAAGAATAAACCTGTTTATCGAAGATAAAGCTGGTGAATATGATTAAATTCACACGCTGTGATACATTTACGTGGTTAACAGGTGACAATGACTTTTTATCACCAACTCAAAAAAAGAAATAAATACTACAACAGGTGTCTCTGTCTGTGCTGCACGAGAGAAAAAGAGCGAAAGTGTGTTTGTCTGGAGGAGAATAAAAAAAAAAAACAACAAAAAAACACCCACTGATACACTCTGTTACCCAGTTTCCATGGTGATCCGAGTTATATTTGACAAAGTGACGCAATTTTTTTTTTTTTTTTTACAGCTTGTACTTTTGCTCTTCAGCCTCCTACTCGCCCTTCAGTGCAGCGAGGTGAGCTCATTCATGCATTCACCTCGCTGCACCGGAGACACGCGAGGTCACATGACCGCGAGACCAGCGTGAGAAGACGAAAGACGACGACGACGACACAAAGTCACCCGAGACGCTGTTTCTCTGCTGGGATTACGTAGATGTAAACGAGCGCCACGTGTGACCTAAAGACAGTATTTGTGTATGCAAAAATGCCGTCGAAGCAACTGGTGGGTTGTGGGCCAAAACGGGGCCGCCTGGTAGATGAATGTAAATTGTCTGCTTTTCTTCAAAGCTACGCAGAATTCAGATGCTTTTATTGTGAAAAACGATGAACTGAGACAAAGAGCGATTTTGAGACACTAATAAGATTCAAGTGAATCTCTTAAATTTGCTGTTTCTGTAGAAGAAAGGAAGAGAGTTTAAATGAGATGATGGATGGTGTTCTAAAAAAAGGTTAAATCACGTCACTGTTAAAGCAGATGGCCCTGATTTAACAGCGACAGAGTCATTGTGATTGTGTGGTTAAATGTCTTGTTGCGGCGAGATCGGTGGCTCTCTCCACTGCCCCCTACAGTCTGTTAGAGGAAAACCAGGCTTTGCACGTCCTCAGAATCATGCTCGTGCGAGAAACACAAATTGCAGTTAACGGAGGAAGAGAAAACCACTGTTTGACCAAGTGAAATTCTGCTTTAACATTCTGTACAAACACGTCATAAAGAGACGTTCAGCTGCTTTGGTCCCCACTAAGATGTGTATTTACATACATATATATATATATATATGTATACGTATACATGTGTGTTACTGTAGAGCTTAGTGGGAGACATACAGTTTAATAGTGTGGTCGTGCTGAGAGTAAAATGATGCGTCATTGGAGAGCTGTGGATGAATAAGGGGACAAAAATGCATCTTTTTGCTCTTCTAACTTTACACACACACACATGCACATGCAGAGCGAGACGCAGAGGTTTGTGCAGCTATTCTTCTGAGGACACTGCATTGACCACCGTCTATACATTTTAGGACAAACTAAACCTTAACCATAACCAGTTAATGTCAAACACTAACTTTAACCACAAACCCCCACGATTCAAATCGTATCCCTAAACAGAAGCAGCTCCTCAGAAATGACGTCCTGCCTCATTCGGACCAGGTTTTGGTCTCTATGAGGAAGACTGGTCCTGACAAGATCAGTGTTTATGGCAGAACACACACACACACACACACACACACACACTGCTGCCTTCACCTCTCTGAGTGAGCGTGGGTCACATCAGGACAATGCACCGGCTCTCAGACTCTATTTGCATCAATACAAGGTTTTTTTTCCTCTCTTTTTTTTTTTTTTGCCTCATGGACACCGTTTCAGGGCCAGAATGAAAAAAGTATTAAAAAAATATAAAAAGGAGGAGAGGGAGGAGAGGGAGGAGAGGGAGGAGGAGGAGGAGGAGGGGGGGGGCTTTTTTCAAATTGATGACAGCAGTAGACGCTGAGGGAAACCATTGAAGGGAGCAGAGGAAGAAGCATCGAGCATCTCTCTCTCTCTCTCCGTCTCCACCCCTTCCTCCTCCTCCTCCTCTTCCTCCCCGGCATCAAAAGCGCGTGCTCGTCCTGAGCTGACACACAGCTCCAGATCGCTGCTGCAGTGCATGCTGGGTAAGAGAGGACAACTCAGGACACGGGCAGGGACTTTAAGGATACTGCAGTAAGCTGTTCACATGGAGAGAGAGAGAGAGAGAGGATGCGGAGGGAGAGGAGGTTGGGAGGGGCGGCGAGAGGAGGAGGAGGAGGAGGGGAAGGAGACAAAAATACTGACGAGACCAGCGAAGGATGGAGGAATTCATCTGAGAAAATATTTTAAAAAAAATGTTTGACGCAGCTTTTGATTCGTCTCCTCTCGCTCGTGTCAGTCGTTGGATGAAAACGCGCCTTTAACACAAACGTATTTGATAAAATAAAGAGGATTTTTCTGTATCCTGATCCGTCTTTTGCTTGATTTCCGACCGGGACGACATGAAATATTAGAGAGAACTTATTTTTAGTCGCAGGCAGGAAGTGATTACAATTACAATTTAATATTTCACGTTATCACATTTTTAACAAGACTGAATGAAGTGGAATATGAATATAATTACACTGATGCTGCAAATATAGCAGCATACTTTACCTGATAAATTACCCTGTTCATTTTTAATTAGCACATTTGTGATGAATTGATTAATTTATCAAGTCGAATAAAAAAATTAAATAAATGCTTGTGATAATCGAGTTTGGTTAAACAACACTTTCAGGTGATGTCAAACAGAGAAAATAAGGAAATGTGTTTTCTTTTCATGTTTAAATAATGAGCCGCGTCAAAATAAAGCAGATAAATTATTAAAAATAATCTTTTACATGTTCACATCTTTGTCTCCCAGTTACAGACTCGTGTCTGAGTGAAAAAATTGTTTTTTTGTAAACTAAATAAGCTCCAGAGAGAAAATCAACATTTATTTTTTAGATCGCAGGGACACATGAATCTGCTGCTGCTGCCTCGTGTGGACAGTTTGTGCCACTGACAGCTGTAAAACTGAACAAAGAATGACAAACATCAAAGTCACCAAAATAACACGTTTGAACTGCGTCGACAGGGGGCGCTACCTCGGTTGTGTGTGTGACATCAGCTACCTGAGCTCTAATGCTAACAAAGGCTAACGCGAGAGAAGTGCGATGAACTCCCAGACTTCCGTGTTCCAATGTAAATGGAATGCTTTGTTGATGCCAAATACAAGGATTTTCAAGGACTTTCCAGGTCCAATTCCCTAAAATTCAAGGACAGAATGTGCTGACATAGCTTAAAGATGGGCATCTTCGTCCATGGCGTCCATTTTTTTTTATTGACTTGCAGCACGCTCTGCATCTGGACAAGTGATCGTCAATGGGATCTTGTTCAAAGTCAGTCTTTGTCATTTTCTTTGGTGAGACGGAGATCTTGAAATTTTCATTTCCCAGGCATCACGTAATTTGTTCTGCGCGGAATCTCACGTCAACCACGGACAGACAACGTCCACAACAGCGCTAGTAATCATGACTCCACGTTTGTCCTGCGTAGGCCTTGTCTACGAACGTCAAGCAACGCTGGGTTTAAAACAGTAGGTGGCGTCGTAACAAACAAGGGAGACTTTGCCTAAAATATCAACTTCACTTCTTTCTTGCACAAAAATTCAAGCACTTTCAATGACCCATGTCTATTTAGGGCAATTTCCCAAAACTTTCAAGGGTCTCACGATGCTTAAGGTGTCCTCACGCTGACTACTGTATAAGAATGTATGTGTGTGTGTGTGTGTGTGTGTGTGTGTGTGTTAGCTTGTCCTGAGAGACAGACAGACAGACAGAGGACATGTCCACTGGTGTGTGTCAGCACTGATCAGCTGCTGCCGCTGATCCCCAACGGTGACACTGACCTAGGCCGAGCCACAGGGAAGCCGGGCTCACACCAGACCACGGAGCAGCTGTGCCGTCCGTCTCACCACTGACCCAACCATCATCATCATCATCATCATCAACATCATCAGATCAGTGTCACATCCATCTTCATACATTACTGTCACCGCGGCAGCGACAGAGCGAGGGCGAGAACAGGAATCTGCATGGCTGCTGCTCACGGTTATTTTTGTATCTGTTTTCAACAAATTAAAGACGATGTTTAAGGTTTTCAAGTGTGGTCGTTGAACCTGAGACACAGACAACTAAAAACTAAAACTCTGTAATCTATCAAATCTATGTCTACTTAAAGGTCCTCTGTGTACAATTCAGAGAAAATCAAACTTTTCAGAAGTCTACATTCACCTGATTGTGTGAATTTTAGTTTTTAATATAATGCAGGAGCAGGGTCAGCACTACAGAGGCGGCCATTTTGGTCCGCCATGTTTCTACAGTAGCCCACAGTGGACAATCTAAACATCATTTTGAGTTTCGATGTGACCTGAAGGCTGCACGTATGTTACACACGTCTCTCACCAAAGCCCGTAGACAAAATCTGCTTTTAAAAATCAACAACACCTGTACGTTGACTTGTGTTATTTTGTTTCTTCGGTGTTTGAAATCCTTTGCGTGGATTCACGTGAGAAACAAAAGGTCAGTGAAGGAGGCAGCAGTAGAACAGGATAGAAAAGGATCATTTTTTACAAGAGATTAACAAGAAGATAAAGCAACACAAAATATTCTTAAAAAATTTCAAAAACCTGACGGTTATAAATTCAGCCACAGTTCAGTGGAGACTCACCACCTCATGTAGAAGCAACAGAAACGTTCACACATTTCATGTGGTTCAACAAATCAATAACCAATGAAGCTTGTTCCATAATTTACCAGCAGCTGGTCACTGTTTTCAGTAAACACACCTCGAGCTGCTGCTTTTCTTTAGGTTATTTCAAGACGTGGATCTGGACACGAGGACCAAGGCTACAGCAGGTGTTTTTTTGTGTGTGCAATCCAACGATTAAAAAGTACATTATACACAGAAACATCCACAAAGTTTTGGAAACAGATTTAGTGAAAAAAGTCACAGGTGAAACAGCGACGTCATCGTGTTTTCCACTGCCTGATGCTTATGTCGTTATTGCTTATATATAATTATTTTATATTGTTGTGGTGCTTTTAATGACACCAGACTGGAGAACAAACAGCAACCAGCTGTTCCTCTCATTAAAACTTTGTTTAAAATGAACCCTGGATTCAGAAAAATAGCTCATAGTTAAACTTTTAAAGGCACCTTCAGTGCCGACTGTGCCGTGAGCTCTCCTGGTTTGTCCTCTGCACCGAGGCGAGGGAGGACAAAGAGATTTCAGCTCCTCACTTCAAATCTAACACCCTTTTCACTCTACCACACCAAAGTCCAGTTTTTTACATCATATTATGCCCTGATATAAAAAAAAATCATTGATTTTCTCTATGGGATTTGGTGTAAATAAACAATAGGTTTATTTCCTTATCTTTAAACAAAGTGGTGGTAGCTTTTCTGTGCAACAAACCAAAAGCAGTAGTGTAGGAAAAACCTCATTTTTAAATATCATTAGAGCGTGTACTGCTGCTCCATGCCGTCACGTGATTTCTGACATTTCACCTGAAGCAGGTGTGGCAAAGTTAAAACTGCGAACTACGCGAAAACTCTTTGTTCTTAACTATGTTTGATCCACGAGGAAAAAGCCTTCTGTTCAGTCTGAAACAAACTGCAGCTCATGTTGGGAAGTTTCCTTCCACAGCTGCCTCCTGGGACAAAAAAAAAAAAGGAGGGACTGATAAATAATTGCATCACCAGATGGAATTTTTTTTTGACATGATTTGTCACACATCTGAGCTACAGACAGGTCCTGAGCGCTCAATTGTTAAGACAAACCGAAATCCATAGCAACTCACGCCCTTCCTTTCCCGATGTCTTCCCCACAGCGTCAGCTGAGCTGTTCCCGAGAGACGGAGCTACAAGCAGAGGGCGAGACTACGAGCTGACCTAAATCACAAAGAGCCTCACGAGAAGTCACAAGTCAACGCGATACTTTGTCGTCAAAGATGGTCGATGAAACAAGAGCAATGATGTGATCACATGTTATGGTTATGAATGTTAATGATGGCACATTAACATTTTGTCCTGTCTGATACCAACACCGATATCTCAAACTCGAGTATCAACTGTCATTTAAGACAAATTCACTTTGGAGGCTGTTAAAAAACAAACTTTAGCTGTCATTTGAAAGACAATAACAGATATAAAAACAGCCCAAAACAACTAATAAAGCTGCTGCTAATTCTTATTGACATATATCAGTCTGCGCACAGTGAAGCATCTGACCGATTACAATATTGTATATCAGCTAATTTTTTTTTTCAAACTTAAATCGCAGAGTTGACCAACCTTAACCCTTATCATGTGACTCTGATCTGTGTTTGTGCTTTTATTTTGCTACTTTTGACTTCTTGTGTGGTTCTGTGTACTTTGGACAACTTTTAATCCCGCCCCCTTGTTAATAGCCCCGCCCACATACAGCCCCGCCCCTTCTTTTGCCATTTGCAGATGGATGCTACCGACACATAATCCAGTCTCTAACGAAGTGAGAGGTGTTTGAATGTTGTCGTTTGTTTAATTAAATACATTATGATGCGATCCACACGGCGGGTTAGTGGCTAGCACTATTGCCTCACAGCAAAAAGGGTCCAGGGTCGTGACCCGGTTTCTAAGGCGACTAAAACGCCAAATATCTTCAAAGAAAACAGGACGTGATGTAACATCTGCTGTGATTTTAACGGCAACTGTGGTGACTCAGCACATACGCGTGTAACATTCAGCTGAATCGTGTTCTCTTGTTATTAACGATAACACAATCCCTGAAAGCACAATGCGTGCACTATAATCCGTCTGTGCTGTAACACAGTGTCGTCTGGCAGTGACATGGCCTCTGTCCTTAATCTGAACCTGGAAAGCTTGGTTCCTCTGCACGATGTCGTGACTCCGTGACTGTGGTGGAGGCTTTTTGCTGGTGGAGGAAGGGATTTTGCAGTTCTGGACACAGCAATAATGAATTCAGGAAGTGACGTTTTGTTGTATTTTTAACCTTCAGAGACTGTAAATACTTGACTGGTAAAGAGTTAATTTAATCCATTTTGTCTAAGCCATAATTGTTTCGTATACTTGACACAAACAAGGGCGATAAAACAGTCCGGCCGTGCACCTCAAAGCTGAGCCTATTCATAGAGCACACACCACCGCACTGTAAAAGCTCGGCTCTGACAGAAAGTTTTCTGAGGAACAAATGTTTTGCTCATTAGTCCTGGTGGTTGAACTCTTCCGGCTATTTTCTGCCTCGCAGTTTCGCAGAACTGCCCAGTTCACTGCAGCAAACACTCGCTTTTTTCCAGGGACGGGAGGGAACCGGGACGGAAGCCAGATACCGAGCCAGGTTGCACTTATTCTCAATAAGGTGACACCGTGCGAGCGATGAAGACGAACCTTTTTCGCAGGTGGGCAAGAAGGAGTTAGCTGCAGCATAGCGGGCGGTCAAACCGGAGGTAAGTACAGCGTGTGGTCTGAAATGACCGTGGGACCATCACACGCCAACACGTGGGCAGATTTTTCCGCTTGGCAAGTGAACGTCAGTAGTCCTTCTGCCACAGTGATGTGTAAATGTTTGTACGAAAATAGTCACGTCATAAAACTTAATCCTGGGAGCCACACGCACACGCGCTCTGAAAGAAGAACTGCCCTGACTTTGTCTCTGGGAGTTCTTTTCTAGAAAATATGGGAGAAGAGCTTTGTTCTGCCCTTGACCTGCTTTTGGTGCCAAGGAAGTGGGCTGGTAACTGGACTGGTCAAGGGCATGGGGTGCCCAGACACAGATACATGCATCTGGATTGACTTTTTATGTAATCCAAGGACTTTTCAATGGATTTCCAGGACCAATTCCCTCAAATTCAAGGACTGAATGTGCTGACACAGCTTAAGATGGGAGTACAACTTGCTTCGTCCATGACATCCACTTTTATCGATTTGTGAAGTTGAGAGTCCTTGGGATCTTGGCCAAATTTTCTTTGGTGAGACAGAGATCTTGGAGTTTTAATTTCCCAGACATCACGTCATCATTTTTGTTCCTCTTGCTTAACGTTACTCGGTCATTGTTGTGAATGGAATCGCAACCCTAACCCTAACCCTAACTCTAGTAACTATGACTCCACATAGGCCTCGTCTTCATCAAGCAACGCAGGGCATGAAACAGCAGGTGGCGTCGTAAAAAAACAAGGGAGACATTGACCTAAAATATCAACGTCACTTCTCTCTTGCACAGAATTCAAGCACTTTCAATTTCCAAAAACTGTCAAGGGTGTTGACCATTTTCAAAGGATTTCAATGACCAAGCATGGATCGGTAGGTGGCGTTGAAACAAAAAATATCAACTTAACTTCTGTCGATGAGCCATGTCTATTTGATGCGATTTTCACAAGGATTTCCAGGACCCGTGGGAACCCTGTGTAATGTCAAATCCACTTGGAGTAACAAACTTACTCCAGAACAAAATGCCCATACTTTGCCTCTTATGGAGTCATTTTTACTGCTTTTCAATCTTATCCCCTCATCAACAATCTGACCACATCAGTAAATAGTCTGTGCTTGATGACCCTTCACTCTCACCCCTAGTGGCAGAAACCCGTAAGGGCAGGTCTTCCACCAGTGTACATGCATGTGTGTGTGTGCGATTGTTCTACTCATGCGTACACAATCTCACATTCCATCCCAGAAGCGAGGAAGTCCTTCCAGCTTTGGGGCGATGGGTCGTAAATGTGCGACCTCACATAACCTCGAGCAAAGTTTCCATGGTTACCGACTTCGTTCTTTGCGGTTCTGTTCTGACCGAAACAACAGCGCTCGCGTTTTTTACGACACAAGGACAAGAAATTACGAGCGAGCTTTAAAAGCTTAAAAAAAGGATAAAGCAAACATAACAAGAGTTCAATCCAAATGCTGATAATGATGTACTGTTATCAGGCAGTGCATGACAAGAATCTCCACTTTTCTCTCTGTGACATAAGAATAAACGTCTTAAAATAGAACTTTAAGTAGAACTGAAAGAATGTATTATGTGTTTTGGAATAATTAAGTGTTTTATTTCAACTAAATAGAACAAGTTATATAAAAAAAAAGAGGAGGAACAAAGGATGAAATGATGAGAAACTGGTGTGAATAGATCATTGTGTAAAAGAAGAGCTGCTCCATGTAACTCAATAAGAGAAAGATGTATGTTGTTGTAACTTGATGTGACTCCGTGTGTGTGTGTGTGTGTGTTCTCAGTGATAGAGTTTGCACAGAGAGTGAAAAAAAAAAAGCTGTCAAACTGCAAATAGGTCAGTAATAGGCACTCTAGGATTTTCTACAGAGATGCTGATTTTGATTGGTCGCTTTCCACGTCTCTGGGGCAGGAACCTGGATACCACACAGGCTCAACCCTCACGAGCTGAAGGAAAACTCTCACACACACACACATGCAAACACAGACACACAAATAATGACGGCATATGGAACACAGTGGACGATTAAATTAAATTGTTCCTCATAAAAAGAATCCAACGTCCAGGCATTCACACACACACACACACACACACACACACACACACACACACACACACACACACACACACACACACACACACACACACACACACACACACACAGTAAAGTGTAAACATACACAGTGTGTGAGTGCAGGTTTGCACAGATTGTTTCATTTGTTGCATCTGTTCAAATCAAATATTTATAATGCAGGAAATTGCAGCACACGTTTAAAAAAAAGGTGCAGTGTATAACATTCACAGAACATACTACAATATAAGTGTATGACTGCTGTAGATGTTAATAACAAAAACAGAGTCGGTCTTTTGTTGTCCTCCAAAAAGCTAACCCAGTAGTAACAAATATACTGAATAGCCACCAGGGGGCGACTCCAGGGGTCGCAACAAGAACTGTGTTGGAATGAATGTTTATGCAAAGTGTAAAAATGCGCTTCTACGACTATTATTTGATTTATGTCAGTAAACAGTTTTCCTGAGGAATCACTAGATTTAGCTCTTATATTATATTATAAAACAGTAGTTACCTGGTTTATTGTGAATTTTGTGTTTTCGAAGTGCAAAATTAAAAATCTGAAGCTTAAACCAACAAAGAAAAAGACGGAGGAGAAGATTGAGTATGGGTCTGGGAAAGGGGCGTGGCCTGTGGACGTCAAATCAAAAGGCTTCTGTAAGCATGTATTGGACAGACCTACAACCACCGACATGACCAACGGTCAGAATGACGCACGCAGAGCGACGGGAAAACGTGCTTGTTGTCGTTTTTCTCGACGTGCTAACGACTTTGGGAGCGACCATGGAAGCCACAGCTGCTCTTTAGTGGATGTCGTCGATTGTGAAGTTCACCTCCGAGTTCACCATTTAGAAAAAGCATGCAGTAAAAAAAAACTATCCCGTTTTATATTCACGTCCAGTCAAGAATTCGACGTGTAACGGAAAGACTCAATCAAAACTGCGACGACACTCGACCGTCACTAAAGCGGAGGCTGAATTCCTCAGATTGCCGACGCGGTCGGATGCAGCGGGTGGTCAGGCCGTCCCTGTGCACGCTGGCCTCGTCTCCGCCCAACAGCTGGGGCCCCGGCAAGATTGATTTCTCTGACCCCGAAACAACGCTCAGCCTTTCTCAACAGCTGGATCAGCAAACAGGCAGAGGAGCTCTGCACAGTTACAGCTGTTCGTTTACTTCAAAAACACAGCGAAGGGTGTTTTCTGTGGAAACTCAGTGGATGTATCTACACTTTATGACAATGTGATGGCGTATTTTTGTGTTTCGAATGGTTACTTTTACTATTACACAACAAAGGTTTCTACATTTTCTTTATTCCTACCATCTAACAGGACCACACAGATATTGAAATAATGATGGATTCACTGAAACTCTCTGGATTATCTCAGGTATTTTCTAATCAACAAATTCCTCGAGATTAGATACGATCGACAACATAAACACAGGTGCAACCACAATCGTAATCGTTATGAATAATGACATCGATGATAGATAAATGACATTAATAATAGCCCTTGGCTAAAAATCACATGACAAGCTTAAGCAAATAAAATTGATTTTACAGGTGACGGTTCGCACACTTACAGTCACAACCCATTTTAGACGACATGTATTTAAAAAAAAAAAAAAAGTTCAACAATAAAATCATTCTTGTAAATTCAGAAACATTGTCCAGCAGCCATTATTTTCATTATTATTATTATATACTGCATACTGCACATGTAGGCGGTGCTACACTCATCAAACCTGTACTTTTGGATCATGGGAACAATACACAACTCCTTATATGGACATCCTGGAGGTGTGTGTGTGTGTTTATAGGTCACATATTCAGGCTTCTTACGTGTTGATTCATTTTATGATTTGCATTTTTAGTAGTGATATAAAGTAGCAAGAATTGTGCAGAAGTCGCAAAAACAGACCGTTTTTTCTTTTGTTTTTGTTCACAAAACGAGTACCTTTTCATCAGATCAGCTAGGTTGTGTTGAAAAAATTGATATAATTCACTCTATATAGCACATACTGTACGTTTTAACGCAACAACGGGAAAAAAAGCAGCGGAAACGCCCTGTGTTCCAAGGGTTAAAGACACCAAGATAAGCTTTGCAACAGCAAATGGAAAGAAAACCAATAAAAAGTCACAGCACATACATCAAATCTAGGAATTCAAAGCTCCGTTGGCAAAACGGCGTCGTCTGTGAAGAACACACTCAGAGCTGGAGGACCAGCGGACTGACCCCCGCGATACGGAGCCACTGTAGCGTTCCGTCTGCTGTCAGACGAAACACGAGAGGATGAAGAAGGAGCAGAGCCCAGAGGGCAGGAAGCCAAATTTAGTGGCGAAGAAAGGGGAAGTGGAAGAAATAGAAGCAGAACAAAAGATTCCTCGGCCTCGGCTTCCACCGCTGCAGACGCAAGTCAAGAGGGTGAAGAATGAGGTTTTGACACTCAACACCCAGCTTTGAAGGTGTGTCACCGAGTGGGAACCAGAATGCCCTCAACTCTACAACTACGGAAATGAAACAGGTTGGTGAATAGAGGCAGCCGTTGACTTCCATTCATTTGGTAAAACCTACACATAAATATAACTAGTTAATGCCTAACCCTAACCCCAACCCCAACCCTAACCCTAACCACAAGTTCTACCTCCATGAGGACGACCGGTCCTGACAAGGTCAGAGTTTTAACTGGAAAAACCTACTTAAATTATAATAAAACATGTGCACACGCATGCACAATAGTTTGACTTTGACTAAATCTCTCAAACGCTTTCTTCTTGACCCCAAAACTAAGTCGAGAAGCAGATGTGAACGAATCACCTCCTGAAAAGGGGTCCCAAACAAAGGCTTCTACTTCACTATAGTCTATTGAATGTATTCTATTTAAATAAATTACATTTACGGATGATGTTACTACTCAGATAATGGACAGATATATATATTTAAATCCTACAATGTGACTGTGAAAAAGTAAATGAAAATCAGCCGAAGCATGTTAGCCTTAGAGTCATGTTGTGGGCTCTTTGTTTCCTCTTTGTGGGAGATAATAAGAATATCCGTGACACAGTGGGAGAATTTAAATGTCTTGTAGATGGCAAATGCATCAGCACATATGCGTCGTCAACAGCTTCATCGTTAAAAAGGCGCAAAAACACGGAAAAATGGGGTATCGTGCCTTCCCTAATTAAGTTAAAAACAAAACACTGAAGGATATTTTTCAGACTAAAATACGCCGCTTTTGTTTTACTTTGTCTAATCATGCCGACACCACATGACCTCCTGCTCTCAGAGCGATAAAACCCACAAGAAAAATGCACAAAAACACACATTTATGCAGAGTTGATGGGGGGATGCTGTTCACACGCAGATAAAACAACTGTCACACAATAATCATCAGAAAACAACCGCTCTTGTGTTCACATGATGAAAATATTCCAGGCATTTTAATCACCAGTGTTGTATTTAAATGCTTGTGTGCATGGTCAGGAAAAAACATCCTGGGTCGAGTCCTGACAAAGTGAAACTTTGTTACAGCTGCTTTCAGACGTGTTCACTGAATCTTTAGACGTTTTCTGGAGACTTTCCAGAGCGACTGAGAGTGAGAAAGTTCTTCTCCAGCAGGAAAAGCTCTGTATAATTCACTGAAGCTGTGTTTTCAGCATGCGGAAATGTCTTCATGACGACTGGAATTTACAATTTCGTTGTTCACGCGGACACAAAAGGAAACGATCGGACTGTGGTGCTCGGTGTTCAGTCGGAAGTAGAAGCAGAAGATGGAAAATGGTCACTTCTGACCCGTTTCCATCGTAAAAACAAATTCTGCTCGTCCTCACACTGTCCTCCTCTTCCTCCTTCTCTTCTTTTGGAATGGACATAGAGCAGCAACAGAACGGAAACAACGGAGAATCAGACATGTGACTGCACATGACCAGGAAGTCATGATCAGATCGACTGTTTACATGAACACGTTTCGTTTCGTCACAAACTCTGGAGAACGTCCGCAGATTTGCGTCCAGATGTTCTCCAGAAATTCGAAAATGGTTCTTGACAGTCAGACTTTTCCATCATCCAGTTCTAGCTCTACTCGGCTCAACTCGACTCGACTCGGTTTGGTATCAGTCACGTCGTTTTCCAGGACTTCATTGCTCCTCCTCAAAGTGGGCGGGGTCGTCATAGCATGGCTGCAGGAAACTGCTGTGACGCGGTTTTTATACGCAACACAAACACACAAAACTAGTGAAGTTGTTTTCGTTGTAATTGAGTCATTAGAATCAGTTCATTTAAAAGATTTGTTAACAGAACCGTTCAGTACTTTTTTTAAAGGAGTCATGTTATATCCTATTTCTCCAAGTTAACCTTGTTCCCTGGTAGCAGCAGTTAGCATTTGTAAAAGTGATCATTTGCAGGCTCTAGCAGGCACATTGTCGTCATATATAACATATGTCCACTGGACAGATAAATCCTCTGAGGCTGGAAGTTTGTGTAGTACTCTGTGCTGCACTGTGGAGCCAAGAAGAGAACTTTTCACGGACTTTGCGGACTTCTGGTTTTCGGATACCGTTGCCCTCGCCAGCACTCTCGCATGTTTTATGGACAAAGCAGAGCTCCGTGAGACAACAATTCCAGGAATTTAGCATCTTGTGACGTCCCAATGAGCACGGAAGTCAACGTCACGTGTTTCATCTCCTGTACTGAGACTGAGGTGGACCACAAAAACATAGGTGAGTCATCTTTTTTCACACTTTGGCGACTAATAGGGCGTCAAGAGTTCCAAATATAAGGATTTAAATGATTAAAAAGTTCATTTTGCATAATATGTCCCCTTTAAGTCTTTTTCACTGATCTAAAGTTTGCCATTGTTCACTCTGAACCTCGCCAGAGCAGGTAACATCAGGTACCAGGTACTCTCGCTAATGGAAAAGCAACAAAAAAGAAAAAAAACAGAGTAGAGTTGAGCTGAGTCACAATCCCATTTTGCTCTATAGCACTTAGCGCTGCCTCTACTTTTAGTGAGTTCATGTGTAGGTGAAGCAGGTGAAGAGCGTTTGACAGAACGTCCAGACATCAAAGACACTCTCTGACACGTCTGCGCTTTGCCGCAGATTAGAATAATCTATAAATGCAGGAGGAGACGTCTGTCTGTCTGTCTGTGTGTCTGTTAATCACCGTCCAAATGTCCAACAGTTCACTTTATAGGCTTCAAACATTGGCAGGTGACCTACCAAGGGTGTGCAGCGCTGGGTGATGTGCGGTGCTAAAAATAAACAGGGAGAGGTCGACTGAAGATTTTTTTGTTGTTTTAAAGCCACAATACATGCGGAAATGTATGCTTCATCTGTTAAAAAATCCATGTTTTTGGTGGTGAATCTGTGAGTCACTGACTCGCCGAGCGGCAGCAACAGTGACTAAAATGGCAGGACTTGGCACAAAACTCGATTGGTGACAAACATGCACATCAAATACGTACTGGCCACAGACAGCGTCTCTTTGATTGTCGAGTGAAAGCGGAGAACACGCACACACGGAGTGAGATTTGGCACCAGTGCTGCGTAACTGTGGAAACATATTAGTAAGACAGCAGTGGTATTCAGCCAGTCTGACACACCTCCACTCTTTCACAACAAACGTGTGTGCGAGCTCTCACATGTGCAAGCAACTCCGAAAAAAGAAAGAGGGGGGTAGAAAAAAAAAAAAAGTCGAAGCTCAGTAAGATGAGGTCACAGTTTGATCCACATCTGGCAACAACATCTGTGCAACTCCTGAGTGTTTTAACCTCAGGCCCGAGAACAGAAATAGACAGAAATCCACAGTCTCGCTCCTCTCATCTGTGTCACCACCACCGCCGCCACTGCGACTTATTCATTCTCGGCAACTGGAAGAGCCTTTAGCCATCATGAAGTCACTCACGGGCTCAACGTAACATAGAACATGAAGGGATTAAACGAAAAGAAGAAAAAAAAAGAAAGAAAGAGTAGATCAGCTGTGATGTCGGATAACGACTCAATGATCCGGCTGAAAAACTACTAATCGCTCGTGGCTCTCTTTGTGTTTCCAGTGTTTTAGTGACAAAGCTGGGGCCAAAACTTTACAAGCATTATCAAAAATATTTTAGACATACAATATCCATACATATACTAGTGCGCGGCGCGTTAACGCAATAGCGGCGGTTAACGGCGTCAACGTTAATGCACGCTAACGTATGGCGCTAACGTATTTCCATGATGACTGACCGGAAAAAGACATGTGTGACGTCATGTTTCCGTGTCTCCGGATTGTTAAAATTAGTCTTTTAAAGTAACACTAAACTTTAAAAACAGAGGCACACATAAGCAGCGCACAGGTACGCTAGTTATTTGTAGCGCTGCTCTTTTCGTTTAATAAACAGACCGCTCCAGTTCGACTGTAGGCGCGTTAAAGGCCGCTAAAGGAGCTAATGCAGCTAACGGAGCTAACTGGTAAACGGTGCCTGGACTCCGGTATATATATATATATATATATATACGTTTATATATACACATATATACTAATATATACATACATATACACACACATATGTGTTCAATTTTAAAGGTTTCTTTAAGATTGTAAATACTGATATTGTGACATACACATTGTGATATACTGTAAAATAAAATACACAGAAATAGAGTTCTTTCTCAGTGATAGCAGTTTCACAGACTTAAACTATTCTCACTCAAAAGTCAAGTAAAAGTTGTTCCCTTTAATGTCAGATACTATCTATCGTTTAATAAAAGAAGCTAAAGTAACACAAAGCAGCCCCCTACAGTCTATAAATGGTACTGTTTGTTACAACTCGTCGTGAGTTAGTTGCTGGGCGATATAAATCACTTTCATGTGTACAATAAAAACACTATCACAGCGTTTCAGTTTCACATAATTATCCATGTTCCAGACAAAAACAACCGCCACTGATTTATAGATAACGCTGGACGCCATTTTTCACCGTCTGTGCGCTCTTCAACAAAAACAACAACATCCTCCCTTTCCTTCACTCTTCATCTCCAGTCTCTTTCACAGTTATTGTACATGACAACATCTCTTTGTGCTGTGCCATGTGTGTGTGTGTCTGTGTGTGTGTGTGTGCGTGTTACATATACAGTGAATGACAGAGTATCTTACGCAGCGTCGACAGCTTTGGCTTCTTTCTTGCACTTGTGGAAACACATTCCGCAACACAGTCACCACACAAGTCATCCAGTTACTGCAGTGACGCTCCAGTCAGCTGACCTGACTCACATTATTATTATGATGATGATGATTATTCACACAGTGAAACTGAAAAATAAACACGTTTCTCTACAAGCACAATTTCACTTAAATAAGCCGCAGTGTTTTTAAAAGGCCGACACTGTGCAAACACAAAGTAATCATGAGTGGACGACATCGCACTGCAAAGCCAACAACAGCACTAGCATTCAGCTGTGTGTGTGTGTGTGTGTGTGTGTGTCTCTGTCCTCTATCCTCTCTCACGTGTGGGCTCAGCTTCAGGCCTCGTCCACACAGAAACACAACTTTCCCTGTCCACGGTTACTGTGGTTACCGGAGACGCCCGGATCACCTCTGAGAGACATGATGTCATCGCTCCTCTGTCGTCTAAAATCTTACAGTGTGAAAGTAACACGGAGCGTGTCGAATTAACACCAACGCTGATGACAATTCTAAATATACAGAGTTAAACTGTTATTTCAACACGGTTAAGTCTATTTGGCGCTTCCCAAATGAATTCACAGTTAACAGCCCTATTCAGAAGTCACTATTACTGGATGTTGACTTTTGCCCTGGGTGAAAAGGTCAAGATAAATGACCTCAGGTCATACTAACCCCAGTAAATACATTCAGTCATCTCCCGTTTACAGGCAGTTTTCCACAGATTTTTAAGCGTGGAGTGGAGTTTAGATCGAACCCCCCAATAAAACAGCCCAACCCGACCCCTTAACTGTAATCATGAGCACATTTTAAACCTGACTTTTACGAGCATCGGTGAACGCATCACAGCCAAGCAGGAGATTCTAAACTCCAGCACGGAGACGCTTGAAGACGCATTCATTATTGCTTTAGGTCAATAAATCTCTTCCCAAATGTTGTAGTTGTGCACCAAAGTCTCAGAAAACACTGACGCTGCCACAGAGGCTACTGGTTAGTTAGCATTTGGAAAAGTGATCATTTTGCAGGCTCTAGCAGACGCATTGTCGTCATATATAACATGTATCTTAATCCTCTGAGGCTGGAAGTTTGTGTAGGACTCTGTGCTGCACTGTGGAGCCAAGAATAGAACTTTTTGCAGACTTCGCAGACTTCCAGTTTTTGGATACCGTTGGCCTCGCCAGCACTCTCGCGTGTTTCACGGACAACAACCGTCTTGTGACATCCCAAGGAGCGCGGAAGTCAACATTGTGCGTTTTATCTCGTGTACTTAGACTGAAATGACCACAAAAACATGAGTGAGTCATCTTTTTTCTCACTTTGGCGACTGATAGGGCTTCCAGAGTCCCAAATATCAGTATTAAAATGATTAAAAAGTTGATTTTGCATAATATGGGACCTTTAAACAGAGTTTCCTCCCTGGTCCAGTGTTCATGTATGTTGATGAATTTGTAATATCAGGAAGCAGCAGCGTAGAAATAAGGTTCTCTGCTCTCATCACAGCTCCCACCTGTGGCCATTTTGCACATATTTCCCAGTATCTGATTTCTTGTCTTTTTGACCAGCAATGACAAACAACTTGCTTCTTCTTTGGTTCAGAAAAAAAGGCACAAAGCAAAGTTTGCGGCGCTGACCGAGGCAAAAAAAAAAAAAAAAAATCAACTCACATTTCCAATTTGGGTTCCCAGAGCAACCACATACAAAATAGGAAAAAAAAAATAAATGAAAGAGGGTGAAGACGGAGCCAGAACTCACCAAGGCCCACATTAAAGCCATAAAACCAAAAATAGGGAAGGACACACATTTCAGTAATGTGTTATTAGAAAGCTTCCTCTCCCTCTGCAACGATGGTTTCATTTGAAAGGGAATGACAACAAACATTTGGTTCCGCTCTGGTCTCGTCTGCTTCACATGTGCATGTTTAATGGTTTAATTGTGACGCTGAAGACTGGGATTCCAGTATTTATTGGAAAATAGTTTGACAAATGTTTCTCTGTCTTATTCATCCCTTACTTCCTTCTTTCTCTCTCTCTATCTGCACCCCCCCCCCTCCTGCTGCTTGAAAACAATCCAGTTTTTCAAAAGTTGAAAGTGATCCAGCTTTAAAGCAGTAAATATTTTGGCAGAGACTTTGCTTTCTCCCCCAAAATACTCCATCCAAATTCTGCTTTCCTTTTGTTTTTGACACAACCCTTGGCATTCGCAGGCAGACGGAGGGAATTCAGGGGTGACTGAAGCGTTTGTGCCGTTACTTCACATGAAAAGTTCATCTGAAAGCGTTTGAGGCAACTTTGCCTCAAAACAGACAGAGAGAGAGACGGCAAACGGTTGCCGGAGCTGGGGGAGGTGACAGCGAGGGGAGACATCTGACTGAGATGAGGACGGACAGGTCCTAAATCTGACTCCTTCACTCACATGTGGCACAGATTTCTCTTCTCTAATTTGAGCATTTGGCAGAAAAGCTAAATCCATCTGGTCCACACACAATGTGCTACAGGATAATCTAAGGATGTCCACAGCACTGTATGATCCTGAACATGGTAGTAAAGGAGTATAAATACACTCAGCCACAATCCAGACGATAGGGCTAAACCAAACTTTCTATACGGGGAGCCACTTTTTAAAGATGGCAAAGAAGATACTGTGACCCAAATCATGATATAAATCATGATAAGAGCAAATTTGGGCATAATCTAGTGACTCACATGACATGCATGTTATTTAATTTAATTAGGAAAATTGCGCCATTGTACAACTTTATTAGTTTAGAATATAAAGAATTATAATTGAAGTCTTCTCTTTTTGATTGCTCTATATTCTGCAAACTAAACATTACATGGTGGACTAATCTATAATGAATTGATTGTTAACGTAATCTTATTCTGATAATCGTTTTTTTTTTTGTCATAAAATCGAGTTTCAGATTTCTCAGCTTCTTTAATGTTAATATTTCCTGTTCTTATTTTGCTCCATACAACAAAAGAAATAAAGAAACCACACAATTAAAAGAGGAAACAATCGACACCTTGTCATTTTCTTTTACAGAAAATACAGAAAACCAAGATACGAGTTTAAAGAATCTATGAAATAGTGCAGGAACACGTACAGTGTATTTGTGAAGTTAGTTTCAGACTGGCTATTCTACACACCGACTAGTTCAGATTTAATTGTCGCCTGTCTTTTTCAAACTAACTTCGATGCCGCGTGACATTCTGTACATTCATCACTTTGAGAAAATATAAAATGCTTCAGCGCATGAGAGCTAATGTGATTAATGCAGGTCCACATTGTGTTGAGCTTAGAGGAGCAGCTACGAGATTCATTCAAAGACTCACTTCTGCAAACACAGAAACAAGTGCATACTGCTGCAATTATTGATACAGCTGCTTGTTTGGTATATTATAATATTTCTTAAATTATTATAAATAAATGTCGGCCAATAAACTAGCTCTCGACTTTTTTTTCTTTTTAATGCCTCAAATGATTATCGTTATTCTGTCGGCCATTACACATCCACTGCTGGTCGACCTCTAATCCTGGCTGTAATGCGGTTTGATGGAGACGCAGTAACACAACATTAGCATGAAAGCCTAAGTGCCGCCGCTGCTGCTAGTCTTAGTAAACCATGCAAACCCTTAATTAAACCGAAATGGGAACACACATGCTGGAATTCAACCACAATGCTACAAACTGTTGACTCGTTCTTTGTGCGTCGCTCGTGAAATTCTTTTAAATCCGCACTGTGTGTGAAGTGTGTTCGAAGAAACACTCGAGGCACCCATCGACTTAAAGAGCACTAAACTCCAAACACAATAATGCTCTGCGTCATTACGGCCTTCACTGAGAGAGAGAGAAGGCCTGTCTCCCATTAGTTCTCCTGAAACACAGTTAAACAGGAGGAAAAGGCTGATATCAGCTGTTCTTGCTGATCCCATTTTTAACCATCGCATTCCATCGATAAACAGCATCAGGCTTCGGAATCGCGACGTAATGAAAAGCAAGCTTTTCCTTCTTTGGTGAATCATGTACAGCAACATGACGTTAGCGTAAAGACTTAAAGTCAGCAGTTTGTTTTGTCTGGAGAAGATTAGGATCTGAGCAACACAGAAAAACGTGGGCTTTTTAAAGTAGAATAATGCAGGCTGTCTCCGTTGCCCCCTACTGTCTGTTAGTGGAAAAGCAGCCTCGTAAGGTAAGGGCTGCCGAACTTCAGAATCAGGATTGTCGAGCGAGGAGCGATAGCGTTATTGTTAAGAGAAAGATATAGAGGTAGACGATGGATGGATGGATGGATGTTTACAGTGGTGTCGTGAAAATATGCACTGTAGGGGGCGCTCTGTAGAGAAAAAGTTAGGTCATTATTTTTTATTCTACTTTTTTTTTTTAATCTTCACACTTACTTTAATTTAATGTAATTGTGTATTACTGTGTGAGCCGACGGGGATCATGTTTTTAATGTGTATTGGAATGACAATAAAGAATCTTAAATGATTAACTCATTTAATCGGTTATTATTCAATTACTAAATCAATCAAACAAAGAAATCCCACTAAGACATTTGAGAACATGCGCTTGGGAAACACAGATCAGCCTTTTTTTTTAACATTTTCTGACATTGTGAGAACCGAACAACTAACCAATTAACTGAGATAATATTTGACAGATTAAACGATTATGAGAATAATCTGTTTGACAGGAAGGAAACACAACAGATACACACGGCAGCGGGGCTAGTAAAGCGAGGCGGCTGAAAACTTGACAAAAAAAAGTGCCCACGAAAAGTTTCAGAAGTGGATTCTAATGCTAGAAAAACCTCTAGAGATTCTGCGGTTTGATAGAAGAAGAAGAATAAAAAAAAATACTTATTGCAACTTGGTAGCAGAGAGGTGGGGGTGGAGTGGGATCACTGAGGCATCAAGGAACCAGCAGAGCACTGGAGCCTCAAAGTAATAGTTCAGGTTTTCTAAAGTGTAGCTGACTGTATGAGCTACGAGAACAAAGTCAGTGCTGATTTCACCAAAATGCTGCTGGTGCCAAGTCTAACACAGTCGGAGAAGGAAAATGACAGCCAGAAGGAACATAATCTTAAGATATCATGGACTTAAGCTGACACAAAGACTCAGGTGAGTCTTTTGTTAAAGTGGTAAAATCATGTTTTCCTTGCGTTTCCTCAGAGCAGCCAAGTTTTCAGTGAGAACAAGCATCTGTGTCATGTACCAAAAAAACCCTCTAAACTATCACTTTACCAGCGCGAGCTCAGAGCAGGAATGTGGACCGGTGTGAGAGGGGAAAAAAGGGCCGGATCAAATTGGCAGAGTTAGGTAGATGATTGAATGGATGGTGATAAGCAGAGCTCCAGTTTGAATTCCAGTTGGGTGTTAAAAGTGGCTTGTGTCTCCAACAGGCGATTAAAGACCAAAGCAAAGCAAAAGACCTCCATGAGGGACAGGGAATATCTCTCATTTCTGCCACATTTGATATCAAAATGCTTCACAAACACAAGATGGAAGTGCATAGAAGAAATCTCAGTGAGCGCTCGGTGTCCACTGATCTTCCAAGCATCTTTTTACACGAGTTAAGGACGAGGAGCGAGCGTTTGTGCCAACATCTACCCATGAAAATATAATATAGCCATCGCTGTGGCTCAATGGGTTCAGGTGGGACTCATCATCATCATCATCATCATCATCACCCCAGAAACCAAGACCAATGCTGAGCTGTACGTGTCGAACAAGAACCATCACCTCCAAGACAGAGAAGGCAGGAAATGACACCCATATTGAGGAGAGTTTGTTCTGGTACGAGACTGCATTGGATAAATCTCCCATGTCCAGGTTATTGGAGGTCAACAGTAGCGTCTAACCATCACTTCCACTGCAACAGCTTATAAAAAAGGTACAACACTGTCAACTGTCATCTAATTTATCAAACACTTAAAAAAAAATGTCTACCGGAAAAATCAAAGCTGCTATCACAATTCTGCATCATCTGTAAATTAAATAGTTTTATGCATCAAACTTATTCTTATTTATTAGGGACCATCAAGCTGTCTGAGAGACAAAAGATTAGAAAATTAGCCTTTGTACATTGATATACGCTGTTCCCATCTTAAATCAATAAACTTCACACTTCAATGAATATTAATTGAACCTATATTTAACCAGGAATAACTTATTGAGATTATAGAGTTTAGGGCACGGATACAACCAATTCAATCCTACAGCAATACAATGTACACAGAAATCTAGCTAAAATACACAAAAACGCCTCCAAATTAATGCTTTTTTATTGTAAAAAAAACCCAAAACACTCAGATGAGGTTATCATCTGAACTTTTTTCCCGAGCACATTCTCACGATTAACGGGATGTGAAAGTCGAGGACATTTGAAATACTTTCACATCACGACCAACAAACAGGAGCCGCCTTCTTAGAAAATATACTCCGACTTCTTGAAAGAGGCTTTTCATCGCTTTTTCCTTTGGGCTCTGGATCAAGTTAGAATCGGTCAAACAAATGTGATATTATATTTAAAGCCCATCCTATTCTCTCTGTCCACATCCCTCCTGGAAATGACTACAACTCCAGTGAAATTCTTCAGGCGCAGACTTTGTGCTGGTGCTACAACTCTTACAGCGGTGACAGAAACACGAGCATCTTTCAAGCCTCAGTGTAACAAAGAATTATCCAGTTTGGGGAATCTGGGCCATATCAGAACAAAGAATAAAAGAGTACTGCAAAGAACAAAGACGAGACTTGGTTTTCTTTCATTTGGTCACTGTTGAACCTCAGCGTTTTAGCACCACATACTGGTTTGCCTTCCATGTCCGTGTTCCCTGAGTGCACCGTCTGTCTCTTTCATCTGTGAATCCCCACTGCTGACAATATCCATATCTCTGTGTGCTCTTGTATGTGCTGTATATCTTTGTGAGGACCAAAAAAATGACACAATTTCTACTGTGTAGACCAGGGCTATTCAACTACAATTTCCGAGGGCCAGCTTTTCGGAAGGCTGTCCAGCCAGAGGGCCGGTCAACCCCTGTACTACTACTTTTTGTGTTGCATGTGCAGTAAACGGATACAAATAGATACAAAATGTTATAAATTATTTAGCACTTATTTAGTGAAATGGCAGCTTGTTTTGTGCAAAAAAGGTAAGTAACAAAACCACCAACATTTAGGTATAGTACAATTTGCATATAGTGCAAAACGCATTTGGGTATAACAGTCACAATTGGCTCTTACAAAATTAGAGGTAACAACATAAACAACATTACGGTGAAATGGCCACAATAGGTTATTTTTATAGAAATATAAGTTACAGTAGGTACAATTGCTACAGTTGGCTCATAGCGCAAAATATTCTGGTACATGCCTACAATTACAGCTGTACTAGTATTTGCCAAAAAGGGACTCAAAGTATCACAAAGTATCACAAAGTGTCACAAAGTGTCACAAAGTGTCACAAAGTGCCAGAAATAGGCTAAAATAGGCTAAAGCTACTAAAGCCAATAAAGCGTTTTATTGGCTTTTCAATAATACGTTCATTATTTATGGGTTAATGGGCTGCGGGCCGGTCCAAAGTGCTTGAAGGGCCGGGTTCTGGCCCCCGGGCCTTAAGTTGAATAGCCTTTGTGTAGACCCCTAGTGGACCTCTGAAGACATGAAGGGTATGACCAGGGCTTCAGGGTTGTGGGTAAGTATTTAGAGGGGATGGTTAAGGTAAGGGTAAAACCAAAGGGAGAGCAGAAAAAAGATGGTTGTGTGGACAATGTGTGGTTTGAGAAACAATGGAAAAAGCTTTATGTTCTAAAGATGCATTCACACCCAACATGTGATTGTGTATGCTGGTGCCCCAGTTAAAAACAACCTGAGGTGATTATGTTTGTAGTCACCTGTGAGCAACAGCTTGAATCAAATGAAGTTACCACAAAGTCCGAAGTCAGGTTCTACACCAGAGACGGCAAAGTAATCTGTAACGCAACTTGATTATTGGACAACAAAATAGCTGGATTTTTGGAAGCAGTGACCCACTGCCAAACAAAAAAGCCACCGAGTCCAATTTAAGCCAAATGCCAAAGAGGCCATTTTGTTGATGTTGTTATTCATCATCCCGGGGAAACATGAAATTTGTTCGTTGTCGCTTATGAAAGGCCGCAGTCAGGCATAATGGATGTTTTTTTTGGATGTGTAAAGGTAAGAAGCTTTTCACCGCTGACAAAAACATGTATTCCTGTCCTCATTAAAGCCTTAACTTATTCTACACCCATTAGTGCTGGGTCAGATTTCTGCATTGATTAATTCACCATTTTCCCCCTTACTCTCTCCCCTGCTCACACTCGCAGCATCAACATCAACAGCAACTGGAGTCCATTAATTTCTGATAAAGTGCAGCTAAGTGGCCAAGGCAAGACAACTGATGTGTGGACATGCAGCAAAAAGCTGACCCCGACCGGTCTTTTTGCACTAATCAGCTGTCAACAGCAGCGCGCATTTGCATTCCTCCCCGGCTGGCCGGCGTTACCGATGTTTTCATCTTTTTACATTTGCATTTGAAACAAAAAGAATCTGAATTTAAAAAAAACACACAAGGGAATCGAAGCGAGACACGGAGAAAACAATGCTCCATTATTTGCAGGCAAGATTAAGATTTCATCTGCATCCCGCTATCTCCATTAATCTTGTAGAGGAAGACTGTGGCGTGAGGAGGACAATGGTACAGTGATGAAAACAGATCCCACAAGTCGAAAAAAAAAAAATCCATTAAAAACCAGGTTTTAACAGTTTTTTTTTTTTTTTTAACCACTCAGAATGTGTTATAATCCGTCTGGACAGCACCCATAATCAGACGAGAGGACGCGCGGTCAGATTTCTCTGGTTCCTAAAGCAGATGGTCTGTTCAATGGTCAAAAGCAAAGCGTGTGAACACACACACACACACACACACACACACACACACACACACACACACACACACACACACACACACACACACACACACACACACACACACACACACACACACACACACACACACACACACACACACACACACACACACACACACACACACACACAGAGCAACTTTAACAGCGAGAGTGTGAACTGTAAACTGACAAAATCACAGAAGAATCTTGTGCAGTAAAAACCTTGACCTGGATCCAAAGTTTCAAATTTCCATGTGAAATGATTTCAAAGCTGCCTGAAGGTTTTCTCCCCGTCCACCACAAACACACACACACACACACACACACACACACACACACACACACAGACTCCCACACACTTACAGTCAAATATCACTGTTCAGTATCCAGCCAACAAAAGGCAAAAATGACTTACTAGAACCCTGCTGCCCTTGTTTCTTTAACCCAAGGACGGACTAAACGAAACAGAAAAAAAACACAAGGCTTGGAAGAACAAGCCTGATTTTCCACACAGTTAACGACATGATCGATTGCCGCCTGAGTGACGGCAGATTAAGTTGTCTTTGCTTAGCTTAATGGTTGCACATGAGATGTAAATAAGATTAAAGGGAGGATTAAGGGCCTGTCAATACAAGAAAGAGTTTAGAAGAATCTGCGAAAGGTTTTGTATCGTATCGGCTTTTTTCTTTATCCACGTGGAACGGACGCTTTGGGAGCATTAAACATCTCAAAATGCCACCCTTGTGTTTGAGCGAGTCAGTGAGCTAAGGCTGCGACGACAAAAATCAACGATAAAATGAGTCGCTGATGAATATAATTGTTGATAATCATCAGTTGTGGCTTTTTTTTGGAGCTGTGGAACATAATTGTCGAAACACCCTCTCACTCAAAAATATAAGAGAGAACACTGGGTAATAAAATAAAACGCAGTTGCGTCACGGTGTGTGACGTCGCAGACCGGGAAAATAGTCGGGGCTGGATTTTGTGGCACATTATCCACTTTTACAGATGACGACCTATTATTATTATGGTGTCCGTTTCTAGCTCTATTTTTATGGCACCGCACTAGAGAGATAGCTTGACACGAGTTTAACATCGTTTAAAAGGTCCACTTTTGAAATATTAGTGCCCCCTAATGTTCAGACTGCAGATGGCAACAAAAACACGACTCCGACGCTAAGTCCTCGCTTTCCCAAGATCTCAGAAAGGATGTAAAAGCTCTTTGACAACTGTCTCTCTCTCTCTCTCGCCGCTCTCACTCCTTCTTCTTCTTCGTTGGTTTATACCGAGTCTTCTGCTAAAAGAGTAACCTGGTAGAGGTCTCAATCGATTACAGAATTTCATTTTGCGTCATAAACGCAAAATTTATTGTAAACTATTTATCGTTCCATTTCAAAATAAGCACTTTTATTTTGAAATTCCAAGAAATATCAGTGATTATACACTTTTACAAACGCACGTAATTCTAGTCTATGAAATGTTTAAAGAATGGAGCTTTAAAAAGTATTTTATCGCCTGATAAGCAGATCCTTAGTCGAGATAAAACACAGTTTCGGAGAAGACGTCAGGGCAGTTTTATCGTTTTATAAATCACATTGAATGTAAAACCGTGCGAGTCATGTCGCAGAGTTCAGATTAGTCTGACTAATTCAGCCAGGAGTGTGACTTATGATGCTGACTGTGGCAGTCGGCCAGGCAGCCGTGACTCTCTCTCTCTCGCTCTCTCTCTCTCTCCATGAGCCGAGTGCCACCGCTGCGTTTGCATCTGTGGAGCGAGTCCGCGGTGGAACCACAACAACTAACTTCCTGCTGTTGTTGTGACACCTGCTCCTCGATCCTCGCCGAGAACACACAACCTCACATCGCCGACAAACCCGTTTCTTACCACCACATGAACTGGATTCAATTTGTGCGCTCATGGGATTTATTATACGTTCGCTGCTGCGATTATTTAAACACATGCTTAGGATGAAGCAAATCATCGTCTCCAGAACTTTATGTCACTGTTGTACATTTCAGGAAAAGATTGCTGCAATGTTTTAAAGCGGGACACGCTGGTTTCTGTGCTTTAGTGGGGACCAAAGTCTCCGAGCGTCGCCGTTTGTCACCGTGTATAGAATATAAATATATATGCACCAGTAACAAACGTCCTGTTCAATAAAAATGTGACGTTCCGATGCTTTGGCTCAACCGAAATCCCGATCTACACTTAATGCACTTCCACACACACGTACTGGTTTCTGTGCATATAAATGTCACAGTATCAAACGTCCTGTTCAATAAAAATGTCGGGATGTGACGTTCACCTGCTTTGGTTAAATCTAAAGCCAGATCTAGTCTCAATGCAACTGCCACACACACGTACTGGTTTCTGTGCTTTAGTGGGGACCAAACTCTCTGAAGCGTCGCTGTTGGTCACCGTTTGTACAGAATATCAATATAAATGCACCAGTAGCAAACGTCCTGTTCAATAAAAATGTCGGGAAGTGGCGTTCACCTGCTTTGGTTAAATCTAAGGACAGATCTAGTCTTATTAATGCAACTGCCACACACACATACTGGTTTCTATGCTTTCGTTGGGACCAAAGTCTGATAATATTGCCGTTAGTCCGTATTTGTTCAAACGAAACAGCAAAGTTTCTCCAAGATCAAGTAAGAAATGTGACAGAATATTTATACATGATGCTTTTGAAATTATCTGATTAATAAGAATCATTTAAAAAACACAGAATTATTCACAGAAGTGAATGCAACATGCTTCCATACACACACTGTCTGCATATCAATGTGTTTTAACAGCTCGTGGCCGAAATGAGCAAATGAGGGTGATGATTACATTAACTGGTTATGAATGGGGTTAGCTTTGGGCACAGGGAGTAACCTGGTTAGGGTTGGAAAGAGAAGAAGATAATGATTTTTCCTAATTGCATCAACATCCTCCCCATTAAAAAAACAAAAAAACATTCTGATAACATTTTTGTCCACAAACTAAAATGACTTCTTCGAGCAAAGAAACCAGAAAATATTCACATTTAAGAAGCCGAAAACTTCATAAACCAATGATGAAACATAGCTGACAATCAATGTAGGTGGATGCTAAAACAACAGCACTTGAGTCTGTGCATGAAAGCAGGTCAGTGGTTTCATACAGATAAAAGAGACGGCAGCAGAGGGAGGTGATCTTCATCTTATCTTTATTCACAGCTTCCTGTGAAGCAGCGTCTCAGCGCCGTGGGAAACAGAGGAGAATCAGACACAAAAACAAAATGGTGCAATCAGGCCAATGTGAGCGAGCGAGAGAGAGAGAGAGAGAGAGTCAGCTATTTTGGTGTTTTATAATTTCAGGGAGCAGAGTGACTCAGCAAAAGAGGAGCGAGAGCCAATAGAAGGGAAATGACGGTGGGTTTTTATGAGGACAGAGACTGTGACGAAGGATGACAGACGGTTGGTGTGAAGGAGAAAGTGACTCAGGTGAATCAGTGAGCAGCACTAAACCTGATCCACAGTCCAAAGGCTCCTTTAAAAACACGGGGCTGATAAAACCTCCTGTGCTCATTGGCAGAGGGACAGAGCAGAGGCCACGCAGCTCTGAGCGCCACTGCCAAACAAAGCCTTACATAACCCACCACAGGACTGAACTCAGGACTGAACTCAGGACTGAACTCAGGACTAAGCACAGGACTGAACTCTGTACTAAAAACAGGACTCAATTCAGGACTGAACTAGGGACTGAACTCAGGACTGAACACTGGACTGGACTGAGGACTGAACTCAGGACTGAACTCTGTACTAAAAACAGGACTCAATTCAGGACTGAACTAGGGACTGAACTCAGGACTGAACACTGGACTGAACTCAGGACTAAACACTGGACTGAACTGAGGACTGAACTGAGGACTGAACTCAGGACTGAACTCAGGACTGAACTCAGGACTGAACTCAGGACTGAACTCTGTACTAAAAACAGGACTCAATTCAGGACTGAACTAGGGACTGAACTCAGGACTAAACACTGGACTGAACTGAGGACTGAACTCAGGACTGAACTCAGGACTGAACTCAGGACTGAACTCAGGACTGAACTCAGGACTGAACTCTGTACTAAAAACAGGACTCAATTCAGGACTGAACACTGGACTGAACTCAGGACTGAACCCAGGACTAAACACAGGACTGAACTCTGTAATAAAAACAGGACTCAATTCAGGACTGAACTAGGGACTGAACTCAGGACTGAACTCTGTACTAAAAACAGGACTCAATTCAGGACTGAACTAGGGATTGAACTCAGGACTGAACTCAGGACTGAACTCAGGACTGAACTCAGGACTGAACTCAGGACTGAACTCAGGACTAATAACAGGACTCAATTCAGGACTGAACTCAGGACTAATCACAGGACTGAACTCTGGACTGAATTCGGGACTGAAATCAGGACTAAACACTGAACTGAACTCTGGACTAAACACAGAACTGAACTCAGGACTAAACACAGGAATGAACACTGGACTGAACTCAGGACTGAACTAAAACATTTAACCATTTTTTTTTTTAACTTACTACCATCAAATTTTAAGAAAAAAAAACATTGTCTTCACTAAAATGAAGCGTTAATCACTCGCAACAAATCTGAAATCTCAACCGAGAGACAATATCTGCAAGAGCACAAGATCTTCTGGTGGAGGAGACTGCTCTTCTCCTCCATCAGAAGAAGAAGAATGTGCAAATGCAAATCTGACCATGTGTTTTTTCTTCTCGGCTTTTTGCTGCTAATTACCATCTTTACAGTTCACACATATACATACTTAAAGTCATCTTAACCAAACAAAAACACTCATTTAAAGTCAATATTTCTTCTGACATGACAGAATTTGTTTGCTTGATTTTTTTTTTGACCAGTTAGTTTCTAGTTAGTAGAACATTACATTCTTAGATAGATAGTATTTAATTAAGTATAAATCAAGGATATTCAGCTTATTTCTTCACAGGCTGGTTTTGCAGTGTAGTCGTGAGGCTCTGTGAGCTACTGACTGCACAAACGGAGGATTTGACACATTTACAAAACCTGAGAATGTGACAAAGTGAGTGTGTGCACACGTGCAGTTTACAGCTGCGGAGGAAACGTTCGTAACCCGAGCAACATTCTGTGGACAGAGTGGAAGACGAGAGGCTGTAACACTTCTAATGAAATGTAACAGCTGAATTCAATTAGCCACTCGGATCCAATCATGGAGGAAGTTTGTAGAGGGAGGGAAAGTCGAACGCTCTCGCCTGTGCCGAGTCGGAAAAACTCTGGGAAAAGGTTTTACAAGCTCCAAATCCTTGTTCTGATCCGCCTTGGAACAAAAACCTACTAATGATTTGGCTTTTCTAAGAGCCCAACGGTGCGGTTATAAAGCTTCCCTCTCCTCTTCCTCCGTTTAGGAGCCGACAGTCGGGAGCGACGACGGAGCAAGAACAGGAACAGACAAATACAGGGGTGTAAACACAGGTCCTTGGCCGTGTTTGCACTTAGGATTAAGCCTCTTTAGTGCTCACTCGGCAGGATGATTGCCCCTGATTTTTCACTTTAGAAAACCAAATACGGGTGTACGATAGAAAACGAAACGCTACCGATACTCTAAGTCTGTTTTATACGTGTCAAAAAGAAAGTTTTACTGATGCTGGTTAGTCATATGAGTGAGGGAATTATGTGTAAAAGGACAGAATTTAAAAGTTTCACGTTATATCAAGATATTTTCACATAAATATGATGTAAATAGAGGTCGACTGATGCAGAGTTTTTCTATACTGAAGATGATTTAGAGATCAGGACAACTGAGGAAGTCAATCTGATAAAAAAACAACTGTTTAAGGACAAAAAATAATACAAAAAGTACAGTATATATATATATATATAAACACAGTATTTTCAATCAGGACTGCTACAACTATTAGACTTATCGATTATTAATCGATTACCATTGAATCGAGTATTTCTTTTTCATTATTAAAACAAGTTTCCTGTTTTTTCAGCTTCTTAAATGTGAACATTTTCTAGGTTCTTTGCTCCATTAACAAAGAAATCATAAAAAACTTACCATTTGTTACAACAAAGAAATAAATAAATAATAACTGGTCAGTCTCGATTATTAATAATTAATTGAATTTTAATCAAAATCGCAATATGGCCTACTGCAATTTTCAAATCGCAGGAGGCGAAATATTTGTTAAAGCCAAAATGTGTGTCAAAATATAATTTTAGATGAATAATCTAAATATGTCTTGACATATACACATCATATTCTTCAGACTGCAGGGAACATATCTGTTTCTCACAGATCTGCACAAATATCACACAGTAAATCATATTAAAGATGTTTTTCGAATGAAAATGAGAATTATGAGGTCAAAATTTCCATTCCCTCTGACTTTGCGAATCATATCGCAATCGCAATTCCTGTTTAAATAATCACAATTAAATCATTCAGCCCTAGTCCGGATTATTGAGAAAAATGCCATTTTCAACATTCTGTGATAACTTTGTGTGAAACAAAGATGAAAAAATGTGATAGGGATTCCTTTTTAGGTTTCTCTCATGGCAGCAAAACAACAACAACAACAACAACACAGCAGCTTGTGATAAACTGCACCGTCTTCTTTTAGAAAACAAAAAACAGAACTTGGCAACAGCAGAGAAACAACGTCCGACACTGTAAACCAAATAAATACTTGTGGAAGTACTCAGTGATCTTTTATCCTGCTGTATCGTAAAAGAAGGACCAGCGTTCAAAACCAAACCACAAATTATTCAATTGTAAAATGACACCAAATGTACCAATTTTGTCCGGCAACATTTTGCGGTTCTCCAAATGACCGTCATGTTGTAACTTCTGCCTTTTTTTTTGAAAGGAAAAAAAGAACGAAAGCTTTCAATTTCTCTGCTTCTCTTTCCGCTTGATTGTAATAAACAATCCTCTAGTCTACACTCTGATCAGGGAAACTTTGCGGTTCACTCGTCGTCGCACAGAGAGGATTTTAGGAACGTTTTATGGTCCAAACAACTATGTGAGGAAGTAATCGACAGCAGGGCTGTGGAATTATTACAAAACCAGGGAGGTTTTATTCTGAAAATAATGTGTTTGACTTCCTGTAACACTCGTCATCCAAAAAAAAAAAAAATGTAGCGTGAATAAAGAAAAAATAAATATACAATAATTTATTGTTATTTTAAGGTCAATTCAAAATTATCATTTGAAATAATTGTGATTTAAATTATGACCCAAATTATCGTAATTATATATTTTTTTTTATCCATAATGGACGGATTAATCGATGACGCAAAATACTTTTGTTTCTGTTTTTTTTTTGCGCCATAAACAAGATGAGTGGTGAGTGAGTGCGGAGCTCATCGATAATTAATCCAATACAAAATGAATCGTCAACTATTTTAATAATTGATTAATTGTGTTGAGTGTTTTTGATTTTCCAGCTTCTTAAATGTGGATATTTTCTGGTTTCTTTGCTGCATATCATTAAAACTAGGGGGAAAAAAATCATTAAAACTGAATCTTTATGGTTTGTGGACATAATTGACAGATTCATAAATGATGAAAAGAATCGTTAGCCGCAGCTCTGACACACACACACACACACACACACACGGCCATAATCCCTAATGTCATCACTGCAACAGTTTATCTCCACGCCTGCTCGCATCCCATGTTTGCGAGCCGCCGCTCATTTTACAACCTGCTGACATCTATGACAACTTCACTGTCAACACGAGGGCGAGTGTGACGCGTGAACTCAAAACACAAAACAAATGTAACGGCGCCGATCAACGGCGTGCCACAAATGTGCGGTCTGGACTGGGGAGTCTTGGAGTCAGACTCCGCCAGCTCTTCTGCTGCTGGTCCGTGAGGATTCGCTGCTCTTATGAGGACCGCCGCGTGCCTCTTACCCCGGTTCACCCCACCACTCCAGCGAGCCGAGCAGCCGGCGGTGGAAAAGTGAAGATGAACACTTTTACAGCTCCTCTCCCTCCGTCGCCATGAATAATTTAACGGCATCCAAGCCTGAAGAGTGTTTTTCAACTTCCCCTGAAGCATGAAAACACAGCTCAGCTCCACACTGACTGCCAGCCGCTTCATAAGCTCCTCATACCAAACATAAATCCATTCACCATCATAACAGGATCACATTAGGCCACACAAATAGAGGTTGTGCTCAAGGCACAGGTAGCTGCAGCAACTCCACTGCATTGTTTTTGTTTTTATTTTAAACAAGATTAGTGAGTGTCTGTTACAGCTGTAAACACCGTCTGCTGTCTGTCATCAACCATATCTGAAACAGGGCCCAAACAATCACTTGATTCAGCCATTACTAACCAAATACTAAATTAAATTCATCAGTTTGAGTGTTTTTTCAGCTTCTTAACTGGGAATAATTTCTGGTTCCTTTGCCCCACGCAACAGAGAAATCAGTAAAACTGAATCAATTTTGATTTGTGGACAAAAACAAGACCTTTGAGAACATCATCATTCCCAGGTTTACATATGTGTGTATATATATATACATACATATATATATATATATATGTGTGTATATATATATACATACATATATATATATATATATATATATATATATATATATATATACATACATACATACATATATACACACATATATATTATAAAAATAATAATAATAATTATATTTGGCGGCACCTTTCATGACACCCAAGGTTATCTATTTATACACATATACACATATACACACACACACACATCTATATATATATATATATATATATATATATATATATACACATATTTATCCAATAGTCACAACATGCAATTTGTGTTTTATAGACAGAATATACAACGCAAATCCTTTCAAACGCAGGAAGTCACCACATACAGTGCTTCACATAATTGTTAGACGGCCTGACGTAAAAACAGAGAAAACATATACAAACAATATATACAATATAATATACAACAAAATATTTTAGATATCTTAAATTCATCCTTTTTATACTTGAATTTGAGCCGGAGAAATGAGAAACTAATCAACCACGCAATACATTCAACTACTGAAACTAATAAATATGATCTGACATCTTAATATAGAAATAATAATGTGCTTTACTATTTTTTTTTTTCAGTTTTTTTTTGTAAAACAGTAAATTGTGTACAACAATAATAACTCTGACTTTTTTGGTCAGTGTGATTGTTGTCAGACGTCCGCTGCGTCACTTTTGCAGGAAACACTAAACCCTGTTATAAAAACACGTAGGCATTATTATTTTAATTTTTTTCCCATCATTCATTCACTCGAAGAACACATTTGAACACTTCCACCGTCAAATCCACGACCTCTTATCTGAAAGTCAGGTTCAGGATTTCCCGTCAACGATCACAAGTTACACTTTGAACCTGCGCTGAACAATGGAGGCAACAATGGAAATGCTTAGTGTTCGGCTGACGGCGAATCAGCGGACTTCATTTCAAAGAAAGCTCAGTAATTGGCTAAAAAGGCCAAAGAATATACTTGTGAAATAAAATATGAGTTTCATGATGCCAACGTTTCCCTCCAGCTGATGAAATACATCTGTTTGATTGGATAATACCAAATTAATACCCAAAATAATCGTTGCTTGCACTCGGGTCATTTGAGTATGACACTGTTGTATAAAGAGTACACACACACACACACACACACACACACACACACACACACACACACACACACACACACACACACACACACACACACACACACACACACACCCAACAAACCAATTAAAAAAACCCTGCTCACACTTCAAAAGATCGCCTCACAGACATACAAGTGTGTTTATAATGTTAAATTAAACATTTATAATGACTCACCTGTTGCGTTGTCAAAGGTTGATTTTCATGATCCGGGTACATGGAAGAAAAAAAAAAGAAAAGAAATGGTGCCACATTAGTAAATTAGCCACACGATCAGTTCATTCACTCGGTCACTCAGAGTTATTATATAAGCCTGGTCAATAGAGTCTGCACAGTCTGCTGCTGTTCAAACGCTCTGACCATCAAAGTGTGACTTTCTTTTTTTTTTCATCTTAAACATGAAACACTTGTGTGCAGGAAAACTTGTAAAAAAAAAAAAAATCAAATAAAGGGTCAACATGAGAAAACAACAGCTTTGATGTAAAACAAGTTCATTGGCACAGAGCGAAAGGGAACTGTTGTAATAAACTGTAATAAAGAACTTTGAACTGTGATCGAGAACGTGTATGAAGGACTACTTTGATGTGCGTTAAAGGACCTGGAGCTTCCATTTCTACCAGAAATTATTACATGAAGAAGAGAAGAGAAGAAGTAGGAGGAGAATGATGGAGGATCTTAAGAACTTTGAACTGTGGAGGGCATCATTGCACCTCTTAAGCTGCGTTTCCACCAAGTGGAATGGTTCGGTTCCACCTTTTTTTGCATTTCCATTAGGAAACTAGAACTAGAAAAAATAACCAGCCACAACCCTTCCATCTTTGGTTCCCCTTGGGGTACCAGAGTAAAATAGAATAGTGGTACACTCTTAGAAATAAAGGTGTTAAGTAGAACCAGGTTCTTCGGCTTGTCCTCATCGGAGAACCCTTTTTGGCTCCAAGTGGAACCTTTTTGGAGGGTTCCACCAAGAACCCTTTTAAAACCATTTATTCAACAAAGGGGTTTTAAAGGGTTCTCTGGATCAAAATGGTTCTTACTGGAACCATTAGTGTCACCAAGAACTTTCTTCAGGAAAGGGTTTTTCAGAAGCAAATGGTTCCAGGTAGAACTTCAGCCCTTGTAGAAGGACCCTTTCGGAACCCTTATTTCTAAGAGTGTACAACTGGGTACAACTAGACCGACTCCACCGACTCGTTTCACTCTTTCACTTTCTCTCCCCCATTTGTCCTTTCACCACAACCTGTCGAGGCAGACGGCCACGCATCTTTGAGTCTGGTTCTGTCAGAGATTCCCTCCTGTCAGAATGGAGGTTTAGAACCTTGAGATAATGTATGTTGTGGCATGGCGCGATACAAATACAATTGAACTGAATTGAACCGATTGAGAAAAACATCACTCCCTTGCGACCGGTGTTTCTTAAAGCCCCCGCAGTCTATTCTCATACAAAGGTTTGACGACGTCTTGTTGAGACAAATATCCACAAACCGAGCAGGACAAAAAGAGCTCCATGAAACGTCCAGGTAAAGATACTGTTCAGTAGAGTTGAAACGCAACGCTTTACCATTCCAAATGATACCATCCTGCACCAAATATGTACTAAATTATGAGGAGAAGAAAAAGCCTGCCTTTTATTTTGAAAAAAAAACCAAAAAACACTAGCTCCAGCTTACCTTGGAGCTGCTGCACAGTTTGCCCTCCTCATTGAATCTTAAATCTGTATGCAGCACAATGACTTCAGTGATCAGCAGCAGAGTTTTTCACTCCACAGGAGTTCATCTTAGAAAAATGTCAAAGAACATTTTCTTTTTTTAAAAAGAAAAAGAAAAAAAAGACAAAGAAAATACAACCCTGAGTAGTTCCAGGGGGTTTTATTAAAAAATAAAACCAATTAAATTAGAGCTGGAATTGAAAAAAAAAAAAAAAAAACTCAAGCCAATATTTGACCTTTTTTTTAAGGGTTAGTGGATTTTATGGACAGAATGTGAACACGTTCAAAAAAAATGGACACACTGGTTTTAATTGACTGTTGGGACTCAAACTGAGTCCCCAGCAGGTCAAATACTGATGGTACCTCTGAGCAAGCTACTCAATCCCCCATAGTTCATTGGGGAGGGTTGCATCAGGAAGTAAACATCTCTTTCAAATCATATATGTGGATCATCCCTAAAACAAAAACAAACAAACAGGTCCACATTTTTTGGTGTAAAATCTGAACTTCTTCCACTTTCTTGTGTCCTCAATTCCCCTAGAAAAACTTGAGGTTAGACCTGGAAACGCTGTCCATTCTTATGAGTCCTACAGTTGTTGATCAAACCTGAGTACTTACGTTCAAAGGCCCAAATCTGAGTTCACAGACTCCTAATCCAAGAGTGTGAATTACATTAAACCTCTTAACGCACATTTTCAAACCCAGCATCTGAATCAAAGCTAAAACCAAATACCACATCTGTGTGATCCATCTGCTCCCAATCGACGGAGCATCCACACTGAACCAGAACACAAAGGCATTAATGGGATTTGATACATTCAGCGCATTATGCTTTGTCATGGCTTTCTTAGAAACAACTTGCATTTGAACACGGAGCCAAGCACATGCGAACGAAACCTCGCTTCAAAGTGTAAAGCTATTTCCACACATTCCCATAAACTAGTGTTACGGAGGTTTCCTTTATTTATGTTTGACAGTGAAGGAATGAAACCAAACCTGCTCCGGTCTAAGACAACGGTGAGAGCAGTTAAAGGTCTGTGACAGAAGCATTTTGTTTGCTTCTCAGCAGCCACTTCCTCCAAATTATTAATGCATGTCTTTGAATCCTAATGAGATTTCAATGCTTGCTAAAACTCCTGCAGTGTAAACAGTAGAGTGGATTTTTTTGGTTTGTTTTTGTTTAACGCATAACGAACAACCTTTTGGAGGAGTATGTATAAACTCACTCACTTAGAATGCAGTGGACTTGCTGGGTTCCTCTTCAGATAATTTCGACACAAACCGACGACCACAGAAACACAAACTACGCTCTAGGACTGGACACGATACATGAGGAAGGAGACGAGAGACAGAAACAGGAAGAGAAAGCAGGACGACGGGGATGATGTAAGTCAACCTAATGAAGAAAAATGTCAAATCCTGGCAAATGTCCAGCCTGTCACAGTCATACGTGTACGTCCATACATATGACAGATTCATTCTTGTGAGTTCACTACCAAATTTAAATCGACCAAAATGGACAAATAGATCACAGTACCTGACTCTTACACTGCCCCCTTGTGCTTTCCACGAGTATGAAAAGACCTGTCGCTTTAAAACTTTCCCATGCCTGAAAACGCCTACAAACCACAATAAAATCGTGTCAAATTTAAGCTATTTAAGCTATTGGAGTCAGCTTTAAGGGGAATGCTGTGTTTCCATCGTGGGACGGCTCGGATTGGAATGGTAAAGTCCATTTCGACTGAGAACAGTACTTTTACTTGGCGAGGTAGAGCTTAGATCGCGCCCAAAAAAATCAAGGAGGTTAGTGGCGGGAAATATTGGTCGGGCTTGGGCTTGGGCAGAGAATATAAACTCTACCGATAGCCACGTATCGTGATGTCATACCGGTGCGACCAATGAGGACAGCTCTTTCTTTGCTGTTCGTTTTGTGGCGGTTTGTCTCAACGAGACCATGAAACGTTGTATTTGTTAAGATGGTAGAAGCGTCTTCGCCCACTGTTATTGATTTGAAGTGATTGACCTTGGGATCTTAGGCAATTGGGGAGTCTTCGTCATTTTCTTTGGTGAGACAGAGATCTCTGAGTTTTAAATTTCCCAGGCATCACGTTGGCTCTCTCTTGCTTAACTTTACTTGCTCACTGTTCCGCACTGAATCTCACGTCAACGGCTCACGACTCGTACTGCATAGGCCTAGTCTACAAAGGGCATGAAACAGTAGGTGGCGTCGTAACAAACAAGGGAGACATTTACCTAAATATCAACTTAACTTCTATGGTAAAGGATTTGGTAAATCTGGTTGGGTTCTGGACAGAGAAGTCTCTACAGTGCGACTGCGCCTCCTGCGTCATTTAAAGTCACTATTTCCTAAAATTTCTTATCAGCGTGTCTAATTCCACACGCTCGGCGAGTAGAAGCTGTGCTAACATACAATGTGTGATTCATTACAACTTGGTTCTGGTGTTTCCACAAAAAAGAAAAAAGACAGAGTGAAAATAAATGAAAGACCACCCCACAATGGCGAGAAAAACGCAGCCCCCAGAATTGGGACACAGCTATTATTTTGCAATAACCCGTCTCTGATTGGTTTCCCTGGCCTTCATTGAAAGTAAAACTCAGTATTCCAGTCACTGAATACTGAAATTACAACACAGCTGTTTTCTTTCAGCGACGTTCAGTTACCTGGTGACAAAACCACTCAAGTGAGGAATTATTCTTGGCTAAAGAAAAAATAGGGTCTTTGAGTCCAGGAGATGAATGCAGCTCACAGCTATCAACAACGTTGATATGTATGTAATGTTAAAGGTTGAGTGTGTATGCGATCACCTGATTGTACAAATTGTTGCTCTACATAGGCGGCCATTTTTGGACCACCATGTTTTTACAGTAGCTCACAGTGAACAAACGAAACATCTTTTGAGTTTTGATGCTAACGGGACGCTACATAGCTTCTCGAAAAACACTGGAGAGAAGTGAGGAAAATTCAGCTGCAACGTCGCCAATAAACGCTGCTTAATTTTAAATACTATTTAAAAATAGCAAAAATTGCAATTCTTTTTAAAGGTGCCATATGTAAGAATGCGGTCAAAAACGGTTACTACATTCAAATTCAAAATACCGAGGTCTTTTAGGTTTTGTTTTCTGACGTAACTGGCAACCCGTGGTTGCTCGGCAGCTGAGACTCTACTGACTGCAATGATTGGTAGACGGCGGTAGGTGGCGCCACATGCCAAAACATGATTTCAAAACATAAACATGATTTGCAGTCTGCAAAATATTTTTTTTAATGCAAATATTTTGTCTGTACTGTTGTTGTTGGTGAGTTCAGTTTGTTATATGAACATTATTCCTGAGTCTCTGTGACATATTAGAAGGATTTTATGACCAGTTGCTTTAGATTTATTACATAATGCACCTTTAACCGATTTCTCAGTCTTGATGTCAACAAACATAATTATCTACTTTTCAACTATCCACAGCGGCAATTTACATCGTTTTGTTTTTCTTGTACATTCAGGTTACCGTTGAGCTGATGATACTAAGAATAAGACGCGCGTTTGTTAGTGTTACCATGACAACGCAGGCGGCATCTGCTGCAGCACAGGCTGATCACACAGAGCGGAGACACAGTCCTCGATATATGTGCGAGACAATGTGTGTTAATTTGTCTGAGTTTTCTTTTGAAAACTACTCAATGATCAAAATAAATACACGGATTCAAAAGCATGAGCAGGAATTCTTTCAGTCTGCTGGTAATGGAGCAGCACCGTTGTGTTCTTTTCTTTAAGCCGACTTTGACAAAAACGAATAAAATCTTCATAACATTTAACAATATTGACGACTCTATTGTTGTGGTTCAGTGTTGTCAAATGAACACACATTATACAGTACGGGTTTAACTTTGAGACTAATCCATGACATCAGTACAAGGGGCAAACGAGAGACGCAGATTATCGATTTCCCTGCACTGAATCATAACTGTTGACGAGAGAAATACGATACATGTAAGAACAGAGTTTCATTCCCAGCCATGAGACTGCAATGGAAATCAATTCATGAGCATTTGATATGGCTGCAGGCGAGAGAAGCACTCTGAGGGGGAGCTTTGCCAAAACCCCACACAGGGTTTTTCCACACCCTGCAAAACATCAAATTAAAAGATTATTTAGGACATTTTGGGGCCAATTCCCTCAAATTTAAGGACCAGAAATAGTCGGGGGACATGAATCAAGGTTATTTACAACACTGTGAATTATTAGAATGAATGTTTTTTTTTTTCTTCACAAAATACAAGGATTTCAGGGATCCATGTGAACGCTACACAACAGGGACTTAAAGCTACAGTACGCATGTTATCAGTAATCTATGGTTTGAAAGTAACAGAAAAACACAAAGTTTCTTCTCTTCACGCGTCTTAAACGTTAGGAAACAGCGGCTGAGAGTTTGTGGAAAAAATCCACAATTATGGAGTAAAATGTACTCCACAAACACTGATGTAAAAACCCTCAGCGATGCTTTTTTTACCCGTTCAGTTGTGAGTAAGTGCACCTGCTCCTACACTACACCTGTCTTTGCTTTGCCAGCTAGCTGAGACGTCCTGGAAATGTGTCTTACTTCGATGCAAAGACACCAGAAAATGCATGTGAGGAAATGAAGAAGAGAAAGAAGAAAGAGTTTGTGTTGGTGAAAATGTTGCTTCAAATCTAGGTTTGTTAAACGAGTGTTATGCATCTATGTTAATATTCTGTACAAACACTGAACTTTACTCTTAGATTTTAGTTTATGTGTAAACAAACACATAAACTAAAGTCACAGTCACAGTTTAGTCATTAAAATGTTATGTAAATAAGTAACATAGTTGACAAAGTCAAAAGACACTTCAAGATCCCAAGGACAATCAGGTGTCCAGATGCAGAGCGCGCTGCAAACCGTGGATGTGTCGGCAGATTCGGTCCTTGAATTTAAGGGAATTAGTCCTGGAAAGTCCTTGAATTTGATGTCGTCCAAGGTGTTGGAACCCTCTTTAAGTTTAAAAAGTTACTCACGAACACTAATGTCCAGTCAAACTCTTTCCCACAGTAGCTTGTCGTTACTCAAACATGGCTTGGATTTCTCAGCACCTGCAGACGCCTGCTGTTGCAGCTTTATCTCGGGGAGTATTCAGGACGTTTCCCATGTCCAACAGCCAGACCAAATCAGTTTTTTTTTTATGAATGGGACACTGTCAGGAGTTTGGCTCCTTTCAACAGCCAACTGTTTGTGTGAGGGACTGGATATTTTCAACAGGTGGGAGGTTCTCCTTCAGCCTTGGTCCTTCTTCAAAACCTCAGAGTTGTGTTTAAAATAACGACCTCGCCTCCTGATTAAAGCAAACCATGGACTATTATCACAACTGGCATTGAGTAAATATATAAACATCCAGCCTTCAAAGCAAATTGAACTGACATTTAATATGACACGTGAATATATCAGCAAAACCTGTGCACATGCAGGAGACTCGCTAATAAATGTACAGTTAATCCAATATTCATTGCTCTTTAAGCTCTGGTTTGATCCCAAACAACTGCTGACATTTAACGTATTGGTTTTCTTCTTAATACACAGCTTTGTGTCGCAGAGACATAAACTGCACTGAGTTTACCTGACTATAGACACAGTGCAGTGTCAATGACCACAAATACAGAGTTTCCTTAACCTTTTTCTGCTGTCACTCGGGAGCAAAGACTCATGCTTAATGATCTGATATTATCAGTATTGACTGATTTAAAGGCTTCTGAGGCTTCGTAAAATGCCAAGAGGTGGGCTGAGTGCAGTGCTCAGTGAGAAAAGCCGTTTGTATAATTTCAAAACTTTACATTAAACTTTGAAGATTTGCACCCGGACCAACAAATAACATTAACTACACTTTCAGAAATAAGGGTTCCAAAAGGGTCCTTCTACAAGGGCTGAGGTTCTACCTGGAACCATTTGCTTCTGAAAAACCCTTTCCTGAAGAAAGAGTTTTTCAAGGGTTCTTGGTAACACTAATGGTTCCAGTAAGAACCATTTTGATCCAGAGAACCCTTTTAAAACCCCTTTCTTGGATAAAGGGTTTTAAAAGGGTTCCAGGTAGAACCTTTTTATAAAGGTTCTACCTGGAACCAAAAAGGGTTCTCCTATGAGGACAAGCCGAAGAACCTTATATGGTTCTACTTAGCACTTTAATTTCTAAGAGTGTAGATGCACATATACACTGGGCTACACCTGAAAAAAACTGGGTTAGGGGTTTAACTATTTAAATATATATTTTTTTTAATCCTTCTAATACTGTAATTAACATGACCGTTCATTTCATTCAGATTTTGTAAACGTACGTATGTGTCGCAAGCGTCGCAAACACAACATGGCCTGTTTTTTTTTTTCTTTAAAGAAACTAAAAGCACTTGTCCATTGCTGGTTTCCACTCATTTAAGGCTTTTATTGTGAAATATTTGTGAGACCTGGAGGAGCAAATTTCAATGGCATCATTAAAAGGCGATCAACATGAATGGTCCATTACCTTTATGACACATAAAGATTTCTATGGATTTAAGTGAGTGTTTTGGCTAATGAAAGTAAACTAGTCAAAGAATATTGTTTTAGTTTTATAGTATTTTAAGATATTTTAATGCACAAATGTTCCATATTGCAGCATAAATGTGGTTATTTTTGAATTCAACAGTGTCTAAACCAGCTATCTCCAGCAAGTATGGCCTTGTCCTCTAAATGATCCCACGTGTGCACAAAGATCACACAATACCTTTTGGCCTGGATAGCAACCACAACACAGTGGCAACAGTAACAGAGATCACTCTCCATATGGAGACCACCTTTGTTGTTGCACGGAAGCTCAAAGGGAGGATCATTTTCGCAAGGACGAGTCTTACAAAGCAGCGGGAAAGCGAGTGTGTCAGGACTGAGGGCACGGAGCAGTTTCACAGACCCAAACACAGAGACACCGCAGCAGAACTCGGCTGCAGGAGAGTGCACACAGCCTCAGACGGGAAGAGCACGAGTAGCCAGGGCGCCGCGCCAAGCCAAAACTGGAGCGGCTTCAAATCCGAGCGTCCTCAGATGACCCAACCAAAGTTTGAACTTGAACTCTGCAAAAACAAAGCGTACACGGACTGGAAATTCAAACTCAACCCAGAACAATCCTCTCCAAGTCGAAAGGAAAACTATCTGATCTCAAAGCTAAGTTTACAGCTCTCATAAAGACAGAGTCTAAAAGAGTTTCAGCTTGAAAACTGCCCTGATGTGTTTTACTGCAGGATTTTTTTTAGGGTCTTGATTTATGCCATAAAAACGTTTCTTTTCTCGACATTGACTGAAGATCGTTGGTGGGAGAAAAAAAATAATGAAAGAAGCTTTGTCTGCTTTTTTGAATTTTGTATCATCTGACGTCTTTTTATCGCAGCAGAAAAGTTCAGTGGCACAGCGGCTCAAGGACACAGCGGCGTGAGTGTTTTGCAGAGATGAAGCGCGAAAAAAAACCCTTTGGTTTGAGGACAACGAGCCAATCCTATCACTGCAATATTTTCACAAAAATAAAGGTGTGGGTGTGCGCAATTAAGCCTTCTTTATTTGCACACATTAAATGGAAAACCTGATACTATTAGTCCCATTCATCCATTTACTACTACAGCTCACATTTTGACTGGAATGTTACTGTCAGCATGAGCTCCCTTTGAGATGAAGGTCATGGAATATTTAAAAAAAAAAAAAAGTCATTATAAAAATGTTTTATTTCGCCTTTCAAAACCTTGTAAAAAAAAGAGACTCAATGTCATTACATTGATTTTTTTTTTTAAAGTCTCCTCAGGAATAAAATGTGCAATATGCAACATTCTGCACCCGCACAAGATCTCAGGCAACGAATATGAACACGGAAACTAGAGATTTTTGTTTAAACTATTGTGGCAGCGGCTGCAAATAAACCAACGTGACTGGAGCAGAAAACAGGGAAACGGCAGCGAGTCAGAGGATGTCAGCTGTGGAGGCAGAGTCTCTAATCCATCTTGGGGACAGATTGCGTTTATGCAGCTCAGGAATTTGGACACGCGTGTCCTCAAACCACCTCAGATTGGATCTGAGGACGCAGCGAGTCTGGATCTGGACGTTTGGTCCAGGTTTGATCTTGGAACTCGGACAACATAGAGATACTGAGCCACAACTAGGTATCAATCAAAGTCAGTGGATTGGGCTGAATTTTACTGATTTAAATGTACAGAACAGGCTGATTTCGTCAAATGAATGAGGGGATTTACCTGGCTGAAGAAGAGGGAGTTTACAGCGCGATAATAGTGGCGAAACCTACGTTAAGAGACGCTCCATCCACGTTCAATACATAGACTTTATGCACTCTGTGTTGTGAATACATAGAGAAATCCTGCACTTTTAACTTTTAACAGTTAGACAGATATTGTGATGCAACACTATAACATTAACTTTATCACAGGATTATAGAATCGTGATAATATATGTATCGTGTACCATGTATCTGTATCTCATCATATCGTGAGGTACCCTGTGATTCCCCACCCCCTATTGCATTGTGCTTTCATTTCACCCACTCCTCGTCTACAACATTATGAGAGTCACATGAGGGTCACGGGGGGGCAAGAGTCCATCACGGAGCAAACACACACACACAGAGAAAAACAACTATTCTCACTCACAATTGAAATGGTTCAAATAACCTCACGGTGAACATGCAAACACACAGAAAGACCCTCGGTCAAAGCAGGATTTGAACCGGTGACCTTTGTGCTGTGAGGCAGTCATGCTAGCCGTTACCCATTAATTCCAGTAACTCGAACAATTTGTGAAAAGTTTGACTGGTGGTGGTGCGTTTTTTTCCGTCAGTTCCTGTCAGCCCAAACCAAAAAAGTTTCTCAAGGCTAAAGAAATGCCAGTTTCAACACCGTTTCTTTTCGCAGCTGAAGCCATGTGGTTGTTTTTCTGACCGCAGACCCACAGGTACACGCGGTGAGTTTTTACGATGCCGTTTTGTGTTTGTGCTTAATGAGCTCACACGGCCAAACAGCCATTACTTCAGGGCAAAAACTGATTTTGACTTACAATAAAAGAAAAAAGAAAAAAGGCGGATAGTTTGCAGTGAAGGAAGCTAACAGCTAAAGTTAACAGCTGGCGTTTCTACGACGCTCGGGGTCAAATTTTCTTTGTGGCGAGCGCCTCGTCGTCATCGAGTGACATGATCTTTAAACAGGTCACAGCATTTCAAGGTTAATCACTTAAGCCCCTAATTAGCCAGCGTTTAAAGAGTTCCACCTCTCCACTCTTATCTGTGACAGCTGTAGAGTACAGTATGTACAGCCAAACACACATCACACCAACAGCCACACAGTTTTGTCAGGCGTTCTGCCTCACTGGCTCCGCTCAGACCTGACATTAAAGGCATAGTTCAGGTTTTACGGAGTGTGGGCGTACGGCGCGCCTGACACGTCGTCGGAGCTGACCACGCTGCCGTGGCTCCCACGGCACCAAGGACCAATTCAGCGCTTCAGCTTTCAGAGTAAACAAGGTCGAAATAAGTAAAAATGGAGTTTAAAGGTAATAAAACACACGCCTGCACAAGTCTATGACATAATAAGTTTAACCCTTTATCTTAACGTCAGGAAATGAAACACAAACTGCTTTCAAACCAATCCATCCATCCATCCATCTTCTACCACTTATCCGAGGTCGGGTCGCAAGAGTAGTAGCTTAAGCAGAGAATTCCAGACTTCCCTTTCCGCGGCCATTTTGTCCAGCTCTTCTGGGGGAATCCTGAGGTGTTCCCAGGCCAACCGAGAAACATAGTCTCTCCAGCGAGTCCTGGGTCTTCCTCGGGGCCTCCTCCCAGTGGGACGTGCCCGGTACACCTCACCAGGGAGGCGTCCAGGAGGCATCCTAACCAGGTGCCCGAGCCACCTCATCTGGCTTTTCTCAATGCGGAGGAGCAGCCGTTCTACACTGAGCCTCTCCCGGATGACCGAGCTTCTCACCCTATCTCTAAGGGAGAGCCCAGACACCCTGCGGAGGAAACCCATTTCGGCCGCTTGTATCCGCGTCCTCGTTCTTTCGGTCACTACCCACAGCTCGTGACCATAGTTGAGGATAGGAGCGCAGATCGACCGGTAAATTCTTCACCAAGACAGACCTCTGCAGAGTCGCCGCACCAATCCAACCAATTCAAACATTCAAACCAAGAATTATCAAACTAGTTGTTAATAATCGATTAAACGCGTCACACGCCTGCACCAAAGTTCATAGATCTCGAGGAGACGCAGGATCTGCCGCTCGGTTTGTGCCACTCGGGTAAATCTGAACGCCGTCGCGAAATAACACGTATGAACTTTACTGCTGGAGGCAGCAGCGATGATGAAAACCACCGACTTTCTCTATGAAATTCGGTGCAGAAAGTGACACGAAACCTGAAATCTTTGGTGAGATAAAGTGGGGGAAAAAACACATTCTTCAGATGTCATAGATGAAATCAGTTTCCCCTATGAAGTCTCAAATCTGTTCTCAGCACTGACTGTCACTGAGTCATAAAACCACACATTTAAAACACTTCAAGTGTCCATGTTATGCTTTGGTGGATTTGACATTTTCCCTATAAAGCGGCAGTTCGCTCGGTCAGATAGTCATTTTCCTCTTCCTCGCTGCATTCGTCAACAGTTTTCTCCAGCTCTGCCATGAAGAACGACTAAAATAACGACATCACTGTCTTGATCTTATAGCCAGTACCTGGCTAGGGTGTGTGTAGAACAGTAAAACACATTTCTTACAAGATCTTCTGATTCTGAGGACTGAGGCTGGTTTTCTTGCTAACTGACAATGGGGGGGGGGGGTGGACAGTTGAGACAGCCCACCCCCCAATCTCCTCACAACGGGACATTTAACCATCACAATGACTCTGAAGCTGTAAACGTAGCATAACAATCCAGCATAGTTCTGCTTTAATATGTGATGTTGGAGCTTTTTAAATGGCTAAAAATCTATTTTCAGTGTCACGTTAGCATCCGGACAGACCTGATCACCAGTGGAGCGCCCCTGAACTGAAAGAATGCAGAGTTCACACCTGGCGTAAGAAGAATGCGCCGCCACATGTGTCCTGCTCCGTGTGCAAACAAACATCCATGTCCTGTGTGTGTGTTCACCCAAAGAGCAAACAGTGTTGTTTTTAATCCAGTCACAGTGTACAGATGTGTCCGCTCTCAGTGTGTGAACGAGGAGAGAGCGGCTCGGAACATGCAGCTCTTCTATGAAATAACACTTTACCCAGAAAATAGAAAATCAATACGTGGCAGTGTGTTAATACTGTCGCAGTGGCCACAGATAAATCAATGTGTGGGAGCAGAGACGTAAAACACCTCCACTTCATTATCAATCTGCAGCAGCTACGGCTGGACAATATATCGATTATATATTATATCTATGTCTTAAGGTATCTGTGATGACTTTTCAATATTAAAAAATTACATATATTTATGTATTATTATTATTCTGAAAAAAGCGATTAAAAGCATCAATAAGGCTCGGTACCTTGAACCTATGAATGTGTGTATTTTAGTTTAGTTTATTTAAAAAAAAATTCATTTCAAGCCTAATTCTTAGATTTTGACCGTATTTATAGTGAATATTATTGTTCTAACACATGTAAACATCCGTCATTTAGAGAAATAAAGGTATTAGGTATTATCTCATAAGTCCAGAGAAACCACCTGTGTGCAGCTTTATATCCACATATATCTCTCCTATATCCAGATATTATTTATAAGCCATATCACCCTGCCCGACAGAGGTATTGATTTGATTTATACTGTGATATATATCAATATGGAATGATTAAAAATAAAGCCCTCATAGCAGGTAGTAACTCTCAGTACGTAGCAGGGCTGAGCATAGCTACTGATTTACTGAATATCATGAGACTGTGATTCACAAGGTTCCTGATTGATCTTGATCTCTAATTTGATTTGATCTCTAATTTGATTTGATGTTGATTCATTTCGGTTTCATGAACAATTTTGCTTGGTTATGAAAGATATTTTCATAGAACAACAAATGCTGTAAATCATTCAAAACCTGGATCTGTCCAACATCAGCAAATGGAATGAAACATAAAGAATTATTTTCACCACATTGTGTAACTCTACAGTACACATACAGTTACAATTACAAACAGCTAATAATATTCTGAATGGGTATTCAACCATATACATATGGGCACATACAAGCTATTATAAGTAGTTGCCAATTTACACCAATGTAACCCAGTCTCTCTGAATTATTGCACTACACCGATGGTTTTCAAACTTTTTTATACCAAATATCACCTGAGAAAACATTGCTCTCTCTCACCGACGTTCATCACATACCCAGGTTTATACGGTACAACAGTAATTATGAGGCTCGCGTACCACTGGTGGCACACGCACCAGAGTTTGAGAACCATGGCACTAGATGAAAGCGCATTCATATGCTACATGACACCATTCACGCTTTCTTGGACGCCCATGACAACATTGAAAATTCCGCCTCAGAGAGAGACAAGAAATGCTGATCTCGCATCTCTATTGATTATGAGCCAAGAAAGCGACAACAAACGCCAGACACGACCGCAGCGAAGGAACAACAACAACGTCAAAACTTCTCGTAACTACAGAGGAAAACACGGCAGCGGGCGAAAGAAGAATTAGCAGAAGCTTCAAACTAAGACTTAAAAGAACATCGGAACATCCACAATGACAGCAGCAGGACCAGCGCACGGGTATTAGCTGAATGTGACTTCACAGGGGCACCGTTCCCGCGGAGTGTTTAGAGAATCGCTCGTGTAAATGATGCATCCTCGGGCTACAGAGCTGAGCTCAAAGTGCAGAGAGCTTTGTATTTCAAATAACAAAACAAGAAACCATGGCATTTCAAACAAAATCAAACACATGAGACTTGCGTTAACGGAGAATTCCTCAGCTGTAAACATGAGTCTGTGTGTGTGTGTGTGTGCTTGTTTTGTCTGTCTCTCTGTCATAAACACTGACCTCATCAGGACCAGTAGTCCTCATGGAGAAGCAAAACCTGGTCCTAACGAGGCAGAAGCTCACTTCTGAGGAACGGGTAAAGTTTAGAGCTCTGGTAAAGTTAAGGTTAGGGTTCGTCATTAACTAGTTACGGTTAAGACGTTGTTTAGGGTTGTCCAATTGAGTCCTAAGAAGACTAGCTGCACAACCTGTGTGTGTGTGTGTGTGTGTGTGTGTGTGTGTGTGTGTGTGTGTACTCATGCATGGGCTCCACATGCATCTGTGATATACAGTGTATACATATCAAGTACAACAAAGACGGCACACTGTTTGGACTTGTTGAAAGGGCTGTTACTGAGCCGGCCGTAATCTCTCCACATCACATCAAATTATATTTGCAGTTAATCCATTTGTTTATCAAAGCCCCGGGGGCTGGGATTATGCCCCGGTTAATAAGTAGTGCATGTTACCGCTGCCACCAGGCATCATATTACCATGTTAAGTGCAGTTGCTTGATTAACCAATTGTTCGGTGGCGTAAGGCGACGACAAACACAAGGATTGAGGCTGACCGCGTCCGACATCGGTGTCGTTTAAAGCACCGGGTCGTGACCCACAGGTTTTTTTTTTTACCGGGTCCACCAAAGACGCGTGCAGCACCTTTTAGCTAAGATTTATGGGCCGTGAAAGAAGACGACTCAGGTCGGGTCACAGTCAGGCTGGAGTAAACGCAGACGTACACAGTTGTGAATCATCACCGACAAGCCTCTCATTAGGGAGGTTCATGTGATGTATGTCTTTAATAATCCAGTGCGGCCCACGGCGGATATAAAGACGGAAATGGCCTTGATGGGAAAACTTGACCTGAATCATCCACAGGATGTTGACTAAACAAAGACGTTCCTATAAACTTTATTTAACTCATCTCATCTGTGATTATACGCTCAAATCGAAACATTTGTCGTTAAATGACACAAATAAGTGCTCACTCTCACTGGAGATGTTGTGAGAGTACATCGCAAAGATATGATTTGTCACACTTTGACCTAAATATCATGATGATATCGTGTTGTGGCGTCTCCGAGCCCACAAAAACAGTTTAGCAACTACACCTGCGAAGATAATTCAATTTATTGTTGATTAATCAACTGTTAAATTAATAATTTTGAGCATATTTTTTAATAGTTAATACAAGTTTCTCAGATTTTTCTAATTACTTTGCTCCACGTAACAAAGAAATCAGTAAAACTGAAAACATTTGGTTTGCGGACAAAACAAGACATTTGAGAACATTTTGCATATAATATTCTAATTATATGCAAAATATGTACAATATTAATGGTATCTGCAGATATTGGCTTTAAAATGTATTATCAGATATCAACAAACATGCAAAGATTCCCCCCGATTTGGCTCAAGACTAAAAGTGTACGTTAAATAAACTGCTACCTCCTTGAATTCTATGTTTCTGTTCTCTGCAATTATTATTTTGTTATGTTTATCTATTATGCACAATGTAGAAAATGTATATATATGTCTGCTGTGACCTAAGTACAAACAATACTGTGTTAAATTCACTACATACAGAATAATAGCTACAGGATTCTACTACAGAAGGGACTAAATGACGTCTATATCTATCTGTCTATCGGATATCGGCCAATGTACTTCCGATATTATTGGATATCGGCAAAAAGTAAAATATCGTACAGCCCCAATAATATTTAAATTTCCCAACATTTGATCAAAAATTACCATGAAAATGGTCCAAAACATCCCTGAAACATACATACAGTACATCTGCTGCCACCTGAGTAAGAACAGTATTGTGTTAAATTCACTACAGAAGAGACTAAATGTCCTCCATGTCGATCTGTATCGGTTATCGGCAAAAGTACTTCCGAAATTGGATATCGGCAAAAAGTAAAATATTATTCATCCCTAATAAGATCTCAGGAACCCTGGCTGTTCCAAATGTCCCAACATTTGATCCAAAATGACCCTGAAAATGGTCCAAAATGTCCCTGAAACCATACCATAATTACTCTTCACCATGTCAATGAACCTCTTCTTAATGAACGCAGTCATCGTTTACTTCTCCTGATCCATAGGCGTTTTCTATCGGACTCGTGCTCCAGCTGAAGTTGGACTCAGATAAATCAATAGTGAATGTTAATGAAGCCGCCTCATCTTAAAGCGAGTCATTCATTCCTTTAATGAGCAGATACACAAACGAGGTTGGGCTACTTTATCGAGGCCAATAAAAACAGAAGTGTGAGGGTGTGTGTGTGTGCGTGTGTATCATAAGTAATATTTACTGCCCTCAAACTACCTGACAGTGGAGGAGTGTAAATGAATCATCTGGTGCATCCACGCCCGGCTTATAAAAGAGATCAAATAAAAACCGTAAAAAAAAGCTTTACATCGATTTGAATTAATGTCCTCTGGTTTTCACATTTTCACCAGTAGTTCGTAATTAATGAGACGCAAAGAAAATGCTGTAGTAACGGCCAGGTTGTCTGTCTGTCTGTCTGTGTGTGTGTGTGTGTGTGTGTGTGTGTGTGTGTTGTCTGATGTTGCAGCGCTCACCGGCGTCTCGTCTCAGAGTCAGGACTTGTTGTTATGTGAAATTGACAACTGTCGCCCCGCGGGGGTGGAGCGTCCACGTCGACTGGCAAACGTGTTCCAACACACCTCACATCATCGCTCACTGAGCTGAACATGATACACATGCGTCGCTGCTATTTGCCCACACTCACACTCACACACACCATTCTGACGTCACGTCTGCAGCTTTTCGCGAATATAAAGCATTAAACTATTATTAGATTAAAGTAAAAATGCTGTTTTATTCATAGACAATCCATCTCTGCCACGATTTGCATTTTATTTTATAGCTGAAGATTACACGGCTACAATGATATATACGAACCATTAAATACCGCCTGTGTGTTGCTATTATTAGGACTATTATTATTAATTTTTTACTTTTATTCAGACTCTTATAATTTCTTAGAAAGCTGTTAATTTGTTTGTTGACAACCGTGCCTCTGAATTGCCCCCTGGGGACTTTTTAAGTTTTTTTAATTGCACTGAATCGAGTTGAGTTTCACAGCTATGGAATCTCAGAGTAAAACAAGTTATACCTGTCACATGGAAACAGAATATTTCCCTGTACAGTCTTTTTATTTTTGGAAATATTTCTGTAAACACGGAATTGATTTCAAGAAAATCCCCCCAAACGACTATGACACTGTGACAGAAATACACCAAAATACACGGAGAATAAGACCTGCAACATATGCACATAACGCAGGTGCCCTTTAAATAAAAGGTATGTGTGCAATAATATGGGCACACAAAAAATATTCAGTGCCAATTAATAATCAGTTCACGTCACTTTATTTTCTGAACTTGCATATCTTACACATACACACATCTTACACACGTATTACATGTTATATTTGAAAGTGTATCAAACAAAATAAATAACAATGTTTGGGTGATAAATAAACACATTAACAATTATAATTATAACAATTATATTGAGTGCAAAGACTGAACTATTAGGCATATTTGAATGCATGAATATTTACACTTAAAATGTCACAATATCACTTTATAGTCATATACATATATACACACATAATACACATATATATGTACATACAGTATATATATACATATGCATACATATATACATATATACACATATATACATTTATATTTATTTATATTTAATGATGGCCCGTTCATGGCCCACGTGCAGTATCGTTACGGCCCACTAGGGAACTACGGTTCTTCTTCTTCTTCATTTGCGTAGTAAATGTCCGTCAATTAAAGTCGTCAGTGAGCAGCAGCCACCACGTCCGACTATACAAACAGAAACAGAAAAACAAACTGAAATCAAGAGCTGAATCCAGTAAAAAAAAAAAGAAAAGCAGAGGACAAATTGTCTTGACTTGTGGGGATTCCAAAAGAAGACTAAGAATGGAATGTTAAAATAATATAACATATTGTTTACCTACTTTATTATATGAATAAAATAACTTGTTTCTTCGTGTATGGCCCCTCAGATCAGTGATCTACTCATGCACTTGAACAATATCAGGACTGTGACTCTCTCTCTCTCTTAAACCAGGAGCGAAAACCTAATTAATGTTAGTGTTTGTTCTACCGTTTCACAGTTGATAAATATCTGACACCAGGTTTAATCGCAGCGTAATTGAATTAAACACAATGACAGCGCGTTAATGTACGTATAAGATCAACTGTCAGTCACATCATTCCACTCCAAATGTCAACGATCGCAGACGTTAAAACAACAAGTGCGAGCGGTGACTTTTGCACAGCAGAGTATGCAAGAGATAAACAAAACACGGAACATTAATTACTCTGAAACGCTCCTCGACTGCAAGTTGAGTGCCTGCGACTACTCGATCAGATGAAGACGTGTGGTGAAAACGTTTAACTCTGCACATGAAGGAAGCAACAACAGTATGTGATTTAAATCTTACCTTCTTTGGTTTCCTTCCACTGCCTTTGGTTTCCATAAAAACAAAGATGGTGAGATAGCGGTCCGTAACGATGAGCACTGCAGCTAGACTGAGGATACAGGATTTACGGCAGGTTCTATGTCAACAAGGCAATTAGGGATGAGTCGATATGATGAGTATCTGGATCTGGATCAGACATCGTAAATGTCGTAAATTTAAATCATTTATTAACAATATGAATGCAACAATAACCAGCCAGAGAGTCATGTAGCGCTGTGTTGCTCTGAAGGTTCTAGCAATCTGACGTTAAGGTCACTAAATCTAACCTCTGATGGAAGGAAACACCTTTGTGGTGAGATACAGACCTGCAGTCTGTAGCGTGGTTCCAGTATGATAATTAAATGTTTAAATCCAGGGTTTTCCACCACTGAATAAGGTCACGTCTGATGCTACAAACACGCGCTAGTTGAAAGTTTTTAAAAGTCCAATATCGTGCATGACTAATATCACATAAATGCATCATTAGAAATGAAAATAGAGCGTTATGAGAGCAATTGTAACTGTTTTGTAAATGGTGTTTATAGTTACAGGTGCTCAGCTCAAAGAGATAAGTAGATTAATTAAACTTTAACTACAGTAAAATAAAAAATGCTTTTAAAAAGACTCATTGAACTGGTATTGTTATCAGTAGATTATCAGGATTGCGATATCTGTATCAAACATGTGTGAAGAGTGATATCAAAGCATTATAAAATAATAACTCAGGGGGCAGGGCCCCGATATATCAAACCCGCCTCTTATCAAGCCCCGCCCCATTCCAGGAGTTCTGCAGCGAGGACTTTCTCTGTGGGTTTGGAGAGAGATATTTACAAACACACGCTCGGAGACACTGACGAATCAGAGCAGACGGGGAGAGGAAACGGGAATTTAATTTTCAAATGCAGCAACATTTTCAACATTACAGCATTTAAGACTATTCCAGTGGGCGGGGAAAAGAACACTTTAAAGATGACAAATGATGCTGCCTTCAATGACTGCTTGGAAACTTCCATGACTTTGTCAGGCATATTTTCTTCTGGTTTGTATACTGTATAATATCACAGATATCTACCATGTATCCAGCATTTTTATAGTGGAAAAAAATAATCCCCTGCATTGTACATTAAATCTACTGTCTACTGCGCAGCATTACAGTATTACATTTTCTTTGTTTCAATTATTTAGTCTGTTTTTTTTATTTTTAACCTCTCATAACCTGTTAAACACACCTGAAATAAATCAATCCGAATCAATCATTAGTTCCTTCTAAATGTTTAGTTTTATCACTGAATGCTGCATATTCCATGTTATGTATATTCTGATTGTTTTAATGTATTCTGTATTTCAGATTAATATTATGATTTTTTTTTCTTTTTTGGAATAGCTATTTGTTATTTTGTCTGCCTACAACACTGTTAAATGTGCTAATGCCTGACTTAGCCATGAGTCTGGTGCCGAAAGACACTTTTAAGGTTGTAATGATAAACAATTGTTTGTATAAATCTACTTGTTGTCATATTCCCCGACACTTTGTGTTCCCTGAACGTCTCATGTTGACATATGGACGAGGAGAAGCCTCCTACAGTCAGACACACACACACACACACACACACACACACACACACACACACACACACACACACACACACACACACACACACACACACACACACACACACACACACACACACACACACACACAGAGTGGTGGAACGTGGGCAAAACTTGTATTTCCTGACAGCCAGTGAAGGCACCATGTAACCGTCATGACGGCAACATGTCACAGACTTTACAGTTAACATCCATGCAAACAGGTCAATAAGCACAGTTAACAAGTGTCTCTAAATACGGATTCAACACGCAGATAATCCGACTTTCACCGAGCTAATGTTGACACTTATTGACAGATAAGTGACGCAAGCACGTCGCACTCACCAGTGACACACACACTCAACTTTAATGTTCACAAGTGCTGCCTTATTGTTATGTGTTGTTACTATGATCGAATAGCACTAGCTAACAGCACTGTCAACACCGTCTCACCTGCTGTCGCTGCATGCTAAGTGTCGAACGGTCGCTTCGCTGAACTTTGTGTTGCTAGAGCGAAAGCAATAGTTACGTCAGTGAGACGAAACATGTCTGACTTATTTTTTAAGGACACACAAGTAAAAGTGAGGCACACGCTGCCAGAAGGGTATTATCATAAGCTGCTGAAATGCCCTGCGGCTCTGCACTGTGGCGGAAACTATCATTTGGGCCCATAAACTCCTCTCTTTGACAAAGCTAGCTCGGATGTGTTGCTGCTCCCGTGTACTCACAGAACCCCGAGCGAAAAATCACACGTTTTTACCTTCCCCGCGCATTTAATTCACACAAGCAAGACCACACGACAACTTGGGAGTGATTTTCCGACACGCGGCGAGCCCGTGTTGAATTCGGCGTGACTAAAAAGCACCTGTTGTGAAATAAAAAGTGAAACTTTTCTGGTAAATTCCCCCCTCTTCCTGTTCTGTCGTACCGACAAAAACACACCACCGTGGGCGTTAAGGGGGTAGCGCCTCGCAGTCGTGAACTTCAAATAACCAGTATTGAAGTGCTGCACGGCGGACAAAATGTACTCCGAATTGTCAAAAAGACTCAATACATTCTTGAAAACTCCGAGTCATGTCCGCCCGAGCGTGAACCGTGTGCCGGCTGGCGAGGCAGCACTAAATTGCACGAAATGTGAACGGAGTTCGGCAAACACACTGTTTTCCCCCCCCGGTCTATGACATGCACATTGAGAGCTATGTTGAAAGCGTCAACAGTGACATGGACATTTAAGCTCCGGGAGCGTAATGAACGCTGTTATTGTGTCAACTACCCAGTTTGGGAAGAGAAGCTGTCACTGGTCACAGTGTTGTCAAAATAAATAAATAAATAAATAAAAATAAATAAAAAATATATGTGACATACCGCACATAGAAGACGAAGCTCGTATCCAAGAATTATGTGGAGTCCCGGTGTGTGTGCATTCCTCCTCAGCAGGAACCAGTGTCGATTTCCGTCGGCTAAAGTGAACGGGACGCAGCGCCAGGGTTTAACCTGAAATGACCCGCGCTGGTGCAAATCAGGCGAGGGCTCTGCGTGTTTCTGCGTGTGTGTCTGTGTGTGTGTGTGTGTGTGTGTGCACTGTATCTGCGTGGGTCACTGTGGGAGAGAGAGAGAGTGAGAGAGAGCAGTGTATGCGGCAGCAGAGACAGGAGGGGAAGAAGAAGAAAAAAGAAGAAGAAGAAGAAAAAAAACAACTTCCAGCCGAAAACAAAGCTTTAAATATTAAAATAAGAGAAACGACACAGTGAAGTTGCAGCGCGGTGACTGATCGCTACGGGGGAATCAGAGAGTCGAATCACGGACACGGACCGAGCAGCAGAAGCCTCGCCCTGATTACAAACTCTCAAGTTTTTTCTTTTTTCTTTTTTCTTTTTTCTTTTTTTTTGTCTTCTGGTCGATGGTGGTTGGCTGCTTTTACAGTTACAGGCCCTGGATCATGCCAGCAAGACAGGAAACACTGTTCCAACTGTGAGTGAAGGACTATGAATGAATCATAAACAATCGTCGTATAAAATAACTTTATTATGCTGTTTCTATCGATCCCTATATCATTATTTATTTCCCGAATATTGATCATTTTACTAGTGCTTATTCATTATTGTTAATAATAGTATTGCTAGGGTTTTTAATTCTTATTCTTCTTATCACCAGGGCCAGCCAAAGCCATTATGGGGCCCAAATATGAGCTAAATTTGGGGGCCCCTCCCACCACCCAGGACTCACCTGTGCTCGACTATTATTGATGCAAATGTAACATGTAGTGCAACAAAACAAGTTTTTTCTTCTTCTTATGTGCATAATATTAAAAAATAATATTAATAAAAGTAATAAAATAAAAAAGTTGCGTTAACTTTGAAGTATGTGTTTATATCTTTGTCTATACAATTTTAACCTAGTAATGGAAAAATGCTCCGTGTTTTAAGGTTGTGTTGTTGTTTATTTGTTTTGCAGTGTCCTTGAGTGTGGAAAAGGCGCTAATAAATAAAATGCATTATTATTATTGACTCCACACCTTTCATTTTCCTTTAGTAAACATCATAAAGGGCGGCGACATCACAAAAATGCATTTTAAAACCGTTTTAATTTGCACTTCACTTCATATTCAAAGTGAAGCACTCGGTGTGCTGCTACTGAACTCATAAAATAGCCAAACACAACAACAAACTGACAAACCGGTTTAATCTCAGCGTTAATTTTTAAAACTGGCACGCATTCGCGATCTTCAACTGCAAAATAAAACCAAATAAGTTACAATAAACACAATTTAGATTTGTACAGGAACGTTTCTGAAGATAGATTCTAGATTTCCAAGCAGCCACTTAGTTTGCTCCTCGGGCCGGCTCTGCTTATCATTATAATAAAAACTTTATTATCATTATTAACTTTATTACTGGGCCTGTGGTGTAAAACACATTTGCAAAAATTGGTGTGTGTTTTAAATTTCAGCGCATCTGTGTGTGTGTGTGTGTGTGTGTGTGAGTGAGAGAGAACTTTGTGTTTTATTTTTATAATTAGAATGAGTTATTTTTGCACACTCAGCAGTTAGCGATAGTGATTTTGTCCTCTGCATATAACCTGTCCTTTTTTAAAACCTTTAACCTTTGTATATAACGTGATATATCAATCAAATTTGATCAAGCAATTTATTTATTTCATTTCATTTCGCAAGGTCATTTCATAACCTTTAGGTCAGTGATTCCCAAAGACTGGGGCGAGACCCCACAGGTGGGTCGCTGGGAATATTTTTTGGGGTCATCGTCAACCTTTTACTCAAAATGTATGTGTTATTATGTTTTAAATAAGATGCGTTTAAATTAAGTTTCAATGAATTTCCCAAACACCTTGTGGAAATGATTTGTTTACCAATTCAAAAATGATAATATTAGGTGTTTTAGATATTTATTATTCACACTACATTTTTTTTTCATACCTCTTTTGCGTTCGTATGGACGTTACGCAATACTTCCTCTAGAGGGCACTGCCTACTGCGAAGTTGCAAGCAGCAACAAACATGGCAACCATTCAAAGTTTGTTGTTGTGGTTTCGCTTGATCTGAAATAGACACAGAAACACAAGACCACTGAATGTATCGTCATCATATGCAGTAAATGGATGGAAACAGACTGCTCTATACTGCCCCCTACGATTTCTGTTGGTATTGCTCCGTTTGGTCTGTAAAACAATTCATGCAAAGTACGGCACAGATTAGCTCTCAATTCATCTTGTGATTTGTCTCACAGTAGTTTGTCATCATTAAAAAGCGATGTATCTTATTTTCATCTCATATCTTGTCATCGTAGTCTCTGGTAAATGTGCACTAAATCCAGCTGGATGAATTCCAGCGGGGCAAGTCAATTATTTGTGCAAGGTTTCAAAGTCTTCAGGCAGGTATTTGGCAAGCGTCCCCGTCATGCCTACGGTACCTTGAACGACACCAATCACAAGCTGTGAGCCTGTTCTCTTACCCTATATCACCTTTGCCTCAGTGTACTGTATGTTTAACTTGGACACCTTCCAAGTGCGTGGTTTCGTCTGTGCCGCGCAGGAGTCGATGGTCTTTGAACATCCAGTACAGAAAGAGGCGTAACACCCATACGTCCTCCACCCAGTCGGCTTTATCTGCCACGTCTGAGACACCGCAACGCCAACAGACATCGCCTGGAAGCTGTAGTCCTGTGAGATACAGCCGGGAGCAGAAGGCTGCTTTTCAAAACACTCTTATACTATCTCCTTTTATTACACCCAGAGTGTTCCTGGGGTGACATTTTGTTATAAAGTCTACTTTTTATGTGTACTTCCACCTCTTTATTGACTTTTTTAACAGCCTGCAAAGAATGTCCAAGAACAGTTTGTGTTCAAATAAAGAAGTGCGTCGGGGGAACCGGGTGGCATGAGTACGAGAAGAAAAGCGTGGACTAGCATGAACTTTGGATAATGTCTAGAGACGAATGTAGCGGAGGATTCCCTGGTTTGGCTTGAACAAGAACAAGGCAGGACTCTTAGGCTGGGTTTATAGTCGCTGTGGTGTGGTTTATAGTCGCCATAGTGTGCCGGGCGTGCACCAAAAGTGATATATATCATATCCTGGGTTGCACCGGGCGCGTAAGCTCCAAAAAGTGGCGCGACGCTATTGCGTGCACCTCTGGATTTTTCTAACTTTGTCGGCTGTGGCGCGCGCCAACTCTTAATTTTCAAGGGGATCGTCAGAACGTTACAAAAAGACGACGGTTTTTGCCGTAGAACGTGAAAAAAAAAAGAGGGTGTGCTTTGTGAAGGCCAAAAGACGAGCCCATAGAAAGAGTGGTGACCCAGGGGGAAATTCTGGTGGATTATAGGATGTTTGTGACCATCAGTGGAAACACCTAGAGACGGACAGTCATTTTGAGACCAACGTACGTGATATGCAGGAAGTTGGAAGGATGTTTACTACTGTTATCCTGCAGCACAACTTGAATATTTTGGTTGTACGCCCCCTGCTGTTGCGGCGTATACTGCAACGAAAAACGCGATGAGCATAAACGCTTCCGTACATACTTGTATGGTCGCGCCGCCTGCCACCTAGCCACCTGGCATGCATACTACATCAAATTTCACACACTTTTGCGTCACCGTGTGCGTGCAGATTTCCACCCGCAGACGCTCGTCTAAACGTGAAATAAAAAAGTGGGAACGCAACGCCACTTTTGCGGTTTGTGTTCAGATCGTTGTCGTGTAAAGCCAGCCTTAGGGTTTGGTTCTTCCTTCCTTAGTTATCCTGATTTCTTTTAGTCGTTCCGCACATCTCCTGCTGTCACACTACTGTACATCTCAGTTCAAGTGGAAAATAGTTCAACATATTGTAAAACCTAAGATCATTTTTAAGAGTGTTGGAACAGGTAAGTGTTTATATATATATAGCACTTCATGACAACTCAAGGCTTAGCTTAGCTTACAGCTTAGCCACACGCAGCACTATGTCTATATCACACACACACACACACACACACAACCTGAAGGTGTGTGTCAGGGCGTGTGCAGTCAAACTGTGTGTCGAAGACAAAGCCACGCCCCTTCTGCTGCATATGTAAATCACAGTTGTTACTGTTAGTGTGAAAAATGCAGAACCTGTTTTGGTCCTGAGAAGAATATCAGGTTACTTATCTTGCGATGATGACAATTTCACTTTATATTTCAGCCGAAACTATCGTTTTTCGGCGTCCTGCTCGTATCTTTGCAAGCTCTAAATTGAAATCTATCAAGTCGAATGACTAGTGAGCTGAATATCTAGCAAGTGAATGGGAAAACCACATTATTTTACTCCTACTTTTGTTTTCTTCTCGGCTCACATTTCCCCAAAACAAACAAAGCTCCAGGTGTGAAAGCTTCACTAAGAAAGCTTCCCGTCGATGCCTTTGATCACAGGTTTGTTTCGTCAGAGCGATGAGGAGCCGCTCAATGTGAGAAACGAGGACGTTCTGTGTCCTCTTCGTGGACACTGGACACAGAATGACGCCTTGTGTCAGCTCCTGCAGGCCGTGGTGGACATAAACCACAGCTGCAATCAGCTGACAGGGAGCTAACCACAATCTATTAGTCACGCTCCAATCATCATCGCTGCTCTCTCTCTCTCTCTCTCTCTCTCTCTCTCTCACCAATGCGGCTCGTTTCAATAATTCCATTTGAAGTATAATAGTTTATTTGTCAGAGACAATGAGGAAAACATTACATCACATCAACGTAGTCAGAAACACATGTCTCACATGTAGGAATCTCGAGCCAAGGCTATAATTTGCAATCGCTGTCCCTCATTAGGCATTTCTAAGAAGGCATTGAAAAGAGATAAAAACATCCTTTCATGTACAATTTATATACAATTACACTATTCTCAAAAATAAATCAATGATCTGAAACCATTTCAGACCCATTAACTCCTCGCTCTTATTTGTTTTGAGTTCCGTGTTTGGCTTAACGCGCTGCAGAGAGTGTTCTTGACTGAACTTGTGCACAGAGGCGCAGCTTGTGAACAGGCAAGGCAAGCAACTGCTTGGGGCCCCGAGCCGATAGGGCCCCCCCCCCCGAGACTTGAGCCTGGGGGCTGTTTTTACTGAAAATGTGCAGTGACCAGGCGCATTCCCTTCCCCCTCTTAAAATACAATGGGCGATTTGCAATGACATCTCAGTAGGAAACCTCCCTAAAGGGGCCCCACCTCACGTTAACCTGTGTGAAATTATCGTTCTGCAAGTTTTTAAAAAGCTATTTACAGTATTTTTTATTGTTCTTTACATTTATATTCGCACATACTTTTTAATTACAAGGGTTTTTCCATGTTATTTCATTCGTTTCGAAAAAAAATAATATTTTGAACTCATACGTTGTTTTTGCTTAGGGCCCCTACAGACTCTGCTCCGCCTCTGCTTGTGCAGCAATGATTTCAGTGTCTTCAGCTGTTTCTACAGCTGCAACTAAGGATTATTTTCATAACTGATGAACCCGTCTGGGATTGTCTTGATTAAGCAAAGAGTTTCATGTTTATTGATTTCATTGTTAAATGGAGCAAAGGAAAATCAGAGAACTGGATTTAATTGATTTGTTCCCAGTATAGGGAACACACAGCACAGTCAGGGATTAAACGCTGAACTGCCAGTGTGTTCTTCTCTGGAATATATTTTTTTTTTAAGTAATTCTCTCTATGATTCATGTCTTATTGTTATTCTTAATCTTTTTTTTTTTTTTTTTTTTGACTGTGACCCAGTTTTTCCACATGCATCATTTAAGTTTCATTTAAGTGAAACCTAACGTAAGCTGATCTGATATTAGTCCAAACTTTGGCTTTGATGATGTCGAACACAGAGAATTGTTGATCCGCAACTGACTCCGACACAACAGTCGTTAGCAGCGATTTGGACGGATCGCTGGGACAAAACTGAAGCAGCAGAGCAGAGACCTAGTTCTGTCATCATTCATCTGGGTTTTTCATAACCACAATTCCACGGCGCGCGACGTCTGATCAAGCTCCTTCGACTGCACATCGCGCATACCTAAGCTTTCAACTGCATAAAGTTACCGTGTGGCCATTGCAGGATGGATCATCATCACCTCCATCTCAGTTTAAGGCTCAGTCATAAACCTCATCTGTTGTCTTTCCATCAAGATATGGTTCGGTTTGGAAACGAGGCGAGTACGGGCTGTAGACAACGTCAGCCAGATACAGCGAGCGACAGCTTACAAGCGCGACCGTACCATTTCACCCTGGTACCCCTATAAGGGAAGGGTGCCAAATGATGTGTTTCCATCATTGGTACGGTACGGTTTGGACTGGTAAAGCCCTGGGTCAGGGTTGCATCGAGACGGCTACGTAGCTTGACGTCGTGCCAGACGACGATGGAGGACGACCAGCAGCTGGTTCTTTCCTGCTCGGTTTGTGGCTGTTTGTCTCAACAAGACGTCAAGTTTTGGTTTTTTTTGAGAATAGACTGCGGGCTTTGAAGAAACCCCGTTTTTTCTCATGGGTGGAGCTGACCGTACCGTACCATTTTACTCCCAAGCGGAGAGGGCCAAAGATTGAGTCGGTTGGAGTTGGATATTTTGGTACTTTTCTGAGTGGAATTGCAAAAAAATCATCTGTACCTAAACCAAACCGTTCCACTTAATGGAGACGCAGTTATTTTATAGCCCTCAATCTCCCCCTCTGTCCTCATCCATGTAATGCACTTTATTTCTATAGCCCTTTACGACAACCCGCAGCGGAGTGCTTTACAAAACAAAAGCATTACAGACACACAGCATGTGACCTACGAGAAGTCATTACTGTATCTAATGGTGCACTCATGTGTCGCTTTAGCGCCTGACAGTGGACGAGCCTGACCCTGTCAGAGGTCAGCAGAGCAGCGTCTGCTGTGGACGACTACGTAGCAAGAGTTGTGCAGTGTTGATCACTGTCGTGTTCACTTTGTCCAAGAAGAAAAGAAAAGTATTATATTATCTTATTATATTTTATTAGAAAACTTGTTTATAGTATTAATATTATTCCTGCTGGATGGCTGCCTCACTTCTGTTTTTATGTTCACAGTGTGTTCCTCTGTTGCCGTGTTTTATTTTTTATCCGGTGAAACACTTGAAGCACTGCTTTGTATGATCAGGTGAGTCATTGAACAACCTGGTCAGAGAGGCTCCTGTCATCCTAGAGCTAAACACACTGCAGGGATTTGATTGGCACCTGTTGGTATATTTGCATATGCTGTATATGCCTTTGGAAAGTCGCACATTTCTCAAATTCCCGCCAACACACAAAGCAGCAGCCGACCTGCAACGCTAAGCTTTAAATTCCAGTCCGGTCGCATGTTTGTTGATGCCTTTGTGTGAGACTTCGCTAATTATTTAACAAGGGAAGAAGGACTTGAATGAAAATTGCATCAATCTGCTCTGAAATCCCCCAGCGTTCGCTTCAAAGTGACTTCTTCTTCTTTTAGTTTTGTTGTGCTTCGTCTGAGGTGTGATGCAAAAACAACAAACGGTGATGTGTTGGCAGCTGACCCTGTCAACCTGCTCTCTGTCTCTCTCTGATCTTCCCCACCTATACTGAATTATCTGTGTGTGTGTGTGTGTGTGTGTGCGTGTGTGTGTGTGTGTGTGTGTATGCGTGCGTGAGTGCATTTTCAGCTGAGTGGCCACTCCCTCTAGCCACTGGGGCATTTATTTTGTTCTGGGAGCTGTCAAGAAGTCTTTTGATCACACACACACACACACACACACACACACACACACACACACACACACACACACACACACACACACACACACACACACACACACACACACACACACACACACACACACACACACACACACACTTACCCTGACCTTAATCTAAGCGTAAATCTAACCGGTTTCTCTGAAATGAGCTTCTGGCTCATTAGGACCAGGTTTTGGTCTCCATGTGTTTATGTCAATATCTCCTATGACACATCTGTGTGTGTGTGTGTGTGTGTGTGTGTGTGTGTGTGTGTGTGTGTGTGTGTGTGTGTGTGTGTGTGTGTGTGTGTGTGTGTGTGTGTGTGTGTGAGGGATCATCTGCTGAGATGATTGTAGTAAGTTATGATCACGAGCAGGTGTGCGAATGAATAAAAGCATCATGGGGGTTTTCAAAGGTCGGTAACATTGTAACACAACCAACATTTGTTGAGCCTGTGACTCATAATTATATCTATGCAAATGTTCAGGTGACACAGTTGGTAAATTCTCCCATTTGGACCATCGCCAAAACCAAAAACCTCAAAACCTTTGTGGAGTTTGAAAAGCAGCAGCGTTGAACACGCCCCAGAAAAACGACACCATGATAAATGCATTATAAAGTGAAACCATGAGTGTTGAATCGGCCCGAGAAGAACTCCCCCCCCCGGGGGCCCAAACTGAGAGGGGCCCCAGAAAACTGTTGATTATCATGCAGTGACTGTTATGCTCAAAGCCCCTTAAAGTGATGGTTCAGTTTTTATTTGTTTAAATGAGGTGCTGACACACACACACACATGCAAACACACACACACACAGCCCTGACTTCACTGTGTGTCGTGCCTGAACCAGTCTGAGGTGCAGAGGCTTCTCTCCGATGGGAAACATGGCTGCCAGCGGCCGGGGAGACTGATTTAAACCACTTAACTGAAGACTCAGTTAATAAAACGTACACCTGTTTAAATCTATTATATATTAAGAATAATGTTCTCGCTGGAGTTTGTGTTACTTTGTAAACACTCGCTCACTCTGCCACACCAAGGTCCACAGAGAAAATCGGTGATTTTAACATCACAACACACAGGTTCCATCACTAAGTTTAAGCTAAATGCTAAAATTGCGCGCATAAAAACGTAGGGGTCGCACCTATGTTCCCCGTTTTTTCCCAAAAAAGGTCCTATGTTCCCCACTTTGTTCCCCGGGCACATACTAAGCCGGGAACATAGGACCTGGGGAACATAGGTACAACCCCAAAATGTAAACATCTCAGGTGCATGAGCTAGCATTAGCGGGGCTCCCACCAGGGGGTTGTACCTATGTTCCCCGGGTCCTATGTTCCCCGTTTTTCCAAAAAAAAGGTCCTATGTTCCCCACTTTATATGTGACAGGGGAACATAGGACCCTTTTTTGAAAATGGGTAGGGTTAGGGTTAGGGTTAGAGAAAGGGTCCTATGTTCCCCGGTCACATACAAAGCGGGGAACATAGGACCCGGGGAACATAGGTACGGTCCCGCAACCAGCTAGCATGAGCTAGGACTATCTCATCTTATGCTAGCTTCTATGTGGTGGTTGGTGTCAATATTTCATATTTACTGAGCTCTGCATACTTGCGAGTAAAAGTGGTGCAACCCATTTTTAATGTGTTGAGTTGTTTGGTAAACAGTCAGAGGTGGTGCAACAGAGAAACCACGCCGCTCTACTGGAATGGAATGTGAGATGGAGTGGAACGCTCAGACTGAGGCAGACCCTGGTTTTCATATGAATGGAACCACCGCGGGCATGTGCGCGCATGCGGAGATGCAAAGTCGGGAAGATTCCCTCAGTCAGTTGAAATGTCCCTGTGCTGTATTATACACTGCATCATTTAGCAGCAGTGGAATAACACAGAGCGCAGAGTGTTGCAGCGTGGGTTCATGTCAGGACACAGATTCAGTGGTGGAGAGTCTGTGCTGTGCTGCTCTCTCACACACACACACGCACACGCACACGCACGCACACACACACACTGATTTCTGTGCACTCTCACTACTCAGCTCTCCAAGTGTGTAATCCCAACAGCTGGTTAGACAGTTTAAACACCACCAATATCCTCCTGACTGTCCACACACACACACACACATGCACACATGCACGTGCACACACACATTCTTGTACAGTATTCTTTGCCAGGACACACTCATAGACATAATGCATTCCCTCGCCCTTTACCCTTTTTCTTAACCTTACCCTTAAAATTAACCTTTTTAACCTAATTTTTTAAGCCAGACAAGACACCAAGTCTCAACCCACAAACAGTCCATTTAAGAAGTCCACAGAACATGAGGACAAGCCAACATGTCCTCACTTATACAAAATGTGTTTTTTTTTGGTCCTCATAAGGACGTGTGTACAAGTCCGTACACACCCCCACCAACACCCACACACACAAACACACAGGTTTGTGCAGCTATTCTTGTTAGGACACCTTCATTTAACCACAATTTACACTTAGCCAGTTCCTCCATTCCATTGAGGTTCTGCCACATTAGGACCAGGTTTTGGTCTCCATGAGGACTACAGGTCCTGACACACACACACACACACAGATGTGGTGTGAGGCGGTTTGATGGTTTTATATGACTAATGGAAAACATTATGGTCTCGTGCCAAACGTAAACGCACGGTCTGCTGCTGCCATCCAGTGGCCATATGCGGGAACTACATATCTGCCAAAGATATAATGGGAATTTACAGTGGAGTAATTGGTCTCCATATCATTATATGTTGTTCTCTATCTAGAGATTTGTCGTTCCAAAACATCATCATATATTATATTTATTAGAGTATATCATATTTTCCTCTAGTCAGATTGGATGTGATGCAGTCATTTATCGTCTATTTTGAAGTCTCCATTTTTTAAAAATTAATTAATCTGCCTTGTCGTTGTCAACTAACGATTATCTTCATAATCATTGAAGCTCTCGATTGATCGATTTACTCGAAAAACATCTTGAAATTATAATGTTCTCAAATGTCTTTTGTTCACAAACAATATATAGCAAAGAAAACAGAACATGTTCATATTAAAGAAGCTGGAAAATCTGATGAATTGAGCATCAAAATATCAATTATCAACAGTTACTCTTGTTTTTAAAGGTGCTATACGTAAATATTTAAAGTTGAAATGTGAATTATTAAAATTGCTTCACTTTGACACCGTTTGTACTTGTACATGTAAGAAAAAAGAAAAAGTAAGACTCTAAATTATATTCTGATAAGTAGGATATGTGATGATAGTAACGGTGTCTCTCTCCTGCAGTTGTACTGAGGCGGATGAATCGTGTTCCTTCACTAGGGGGAGCACTTGTTGTCCATATCACTGTCACCCAATCCCCTCGACATATGATATCCTTGATGATAAAAGCGGCCATTTTCAGGCGACTGTATTGTACCGTTGTGTCATTATCTGCTCTGTGTTATTGTTTCCCGTGCTGCCCTCACGTTGACCCCTTCACTGCTCCCCTGAGCTGTGCTGCTAACTCAAACAGATCGTCGTCTGGAGCCCCGGCGAGTTTACTGCACCGCCTGCCGACAGAGATAAGAAATCATTCACCGCGGGGCAATGGTGGAGGAGCGTTTCTATCTGGGATGAGAAGTGTCGTCGTCAGCAGCAGAAGCTCCTCCGTGATATCCTTTAAAGCACGGCACTGCTGGAATGTGTGAGGAGCTCGGGAGAATCCAGGAAGGAAAAAAAGGGGTTTTCTTATCAAATTGCACTGTCAATGATATCACTTCTTCTTCTTCTTCTGTCCCTGTGATTTTTTTTTGAGGTAGTGACACACAGTCAGTACGGGCCTGACACCAAGTCAGCAATGTACCCACATAGGGCTTTCACACTGGCAGGGCTCCGTGGCAGTTCCGGTTCCCGAAACCCAATTTTAGAAACGGCCGGTGCATTCAGACCGAAAAAATAACAGGTTCGGAACCGGAAAAGTTGGTTCTTGAGGAAACCAATTGAAGAAATACCTGGTTCTTCCCTGCGAACCGCGACATCACCAGTGGCCGTGTCATATTCTGGGTTTGGAAAATGAGTGGAAAGTAGAGGGACTATTAGAGATACTTACTTCCGCCTGAGTAACGAGGATTAAAGTCCTCCTACTTTGGTTCCTCCTAAACTGGTGTGAACACGGCGGGTGGTTTGCCAGAAAGCACTAAGGTCCTGAGGCTCCAGAACCAGAACTGTGTCTGCCTGAAAGCACCTATAGAGGGTCAACATCCCAAGCCTAGTGCCTGTAGAAAGGGGCGGGGGCCATTCGGTGTAAAAATCTGGTGGTGAAGCCAAAAAACCCCCCAATAATATTAAAGCTCACATAGAGTGGTCCTGTTGCACATATATGTTAGTTATGGAGGTCTACTTACATACATTAACTTGTTTTTATGATCAAAAACCTCCTAGTTGCTGTAAACGAGCCGATAGAAATCCTCTTTTCTGACGGTGTTTCCCAGCCGCGAGATTTGAGACGCAACTCTCTCACCCAGAAGACAGAGTCTTGTGATTGGCCAGTACCCGGATGCACACCCTCTCTCAGAAGCGCAGCTCCCCCCTCTGGAACGGTGGATGCACTGCTCCTCATGATCAAAACATTGTTTTAACAGTGTTTAAAAATAGCTTCTTCACGACTCCCCGCCGCAGTCCCTTTTATGACTTTGAGTCAGAAGACACTGTCGCTCGTGAAACACCTCCACAACGGACGTTATTCTTCTTCTGCGGTTCAATGTACGCAACCGGACTTGCCCGGACTAGTGCCCGGAGCAGGACGATCTGCTGTTCCGGAGAACCGGTGTTTACATAACTGGACCGGGTTTTTTCAGAGATCTCGCTGAGCCCGAGATTACAATACAACACAGTGTTCTCAGCAGTGGCTGAACTGTTTGTTTAGAACCTTCAGGGCTTCATAAACAAGGTAATGACACAGATACACACTAAAAAACTGCATTAATCGGAACTTCCTGTCTAGGTCCGCTTTAAGCTTTTCAGTGTATTTGTTCTTTTAGTTTGACATCATGCACGTTTCCCATCGTATCATTCAAGTTCTACTTCGTCTTCTTTTATACTGAAATGAAATAGTTTGAATAAAAAAAAACGTCACTTGTTGGTCATGTGTCAAGTTTCAGGGATATAAATATCATAATGATGTGTGTGGTTGAAAATGAATGTCCAGATGCAAGTATAGGTGACGGTGGAACATAAAAAAACCAACCAACGGTAGCGGTGAGTGCAGCTCTCTAATGAACACGAAGACGAAGGTCTTAGAGAAAAGCGTCTACCTCAGTGAGTCTGCAGGAAGTGAGCCGGCTGCCATCATCAAACATTCTCTGAGAGGCGTAGAGTATAGGCTGTGCCGGGGCGACGCTCATCATACTGAAATATGACAAGCATTACACCTCACTCGCTGACTTCACATTCTCCAAATAATAAATAAATAAATGGCAAAAAAAAAAATCCAATCCTGTATGAAAAAGAGTTTTTCGGTGTGAGGAATTTAAAAGAGGCGAGTGGATGTTTTCATGCAAGGACACTGATTCTAAATCCCACACTGTGGAGACACTGTTGTGTTATTGCGGTGGTGATTGGAGGCAGTGACATTTATCCTCTCAGCTCCCTGTAAACACACCACAGTTGTCCTCTCCACTCGGAGACAAACACATGAACAAGGACAGCGCTCTCCCTAACAAACGCTGTGCGTCGACAGCAGCAGAGGAAGATCGACTTCTCTCTCTCTCTCTCTCAGCTCCGGTCTCTGAATGGAGCAACAGCGATGAGCTGCAATAAAGATTGAGATCTTAATTCTAAATCAGCCAAAGGTGAGCTGAGGCTTTCAGGAGCAGATGTAATTAGCTTCTTTAGAGGGACAGCTGCTTATAATGAGAGTATTATATACTCACGGTCATCTACCACAACGTGGTACCTCCACTTCCTGTTCCTGAATCAAAATAATTCATTTAGAACCTGAAAGGTTTGACCAGATATTTGCCGCTATAAGAAAACAGAACAAAATACCGAAGAAAACAAGAAACAGGAGAAAATGTTTGGTGAACGTGGGGTTTGTGGAACTTTTGGAACAGAACTAGAGCTTGAACCGGAACTGCACCAGTGTTTGCTGGTGTAAAAAAACACAAAGATGCTCGACAGGCTGGATTTCAAAGATTTGATCCCATCAGACTTCACTGAAGGACTGTTCCATTATTGTAAAAGTAAAATAACAATAACAACATATTATGTGACGGGGCTGTGCAACAGCTCAGCTGGAGAGACGACAGAGCAGGAAGTATTGGCACAATATCACATTATTACCCAGAATAGTTTTTTGGTGACAAACTCACACACACTGTGATTTCTGGTTTGGTGACAGACGAGCGCAGACACATGGAGAGAGGCTCTGAGAGCAGATATTTATACAAGTTCATTAAAGCTAATGAGCTGTTTTATTAATATCGGGGGGAAGTAACAAGCAACAGAACTGTGCAATGGTTTGCTTAATGGACTTCAAAATTGGCAGGTGACTTACTAAAGGGCACCAGTGTGTGCAGTGTCGACTTTGACGTTGGTAGAAGAACCGCGAGAATAGAGAAAGAGGTGTAACAAGTTATCAGATGTTTAACTAGACTCTTAGAAATAAGGGTTCCAAAAGGGTCCTACAAGGGCTGAGGTTCTACCATTTGCTTCTTTTTCAAGGGTTCTTGGTAACACTAATGGTTCCAGTAAGAACCATTTTGATCCAGATAACCCTTTCCTGAATAAAGGGTTTTTAAAGGGTTTCTTGGTGGAACCCTCCAAAAGGGCTCTCCTATGAGGACAAGCCAAAGAACCTTATATGGTTCTAAGACTCTCGAGATGCAGAAACACAGCCATCTTCGATTTGTCGATGTGGCTAAACTCAGCCGCACTCTCCCGCTCTTATCTGCGCCGCGGCGCTCAATTCACCCACTGAGCGCTAACAGAGCGAGTGGCTGTGGGAGACTAATTGAGTGTCGAGGTTATGTGAATAAAGCCACTCCGGTAATCGTCTGGCTCAGCAGCAAACGGGATGAGATAAGGAAGGTTGAGTTTGATGCGGTGTCAGAAAGAGGAGTTTCCCGGCTCTCTGCCGCCATCACTCTCTCCTTTCTCTGGCTGTCGGCAGAGGAGGGGCCGCAGATGATATCTTCAGGAAGAGGAATGCACAGTCAGCCCATCGTGCTGATAACAACATCATCTTTTGCCACTGAATGGGCATCGAAGCGGGGGGGAAGGGAGGGGCGCCGGCTACATTACAAAGTCAGTGACAAATTGTGCAATGTTTGAGGAGCACTGTGCAGCACGAGGCCCGACTGCGGACAAAAGACAACCACTATAGCATTATCTGAATCTACAGCTAGAATAAACAGCTGGGATGTTTGAACACGAGTGAACGAAGCTAAGAAAAGGCGAGTAACAGCGTTGTGGTGTTTCTTCACCCAAGTGTCACTCAGCGCATGAATCTTTAGACGGTGCCAAAAGTAATAGTGAGGCTCTTAAAGCAGAAGTATGCAGGATTTTTTCTCTAATTTAAATGTGGCCAAAAACGGTTACTGCATTCAAATTCAAAATACAGAGGTCTTTAAGGGTTTCATTTTCTGACGTAACTGGCAACCCGTGGTTGCTCGGCAGCTGAGACTCTACTGACTGCAATGACTGGTAGACGGCGGTAGGTGGCGCCACATGCCAAAAACATTTCAAAACATAAACATGATTTGCAGTCTGCAAAATATTTTTTTCAATGCAAATACTTTGGCTGTACTGTTGTTGTTGGTGAGTTCATTTTGTTATATGAACATTATTCCTGAGTCTCTGTGACATATTAGGAGGCTTTTATGGCCAGTTGCTTTAGATTTATTTCATAATGCACCTTTAACAGCTTCGGAGTCATTGTGATGGTTCAAAGTATTTGTCTCCACTGCCCCCTACTGTCTGTTTAGCGGAAAACATGCCTTGCAAGATCGACCCGGACTCCTCAGAATCAGGAGGTCTCACAAAGTCTTGGGTATTGACGGCAAGATCGAGGACCGTCTGACCGAGGAAGTGGCCACACACGAGGAAACAGAAGCAGGCAACTGTGAGGGCAAAGAGGCAGACGATGCATGGATGTTTATGGTGGTGTAACTGTAGGGGGAGCTCTCTAGAGAAAATCTATAACTCGCTCTACCATACATCCTGTTTATGTCTGTAAACATGGAAAATCACTATATGCACAAAAGTAACTAAGAATTCAGGTGTTTTAATCAGGTCTCTAGACCCTTTATCTCCAATGAAGGACAATATTCAGCAGACCAAGACAGTTTGGACATTTTCCAACATGACTGTGTCCCAGGGCACAAAGTGAAGGACTATAAAGACATGGTATGACTGTGAGTTTGGTGTGGAAGAACTTGACTAGAGCCCTGACCTCAACCCCGTGATCGAGCACCTTTGGAATGAACTGGAGCAGAGATTGTGAGCCAGAAACTTCTCGTCCAACATCAGTGTCTCACCTCTTAGATGCTCGTGACACAAACTCACATAGAAACACTTCAAAAATCTTGAGAAAAGTCTTCCAAGAAGCTGTTATAGATGCAACAGTTGGACCAAGTCCATATCAAAGTCCTGTTTATGTATTTGAATACATCATTCCAGTCCCTGATGGTGTAACGCTCAGACGTCCAAATACTTTTGTCCATAAGGGACATCGTATACATAATCTCCGATTATGTCGAATATTCTAAACCTACATGCAGCTCGGTTGGCGGTGGAAATGTGAGGTGTCAGTAAGTGGGTCACTGCAAACATCACAACAGTAGTTTGTTTTTTCAGCGGATGGAGGAGAAACAAAAAAACCTCACCAATAATAAATAATGTATAAAATCATTCCTCCCAAGACTCTATATGTAGTTATGATATGCCACGAGCGTCTCCTGAAATAGGATCCCAACGGGTACAGGTGCAATGCAACTTTGTTGCCGTGGCAACAGAAATACATACATGTGCTTAAGCTGATGATAATAATGTATCACAGCCTGGTCAGGTTTGAGGAAAAGAGCTGGTTTGGTTATTTCAGAAAAGGAGCACGGAGTGAGTCAGATTAAACCTGAGGATCATAATCTGTTTTTTTTTTTTCTCATTTGTTGCAAAAGAGGATTAGCGACACATGCTACTGTTATTTCGTATCATTTTGGCAACTAAAAGACTTAATTACGAGAAAATGGGCAACATTTTTAAATTAAAGTCAGAATTCTGAGTGTAATGTGTCACAACTTTAAAATGAAATTATGCTGTCAGGGTTTAAAGCAAATAAAGAAAGAAAGAAAGAAAGAAAGAAAGAAACAAACAGAGAAACAAACAAACAAAAAAACACATTTATTTGTGATGTTGTGTGTGTTGTTGTATTTGTTGGCTCATTTTTCTGTCATATAAACACTGACTTTGTCAGGACCAGTAGTCCTCATGGAGACCAAAACCTGGTCCTAATGAGGCAGAACCACGTTTCTGAGGAGCTGAGATTTGAAATTGTGGATATGGTTAAGGTTCAGTGATAGTGATTTAGTTTAGTCCAAATAAATGGAAGTCAATGAAGAGTCTTAAGAAGAATAGCTGCGCAAACATGTGTGTCTCTGTGTGTGTGTGTGTGTGTGTGTGTGCGCGCGCCTGCTAAATCCTCGTGTCGCGTGGTTCACAGTGTCAGTGGAAGGTTTTCTCCCTCCACGCGCGGGTTCACAGCCCCCTCCTCACTGAGCGGTGTCTGTGCGCGGTCGTGTCGCGTAAGCCCGGTGCCAAAAGGACCTCAACCTCTGGAAGTAACGGCTGCTCTCTCTCTCTTCTCTCTTCTCTCTCAGTCTCAGTCTCAGTCTCTCTCTCTCTCTCTGTCTCATCCTCCTCTCCGTGGCTCAGGCAGAGGCGCCGCTGTTGAGGGCAGAGGATTTGAAATGAAGATGTCAGGAGCAGCAGCTGCGGGATGCGGGTGAGTGAAAGTGTCCTGACTCAATACAAAGCCGCCCCACGCGCCTCTGCTGTGCTGCACGTGTCCTCCCGTGGGAGGTGGAGGGAGTGACAAAAAGTTGTGTGTGAGTGTGTGTGTGTGTGTGTTAGTGTGTTTGACTTTGTGGAGATGCTGGGATGTTGGTGGAGCTCAGACTCGGCGCGTGGATGTGGGTCAGAGGAGGTGACGCTGAGCGCGCGTGCTCTGCTGTCTGCTGGTGATGATGAGGAGTTTGAGGTGTTGTGATGATGATGATGATGATGATGATGATGATGGTGACAGTGAGTGACACCTGTTGCAGCTCATCAGTGACCATGCTTTGCTTCAGTGTCAGAGTTTTCTGACTCTCATTGATTTGATTTGTTCAACATTTACTGTTATAGTTATTTACTCTGATGCATCAATAAATGAGTTATTTCTATATTTGTGTATCAGTTACTCTGCAGCACGTGTTGTTGAAAACAAAACAAAAGGATAATTCATTGGGGATTTTATGGAGAGATTATTAGAGATTAATTAAGAACACAAATAGTGTAACGTGACCTACAAACACAGAGAAAGAATGATTAATGTTGTTTATTCTGCCTCCATCATCTTCCTCCTCATCCTCCTCATCCTCCTCCTCCTGCTGCCTGAGGGAAGGAGAGTTTCACAGGAGTTTCTCTCCCTGACATCCTCTCCTCTCCTCTCCTCTCCTCTCCTCTCCTCTCCTCTCCTCTCCTCTCCTCTACTCTGTCAGCCTTATTTGTTCAGTTGTCCTCGTCTGTCATTATGACTACAGTTATTGAATATCATGGTTTCAGGGTCTTGGTGAGTTGTTGTTGTGTAGACTGTGTTAGTGAAGACTGTTAGTGACGTGTGTTCTGCAGGGAAGGAAAGAGCCTGAAGACTGACTTTTCTTTTGTGTGTGTGTGTTTTTTTTTTGCTGACTTTGCAGAATATAATAACGTGAGGTACAAGACATTTGAATCATTTGGCTCAGATGAGTGACATGTATTTGTAAAAACACGTTTTTTATAAATAACTACCTGGTTTCTTTCATTCCTGAGAAAAACTCATCATCATCATAGATATATATGCATTTACATTATATTTTCCCTCCATCTGATAAAATAAAACACACTAATGTTCTGTGTCTCCAGTTTACATGTTCTGTCTGTCCTGCAGTGATATTATATAAAACAATAATGTATACATTAAGTATTAAATACATAAAACAGTTCATCAGAAAGTAAAACAAAATAAACCTTAATATGAGAAGATGGATAAGAACAAAAATGCATAGTTTGGAATAATTGGCTGGATTATTCTTGTCTCCTCTCCTCCTCACCTCTCTTCTTTGCCTTGTCTCCTCTCCTTTCCTCTTTGTTTCCTTGCCTGGTCTCCTCTCCTCTCTTCTTTACCTGGTTCTTTTACCTCCTCCGTGTCTTGCCTTGCCTCCTCTTGCCTTGTCTTGTCTCCTTTCCTTGCCTCCTCTCCTCTCCTCTCCTCTCTTCCGTGCCTTGTCTCCTCTCCTTTCCTCTTTGTTTCCTTGCCTGGTCTCCTCCTCCGTGTCTTGCCTTGCCTCCTCTTGCCTTGTCTTGTCTCCTTTCCTTGCCTTCTCTCCTCCTCTCCTCTCTTCCTTGCCTTGTCTCCTCTCCTTTCCTCTTTGTTTCCTTTCCTTGCCTCCTCTCCTCCTCTCCTCTCTTCCTTGCCTTGTCTCCTCTCCTTTCCTCTTTGTTTCCTTTCCTTGCCTCCTCTCCTCCTCTCCTCTCTTCCTTGCCTTGTCTCCTCTCCTTTCCTCTTTGTTTTCTTGCCTGGTCTCCTCTCCTCCGTGTCTTGCCTTGCCTCCTCTTGCCTTGTCTTGTCTCCTTTCCTTGCCTCCTCTCCTCCTCTCCTCTCTTCCTTGCCTTGTCTCCTCTCCTTTCCTCTTTGTTTCCTTGCCTCCTCTCCTCCTCTCCTCTCTTCCTTGCCTTGTCTCCTCTCCTTTCCTCTTTGTTTTCTTGCCTGGTCTCCTCTCCTCCGTGTCTTGCCTTGCCTCCTCTTGCCTTGTCTTGTCTCCTTTCCTTGCCTCCTCTCCTCCTCTCCTCTCTTCCTTGCCTTGTCTCCTCTCCTTTCCTCTTTGTTTCCTTGCCTCCTCTCCTCCTCTCCTCTCTTCCTTGCCTTGTCTCCTCTCCTTTCCTCTTTGTTTTCTTGCCTGGTCTCCTCTCCTCCGTGTCTTGCCTTGCCTCCTCTTGCCTTGTCTTGTCTCCTTTCCTTGCCTCCTCTCCTCCTCTCCTCTCTTCCTTGCCTTGTCTCCTCTCCTTTTCTCCTCGTTTCCTAGCCTGGTCTCCTCTCCTCTCCGCTCCTCTCTTATTTACCTGGTCTCCTCTCCTCCTTGTCTTGTTTTGCCTTGCCTTGACTCCTCTTGCCTTGTCTCCTCTCCTCTCCTCCTCTTCTTGTCTCCTCTTCTCTCCTCGTCTCCTCTCCTCTCTTCCTCTCATTCCTCATGCGTTCCATGTCGTGCAGTTTAAAGCCTTTGATGTTTCCTGGCTGTTGAACCCTGTGCACTGAAGCTGCTCTCGAGTATGTTAATGTTCTCTGATTGACTTATGAATCTTTTAATTAACCCACTTGTATGCGCTCGGCAGTGTTGTCCCCAGTGAAACGCTATCAGGGGGTAAAAAGTGTGTATGTGTGTGTGTGTGTGTGATGGATTAGAGTCTGGATGATTCCTGATGTACATGTGTGACTTCTTCTTCTTCTTCTTCCTCCTCTAGTGAGAGGTCTCCATCCTTGTCACAGGTGTGAAGAAACAGTTGTAGAAACAGTTGTGTGTATGTGGGTGATTAAGACTTCAGCTCGACTGTATGCAATATTAATGACGTGGGAAAGATATCAAAGGAAGAAGCTCAGAGATGCGATCGCCTGAAGAGAGCCTACATTAATAATGTGCTTAATTCCACCAGTGATTAGAGTGTTTCTCCTCTGCTTTCATGTCCAGCCCTGCACTCAAATCAAAGCCTTTTTTCCAATTCTTCCATATATACATTTTCTTTATTTCATTATCCCAATGTAGACCACGCCCCCCCTTCCTTTTTAAAGCTCAGCGTCAACAGTATTTAAAATGTCATTTAGATCGACTCAAAGCTGCAGCCCGTGACGACCTGTGGGTGATTACCACTAACAGTCAGTAGGTGGCAAAATGCTCTCAGGGATAAGAGGAGATCTATCACAGAGCTGAGATGTGACAGATGAGAGGTTTCACACCCGATCAGCTGATCATTCTCCGTCTCAACATGAAACTCTGGACTTTTTGTGTGTCAGAGGGAGACTCAGGGTCACACCGTCAATACACTGCAAAGATAAAAGCTCAGATGTTCGGAAATTCATTCAATTCTTCCTGTTTGTAAGCTCATTTAGCTCAGTTACAAGAAACTACTTACACAGAACTTTGCACTGATTTCACACAAATAAATTCTGTCATGTAAGAAATGCTTACTTAAAATGACATAAAGATGATTAAATTAGGAGCAGTTGGGGTTTCATTGCTTTCGCTGTGATTTTAAGATAAAGTTTGATGATAATTTTTAAAATTAGATTATTCTTCTCGTGTAAAACTTGCTCACCAAGATTATTTTTAGGCCAGAAATGAGGCTTGTTTGGATTATTTATAAGTTATAAGTTGTACGGTGTAGATAAAAGCACACATACACACAATCATGAGAGAGATTAAGCTAAAAAAAAATAATCAAACAAATGGAAATGTGTACAGTTAGTAAAAATATTATATTTTGTGAAAAAAAATCACTGAAACCTTAAAAATAACATAATCTGCACACGTTAAAATTCAAGTATCGTCGTAATTTTTCTTCCCTCTGAAAAAATTAAAAATACTACAGTACAATTATATACAGTATTTTGTATATATAAAAAAAAGATATATTGTATGTTATTAAACTCACTGGGTTGCCAGTTTGAATCCCGACAGGTTAATCTCTGTCACTCCTCATCGATTGGTTTAATCTGAAACTCTAAATTGGCACAATCTCTGCCCAATCTAAGATAGTATTCTGGTCAAAACTGTGCTTTAGTGCAATAATTCAATTGTTGGTCAGGTGCTTGTTCATTGGTTGAAGGTCAAGATGTTGTTTACGGTCAGATTTTCACACATCCATTCTGTCTGATTCTGTCCATCACTGAGCTTCACCTCCGTTCCCATCTCCTCACCTCCACTTCCTTAAAGGTTTGTTTATTTTGAGATTGCTTGATTTACGTTAGACGAGGTCTACGCAGGACAAACTTAAAAATGACTTAAAGCCTCACTTTAAGCTTAAGCTGTGTCGGCACATTTGGTCCTTGAATTTTGAGGGAATTGTTCCTTGAAAGGTCCTTAAATGCGATGCAGTTAGCCGCAGGTACGATCGCTAATCCCCCATTTGATGTCTATCACGTTATTACTGTGAGGCACTGATTTATTTTATTTTTATTTTGAGACAATATTTTAGAAACACATTATTTTAGACACTGACATGAAGTTGAGTTGTAAAGAAAGAATGTGCAGTGAATCAGCTCTTACTTTCCCTGACAGGAAAATCAATATAACAGCAGCCGGGGCTCACAGTGCAGAGCAGCACACAGACAGACACATCATATTATTTTTTTAAATGCTCCAAACAGTTGGCGAGAAATAACAACTGTCTGCTCAATGAAAACACAAGGTGTTGAGTTAGGTTTTTAGGCATATTTTCTTTTTAAAGTATTGAATTTGTCTCAGCGGTTTGTAAAGAGCTCAGTCTCTCTCTTTTCTCTCACTGAAGTCCACAGAGAAAACCAGTGTTTCTAAACCACGGGGACGCAGGAGCTGCTGCTCGTCTGCTGCCTCGTGTGGTGTAAATCTGACCTGAACAAAAGATTTCAAACACTGACATCACAAATTAACTTATTGGAACTTGTCGGAGGTGACAGAAGAAGATCAACAACTCCTTTGTGCTGTGATCACATATCACAGCACAAAATCACTTATTTTCTCTAAGAGGTTTGGTTTCCATTCAAAAAAAGGCTTTTTAATGAGACAAGACAGACACAGAGTGAATGAAAATCAGTTTTTCCCTCCAGTGAGAGTAGGTCTAAGTGTTTGTGTGCAGAGAGACTGGACGTCACTTTTTTTTCGGCTTTTTATGGCCTTTAAAAAGGTTTTATATAGATGAAACCTAAAAGTATAGAATCTAAAGATCTATAAATGCTATGTCCACGTCTGGAGGTGTCCTGAGAACAGTTTTACAAGTGTAACTATTGTGGTCTACGGGAAAACAGCTTTTTTGGGCCACATGCATCATGACTTCTTGGTTTGGTGACATGTCGTCGCCCTTCCTCGCACAATACGATAATTGATACTCGCCCGACGTCACTACTTCAGGTCTCCTCTTGGCGGCGCTGCTCAAATGAATGAGTGTAACTTGGGGTGGAAGTTAACTGTCAGAAAAGCTTAACGCTAAGAGACGCTCCATCCACGTTCAATACAATAGACTTTATGACCTTTGTTCCCTATGAATAAACAGAGAAATGCTGCACTTTTAATTTTTGTTTTCTTCAGTTCAGACAGATATCGTGATGTGTGATTGTCTTGCAGTATATCGATTATCACAGAATCATTGTATCATGATGTCATCGGTATCGCAATGTCATTGGTGTTCCGATGTCATTAGTATCCCGATGTCATTGGTATATATCGCAATGTTATTGGTATTGTGATGTTATTGGTATCGCAATGTTATTGGTATCAAAATGTTATTTGTATTGCTATGTTATTGATATCGAGATGTCATTGGTATCACAATGTCATTGGTATCGAGATGTTATTGGTATTGCGATGTTATTGGTATCGAGATATTATTGGTATCGAGATGTTTTTGGTATCGCGATGTTATTGGTATCTTGATGTCATTGGTATCGCGATGTCATTGGTATCGAGATGTCATCGGTATCAAGATGTTATTGGTATCAAGACGTTATTGGTATCGAGATGTCATTGGTATCACAATGTCATTAGTATCACGATGTTATTGGCAGTGCAATGTTATTGGTATCAAGATATTATTGGTATTGAGATGTCATTGGTATCGCGATGTTATTGGCGTCGATGTCATTGGTATCGCGATGTCAGTGGTATCGCAATGTCATTGGTATCGAGATTTTATTGGTATCGCGATGTTATTGGTATCGTGGACCATGTATCGTGCATCGTACCCTGTGATTCACAGTTTCATATACGAACAAATCTTTTCTGAATAAAGAAAGTCTGCACATGTAAACATAGATATCGATTTTCCCCCTGCTAGCCCGTTATCTACTACAAGTGATAACACAATTAAACACATAATATGGTGAGGGAGGGCAGAGAATGAGTGAGGATGGAGCAGGGAGTAGACGAGTGCAGAAAAGGAGTGAAGACAAGATTACAGAGCAGAGCTTTGATGGCGAGTCTGTCTGTGGGAATCCTGGTGAGCCTTCAGGGGAAAAGCTCCTCTCACTAAACATCAATAATGAATGAAAGATATCTTGTTCAGTGGAAAGGCCTGAACATTACTGGCATACTGATTTGTAACCTTATGTAAAAATTGCATGTATGCTTCATTAGCCAGATAAGGCGCTGTCACTGATAACAACAGGAGATGAACGGCTGGAGTTTGTATGAACAGTAATGAGCCGGGAGAGAGAAAATAAGAAGAGCACAGTTTTACACAGTTACAGTGAACTGCTGCTGTCTGTGAGGATGGTCGCACTAACTACAGCGGCTGAGTTTAGACAAACAACAAATATGTGCAATCCCTACGTAATCCCAATCTGTGTGGTACGCAGCTGTACGTGGGTTACCAGGGTTATTATAGTTAATGAAAACTAAGTTTAAAACTAAAACTAGTAGTGAAAAAAATAACTGAAATCAAAATTAAAACAACAATTTAATACAAATTAAATAAGCAAAACTAACTAACCCTAAACTGAATGGTTGGTGTTAAAGTTTAAGTAATGAAAGTAAAGGATTTGATCATCATCCATATAAGTCAAGGCTTTCTCTGAATACCTGAAAAACTAACTATTTGTTGAATTAACTAAAACTAAACTGAAATTGAAAAAAAGCTATATTCAAAACTATAATAACCTTTCTGTTACCACACACTTTCTGTCCAACAAAGATATATCGTCTAAGATATTTAAATGTCTTACTGAAACCAGCCCCAAAACTCCGAGTACGTCTACAATGAATAAAAATAACATATTTGCTGCTTTATTTCACAGTCTGACAAACTTTTCCCGACTGGAAACTTAAAGTTTGAGTGACTTTGTAAAAAAAAAACCACCTTCTCCCAGCACCGAAAACCAGTAGAGAAAATCAGTGATTTTACAGTTGTTGATGCACTGCTGACTCCATCATTAAGTCCAATATGTCATTTTGAGACTCCACGCGTTTGAAATCCTTCGTGTTCAATTACCTCAGTGACACAAACTCACCAGACGAGGCAGCAGTGGACGAGCACAAAAAAAAAAAAAATGCTGATTTTCTCTGTGGACTTTGGTGAATTTAAGTCATTTTTGTTAAGAAATGTAGTGAAATCACACGAAATCACAACACAATCAACGCCACTGAAACAGCAAATATGATCAGTTCAGTGCTGTAAACTTCCAATGACCTCACATTAAAGGACGCTTCCATGTTTTATTTTGGAGCTGCTCGACTCAAAGCCTCACACTCGCACCTCGCTCGTCTCCTCCTCCTCCTCCGACGAACCTCTCACTCCGAGTACAGCGTGTTCTTCCTTCTCTATCATCATCATCATCATCATCATCACCACCGTGCTCTTCATCATTCCACAGCCACAACAGCACAGACAGAACACATCACTGTGCACCTCCACACTTTCCCTCGCTCTCTGCAGTTTCAACACAAGCTCCAGCTCCAGCTCGAGCGCTTATTGATTCCTGCACACTGAAAAAAAAATTGATTTTCATGAAAGTAAAATAAGCCTCATATTTTTTTTTTTTTACTTTGGAAAAAAAAATATTTTTTTCTCTCTTAGAAATACATATCTAACTTTATCGTTATAAAATATCACAGCTCATTTAAGCTTTAATGACCTGATTTGTTCTCTACTGTTGTGAATTTAAGTCAAATTCATCATCATGGATTAGTATGTGTGTGAAAATTAATTAATTAAGGTATAAATTCTTAAAGTCAGCTTAGTCAAGTAAAGGAAGACTGATTTTAAGTAAGTATTTATTACAATATTTTTGAATATCTGCTTTCTTTCTCTCATTTTCCTTATGCTCTTCCTCTGTGTGTGTGTGTGTGAAGTTAATTGAAGACTGTAAATTGACTGTAGGTGTTTCGAGGTTGTTTATCTTTGTTCACCCTGTGATGGACGGGTGACACCGGTCCACGCTGAACCCGCCTTTCGCCTTATCTCAGCTGGGATCAGCTCCCTCCTCCCTCCTCCTCTCTCCTCCTCCCTCGTGACCCTCGTGTGAAGGATAAATTGTGAGACAATGACTGAGTGGATTATTTCTAGTGGCCGGAACGCAGTGACTTTTTTTTTTTGTTTTGCCGTGGATTAATCACTTGTTCGCTTCCCTCACAAAGCTGTCCATGAAATGATTATTCCACACAGTCGTCTGCTGCAGAAGAGGCCGAGCTGACGATAATTCAGCGTGATGGTGACGTTCAGGGTTGAATCGCTGACTCTTTCATGTGCAGCACTTTCCTCTTTACAACTGTTTTAAACAGGGAGGAGAGGCGGGGATTCTCTGCGGCACAAGTTATTTGAAGGGCATGTTACTCCACTTTAAATACAGTTTTTTTTTTTTTTTTTTAATTTGCAATGCAAATGAGTCTCATTCTTGTCTGAATAATCCTCTTGGTTACCTAATACTTTGGCATCATGGTGCTCTGTGTTTTTTTTGTCTGTGGCTGAGTTAAATCACTCGAACCCTCAGTCCTGACTGTTTGCAGCAGCCTGAAACCAAGTGTCTGTTTTAGTGTCCGTTTATTCTATATTATTACGATGATTCAATTATCGTCTATTTGATGATTGATGATTCAGTTTGAGTGATTTTCTCCAATAATTAAAACCGCTTTCTAATTTTTCAGCTTCTTAAATTTTTCTGGTTTCTTTGCTCCGTGCAACAAAGAAAACGTTAAAGCGGACTTAGACCGGAAGTTCCAATTAACGTTTTTTTTTGGGTGTGTATCTGTGTCATTACCTCGTTTATGAAGCCCTGAAGGTTCTAAACAAACAGTTCAGCCACTGCTGAGAACGCTGTGTTGGATTTTAATCTCGGGCTCAGCGAGATCTCTGAAAAAACCTGGTCCGGTTACGTAAACAGCATTTCTCCTGAACAGCAGATCCTCCTGCTCCGGGCACTAGTCCGGGCACATCCGGTTGCGTACATCGCAACCGCAGAAGAAGAATAACGTCCGTTGTGGAGGTGTTTCACGAGCGACAGTGTCTTCTGACTCTAGGTCTGACTCCGGGTCAAAGTCATAAAAGGGACTGCGGTGGGGAGTCGTGAAGAAGCTATTTTTAAACACTGTTAAAACAATGTTTTGAAAATGAGTAGCAGTGCATCCACCGTTCCAGAGGGGGGAGCTGGGCTTCTGAGAGCTGGTGTGCTAATTACGTCACTTCCAGGTATTGGCCAATCACAAGACAGTTAGGAAAGCTTGTCGCTGGCTGGCCAATCACAACACAGTCTCTCTTCTGGGGGTGAGATTTCAGTCTGAAACAGCACGGCTGACGAGAGCTTCAGTAAGGAGAGATTTCTATCGGCTCATTTACAGCAACTAGAGGGTTTTTGACCATAAAAACAAGTTAATGTATGTAAGTAGACCTCCATAACTAACATATATGTGCGATAGGACCACTCTGTGGGAGCTTTAAAATGGAATCACTTTGGTTTGGGGACATTGGTAAACATTTTTCAACATTTTATGTCATTTTACGGACCAAAAACTGCTACCTATCGACCTACTTATTTTTCTCTACAACACAAGTTTTGGTGATAAAACAGAAAAAAGACATGATTTTTTACATGTTGATTCTTGATTGTTCAGCAAATCAATATTCACATGATTGTCTGTAAAACCTTTAAAATAAACAATCAGATATATTTGAAGTTAAAGTCAGTGATATCCTTCAGTTCAAATATCTGTGTTAAATAGCTCTATATTCCAGTGTTGGCTGAGGACATGGCTGACAGCAGCTTTACTGATGTAAACCTTCATCCTCGCTCATTTTTCTAGAAAAGCACTTCCTGTTCATCTGATCCATCACTTCAGTGATAAACTCACCTTCTGCCACTTCGACTCAGTCGGGATTCTCACCGTCTCCTTCAGTGAGCTCCTGAAAAATAATAACAAGAATATGTACCGTTATGATTTCATTCATCTCTGGAGGAAGATGATCAAGGTCTAATATAGAATACTTGCACTGCTATTAGAAAAAAAGCAGTAGAATTTTAAGGGGAATATAATCTGCTAACAAAATAAGCAAATTTAGCTTGGATAGAATTATTAAAACTTTTCCGTAAAACTTCATTATTTTCAGGCAGAAAATAAGAAGAGTCTTTTTATTTTACTCCGGTCTTCTCTCACCAATAAAAATAGAGTCTAATAGGAAAAAGGTCTATGGAAATGCCAGGATCAACATAACATGAACAGAGGCGATTCTAGAGACTGTAGGGGCCCTAAGCAAAAATTCCCCGGGGGCCCTTCCAACCATTATGTTATAAATAATCTGACATGTATGAGTTCAAAATGTTTTATTTTCCGGAATGAATGAAATAACATGGGAAAAAGTATGTGAAAATATAAATGTAAATGTAAAGAACAATAAAATACTGTAAAAAACTTTGAAAAAAACTATATAAACTTAGTAAAAAAATGCATCAAATGAATCCTCTTTCTTTTCCATCTTGCAGAATGATAACTTCACACAGGTTAATGTGAGGTGGGGCCCCTTTAGGGAGGTTTCCTACTGAGATGTCATTGCAAATCGCCCATTGTTTTTTTTAGGGGAACTGGGATGTGGCTGATCACTGCACATTTCAGTAAAAACAGCCCTCAGGCTCCGAGTGTCGGGGGCCCCCTATCAGCTTGGGGCCCCAAGCAGTTGCCTGTTCACAAGCTGCGCCCCTGAACATGAACACCTGAAACAAATGGTTTAACATTTAACTAATTAACCCTCAATTCTGTCATGATAAACACACACATTATAGATTCATATGGGAAGATAAATCTGGATCATATTTTCCGTCCAGTCTTTCCGGCCCACGCTCGACGCCGTTGCCGACGCGTTGTCGGTTCGTTCCGCACATCACTCTCCGTTTCCTGCGCTGCAGCGAACGCAAAAAAACAACAGGGCCAACGTAACACACACAGCTCTCTGCTGAAGGTAGTTTTTATTATATCCAGCTCGGGTGTTGAACTTTCTCCTGCTGTCGTGAGAAGAGAACAGGTGGAGCTTCCTCCTTCCACTGCGGCACAGTTGCTGTCAAACTTTCCCGAATGTGGATTTATATTTGATGTAATAGTTGAGAGGTGCATTGCGGTAAACTTCTAACGGCGACTGTAACAAGAGACAAACCTCCACTCTCTCCACTCTTTCTCTGCCGCGCTTCTTCTTCTTCTTCTTCTTCTTCCTCTTCTTCCCACTCTCTCCCTCGCCTCTTTCCCCTCTTCCTCATCCCTCTCTTCTTAAAGAGAGTTTGTTTATTTCACTTCTGGAAGTGAAGTGAAGCAGCCATGATGGGAAACAATGTTCAGACACACTTGATGCTGTTTAATGCAGCAGGCGGGCAACTTTAATGAAGAAATAAAACGAATATTTTCAGTTTAAAGCAAACAAAAGCGAGTTGTCTGCATATAATAAACTCATGTCGGTGAAAAAGCTCTTTCTCTTCTTCAGGTTTCTTTCTTTCTTAATTATATCACAAGTCTACATTGATTTTTCAAAGTTTGAGCTCTTAAATAAAAATCACAGAAGGAACTTTACCCTAAAAGATAATAAAAAGGTTATATATATATATATAGTGTTTATTTCTTCTTTATGGGAGAAAAATATTAGTTTCACCGCAGGAGAATTTGGTCTTTGAACATCATCTCATATTGGTATCAGGCACAAAAAAATAGAATAAGCAAATAATACATCGCACATCGCATTTGGACAATTATACATTCCAAATTCAGCCGTTCAAAAGATGTAAGGTGTTACAGATTACGGCTGTAAATGAGCTGCTACATCAGGTCACAGTTCTTTAGTGACCTGTTTAAGCGTTTCAGTTTGCATCTCTTCAAAAGGGAGCGTTTTCTTTGTTTCCCCAGCTTTTGTCTTCATCTCTTTGAAAGCAACTTTTAAAACAGTGTCGCGTTCAAGGTCGCTTGAATACACAAAGTCGATTTTCGTCGTCTAGAGAGAAGGAAAAAAAACGTGGACAAGCTTCTTTCTTCGTAGTCACAAAAGCAAAACACGGCGGAATTGACTGTGACAAAGCTTCTTTTTAAGAAAATTAATTGTCGAAGGTACTCGGCAGGTAGCTTGTCCTCAGCATCACCATGAACCTGTCATATAGATATTTGGTGGATTTTGATTGTTTGATCTTCCTTTTGTCTCTTCGTGTGATCCCGGTCTGACACAGTGAGGTTGCCAACAAGCCTCTGTTGGGGGTGGGACCATCTGCCGCATGACTCCTTTGGCGCTTATCCACTCTACTTGGTTTTTCTTTGCTTTTCCATTAGCGATCGTACCTGGTACATGGTGCTTTTTTAGTACCTGCGGGGTTAGGGTCAGATGTTTCAGATATAGCAATGTTGTTATTTCTTCAAACTAACTTCACCGCAGTCGTTACGAGGAAGGGAAACATATTTTATTCTGCAGCCGAATCTAAACAACAGACTTTAGGGTAATGGTGGCTCAGTGGTCGAGTAAGTCGTCTTTCAACTTGAAGGTTATGGGTTCCATTTCCGGCTTTGCTAGTCATAAGGCCAAGACACTGAACCCGAAGTTGACGGCGTGTGAATGGGTACAAAACACGAGTGACAGATGCACTGTATGAATGTGTGATTTTTGTCATTTTGTCAAGAGCATCATTTTGCTTGTAAGAGTTAGTGAGAGTGTACGAGATGCATTCAAGAAACCTGCAAATTTCATCACTTCTGCAAACACACAGACACACACACACACTGTTCTCTGAGAAAATGTTTGCTGCCACCTTGTGGTAACAGATGCACCACTAGTTAGTTAATCATCAGTTTATCAGAAAAGTATGGAAATGTACTTCAATTGTACATCAATAAAAAAAAACTACTGATCGATAATAAACACTCTATTTTGTACGGAGCCCCCGAAGTAACATGAGAAAAAAAAATGACAAAAAAAATAATACATTTGAAATCTCGAGTTTCAAAGTCGAGATCTCGAGTTTCCAAAAAATAAAGAAAAAAAAAATCACTTTTTTTTTTCTCCATCATTTTTTGGAAACTCGAGATCTCGACTCGAAAAAAAAAGAAGAAAAAAATTAGATTTTTTTTTTCATAATTTTTTGGAAACTCGAGATCTGGACTTTGAAACTCGAGATTTTCGAGGATTTTTCCTCATGTCACTTCGGGAGCTCCGTAATTTTGTATCTTTTTTAAATAATATATATATTAGATATTAGAGAGTCCCCCCTCTCTAACATTGTCTCCATCAGTGAGAGATTGTGTCACAGAGTTCCGTCGTGTTTATGTCGTTCACTTTCACATTAACTGTATGCTTGACTTCACCCACGCGAGATACTCAGAATAATGGAAAAGCCCCGTATCCGTGAACACGAGGCGACTGCCTCACATTCACAGTTGCCAGCTCCCAGAAAAGAAAACGCGTCGCATCACGAAGCCGTTATTTAGCATAACGCCGTCGTCACCTGCGTCACTTTGACTTCGTAATTTGCAGCTGATGAAATGTGAGGCTGCAGGTTGCAGCGGGACGCGTTTGTGTGCGGCGCTCGGTGTATTTCTGTGCTCACAGCCGGTGAGTGACGATTCACCTCTCGCTGAACCTTCAGAGTCAACAGTTGCCAGAGTGGCTTTTGGAAAAATCCGCTGCCACACACTCTGCCAAGTGTTTGTACCCATCCACTGTGGAGGAGAGTGTGTGTGTGTGTGTGTGTGTGTGTGTGTGTTGTTCCTGGCATCTCACCGCTCCCCTCCCCCAGCTTCTCAGAGGCAACAATGATAAGAAGAGGCAGGTGGGTTTGAGGGCTGTGGAAATCCCGGTTTGTGGAGTTGGAGCCGTTCAGTATGTTGCCGGTGTTTCTGTTTTTAAACCCGGTCCCATTTCCATGCAGAGCTGTCATCTGTACTCTGGTTGAGGGATTTTTCAGGTTAATCTCTTTACCTGAACCTCTCTCTGTTGTCATGAATAAACCACTTAACTTAATATTCCCCCTCTGCCCATCTGATTGAGCGCCGGTGTTCAGTTAATAAAGAGGAGAGAACACGGGAGCTTTCTCTTCTCACGGCTGATAATCCAAAGTGAAAGTGACAAGATGTGTGTGTTTTTCTGTCTTCGTGTCGTATTACAGTTCATAACCCAAGATGATTTAATGCCACTTAACCCCGACTCCTGGTGAGGATACGGCGGGATTCAGGTAACCTCATAAGTGGATTTTGGAGCACTGTAATCAACAAATTCACACAGGGACACGAGTCACGTGTAAGACGTTTTAAAATTTAAGATCTGTGTTTTATTACAGTGATTTCTATGCATTGTTTTTAGTTAATCTGCATCTGTGTTTGTATAAGTGTAGTTTTAGACTACCTTTACATGTCGTTTAGGTCAGGGCCTTGCTTTACGAGGCTGCCATGTTTCTATGTGTATATTGTGCATATTGTGTGTAGCAGTACACAAACAACACCCTCTCTGGGATGCGAGTGCCACCACTCTCTAGTTCCCCTGATGTGTTAGGAGTCCTCTGATAAAAATCTACAGTCTCATCCTTGGATTCAGTCATTCTTACACACTGGACCTTAAAGCAGGCACATATTTTATTCAGTGGTAAGTGACTTAGATCAGTTTGCCCTCGTTTCCCACGCCAACAGCTGTGTTTTCACTGAGATGGAGAATCCGTGTTTGGGGGTTATGCTGGATACCATGTGTAAAAAAAAAAAAAATCCGTAGTAACACCATCTATAGACATAGGAGTACCAAAGACGAGCGAGAAAACAACATGCACTGTATGAAAGTGTGAGTGAATGGGTGAATGACTGACTGTAGTGTGAAGCTGCTTTGAATGGACCAGACCATTCATCCATCCATCCATTAATTATCTACTACTTGATCCTTGATACCAGAGGGTCGCGGGGGGTGCTGTGCCCATCTCAGCTGACATTGGGGGATAGGCGGGGTACACCCGGGACAGTTCTCCAGTCCATCGTTGGGCCACATATAGAGACAAACAACCATTCACTCACACTCTCACACCTACGGTCAATTTAGAGTGACCAATTCACCCCTAATCCCCACATCTCATGTTTTTGGACTGTGGGAGGAAGATCATCCCGGAGAACCCGGAGAAAACCCACGCACACACGGGGAGAACATGCAAACTCCTTGCAGAAAGGCCGAAATTGTTCCAAACGGGGCCCAGGAACCTGAGATAATTTTTACTTGTAAGAGTTAGTGAGAGTGTACGAGATGCATTCAAGAAACCTGCAAATTTACCCGTAAGTAACACCATATATAGTTAAAATAAATACAGTGGTGTAAGTACAGACTTTTCACAGGAGGCCGATTTATTGACTAGGTGACTGTAATTACCATTATTTAATTTATTATGATTTCATTCGTTTCATTTCTACGCACTCTGGCTTAAAATTCCTCCGATTATTAGTATTTCTGATTCACCACCAGAGGAAGTCTGCGTATCACTGGTGCTACACGTGCCACAGTTTGAGAACCGTGGCTTTAACTTACAACATTAACTTTATAACCAGTGAATAAAGCCGCTTCCACACCGATGCTCCCTCACAGTTGCCGACATGACTCGAACCCGCTTTCACCCGTTTCACACCACGAATTCCGTCTCTTTCGCTCGTCATCCGCCTCACGTCAGGCCCGATAGAAGTCGTCACCTCTTCTGAGGCTCCTGACCTAGTGTGTGCAGTCCAGTCACGTCCCCGCAGGCCCCTCAGCGCCGTCTTAAACACCGCACAGATCATCCGGCCGCGGCCGCTTTGATCTCGCAGATGCAGCGCCGGGGCTTCTCACAGGCAAAATCCATACTAAAGCCTTTGGACTTCACAATGCCGAAGCAATCTCGCAAATGATGCCGGGATATGAGGAGCCTTTCAAATGGATGTTTGATTTCCACCTCTTTAGTAAGAGAGACTCCTGAGGCAGGCAGGAAAAAAAAACCACAGAGAATAAAAGGAGTGCACGGCTGACTGGGCAGCCAACAGAATACAAATGGCCACCTTCATATTTGGCCCTGGAGAAAAGTCTTGCGTGTGCACCAAAGGCTCTGTGATGATCTGCTGTGAGCAGCTTTTGACAGCAGACTCAAGCTTGTCCTCCGGGTGAGTAACGTATGATGTGACTAATGATGAGCAAAAAAAACGTTATTGATCCCCGTGAGCTTGTTGTCACTGTGTTGTAACAGGATCCAGCCGAGGAAAAACAGAGCACAAAGATGAAGAAGAGCAGGATGATATGGGGAGCAGGATGATATGTAACCGTTTATATGGAGAGGAATGGCGGGGATTGCTATTTTTATTGCCGTGAAATAACTGTATAAAGATCATATTTATGGATGTGAAAGGCATTAAAAGATTTATTCTGTTAAAACGAGAGCCTTTACTCCTCTGGTACTGTGGTAAAATGAAAATGTGACAGCTCTATTTTCTTTTTTAAAGGGCTTGTACTGAGCTATAATCACCACTCACACTCCTGCACCAAAGTCCATCGAGCAAAAACTGTTGTTTTTAGCTAATTAACAAACAAAAATAAAATGAGAATGCAGAGAATAATGTGACTATTGTAACAAAAATAGGCGGAAACGTGTATTTAACTGATGAAAGTGATCTAATGGTGTCTTTACTTACTTCAAGTACTTCACAGGATTTGTCCTTTGGGTCTAAATCCTGCAGCGTATATGTACTGTGCACTGAATCAGAGTTAGATATTTCACTTTACAAAAAGGCAAACAATATAAAATGAGAAAATAAAAACTAGACATTTACCACAAAGAATTATGGCTGTAAAGAAGTGAAAAAAATAGCAAATGGATATTGTGCAATATGTCAGAAAACAGTTTCTGGGAAATTGTTAAAAAAAAGTAATCTTGTGAAGCAAGTTTTGCACTAGAAAAATAATCCCATTTTCAACGTTGTCTTAATAAGATATTACAGCTTACTTTAAGCTTTAATCACCAGTAACAAGATTGGTTTGTGTCCAAATATAAGCAATTCTAAGGTATGAAGTAAAGGAAGAGTTTTTTTCCTACATGACTGAATTCCTCTGCTTGTGATAAGCATAACTTTCTTAAACTTCGCACCAGTTTTGGCCAGTTTTTTTTTTCTCATTTCATGGCACATTAGTGTGTGAAAGTAGCTGCAGATTTACAGGCCACTTTTAGAAATGACGCGCAGGCAAGAATTTTGAAAATTTGCTTACTCCATTGGGAGATAAGTTTTTTTGTTTTTTTTCTCAAAATGAGAAAAATTTAAGTCAATTTAAGAATATTTGGCTTATTTCTACTCGGGTGTTTTTGTGAAGGACGACACATCGTGTCATTATGTGACTGGGAGAGTTTGCAACTGCAGTTTATGGTGTCTGTGAAGTGACTGTTGGTCACCTTTACACCTGGCATTATGCGTTTTCTGTGATCAGATTGCAATCAGATAACGCCCGACCACTTGTACGTACAGGTGTTAATACACCTGAGACACAGTGAATACAGATCGTTATCTGATCGGCCAAACCACTTTGAGAGGTGGTCGATGGTGGACGCACTGAAGTCAGTGCAAACGCAACAAGTCTCTGATGCGTCAATGTCAAGATGTCAATGTCAAGGTCAAGGTCACTTGGTTAAGTTACGATAGAATACTGGCTAAAGACGATGTTGTTCATCGTTGATCGTTTGGTTTGGCCTGATGCGAGAGGCTGCTTGGTGGGAGCCATCTTTAAACACGTAACCAGCCATACTCTGTCACTTGTAATCTGTTATATACGGATTCTGGGCTAAGCTTTGGCTTTTTTTTACACTTGTCAAAGACGACTTCTTCTCCTTCTTTAAGTCCACACTATAGCGTGAGTTCATGCTCGGTTGTTATGGCATCACACGGTGACACGTGACACTGCTGGAAATCTTTGCAGAAGAAGAGAGGGAGATGATGTAAGGGAGCGGGATGACCGTGATCGGATGGTAATCAGATGGCGATGTGGAGACGCATTCTAATACCAGGCGTAAACGAGGCCAGTGTCACACTGTATGACTGTGTGTGTGTGTGTGTGTGTGTGTGTTGGAGGTGAATCAGGTCTTTTCATGTTGCTGGTGTTTCTTTGATTTTCAATACTTACACTGAGTCAGACAAATTGAATGTGGTGCATTGATCAAGTCAGGGTTGAAAATTAAACCTCCCTCTCACACTCTCATCACACACACACACACACACACACACACACACAGAAATGCTGATTAATGGCACGTTGCAGCTGATGATAGATGGTGACCTCTGCTTGGCCTTTGCTGTTGTCACTGTGAAGGAAGCCATGAAGGCTACAAGGATTCACTATGACGGATGGACAAAGGAACACAAACCAATGATCTTTTTTCCCATCCAGCCCAAAGCCTCTCAGTCTGAATAATTCAATTTGTATCCACCAAAGCTGCATTTGTCATAGCTGCTATATGCTCTCGGGCTTTTTACCCAGCATGCTTTGCTCACTCCGCTTTGATTCAAACCCCTCTCTGCAGGTTTGAAGAGAACAGTCTGCACATGGTGAAACCAGGCTGGTGGTATTTTACAGTGTTTGTGTGTTTTCTTTTCTTCTCATTTGTTCGGCACACGATGTAATTCAGACTCAGCCAGAGCGCGGAGGAGTTTTGAGCATCTGTGTCACAGCAGGTCTCAGTTTAATGCACATCGACTATCAAAGGCCAAACACTAAGGTTCATTCATTAATGTGGAAGTAGCAGGATGACAGGCATTGTCTGCTGTTATTTTTTCCAAAGAAAAGGAGTCATGACGTGGTTCTGAAGAGGGTGTAAGATGTTCTACTTGCTCCTGTTCCACGGTTAAGTATTAAAATGAGCATGAACATATTGTAACTCCGGTACAGAACTGCTGTATGATAAGAAAAACAGGGACGCATTACATTTTTTTATATTGCAGGGAACAGAGTCTTAAATGAACAGCCATGAGTTGCATTCAAGGAACCTTGTTACGCTCATCACTTCCACAAACACCTGCTACTGATTCTGACACCTTAGGGTAAAAATATGCACTACTATTAAGATGGAAATGCACTCCTATTTTGTACTAATATGCTGAAATGAAAAATAAATAAGGTTGCAGTGCTCACCTGCATCATCAGATTGCTACACAATGCAAATGGAAGAATTTCTCCTCTCTGCTAAGTGTAAAAAAAACAAACAACAGGAACAACACAGTATATCCAGGTATCCAGACCACGGAGCTCACACTGCAGCAGACTCCATTCGTCGTTTCAATCAATGGCAGCGGTCGAGGTGATGTGTCCTCGGGGTGTGACTTTATGTGTCATTATACGAGCCTTAAAACAAAATCAGAGTCTTATTCAGACTGAATGACTGACCCTCACAACAGCTGGTGTTTGGACCTAACTGTCGCTCATTCATTTTTATGGCGGCGATGATCACGGCGAAGCAGTAACAGTGTGTTTAGAAAGAACAGAGCGGATCCGACCGAGGCAGTTCATTCTACAGCTCTACAAGGGCTAGTTGTCTTTTTATGGCCTCCAGTGTTTGCTGTGTTTACAGCACAGGTTAATTGGCAAAACAGCCCATTTGTGCGCGTTAGTGTAGATTTAGCACCTCGGGGTTAGTCACAATGGCACGGCTTGAGAAACGGCTGGATTTATCACGGAGGCCAGGACTCGGTCGGACTCGGAGACGTCGGTAAAACGCGCAGTTTAAAATACAGGAAAAGTAAAGAAGGATGAACAGCAGACAGTTCTCCTCTCATCTCTGTCAGGATCACCTGGATTAGCCCATTGGTTCTCAAAGTGTGGCCCGGGGGCCAATGGCGGCAATTAATTACAGTTGATAGTTTTAATCCAGGAGCTACTAAGCTTGTTAAATGTTTATTGAACATTACTGGATACAGACCAATAAGTGTACAACTGCAAACTGGGCATTAAAATTATTACACATTTTTCCATTCTTTTATCTTTGGCGGCCCTCGGTCCAACGCTGGGTTCCTAAATTGGCCCTCAGGTATCAGCAAATGTAGCACAATTTTAAATTTTAGCTTTATGAATCTGTAAAACCACACTCACTCAATTTCACCAGCTAAGTCTTTGCTACAATCCCGATATCTTCTCAAATATCCATCCTGATATTGTACTATGGCTGGTTATGTTATGTGATACACTATATGGACAACTGTATTGGGATGCCTGTCCATTACACCAACAGGGACTGTAATGACATATTCAAATACATAAACAGTACGTTACTATGGAGTTGTTTCCCCCCTTTTGCTGCTGTAACAGCTTCTTGGAGGACGTTCCTTAAGATTTTGAAGTTGTTTCTTTGTGAATTTATGTCCATTCATTCTGTAGAGCATTGATGAGGTCAGACACTGTTGAACGATACGTTTCTGGCTCACAATCTCTGTTCCAGTTCATCCCAAAGGTGCTCGCGCTAATAACCTAGTTGTCCACAAAAACGAGGTCGAAAAATGCTAAAAACAAAGCTCTTCCTCGATTAAAATCTGCTCTGTTTGGCCCTTTTTTTGTTAAGCCTGAGTGTGAGATATCAGCTGAGCGGGAGAGCGTAGATACTGTGTGCACTTGCTAAATTTACGTTTGGTTTAACATAAATCTACAAGTCACTACATCAAGCATATCTGCACGTCAGTTTAATCTACAGCCGCGTCAATATCTTTCCACGGAAACTCCCGGCGTGACGCTCTTGCTCTGGTCCCGTGCCGCTGCAGACGTCCTGCTGCGCAGCCATTCGTCTTCGGAGATGATTCCTGTGCCATTTAAATGAGCATTAAGGCGTGAGGTTCGCTGAGAGACCGGGGCGACGGCGGGCAGATGGATTACACCTCAGGAGTGGCTGGAGCACTGTTCCGCCTGCCTGGATTTGTCAATGTGAAGGAACCTTTCAAACTAAATCAATGGAGAGAGAAGGGATTGCTCTCGCTGAGCAATCACTGCGCCGTAATTGATAAATTTCCTATTTTTCAAACCAAATGTCAGCCATAGATTTATGTCCACATTACGATCAGTCTTTCATTTGGTATATGAATGATTAACAAATTATCTTATGATGATGATGACATAAAATGGCTTATTCATTGTGGGAAAGTTTGCTTTTCAAAGAGCCTGACATTCATACAGCACTAAGTCAAAAACCTGTTTGTGAACATGTTAATTTCTTCTTTGTCTGCTTCGTTTTTTTTTGCAGTGACGCAAATCCCTGTGTCTGGTCTGGCAGAGGCTCAGGCGAACTAATGGCACTTTTCCATTGAACAGTTCTAGCACAGTTCTGGTACCTGGTGGATTTTTTTTAGTACCTGCTCTGGCGAGGTTCCCAAGTGAGCTGAGCCGATACTAAAATGCGACGTCTGACTCAAGAATCAAACCAAAACAATGGCGAACTGTAGATCTGTTAAAAGGACATAAAAATCCTGAAAACATGCGTTAAAGGTGCCATATGTAAGAATGTGGCCAAAAACGGTTACTACATTCAAATTCAAAATACCGAGGTCTTTTTAGGTTTCGTTTTCTGACGTAACTGGCAACCCGTGGTCGCTCGGCAGCTGAGACTCTACTGACTGCAATGATTGGTAGACGGCGGTAGGTGGCGCCACATGCCAAAACATGATTTTGAAAACATAAACATGATTTGCAGTCTGCAAAATGTTTTTTTTTAAATGCAAATATTTTGGCTGTACTGTTGTTGTTGGTGAGTTCAGTTTGTTATATGAACATTATTCCTGAGTCTCTGTGACATATTAGGAGGATTTTTACGGCCAGTTGATTTAGATTTATTACATAATGCACCTTTAATCTCCAACATTTAGGAGGGAAATGTCTAAAATCTGAATATTTAACAGAGGAGTCTGGTGTATTTAGCTTATTTAGGGACGAGCAAAGCTGAGTGAAACAAAGCTCTACTCGAGCTGCTGTAACATGAAATAATATCTCAACCATTAGACAAGAGATTAGATGAGTCAGTGGCTGATGTATGGGCCTCGATTTGTGTAAAACAAAGGGATCAGAAGACATCAGCTGAGGACGGCATCTCCAAAAGTCACTGAGGACAGGTTCGATCAGGAAAGTGGACACGTGTCCTTGATTAACCACCGTATACTGTATAGTGTTAATTCCCTCACGTTCCCACATTGAGGAGCATTTCAAAAATTCCGATTCCCCTCCAAACCCAGTGTTAATACACACATACATTATTTAGTCATTCTCCACCACCTCGACGAGACTAAAGTCTCTTCTCAGAAGCCATGAGAAGTCTTCCTCTCAGGCTATAATGGAGAAGAAAGTTTCACAGACTGCATTGATTCAGTGACTTTTTAATCTTCTGATGGAGTGAACCAGCGGTCAGTGGAGGAAGAGAAGGAGCAAGAGATAAAAAGAGAGAGGGAGAAGATAGATAATAGAAGCCGGTGAAGCAGATGAAAGCGATGTTGTGTGTTTACGCATCTGCGCTGCACTTCTCACAGATGCACTCATATCACCGTGCCCAAACCGCTAATTCTCTGAGGGCTGAACTTAACTGGAAATAAACTAAATCCACGTCTCTGCGTGCGCTTTAGATGATGCCGAATAATAGAAATAAATAAAAATAAAGTACATAAGTCAGATGATATTCAACGTGAGGTAAATAGGAGTTCACAGTTATATCCTGCTGAGCCACGACTGGGATTTCTTGCCTCCACATCCCTCTGAGGTGTTTTCACTGTATTTATGAGCGTCTTCACCCGTGCAGCCACGTTTGCTCACACATCAAGGACACACACAAAAAAAAGTAAACAACAAAACAAAACACCATAAATAACAAAAGAGATTTGTGATTTAGAAGTTTCACAAAGCTCGGGCCGGGAAATAATATTCTCTTTAGATTTGACATCAAACTGTTCCCAAGGAAAGCAGCGGCCATTTTGATTATAATGTATATTCTCATCAGAAATGTTTTAATGAGGCGTCAAACAGTTACTGCAGCACTCATAACATACTGTGTACTTTATATATTGTTGTTTTTTAACGCTGAGATGGACCTGAGAAACTTTGATATGATTGAAACTCATCACGTATCTTTGAAAGTCATAACTGATACAAAAACGGGTCATTTTATTCCAAAACTAGGGAAAGAACTACTGTATATTTGGTATCTTCTGCAGACGTGGATTTCACACGGGCAATCACAGCTACATCAAGGAAAAAATTTGACCAATCAGCAGTACCAACCCATACAGCTCAGTCTGCTCCTGCAGCTACGCTAATACCTCAAAAACCAATGATGGTCACGTGTATTGGATCAGGAAAACATCTCAAACATGTCCCTGAGGACCAGGATTGTGGTAATGTCCATGAAGGTACCATATTGTGGTCCATGAAGGTATCATATTATGGTCCATAAAGGTATCATAGTATGGTCCATGAAAGAATCATAATGTGGTCCATGAAGGTATCAAATTATAGTCCATGAAGGTATCATAGTATGGTCCATGAAGGTATCAAATTATGGTCCATGAAGGAACCATATTGTGGTCCATGAAGGTACCATATTGTGGTCCATGAAGGTATCATATTGTGGTCCATGAAGGTACCATATTGTGGTCCATGAAGGTGTCATATTGTGGTCCATGAAGGTATCAAATTATGGTCCATGAAGGAACCATATTGTGGTCCATGAAGGTACCATATTGTGGTCCATGAAGGTATCATATTGCGGTCCATGAGGGTACCATATTGTGGTCCATGAAGGTATCATATTATGGTCCATGAAGGTATCATATTGTGGTCCATGAAGGTACCATATTATGGTCCATGAAGGTATCAAATTATGGTCCATGAAGGAACCATATTGTGGTCCATGAAGGAACCATATTGTGGTCCATGAAGGTATCATATTGTGGTCCATGAAGGTATCATATTGCGGTCCATGAAGGTATCATATTATGGTACCTTCATGGACCTTGCTTTTCTACATCCATTCATCCATCTTCTACCACCATATCCTCCACATGAGGGTCACAGGGCGAACTGTGCCAAGCCCAGCTGACTGGGAAAGGTGTGCTACACCCTGGACAGATCAGGAGTCCATCACAGGGACACACATAGAGACAAATAACCATCCACTTTCACACCTACAGTCAATTCAGTGTCCAATTGACATAATCCCCATATCACATGTATTTGAACTGTGTGACGAAACCCACTCACATGGGGAGAACATGCAAAGGCAAGAGTGCTAACCACTGCACCAGCCGTGTTTTTGTTAACCCCGTCATCCATAATCTCTCCCATCAGTCACACGTTGGACAGTCGTGTCCTTCTGTCCGTGCTCGTCTGCATCACCCGGGTTAATGCTGTGACTCCCTGACACCTTAAATCCAACGCTAATGGCTAACGCCGTCATCAGTGGCCGCTTAACGACTCCAGTTATCAGCGCCATAGATTAGGCCGTGCAGTTATTCACCTAATGAGTTGTACAGTTGGTGCATAAATATGTGCTGTGAGGAATATTAGCTGCTCTCAGCGCAGTTGTTCTGATTTCATACAACGGTAATGAATTGTTAATGACACGATTACTCTGAAAATAGAACAGCGGCGGGGAACGGTCGCGGCCTGATGGCTCCATCACTTCCTCTCCTCTCATGGTTATTTCTGTGTGTGTCAATACTTCTATCGTCCATTTGTCTTGGCTGCAATTGAATGAAGACTCTCATGACGCAAAAGTGTGCATTTATGATGTTTTCTCTCTTCACACTTATTGTCACAGAAGTTTTTCCTCCGCACCTAAAGTTGCTTATTAGTTGCTGTAGCGTCTAAGCTGATCATGTTGTTGTTGTTGTTCATATTTATTTTATGCTCACCACGAAAGTTATGTTACCTGAACGTTTGTTTATCGTGTGACCCCCCAATTACATTACAGTGACACCTAGTGGACATATTACAACGCGACAAACAATAACTGGTCGTGGGATTTAGCCTGAAATTGGCTGTAAAGTGACTTTGACTACACTCTTGGAAATAAAAGTGTTAAGTAGATCCATATAAGGTTCTTCGGCTTGTCCTCATAGGAGAACCCTTTTTGGTTCCAGGTGGAACCTTTATAAAAAAACCTTCGGAGGGTTCCACCAAGAACCCTTTTAAAACCCTTTATTCAGGAAAGGGGTTTTAAAGGGTTCTCTGGATCAAAATGGTTCTTACTGGAACCATTAGTGTTACCAAGAAGAACCAAGAACTTTCTTTGGGAAAGGGTTTTTCAGAAGCAAATGGTTCCAGGTATAGAACCCTCAGCCCTTGTAGAAGGACCATTTTGGAACCCTTATTTCTAAGAGTGAACCCTTATTTCTAAGAGTGAACCCTTATTTCTAAGAGTGAACCCTTATTTCTAAGAGTGTTTCACGTAATTGCGAAACAGCAGAGTCTGAAAAGTGAAGCCTGGGATGCCAAATCCAGTTGATCACCACCGTCACAAATCCAGGCTTTGTCGTGCAGCGTTCAGGTCTGATAGTTTTACTTGACAGAGCTCGTCTTCAGATGCAGGGACGCCAAAAACAATACATTACTAAAAGTTATATATTACAGCTGTTTGTACGATGCTCTTTAAGTCAGTTTGTAAGTACTGAGACAGTGGGACACTTCCTGTTTGTGTGTTTTTGGTGACTTGAGTCCGTGTTGGTGATGCAGACTGTATGAAAAGGAAGTGTAGCGGCTCCATTTTTTGACCATTGCTTGATCGTAGCTTATTTTCTGACAGACAGAAAGATAAGAACGCTTCACAATCATTAAAGTTTCACTCTGTCATTTGCTTACTCTCCCCCTGACAAACACCAGTCTGTGCCTTTAAACCCTCGACTGGTCAGAGGCAGCAGAGCAGCCTCCAGGCTCTCTGCACTGGTAAGCCTTCTCATTGAGCTGTGATGGAAGTGGAGGCTGAGGGGCTGACAGCACAACCGCTCACCTGAGCCTCCATTTGACAGCGGCATCTTAATATTTCAGAGATTTCCGCAGAAAGCCATCCCCAGCAGTTTCTCACTGCAGGCAGCTCCGGCGCGGGCTTACTTGGCTTTAATTAGGGAGGGAGGGAACCTTATCACAGGAGCAGCAGCAGCAGCAGCAGCAGCAGCAGCAGCAGCAGCAGCAGCAGCAGCAGCAGCAGCAGCAGCCACTTAAGGATCCTGCTCTGAATGTTTTATCAGACCCTCAGCTGCTGGGAAGCACTTGACTAGAAGTGTCAAACAGACTGTGGAGCAGTCCTGAGGCGTTGTGTGTGTATCAGCGCCTGGAAGATGTTTGTATTTGCGGCTTTGTTTGACGGCGGCGAGAAAAAAGCCAGTTTGAGGCCGGGGCGTGCTTCCAATTACACAGTCGGATTATGTACATGTGTGCGAGTGTGTCAGTGAAGCGGTCTCTGCCGTTCACGCCGCATTCTCAAGTTGGGAGTCTCGCTGCTCTCTTCAGTCGTTTCTCCATCATCAGAGCAGCGCGCCTGTTAAAATATGGCCCAAAAATGTCAAACGCAAAAAAAAAAAAAGTCACCAAATTGAGTTTTGTGATTGAGACAAGAAATATTACATATTTATCCTTTTTTCAAAATTAATTCAGCTGTCATTGGCTGCCATTTTTATGGGGGAAATATTACAGGCATAGGACGCTCGAATCAATTATTTAGGCTCAAATGAAAAGTCCAAAGGAGCAGTATCTCTGCCTGCAGCGAGCTCACAAAATTAGGTCAGTTTCACAATATTCTAGTGGGACTGAAGCGTCACGGCTGCTGCTGCTGCTGCTGCTGCTGAACTGGGAAATAGAGAAAAAAAAAAACACTGCTGGGCTTTAGATAGATTTGATAAGATATAATCTGCAGATGCAATTTGTATAATGCAGGGGGGAAAAACAGACTCTGTTTACGAGATTATTAATTATTATGTCGTGGAGGAGGATAATGATCATGTGGAGTCATGCAGAAAAAAAACATTTAATGCAAATGATCTGTACTGACAAATAAGCTTCACCACTTCATTTACAGTAAGTGAATTGTTCTGTGTTTTATGAATTTTTATGATTGTGTGGGATCGATGGTGACATGAAGTCCATTTAATGTGCTTTACTTTCAGACACGGAGAGTTAGAATTAGGCTCAAAAAGTACTGAGATACGATGAGAAAAATATGTTTTTTCCCCTCATAACACAGCACCATCTTATTAAAAATGTATGCAAATCGATCAAGAAGCCGGTTCTTCTGTCAAATGTCTGAATATCTCAGTTAGACCAAGTGAGACGCAGCAGGAGAAACTCAAGATTAATGCTGAAACTAAACTTAACTTTCCATAACTGATGCTGGCTATTTTCTCCATGAATCAATTTTTGGTCCATAAAATAATAATAACAATAGTAATAATAAACAAAATGATCCAGTTCTATTTATTTGCTCTATGTAACAAAGAAATTTTCTTTGTTACATAGAGCAAATAAATCAGAAAATATTCACATTTAAGAAGACTTTACTGCCTAACTTTAGTGCCGATTAAAGATATTGGATGTAAAACATGTTTTTTTTTTTTTTTAATCTCTTTTGCAGATTTACAGTATTAAGTATGAAGTATGAAGTATTATTGCAGTTTCAAGGCAGCTCTGACTGTTCAGAGCTGGAAACAGCGACTCAGCGCTCAAGGCCACAGGATCCCAGGACCTGGCAGACTTTGGTTGTGGCAGAGGAAGTTCACATCTTTGTTTTTTTGTTTGCATTTCCACTAACAAAAAAAACCCAAAAAAAACTCCCTCCACAAATCCGTCATGTTCTCCCAGAAGCCCTTTTTCAAAACATCAGAGCAAACACACAATCCTGAGCCTCCGCCCTTGCAGGACAATGCCTGACATTTTTAAGAATGTCATTTCAAAAAGACCTCGCTTTGACAAAGAAACTCAGTAATGGATTAAGTTGTTATTGCGTTTTAATGATGGAATCGCACAAAGGAGCATCATCAGTGTTCGCTCTTCAATTTTAAATAGCACGTCTTTCGCCATTACAGCGGGCAGCTGGGGCTTGTGTGAGACGTCCACAGTATTTCAGCTCAGTCGCTCTCCCATGTCTTCTTTTTCCTCAGGAGTTATCTTCAGTATGTTTCCCCCTCTTTCACCAGTTTATGTCTGTATTGATTCGTCTCGGAGCCTCGACGCGGCTCATAATGAGGATCAGTGCTCGGTCTCATCTACATGATGTTAAATGATGCTGCTCTGCTCCAGCGCCGCGTCGGTGATGCCGCGACAAACTCGCTGGCCTTTCACAACGCCTTGTTCTTGGCATTTTATGGCTCAATAACAAGCAGTCAGCACTTCGGAGGTGTTGGGAGGACGTGTGTGTGTGTGTGTGTGTCAGTGGAGGCTTTGTGGCTGCAGTCAGTGGCATAAACAAGATTTTCAGAATAGACTTTCAGCCCCAGTCAATGCCCCCATTACATTTTTTAAAAATTGTAAACAAATATATATATGGTTGCACATTCCTGGGGATATGTTTAAAATTGGAAACTTTCTATGGGAATTAACAGGGATTAATTGGAATTGTATCATAATCTTTAGCTAAAACCATGAGATTTGATGTAAAAACTGTGGAATATAACACTGTAGTTCCAGTTTCTGGAAATTTACAAGGAATTTTCCACCCCTTTGCAACCCCGCTCCTGAATAATCAAAGTTTATTTTACTGGCCTTGCATATAATCACATTTTCCCTAATTGTTATTTCCTTTTTATATTCCAAACGTCAAATATCTCAACAAAACCTTGGTATAGAAGAACAGATAACAGCACCGATACAGAGATACACAGAGAAGAGAGAGCGGAATAGAGATGTGGATACAGACAGACTTTATTCTGTTCCGAAGAGGATGTATTCACATTATAGTAATGGTTATTATTAAAGTGTATATTTTTCATTGTAAGAAACAAACGTTGGACGTTCTAAACCCTAACAAAAACACCACATCTAACCCTAGTCTACATTGGGTGGAGTGTCTTGCTCAAGGACACTTCGGCACGTAGCCTAGCAGAACCGGGAATGGAGCCCACAACCTCCAAGACTCTGAGCTTATGTTGATTTCTAATTTTCCAACATACGAAACATTAGAGTCGCCCCCTAATGGCCGTTCAAGATAGACATCTAAGCCCTCTTTAATGATGTGACTGTTAGTTCTGAACAGAGGTGGAAAGGAATGAAATACATTTACTCAAGTTACTGTATTGAATATGTACGTATTGACTCAAGTACTGCACTTGGTTACTTTATAAATCTTGTCCGTTACTGAGTAAAAATAAAAATTCAGCACAATGAAGACCTACAAGGCGCATGAGCTCCAAAATAGTTTTGGATTTCTGAGCCCTTGTCATACTGCCCTCACACCCCATGCAAAGTAACTTTTACTATTACATTTCAAATGAACTACTTTTACTTCTACTTGAGTAATATTTCATCAAAGTATTGGTACTTTTACGTTAGTACAATATTTTAGTACTTTTTCCAGCAGAATTACTGTCTTGAGTCACGGTTCATGACCTGCGATGTTATCGTCCACTCTGCAGCTCTACATTCTCCGGTCTTCGCGTCTCACACCTGACACAGCTGTCTTTTTCACACATGTCAAACCCTCCCCCCCGACTCGTCGCGTGTCTCCTTCACAGCGCAGAGCTGCATCACGTTTACTCGTTGTGAATTATTCAGAGAAGGGAAAAAAAACAAAAAAAACAACCCAAAAACAACTCCCACTGGTTTCTATATTTACCAGACGTTTTTCTGTGCTCCCAAACGTCTGCCACTTTCTCCTTAAATAACCCAGAGTGATGGTGAAACCTTAAATGAGTAGTGATGGTTGTATCTGGACTAATTTAGCCGTCAGAGCCCCCCCTACACACACACACACACACACACACACACACTGCATCACGTCTTCCCCCCTCTGTCCTGACACTGCAGTTGAGTGACAGGAGGAAGTGTCTCCGCACTCTTGCCTGCAATGCCTGACAACACTGAGGCTCTCTCCAGGCGTTGTGACGCAGTGTCAGTCCTGGTGCGTCCCAAATACGGTCGCACTCCACCCACCAGCCTGTAGCACGGGAATAAGCCGGGGAGGAATATTTGCGAGAGGCCGGGACAGAGTGTGACAGAGGATTGTGACGTCAGGGCTAAGAAGAAGAAGAAGAAGCAAAAGTGGGTACTGCATCATTTTTTTCGAACACTCAATCTAAAATGAAGTCGGTGGCGTTTTTGAATCGTTTCATTGTCGTCGGCATCAGAGGCGATGACAGGAAGTGCCACGAAACTCACTGGACACCTGAGATACGACTCATGCAGAGAAACACAAGGGCAGTAAAGTAAAGCTGGAAGAAGACCAACATGTCAGAGGCAGATAAAGACGAAAAGAAGAACTCAAGGCAATATCATAACAGAAACACGAATCAATAACTGGAAAGCAAAGTCAAAGTCAAAGAACTCATTTAAAATACAGACTCCGGAGGAAAACAGAACTTGGAAAGCTCTGAGTCAATTTCAAAATGTCCAAACAGAAACTCCATGTCCTCACAGCCAAAAGTCCAACACTCATACTTTTACTTCTGTGTCTCTGAGCTTTGCAGCACATTTAAAAAGCACACAGTGTTCTGTACAGTAATGAAGCCAAAATGTTGAAAGCACAAAGATGAGAGTTTGTTTTTGCTTTTCGGTTTCTCCCTCTCTCTACGGGTCATCACATGGAAGTCCAGCCTTTGACCTGGCAGGGACTCAAACTGGCAACCCTTTAGTCACAAGGCAAGTTCTCTTTCCCACTGGAGACATACATGCTAAAAATCCCACAGTGTCAAAGGACGAGGAGAATAGAGAATGTTAGAACATTTATACAGAGGTGATAAGAAATATGGGTAATATCTTTTTTTTTTTTTTTTCACCAACTATGTAAACACACCTGAGCCAAAAGTCAGATTGAAGTCAAGAAATTTGGAAATATGTGACCATTCAAAGGTTATTATGTAATAAATCATCAACTGGCCATAAAATCCTCCTAATATGTCACAGAGACTCAGGAATAATGTTCATATAACAAACTGAACTCACCAACAACAACAGTACAGACAAAATATTTGCATAAAAAAAACCCAATGTTTTTGTTTGAAATCATGATTTGGCATGTGGCGCCACCTACCGCCGTCTACCAATCATTGCAGTCAGTAGAGTCTCAGCTGCCGAGCAACCACTGGTTGCCAGTTACGTCAGAAAATGAAACCTAAAAGACCTCAGTATTTTGAATTTGAATGTAGTAACCGTTTTTGGCCACATTCTTACATATGGCACCTTTAAAGTTCGCTTGGTTTGTTTTGTGTCCAAAATAAAAATAAATATGTGACATAATATTAACTGACTCAACATCACATAACAAGACGAAAAAAAGCATTTTGTAAAGACTGAAAATGTGACCTATAAACACCCCCCCCAGGATGTCCATATAAGGAGTTAATTGACCAAGGGTGCACCTGCAGCACAGATCCGTGCCACGTGAGCACTTAGGGTTAAACAGGTTTTAAAAACAGGAAGTGAGGAGGCCCTGTCTCACAATTTGGGAGCTGCTTCCTCAAAGGTCTGACTCCTGAGCTTCAGCCTCTGTCTGGACCTAAAGCAGCTGACGTTAGGAGCATAATGTCACTCACTGTCACAGACTCACAGTTCAGTCAGTGGCGACTGTGAACTCAAGTCAAGTATGTGAGGACACACATAAATAAGCTGGTTTTCCTGCAAACTCTGCCTGACCAAACGCCCCCTGACAACTTTATTTATTTATAGCTGTCAGAACACGAGCAGACGAGATAAAAACCTGTCAACGACAGAGTCCGGATTTAGGATGGAAAACTCCCTCGGAACAGTCAGCAGATCCGAGATCAGTGATAATCATATTGTGAATTAGCTGCGGCAAGAAATCTAACACGTGCTAATGAATGGAAGTCAGATACTCTAATCATCAGTTTATCAGTTTATCCCTCAAAATGAGACTCAAGCCTGAAGATTAAACGACGCTGATAAAGCGACCGGTGCCAGGACCCGGCTCATTCCCCGCAGCCAGAAATCACACTTTTCACATTCTCACCGGCATGAGAGGACGAGCTCATAAATATCTGAATCTGGAACTCTGCCACTGTCACTCTCAACACTGCTCTCTGTGAAACACCAGACCTCAGATCTCAGACCTCAGACCTCAGTCCAATCAGCTGGTCAGAGCATCAGGAGTAAGTCAGGTAGATACAGCTGAACCTGCACAGATCCCAAGAATCTGTACGCCGCGTGTCAGTATGAAATTTTAATGATGGCAGGCGGCTGGGCAGGAGTGCTGAAATGTCTGTATTAGGAGCTGCAGCTCTTGGCAGGACTGAGTCCTTGGAGAGAGAGAGAGAGATGCAGAGTGCATCCAGGGGAGGAGAGCTTTGATCAGCTCCTCTTATTTCCATATCGCAATATGCCAAATGGTCTTCCTGCTAAATGAAAGACAACATGAATTATGGGTCACTTGAGCAGCATGTGGCTCTTTGTTAGAGGACAACAACAACCACAACCACAACAAAAAAGAAGAAGAAATAAAAATGACTGATGACCCATTGTGCTGTTTGGACTCATCCTGTGCCAGTGTAGCATTATGTTCACCAACACTGGTGCTTCCCCCCCCCCTGCACTTAACTTAAAGACCATGGACATCCATCAAAAGACTTTTCACATCCATGACTTCAGCTCCATTCCTGGTTTTCACGCAATGACTTTTTCTCCCACTTCTACAAAATCAAGCGTGTCCATGCACAGCTCATTCAACCACCGTCTTTGTCCCAGTTTAAAAACACTACAAAATAAAATGCACATGGATGTCTGGATTTGTCCAGTTTCAGTTTACCTCATAAATTATTCCTATCAAACTGTATGTATATATTATATTATATTATATTATATTATATTATATATCTGCTCCACTGTTCCGCATTTCTCCTTTCACCCCAACCGGTCGAGGCAGATGCTGCTCATCTTCATGTGTTCGCTGTTGGGTTTCTCTTCTCTCTATAATAAGATTGCAAAGGTTTATGTCTTACTACCGTATGTACAGTGCCTTGAGATAATGTATGTTGTGATTTGGCGCTATACAAATAAAATTGAATTTAATATTTCTTTCTTAATATTTCATTTTTCTTGGAGTGGTTCCAGACCAGCAGTTATCTGGGTGTCCTTCAGAGAACTTTTTTTTTTTTTTTTTTTTAAGTTTTAGTCTGACTAACGCGATGCCGAGTTCAGCATTTAAATGAATCCCTCATTTGTTATTTTGACACTCACTGGCACTAACACATCATTAGTTTTTAGCTCCCCACACCACACACACACACACACACACACACACACACACACACACACACACACACACACACACACACACACACACACACACACACACACACACACACACACACACACACACACACACACACACACACACACACACACACACACAGCCTGAGACGTGCACAACACTCTATTAACATACAAGCTTCTCAGTTTGAAACAACTCAAAGCTTTTCAGTTCTCTGAATCCATTCACTCTTCCAAACGGGGCTTTTATTGTGAAATATTTGCAGGCTGGTTGCTTCATATTAAAGAGTGTAGACATTTAGTCGAGAGAGTATTTAAATATCAGTTGTTATTTTGAAAGATAACCCTGATGCAGTACACACCTCTGTGTGTGTGTGTGTGCGTGTGTGTGTGTGTGTGTGTGTGTGAGCTTCTCTCCTCTGTGGCAACAGTCGGTGAGAAGCTGCTGCTGCTGCCGTGTGCAAATGAGTAAGAGAGAGGAGAGATTAAAGATTCAATAATGTATTAGCTGGTGTCGGCGCTCAGTGTTTAGGCTTCATTTAGGCATTAAGGGACTCCAGGTCTAATAATTACAGTTTACACATTCAAAGCACTCTAATTTGTAGGATATAAAAGTGCACGGCTGTGGAGCCTGGTTGTCATAAAGGAGAGCAGTGCATGTGGACTCAACACAGGATTGGATTTTCTCAACGCCAGATTATTAAACCATACGTATGCAGAATATATGCTGATCCTGATAGACTCTCACTGTGAGTGATAAGAGAACAGAGACACTTTTTTGAGTCATTTACTTGAAGGCAGAGGGAAAAATGGATGTTTTGTTTTTTTTATCAGAAATTTCGTATAATGATCATAGATAAAGACACATTTTATTATTATTAAAAAGAGTTCATATCTTATCCACAGCCACAACTGCAACACAATTATAGTAGATAATTATAGAGAACAACTATATATTCAAATTTCAAATTTATCCCCACTATCTCTTATTTCTAAGTAAAACCACCAGATACTGAAAGTTATTCTCGAAAAATGGGCAAAAACACTTAAAGGCGCCATATGTAAGAATGTGGCCACATACGTTTACTACATTCAAATTCAAAATACCGAGGTCTTTTAGGTTTCGTTTTCTGATGTAACTGGCAACCCGTGGTTGCTCGGCAGCTGAGACTCTACTAACTGCAATGATTGGTAGACGGCGGTAGGTGGCGCCACATGCCAAAAACATGATTTCAAGACATAAACATGATTTGCAGTCTGCAAAAATATTTTTTTTTATGCAAATTGTCTGTACTGTTGTTGGTGAGTTCAGTTTGTTATATGAACATTATTCCTGAGTCTCTGTGACATATTAGGAGGATTTTACGGCCAGTTGCTTTAGATTTATTACATAATGCACCTTTAACTCTCAAGACATATTATGTCCTTTTTAAGGTTAAAATAAGCAATAAAAAAAAAGTCGCTCTCTGTGGATGCAGAAACGTGCTGAGCGAAACACAAGTCAAAAAGAGTCCAATTACAATAACAACCACCTTTAAAGGTCATCTGAGCTTGTTACAACAGCCTATGGTCATGTTTTTTTCGTCAGGTGACCTCTGGTGGCGGGAGGTCAGGATGAATAAGTAAAAAGAAACTACTGTATAGATAAATAACATATACTCTACATGTGTCCCAGTGTATTCACAGTGTGTTTGTGGTTGGTTAGTGTGAGCTCGTCTGCTTCTCTGCTGCAGCAAACTCTACAGTATGTTTGATGAATAGAGCTCTTTCCTCTCCGCTGTGTTTTACTGTATGTTAATCTCCTCCTCTGCCTGCTTGTGTTTTTTTTTTTTTTTTTTTTTTTTTCCTTTGGCTCAGAGTTAATGCACCATTCCTCAGGGCCTGCATGCATTGTGTGCCTCTGGCATCAGGGGATTAGGGGTAAAAAAAAAAGAAGAACATATTCTGTGGAATAGAGGGAGGAAGCAGTGTAGAGAGACAGCGATGACAGCTGCGTGACCCTCTGAGCCTGTCACTGGAGCCGCAGCGGGGATGTTCCTCCATCTTTGATCATCATCTATCTCTCCTCCGTACGCCATATTAATTTGCATCACTTAGTCTTCCTTTTGTCTCCTAATAGAAGCATACAGGATGAAGATGTCTTTGCTTCTAATTTCTCCACGCTCCAAAAACCTTCAAAGCTTTTTTTCTTTCTTCTCCTTCTTCTTCTTCTTCTTCCCCTCCCTACATCACACGCACACACAAACCCACCCCGCCCCCTTTGGCCCACTTTTCGTTTCACATCACATCCATTACACTGCGGCGATTGTGCGTCTGTTTGTTTGGTCCTGTGACGAACAGCAAATTAAGTGCGTTTCTGAGTCACTCGCTGACAGAATGAAGGGATTTGCCGAGGATTTTCTGGCTGTTTTCATGTCATCAATGAAGCCTGAAAATGAGTTAACAAGCTGCGTTTAAAAAAAAAGAAAAGAAATGATAGCGACTAAACTAAAATTTCTTAAAGACGGACAAACTAATCCAGGGGACGTTCATCTGGACCCAAACTGGTCCAGATGCCCTGCACATGTCCACAGCTCCCCCTACAGTTAAGGAGTACATATTTTTATGAAACATCCACCAATTTATACTCCTACGTAAAGTGCTCTGCGTCGTCTCAGACTGCACGAAATATTTTTTCCTTCAGTGTCCTTCACTCCGTAAAGGGACAACGGAGACGGCAAGAGCTATGATTGGTCCTCAGGACAGGCCCGAGATAGTGCGCACCGAGCGTCCACAGAGGCGGAGCTGATCACCGCCGACAACGTCGCTGCCAAACTATAAATACGTCATATATTAACACACAAACCACATGTTTAGACTCTAAATGGGCAATTTCTCACCTCAAATTATTTTAAAACTGCGTTCCGTGACACAGAAAAGTAAGAAACGGCCACTGTTTCAACAACAAACAGTCTTTCTCTCTCGGACGCCATTCCTCACTGACCCCTAGTGATCGGGTGGGAAATTGCAGCGCGTATCCGTCACCACGACGCAGAAGTATGAAGGCTCGAGGGGTTTCCGTGGTTACGCAGTCGGATAACGCATTACGCAGTCGGAGAAGTATAATGTGGCCTTTAGCCCTCATCTGCACATCAGGTTATGCAACTTCCTACACTGCAAAGAAACCTAAAACACATAGTCAATATCTGTGCATCAGTCTGAGCTCATCTAATGTGCATTATTCACTAAGAGCAAGAGATAAATTAGCCTCCAGAAGTCATTGACAGTAAAGGTGAGGCTTCTCTTTCTCTTCTGCCTTGAAGTTTCTGAGCCTTGTATTATGTTTTTTTTTCAGAATCATATGCATCAGAAATGTTGAAGGCAGTATCTCAGAGCTTCTGTGCGTTTGATGTCGACCTTGACTTGACTTGGATGCACAGGTAGAATAGGAAAATGTTCTGCAGCAGCAGCAACTTCATCTTTTTTTCCCTGAGAACAGGTGAAGGACTTACGCTCTCTGACATTTATTTACCAGATAATGAGTTAGATGATATATAGTGAAGCTGACTGCTGTTTCCTTCAGAGTTAAGCACACCTTGACAACAACACCGATCGCAGCTGCAAAACCAAGCTCGTGGCAGCTTCTCACTAAACACTTTGCTTGTTTCACTGTCGCTCTGTGACCTCGGTGTTTGTCTGACTGCGACGGCGACAGTTTGCTCGGCTCCTTCCCTTCTCTCCTTTTCCCTTCCGCCATGATGCCTCAGCGTATAAACTTAAGAACTATTTCGTTATGTCATATCGCATTATGTGACTGAGCTGAAGAAACCAAAGTGGCTTCCTGACTGCTGAAAACACACATGAAAAGTTAGAAATAGTGGCAACGTTTGACACATTTCACAGTTAAACAAGTCTGCCTTGTTCTGTCAGACTCAATACAAGATACAGATACTAGACAAAAGCATCAATATGACTCTTTTTGGACCGCATCACTTTTGGGGAATCTAAAGATGGACAAATATTCAACTAAGTGCATGTGTTGAATCACACTGTAGCCGCTCATCATGAGCAAAAACATAGCCATTCTTCAGAGGATGAAGGCTTAATTTTTGTGTTTTGTTCTAAATGTCACACAAGAGTCACATTCCATTCCAGTTGGTGTCAGGGTCTTGTTTGGTGCAGAAGAGACAATGGAGATGGTCACCAAAGGATTTTGGTGACGCTTTAGATTTTGTGAAGTTTGCACAAAGAATGCTAAACTGAACTATCGATCTGACCTGAAAATCTGTCTGTCTTTTATTTCCATAGCTTTCAGACGATCCGTTTGACTGTCTTTAAACTCGGCAAGTGACTTACTGAAGGCGCTCGTGTGTGCACTGCCGACTTTGATGTTGTTTGCATAAGAGATGCAAGAGAACGAGTACAGTTACGACACTAGTTAGGATGGAACGTGTTTGTAATGTGTGCACAAACGTATGAAGCATGTTCTTGAGAAAGTTCCTCCTGAGCATGCAGAGCTAATTATACAGATAGAGCTTAATCAGGACAACAGCGCTATTGAGGACAAAGCTATTCCACGCGCAGCAGAGAACAGGATACTCAGCAGGAACAGGAAGCAGAAGACTGAGCCTGGCGACTGTTGCCAGCACCGCTTGTACAAGCGAGTGCGGTGTGGTGAGCTGGTCCACAGCCGCGGGGCGTGAAACGCTTCTTACACGAGCACACGTTTGCATTGCTTGCAAATGCATAAATCTTAGATTAAAAATAGCTGAGCGTGTAAAAGTGCGAGCGCGAGGCAGGAGGAGGAAAACGTCCTCCTTCCTTTAGCATCTCTGTGAGAAAATAAATGAGACTGTGCCGCGCTCGACTTGGCTCCGGGCTCATCGAGAGAAAACGACTCGCTCTGCAAGGCTGAGGGTTTATGAAAACAGCAGAGGATGTCACAGTAATGGCTTCCAAATTAAAGGCTTTGGCTTTTCCCGGGCCTCTTATTCCACACCTCTTAATGACATCATTATTTAAAGCTGTAGTGCGTAACTGTTACATACAAACAAAGGGCTGTTACATTCAAACCGTTGTCAAGTTAGTCCTCACAATGCCTCTGTGTTTGTGTGTAGTGCTCATGTCACCCGGTGACATTCCTGCGCTGCACACAGGAAGTGATGAGTTTTATATCAACAGTGGGTAAAAATACAAAGAAGTGTCCATGAAAATGTTCAGAGGTAAATTCTACTGCTTAATAAAGCCAGTCATTCAGGAGTTTGATGGTGTGAACCATTCTTGTCCACACCCGCCCCTGCTCTGCTGCTGTATGCACACAAATGCTCCCTCAGTCAGGCCCGACAGATGAAGGACGCAGCGAGACAAATCACGAGTATTCATGCAACATGTCAGACAAAAATGGACTAAACATAGATTTAAATGTCGTCACCAAGTGATGATGTCGGGACATAATCTGAGCCGGTCTAGCTCCAACCTGACCCTGACCGTACCATTTTACTCTGGTACACCAAGGAAAGGGTACCAAAGAATTTTAGATCTATTCCTAGTGGAAACACAAATAAACTATGTATCTTAGGGTGCTTTCACACCTATAGTTTGATTGCTTTGGTCCGCACCAGTCAGAAAAATGTTACAATATAGCAAACAGACATGGGTATGGTTTGCTTTCACATATGCATGGTTCTAAACGAACCAAAATAGACGACAAAGACCATCGGCACCAGAACTGGACTAACCGGTAATCCCGTATCTCATCTCATAGCCATAATGCATTTAACTATACCGTTTCGTCCCATTTGGTTTGGTTGCTTTCACACCAGAGGCACCGTACCAAAGTAGGGCGGAAAAAGCGGTCCGAGACCACACCTTCAGGCAGGTCTTGGACCGGTTCATTTGGTGCGCTACAAAGTACCGAGATTACATTCACACCTACGCAACCGAACCGAACCAAGGGACCAAACATGTTTGTTGAGCACCAAATGTTGTAGGTGTGAAAGCACCCTAACTGTACCAAACCAAACCAAACCGCTCCAATGAATGGAAACTCAGCTTATGTCCAGGGTGAACCCAGTCACATACGTCAGCTGCGACTGGTTCCAGACCCAGAGTCCATGTCCACCATCTGGTGTCACCATTGCGTTTGTGATTAATTACAGATTCCCTCATGCAAAGCAATTTTGCCGAAGAGCATCATTTTCAAAGATCCAGTCCTGTTCAATGTGTATTTTAATTGGTTTATACGAGGACAGATGGATCACAAGTACAGGCAATATTTTGTCCAACTCAATTCCAACCTTGGGGCCCACGGAGCATCTAGTCTGGCCTAGATGCTAATTAATTCCATCATGATATCACAGTAAAACATGTTAGCGATGGTAGACAGTTCAAAGAATTTCAAAATAAAAGGGTCTGTGTTGATATGGAACGATATATATTCCACAATAAAAATGTATTTATGGTGCAAAGTTTATCTATAGCTCCCTTATAACTTGACATTGAGTGCCGCCCGTGGACCGCGCGTTTGAGACCTCTGCTCTACGTAGCTTCGGTTACACAGGAGTTACATACGGCCTACATTGCTGTGAATTTATCATCACAGCCACATGCATGTGTGTGTGTGTGTCCTGAGGAGACAGTGGCTATGGTTGGTTAGTCACACTTAGCATGATTAAGAGCAGCTTTCAGACTTTTCCACTCGCTGTGCCTCTGTGTGGAGATAATAACACCCAGAGGAACCGGCAGAGTTTGAGCCTGTACAGTGTGCAGGTATCCGTTTGTGGATATGAGCTCACTGAAAAAAAAAAGCCCCCAAACAAACACGTTCCTCTTCATCTTATAAAGAGTCACAACACGCTTTCCAAACCATATCACTATCTGAACCTGTTTCCAAGCAGCAGTTAGTTTATTTACTAAGAAATGTAATATTTCGTGGATTATATTACTTTGTTAAAAAATACTGCTAGGGTCTTGCTGCAGTTTGAGAAATGTCAGAGATAAATCTGTGGAATTGCAGCAGTAGACACGGATGTTTTGTGGGACAATAAATCCACTTTTTTGTGTGTCTGTCGTTTCACTATAATAAGAAATATTTCACTTAATTGACTAAACCTTTTTTCTTCTTGGACATTTTTAAATCTGCCAACTTCCAGGATTCCTGTACTTATCTGAGCAACTAAAGACTAATGCTGACTACATGATAAATTAGTTTCTTCTTCTTCTTCTTCTTCTGGCTTCTCCCTTTAGAGGTTGCCACAGCAGATCATCTGCCTCCATCGTGTCCTCTTTCACATCATCCATGAACCTTCTCTGTGTTCTTCCTTCTGTTCCTCCTGCCCGTCAGCTCCATCTGCAACATCCTTTGTCCAATACGATCACCGCCCGTCCTCTCAATCTTCAACCTCTCTGACTTTATCTCCATGGTATATGTTCATTTATAATCCTGGTCACTCCCAACGGAAATTTCCTTATCTTCACGTCCAGTCTTGTAGACCCTGCCTTTCACTTTTCCTGCTATCTGCTTCAACTTAAGGTTCACAACACAGTAATTAAGCTTGATATGAAAATACACTATATGGACAAACGTATTTGGCTACACCTGCTTTGGTCTCTAGACCCCTTATCTCCAATGAAAGACAATCTTAACACTTCAGCAGACCAAGACATTTTGGACCATGCTATGCTTCCAACAGTTTGAGGAAGGTTTCTATTCCAACATGACAAGCAAGGACCATAAAGACGTGGTTTGACTTTGAGAAGAACTTGACTGGCCTGAACAAACCCATCGAGCACCTTTGGGATGAACTGGAACAGAGATTGTGAGGAGTCGGACCTTCTCGTCCAACATCAGCGTCTCACCTCAACAATGCTCTACAGAATAAATGGACACAAAGTCGCATGGAAAAGTCTTCCAAGAAGCTGTTATAGCTGCAAAAGTGGGACCAACTCCACATTAAAGTACTGTTTATGTATTTAAATACCTCATTGGTCAGGCGTCCCAATACTTTTATCCATACAGTGTATGTTTTAAGTTGGATTCCAACAAATATATTCATATTATGCTAAAAACATCTTGCTGAACCCTGATATGTTCATCAGAGTGGGGAACACGTGTGTGTGTGTGTGTGTGTGTGTGCGTGCGCATGAACTTGTACACGTGTGTGCGTCTTTGTCTGCGACAGTGGGTGCATGTGTGAATTAATAAAGCATGTTGTACTGAAGTATCTCTGGAACAATTGATACTCACAGTGGGTCCCTGAGACTCCCAGCTGGAGCAGCTCCCTGCTCGACATGAAACAGCCAGGACCCCCACATCTACAACACAGAGACGTTCCCTTCATGTAGCATAATGAATAATGCACAGCGAGGAGGGAGAAAATAAAAAAAAATAAAAAAACGAGAGGAAAGGAGAAACTCTTCATGGCTGCTGCATGAATAATGAAGGCGATGTGTTTGTGCAGTTTGTCTGATGAGGTGAGAGCCTGACACATACCTTGTCCCTTAAGGAGGCACAGGCTGCTCTTTGTGATTTCCATTTGTCACCTGAATATTACACAGAGATTATTTTGTCATTGATCGTCGTGTGACAGATGCAGAATCAATTGTTGTCATGCTGTTGTCAAGTCGCTCCGGCCTCTGATGGATCGCACTGTCGATAGCCGCGATGCCATTCGGGTCTATTGACCTTTTCTGTGAGGCATGTTAGCGTCGGTTGGCCCGGTCGTTATGGCTGAGTTCCTGAGTATGGCGGAGCGTCCATTTATCAGAGGGAGCCGAGAGCAAGGTGACGGGAGAACCAGGAGGATTCTACAAGGTTCCCATGCTGTGAAACTGTTCTACCTGTCCTGTTCCACATTTGCCTCTGGTTGGTTTTTCAGTTTGTAATCCAGTTCAAAAGCGGAAACACGCCAGTTTTTACACAGAGTAATATAATTTTTCCTTGATATGGAACTAAACTGAACTGAAACACATGAAACTACACCACTGCTCTGCATTTAAAACCTGGTTTTGTAGTTGAGCTCAGTAAATCTGACTGTAAACTGGTCATTAATAAAAACAATATTTAGTTGTGTATTAACAGGGTTCGTACATTAATGCTTTGCTTTGTCTCTTTTGTGTCTCTTTGTCTTTTATGGCAGTTTCCATCTGTATTGTTGCATCAGTGCTTTGTCTTTCTCTTTCCTCTTTATTGATGATTTGAGTTTCTTATTGACGATTTTAATCTCTTTGTTGATGATTTTAGTCTCTTATTGATGATTTAAGTCTCTTTGCTGATGATTTTAGTCTCTTTATTGATGATTTTAGTATCTGCTGATGATTTTAGTCTCTTTATTGATGATTTGAGTCTCATTGATGATTTGAGTAGGTTTGCTAATGATTTTAGTCTCTTTATTGATGATTTTAATCTCTTTATTGATGATTTTAGTCTCTTATTGATGATTTGTCTCTTTGCTGATGATTTTACTCTCTTTATTGACGATTTTAGTATCTGCTGATGATTTTAGTCTCTTATTGATGATTTGTGTCTGTTGATGCTTTTAGTCTCTTTATTGATTATTTTAGTCTCTTATTGATGATTTTAGTCTCTTATTGATGATTTTAGTCTCTTTGTCGATGATTCTAGTCTCTTATTGATGATTTGGGTCTCTTTGCTGATGATTTTAGTCACTTTGTTGATGATTTGAGTCTCTTTATTGATGATTTTAATCTCTTATTGATGATTGTAGTCTCTTATTGATGATTTGAGTCTCTTGATTTGCTACAGTGAGCAGAGCATATACCATACATCTGATGGGCCAATTAAAATAGGAATAACATGAAAAGAATCTACAGAACGTGATGGTGAACTGCTGACACGTCTCCGTCTGTACTGTACAACAGCACTGAAGATGCAGCTATAAATACTGCTTGTTGACACGTAATTAGAAGTTATATAACGGGATCAGACGTCTCAGATCACTCATATACTGTACAGAGGGCGGTCATTAGGATCCCGCGTGGCAAACGAAGACTGAAGTTCAAAAGTAAACACAGTGAATTGAGCGGCACTCACTGTACTGCAGTACATGTGTGTGGACTCATCAAACTGTAATTTCTACATGCACCAACTTGTTTCTTTTTTTTCTTTTTTTTTTTTTTTAATATCTCCTATTTTTATTCCGCTCATGCTCAGCAGCTGTGGCTGTTGTCAGCTTTTTATCCACCGTGGCAGCAGGAGCTACATTTCTAAATTAAGCCTCATGAATTATTCTTCCCGCTGCCACTTGTTTCACTCGCTACAGTGAAAGGGGAAAGTTTCCTATGAGGGGATTGTTTAGAAGTCATAACATCTTCAGGTGCTTCAGCAGAAGACACAGTCGCTGCTGTGTGTGGAAACACGTCAGAGATTATGTGGCAGAGTGACAATCTCGTCCAATCTAAGTTTCCATAAAAATGTCACAAGTCATCAAAGAAATTGGTAAAAGACGATGTATATTATATTTGTATGTGTTTCCACCCAGTTAGTTTGTGGCATTTTGTTGCCGTAGCACCCTCTACTGGACAAGACGGTAATTATCTCAAACAGTCTGTTACACTTCTGGGCTGAAGCAGAAGTAAGCAGGATTTTTACCCTAATTTAAGAGCTTCAGAGTCATAGTAATGGTTAAATGTCTTGTTGTTGTGGGGAGATTGGGGGAAGAGGAAATGACTGTCTGGTCACATGGTCAGGAGGGGAAGGGAGGGCTGAGCATCCGGACGTTTCATCTTCAACTGAACTCAAACAAGTCCATTTTCCTACTGAAGATGATGATGATGATGATGACCTGGACGACTGAGAAGCTTCACAGTCATGTATTAAAAGGGTTCATAGATTGTACTTGTTGTTGTTTCGGGTCTTTCTCGAGTTGTTGCGTCTCTTTTGACCGTTGCATTCAAAGCATTAGCAGGACTTTGATAATTTCCCCGACTTGTAGTCAATTGGTATTTTTTCCTTGCCAAGTTTAAGTTAATAAATGATTATATCAAAGAAATAATACTTAAAACTGACAAACAAGTGTGGAACATATGATGCATCTTAGGTGGCTCATATGTGCAAAAAGGCACTCTTTCTGCACCGATTTAGAAATAATTGAATTCCACTAGTACGCTGTGCTTTCAGATGCACACTAAAGGCTTAGCTCTTTCTGAGTGCTTCATGGCGTCTCTTAACTGATGCTTTTTCTCAGAAAGACGTACAAAGCGGATGTTTACTTCCCCTCAACAACAGACGACATGAGGCCAATTTATGTCAAAAAAATTATCGTTACGCAAACTTCAGTTTCCCCTCAATTCGGTCAATGAGGTGAACATATTTTTTTTTTTAAAACGGCGCTTACACGTTAAGCTGCTGTCAGTGGCCGGGTCTCAGTTCAGGCTCCACAGTCATCGTGAGCTGCCTTTAGACGCCAATTTACAGGTCTCCTGCGACTGTAGCTGCCAAACGAGGCCGACCTTTGCCCTGCAACGAACGCTGTAACAGGTGTAACGTTAAGTGATCTCCATAGACGACATAGGCCAGAGCGTCACTGCTATGACTTCTGTTCAGAGACGACAACCTCATTATACTACGACAAAGACTGCAGACCCTGAATTGAGACAGCACTCGCGATGTCGTCTTTTGGTCAACTTCCTGTCTATCGCTGCTATTCCAGCATCCAGCTCCCTCCTCTCCTTCGTCTCCTTTTCAAATTTGTTCTTGTTGAGACAGGATGGGATTGTCTCTGTTGCAGTGACTTCACAGACTTACCAGTGCCTGGTAAGCCTTTAGACTCATGGATTATTCAAAGCATGCATTTCCTTTATCCCGTTTTGATTGGTAGAGAAGAAAAAAAGTTTCTCGATCTGCGTTTGATCAAGCGCTGGGAATAATGAGAGAAGAAGAAGACGCTGAATGTGTGTGACTTTGTAAGTGTGTGTGTGTGTGTTTGCTCTGTCCTCACTAATTAAACTGCTCCACTAACATGTGTATGACAGCAGTCGGGAGTCCCAGGGGTGATCAGGCCAAACGCACAGCAGCTCGCCCCCTGCTGGAAACTACAGGATCTGTTTTCTCCCAACAACATTTTTGTATAACTACTATTCTGACAAGATCTGAATGATTCTAGTTAGTGAGTTTGTTTTTGTTTTAGCTTCATAAATGTGATGTTCCTTTTTTTTTTTTTTTTTTTTTGCTTCATATAACAAAGAAATCATCGGAAGTGAATAATTTCACATCATCCTCATTTCGAGGGTTGGGAAACACACATTGACCTTTTTCAACACTTTATGGACTATATCACCACTCAGTGAATCAAGAAGATAAACAGTAGATTAACCGATTATGGAAACAATCCTTAGTTGCTCCTAAGATCTCCTTCCACTCCAGTGTCATTCAGTTTATGCTGCGAGTGTTTAGATTCTGTATCGGGAAATCCAGACACAGAGCAGATGTTCAAACCTCGTCCCTGTCCGTCAGTCTGTCCTTACCTCTCCTCTGAGCTCGTGCAGCACAGAGATAAGACACTATCTGGTAGTCGTTAATTACCAAGTGTGGTCACACATCACTTAAATGGCCTCTTCAGAGCATTACAGGGAACATTAGACAGTCGACTTAACAGTTTATAACTCAGCATTCAGCAGAGGGGGACGGTCGGACTCACGTTCTACACCAAACATCTCTGACAAGACCTGAAACCTGGTTAGTTTCTGTGAGTGAATCAACACTGTGGTGAAAATGGAAGGACTGTCCTTATGTATCAACACAGAATATGTTTTATTTTCTATATAGAACGAGGTTGAAGGATAAGGTAAAGGGCACATTGTTCAATAAAGGACATTAACTTGTTTAAAATGATGACACTCAGTCACAACCATTAGCAAGTGTTGTGGTCACCAATTAGATGTCAGGCATCAGGGATCAAACCAAAATATAAACCTTGCTGGATTAAGACTATAATCTTAGATTTTTGCCATGGTCAGGGATGATTCCTTCACTTGTTTTGTAAATCGTAATACATGTAATTTTTAGGACACATTTTCAGTCGTGAATCCCCAGACATTTCGGCCATTATCGTTACAGTGGACTGTGTTCTGGAAGCACTGGGACATGTCCAGTTCTGCTCCATTGACCTAAAAATATTTAAATGCACATGCAGATCTTGTTTGTGCCTCAACTACACACCAATGTTCAATTGTTGAAACTCCATTACACAACCACTAACATGCAGAGACATTTTTGGGACGTTTTCTTCCACGAGACTACATGGAGTTCTGTGTGTAACCGCTACCACACCCACAAGAACATTAGAAAATCCCCAAACTTCGAGTCCTGCATGGATCACGTTCAATGAGTGCAGCCTGAATGAAAGCAGACATCATTCTGGCACTAGGACAAGCACAGACTGGAACATGAGTTTTGCTGTCGGAGCAAAAGAACAAGCCCGAACAGGTAGAAACCGAGGCTTTCGATCAATCGACAACGGGCCGCAGCAGTCCTTCAGCATCATTTAACACGACAAAAGCAATTACTGTCATGTTTACTTTGTCCATTTCCCTTCTGCCTCAATAACACAACACCACCAGATGACCAGGAAACTCCACCAGCCCGACATCTGTCCACCGCACATTCACTGGGGCTCACAACTTCCTTGGAAACAGACCACAAACTGTACAAGAAAACACACAGAAACATCATCATCAACCATTATGAGCAACACCGGAGTCCCTCAAGGCTGCGTCCTTGGCCCCCTTCCTTTAAACCCTCCACCAGCCCTTCAACCATCACCACATACGATTACTTAATCACTGCAACTACTCCACCCACAGCAGGACAGCAGGTCACCACCTTTAAATATGTCTGACTTGTTATTGCTTCGCTCAACTCACCACTGTTCAACATGGGCCTGTTTTTTGTGTATTTTTTGCATACTTTTTTCGGCTCTTTTATAGCGATATATGCAGCACCTGTCGCATTTCAACGAATATCTCTCTGGTGCCATGAGTGAGTCACCTGAACTGTTGAAGCTCGTCAAATGAACTGACATACAAATGGAGCCAAGTCCCTGCAAAAATCTGCTACTACAAGAATAGAATGTGCAGCCCGTTGGACTATAGTGGCGTAACGGAATCTGAAGTGCATGAAGTCGTACGGCATTCACTTATGGCAGTACTCACTCTCTACTCCAGGGGGCAGTCATGCTGTTATGCAAGCTGCAATTAAATATCAAAGACAAGCATTATCGCTCAAAGAAAGAAGTGGAATAGTTTGGTGTTTGGATGTTTGGAGATCACGATGAGTGATCATCTAACTTCATGTCTTGTGTATGTGTTACAGAGTTGGTAGAAGAAGCTGCTGAGTCGACCTGGGTGAGGACAAACTCCGCCACCATGCATCTCTGGAGTGCTGAGGTGGTACCGCACCTCCTGCAGACACACTAACTTCAGCCAGGGGGTCACCTGATGGCCTCCCAGCATCTCTGCTCATCCGCTCGCTCAGTGCTCAGCGCACCGTTTGCCCGTCGCTGTGATGAAGACTGCCAGCCGCGCTCAGGCCCGCGGCAGTCCTCCACTGGTCCAGATGAGGCGCTACACACCCGGACTGTATCCTTTCCTCTTCCCTTCAGTCATCAGCTCGCTGCCACAGCTGCCACGGCCGTCACATCAGAGGCTGCAGATCCAGCAGCCGTCCAGCAGTGGCAGCACACCTTCACCTGTTGGTGAGTACGGCTCGTGATTTGATTTTCACAGCCTTTTTCTGTCCGAACCGTTAGAGTTTGCCGAGCTTTGCTGTCACGCAGGTGGTTGTTGGCCTTTATTTATGGTTACACCAAACATAGCCTTACACCCACGAGCAGAGGCACAGCTTGTGAACAGGCAAGACAGGCAACTGCTTGGGGCCCCGAGCTGATAGGGGGCCCCCAACACTCGGAGCCTGAGGACTGTTTTTACTGAAATGTGCAGTGACCAGCCACATCCCCATCCCCCTTAAAAAACAATGGTCGATTTGCAATGACATTTTATTGTTCTATATATTTATATTGTTTTATGTGGGTTCTTTACTAAGTTTTTTGTTTTACTAAGTTTATATAGTTTTTTAAAAGCTATTAGTTAAGCTATAGTATTCTATTGTTCTTTACATTTATAGTTTCACATACTTTTTAATTACAAGGTTTTTCCATGTTATTTCATTCATTTTGAAAAAAAAATTAAAAATATTTTGAAGTCATACATTTTTCATTGGTGACAGATTATTTATAACATAATGGTGATGAACACTGGTTGGAAGGGCCCCCTGGGAATTTTTGCTTAGGGCCCCTACAGACTCTAGAATCGCCTCTGCACACGAGGAAGCAACTGCTAGCCCCACAATACACGCACGCATGCACGCACGCACGCACACGCACACGCACACGCACACGCACACGCACACACACACACACACACGTCGCACATCTTGAGTTATCACAGTTATCAGTTTCAGCATTGCTTTAATTAACGTGCCTGAACACGACCTGAGCCCGAGAGAGCATCTCTGCTGTAGTGTGGACACAGAAATCAGATCTTTGTGGACCTACAGACAGTCTCTATATTATATATATATAACATGAGTGAAATTGGTCAAATCAGGATCCATGAGAAGAATTTCTAAAATCAGATCAAAACAGTTCATCTTGTCTCGTGTGTGTATCTCCAGTGGTCTCACAAATATGATGTAACCTGATCTGTAATGAATCAAATCGAATCAGATTTTGATTTTGATTTCATTTAAGTACATAGTGCATTTCTCCCCGATTATTTTCTCTCCGTCAGTGGCTCACTGCTGTCGCAACACTTCGACACACTCTGGCTGGTGTTGCCTAAGCTCGAGCTCTGCCGCGCTCCGCACATTTACTCTCTCTCAGTGTTTTCCGCCCTCCTTTTTCACCGTCTCTAAAACCTGCTCGTCAGACAGGTTCACCCAGGGGGAGTTGTTCTCTCCGTGAGGAGCTCTGCTGTGCAGCTCAGCTCAGTGTGCTGCCAAACTCTGAAGTACATCCAGAGTCAGGGAAATTCAACAGTGGATCGGTGTTATTTTCTCTTTTGTAAAAAAAAAAGAAAATGATAATGCACCTCTTTGTTGAATTAATCATTGACTTTTGAATTAAAGTGTCTGGATTTCAGATGGAGATGAGTGAGGTTATTGTGCGGCGTGATTGTGTCATTCTTGCATCAGTTTGAACAATAATCGGATTATGGTCGTGGAAAAATATTTTTACATGAGCTGCATTGAGCTTAAAATCTTTCATGGTGTGACATGATTATAAACTTAAATTCAATCACTCTCACACTATATTTGGCGAGACACTTTTATCAGTAGTAAAACAGCATGTATGTTATTTGTTGATCCAGGAGCAAATCACAGTTCAGTGGAAAGTATTGAAATGTCAGTGTATCTACTGCCCTCTCTGGTCAAACACCAGCTACTGCACTCATAGTTTGCCATTGGTCTTTTTGTTAGTCCGCTCTTACTTCACTGGTTCAAGCTTTCATCGCCCTCTTTGGCTTCTTGCCCCAAACTTTCTATAAACGTCGGAGGCTTTGCTTCGTCAACCCCTCCATCAGCTCTTAGTTAGGCAGTGGGTGGAGCTAGCCTTAGTTAGCAAATTTTTTGTGAGGATATCTCATGGTGAGCTCTGGTTTTTCATCATCCATTGTGATTTATACGATTGAAAAAAATATGTCCATCGTTAGCCCTCAAGGTTAGAAACTTCTTTTGCCTTCATCAGAGATGAGCTAATGCTCACTCTAAAGAGCTAAAAACAAACACTAGTTCGAAAAGAAAGGTTTACAATCAAGAAAATCCATCCATCTTCTACCGCTTTGTCCTCCAAACGAGGGTCACGCGGGTGCTGTGTCAATCCCAGCTGACATAGGGCAAAAGGCGAGGTCAGGGCCAAACAACCATCCACTCTCACACCTACGGTCAATATAGAGTGTCCAATTTACCTAATCCCCAAATCTGCATGTTTTTTTTAGACTGTGGGATGAAACCAGAGAACAAATGATATAAATGATAAGTGAGTTACTCCACGTTACTGTGATCTGGTCTCACAGACTGAGGCAAAGGAAAAGAAGAAAAATTGAACAGACGCTCTCTCCTCCTTCATCAAACACAGTCTGTATAATTTACACAACTTTACAGACAAAAGAATGAACCAGAGTCTGCCTGATATCAATATGTCTGAACTTACAGGACACGGAGGTAAAGAAAAGAGATGAAACGGCCGGTGCGGGTGAGCACGATTTGTGATATTCCCTCCAATGATGGCGCCCCCTGGGGACAAACTCAAACACGGCTGTTGTCGGGTCAGCGGTCCGGTTCGCCCGCTCCTGCCTCCACTGGGGGATTTACAAAGAAAAATAAAGTCGAACGGCAAACATCACACACCTCCTGGGAACTGCACTCAAGTGTGTGTGTGTGTGTGTATGTGTGTGATGGAGAAAACATATTATAATATTCATGAGAAAGATAAAAAAAAAGTTAGTTAGTTAAAGGAGATATGAAAAAATCAAGCACACACATTCTGTATTCTAAACTGACTATGTCCATAATTTCTTCTAAACACAACCACAGACTGAAGGTTTGAAGATGACGTCCGTCTGTTTAAACTGATAAACCTCTTAAAATCAGGAATATACCCTTAAAATGTCCCCTTAACTCAAAGGTTGTCAGGACTCCCCTCATTTATTGGCCTTGGAATAATGACTATAAATTGATTAAAGTGTTAATGTCAGCTAAAGTAAGGCCCACAACTGCGAAGTGGTCGCCCGACAACTCAGCGAGAGTCCCCGACAACTTCAAAGTGCGTATAAAGAGAACGCGTCGGGCTCGCGACAGCGGGAGGTCAGGGTTTAGGCAATTAGCATAAAGCGCACGCTAATTAGCATATACCGTGGGACTTTGGTTCCAAAAAAAAATGGCGGGGGTGAAGGAGGGCCGCTGTACGATGTACGTGGAGCACCTCCGAAACCAAGTGCCTGATCAGTATCTTGTCGGAGGACAAGATCCAGAAGAAGCTGGAGTCATCGAGGAACAAGATGGCCGACGTAAAAATGCAACACCGGATGCGGGAGGCCGGATATGATCGTACAGTCGAGCGAGTAAAGAGGAAAGTTGTAAGCGCCGCGGGCGTCCTGCCAGATTTCCGGGCGGTGTGTCTAAAGACAGCGGGAGATTTCGCCCAAGTCGGAGCAGTTTAACGCCACGATTCTCAAACTGAGGTACGTGTACCACCAGTGGTACACGGGCTTCCTCTGCTTGGCCTATTTGCACCACTGTATTTTAACGTTTTACTGAAAAAGATCAATATTATTTTATATCGGTCTAAAAAGTTGCTTACAGCTTACATAGACATGGACAAAACACGGACAGCGGACTTGCTCGACTGAAGTTGAAGCTGAACTCGTGCAGGTCACACGCTGCAGAATGTGAGCGAGAGCTGGTCAACAGAGATCCTGTCACTCACAGGCTTCCATCCTCTCCCTCTCCATCTGTCCATGTTCTCCTCCCATCTGGCCCAGAGCGAGACCACTCGTACTTCCAGGCCGTCGACGTCCCACCTGATAACGAGCTCAGCGCGTTATCAAAGCCCTTCATCTGACAGGTTCCTGGGCTCCTCAGCTGATACAGAGATGCTTACAGAAACATTTCAGCCTTGTGTCTGCCCCAGGAAACCTCTCTCTCCATCTCTGCATCGCTCTATCACTCCCTCTCTATCTCTCTCATCAGACATGGAGCAGGGAGTTTCCTGTCAGCCTTGATAAGCAGTAAGTTTTCTGCAGCAGAGGTTTAAAGCTGCAGTGTGAGACGTTCACATATTAATTCAAGTCCGGAGTTCAAACCCATCAGTGAAGCTCTGTGTATTTTGTAGAATGTTGATGTTTTAAGCTCCGAGTGTGTAACGTTTAAGAGGATTTGTTGGGAGGAAATTGGACACATGCGTATGTTTATATACGTGTATTATCACGTGAAATTGCTGGGTTTTCATAGCCTTAGAATATACATCTTTTATTTGCGCTTCAGTCAAGGCCAAACACAGGCAGAGCTGACAAACCAGCTAAAGCTGCTAAAGCTCACTACACAAATGAGGAAGAATCATCTCTGTCCATGTCTATCCCTCTCCTGCAGAAACAACTTTCTTTCTTTTACAGCAGTAAACTTCAGCTAATTAGCTGCCATTCTGATGCAAACATCATTTATATTCCATTATACACATGTTGCAGTTTCCATAGTGAAATCCAGGTAAAAGCTTGGTGATTGGAATGACTATATATATACATATATATATATATATATATGTATATATATAAATAAATCAGTATCAGACAATTATCATTTATTAATTGTGCATTTTTTCCACATTAAACCCTATAATTTATTCAACTACATCATTTTTTTGCATTCCATGTTTCATGTATTTAATATTTAGTTTATATATTTTACTGCAGTTCCGACACAAGAGAGGTCTACGGATGCATCAGCCATGCATGTTTTCATTATAGTTATGTTAAGTGTATGTTAGGACCCTGTGGAAAACGAGATGCTTCATCTCAAGGGGTTCGTTCTAATAAATAGAATCCATTAGAACAGTAATAGAGCAGGTCGTGTAGAGGTGAACTCGGTTTAGGACGAGCCGACTGAAGGTCACGTCTCCAGCTGCAGACCTTGAGATGCGTGAGCGGAGAGAGCGCCACAGTCAGACAGAATTCATAATGCAGCCTGCAGAAGTCGGAAGCCTTCTCTAATTTTATTTTAGAAATAATATTTTTTTTTTTAAAAAGCGCCCGTGCAGCAGTGAGTCAGACTCCAGAGACGCCACATGACGCGAATGCAGTGACATATACAGTAGATGCTCCGCACTAATAACACACTGACACAAACATGTCTGCACAGCAGCCAACATTAAGAGACTCAGCTGTCAGTTTGTTCCCAAACTCACACAAACACCTGCACCGGATTTATCTCCTCCTCTTCCTTTTCTTCCTCTCTTGTCTGCCTCACTCGCGTCACGTCACCATCTCTCTGTCTGTCTCTCTATCTGTCTCTCTCTCTGTCTGTCTCTGTTTCCCTGTTGTTGCTTCAGAATCCATCACCAGGTATTTAGGTCACATGCGGCTTCAAGCCCTGGCAAAGTATGAATAATGCAGACTTCTCTCATTACACCACGTACTAACCCTCTGGATTGAAAATCAATGTGCACTCAAGTGGCTGGTAAATAAATGGAACTAAATCACGGGCGTCTCTGTACGCAGAAGGAGAGCGAGGACCGCACTGTAAATTATTTCTAGGACTTTTCAGGCTTTCGCTGCGGAAACGTTGTGTGTTTTACTATTTTGGGCAAGTACTCGGAAGTGATTAATGCAGTTAAATACATAATTCATTCTAATAAAAAATAAATTGTGGTAACACATTTTACAGCATTAATATATAATGTAAAGTTCAGTGTTTATACGGGAAAAGGTTCTACTAAATCACAGCTATAAATTTGATTTTAAGTACAAGTCCTATAAAATTACTTAGTAAAATACAGTTTTTTTTTAATTTAAGAATATACTGCTATATCACAGTAATGTATGGTACTGCATGACGAATAAAATACAATATTAACAGTCAAAAAAACTGTTAAATCACAGTAATATGTTGTGGCAGTAAAATAGTAATATAGTAAAATACACTATTTAACACTAAATACACTAAAAAATATATGTTAAATGCACTGAAAAATACATAATTTATGCAGGAAAATGCTGCTAAATCACAGTAATATCCTTTACAGTACGTCTACTGTCTAAGTTTCAGTAAAATACAGTTTTTTTATATAGAGGAAAATGCTGCTTTATCAACAGGACACAGGACAGTCATTTACAGTAAAAAACATACACACAGTGATTTGTTGTTAAACACTGTTAGAGTGTAACACGTGTGTCCTGTAATAACTCATTCCCACTGGGCAAAAAAAGCTGCTGAAGCTCAGGTTTAGCTGGTTTTGACCAGTGGAAAAGTGTTGCATCATCATTCAGTCACAGACGAAATGACTCTGTGATAAATGTGGGTTTGTATCAGGAGCGACCGTTTCCATAGCAGCAAAGAAGAAGGACACACGACTGCGCTACAGTTCAGTTTTGTCGTGATGTTTGCGTAACAGAATAAAAAATGTGTTCAAAAACAAAACATCTGTGTCAAAAACGGACGACTGACTGAACTGAGAAGAAAGTCTTAAAGGTGCATTATGTAATAAATCTAAAGCAACTGGCCATAAAATCCTCCTAATATGTCACAGAGACTCAGGAATAATGTTCATATAACAAACTGAACTCACCAACAACAACAGTACAGACAAAATATTTATATAAAAAAAAATATTTTGCAGACTGCAAATCATGTTTATGTTTTGAAATCATGTTTTGGCATGTGGCGCCACCTACCGCCGTCTACCAATCATTGCAGTCAGTAGAGTCTTAGCTGCCGAGCAACCACGGGTTGCCAGTTACGTCAGAAAAAGAAACCTAAAAGACCTCGGTATTTTGAATTTGAATGTAGTAACCGTTTTTGGCCACATTCTTACATATGGCACCTTTAAATTATTGCACTCATAAAGTGCAAAAGAACAAACTGTTAAAAAATTAGGCTAAGAATGACGTGCTTCTCTTGAATCTTTTCAGTCAGCGCAAATTAAAAAAGAAATAAAGCCGTTTCATAAAAGTGAAACCCTTTCACGACAGGTTCAGCGTCTAATATTGTGACGTGTCTAAGTATCCAGTGTCACTGTATTAACACCTAACATTTCAGTGTTTGCACTTAATGTTAATTTGTTCATTTAAATTCATACGTTTCTATTCAGGTCGACGGATAATTACGCACTTTGTTGTGAAACCAAACCTTTTAATTATGACCCGGAGCTCAGCTGTAATAACCCCCCCCCACCACACACACACACGTGATGATGAAGGTGATAAATGTTATTAATGCTATTGATTTTTCAAATACTCCTGGTCTCCATCTGGAGAGCCTCTTATCTTCTTCTTTCTACACACCTCTCCTTCACTAACCCCCTTCCTTTCTCTCCTCTCTCCAACCACAGTCTGTCTAAGAAAGATGTTTGAACACAGCAAGTCTGAATCAGTCAGAGATCTCTTATTCCTGACCTTTCTTGACCTTATCATAGTAAAGTACCCTAAGATAATGTATGTATTTCAGCATGGAGTTCACATGTTCTCCCCTGCAGATTTGTGGATCAGGCAAATTGGACGTGAGTGTCCCTGTGACGGACGGACGACCTGTCCAGGGGTGTCCCCCATGCACCTGATATTGAATTGAATTGAATGAAGTGGACGAAGTATTTGCATCTCCATGTTCACATGAAAACAATAATACACATTGATCCTGCTCTCGAGTACTGATCAGAGACGTGATTTAAGGTTTGGGCGTGGATTTTCAGTTTGGGAATGCCTGCAATACAATAGGGGAATGTCTGAAAATGGAGTCTGGAGGGGGGGACTGACTTAAAAAAAAGGGGCTGGGAACTTGTTATGTTTTTTTTTTTCTTTCGTTTTTTAACCCCCACTATTTCCAACCTTACAGTGCACTCCCTCCTACGGTTCAACCACAGTTCACATTGCCAGGAGTCTCTGCACCGCCCCCCCCCTCACTTTCCCCGTGAAGCGCCCCGTGAATCCTATGCATTATGCATATATGCAGCTGCACATTCCATACATTCACCCAAACAGTGTTTACAACATGATGCACAGGGTTGTTTTTTTTTTTGTTTTTTTTTGCTGGGCTTGGGAAAAGGTTCCCCAGCTGCTGCAGGCTGCACCGCAGTTACCCACTTTTTTTTGTTTTTCCTTTATGGTGAAGGGTTTATTTTATGGGAGAGACTCCCGACATCTGGCACACATCTGGAGCTGTTTAATGAGAGGCTCATGTCTGGCTCCGCTCTTTACTCCGAGCCCACTGTCAAGCCCCTTCGTTCTCGAGCCGCTGTGAGATTTTATTCCTCATCTTCTCGCTGGCGAGGAGCCAAATGATGTTTGGCGCATGAATGAATGATAACAGTGTGCGAGGGGGGGGGATTTCAAAACGTAGCAATACTAATTGGGAAAAGCTTCATTTTGGAAAATGCATCTTGTGGTATTTACCCCCCAAAGCAATAAGCAGCCTGTGATGTGAGCTGTGTTGATTACAGAGCTTACTTGAGTTTATTGGTATGATTCCTGTGCCGTGCACCTGTGGGCAGACTGAAGGCTTTCCTGCTCCGTGTTTATGTCTCCGAGCCATGAGAACCTGCACGATAATAGGGAAGAGATTGTTACTGGGATTTAGTCCAAGCTCATTTTAGATTTCAAAAAAAAAAAAATAGCAATAAAAAAAAGAAATATTATTCTTCACAAACATGAACAAAACATGGAACATTTTAACCTACTCTCTTCAATGTCAAAACGGCACACACATAAAGCACCGTCTCAAATGTTCCATGACAACGGAGCCCGTCGAATATTTTCAAGTGTGCATCAAGGATAAAATAAAATTAGGAAGAAATTGGACAAATAAACCAAAGAAAGAAAAAATCCAGGTGACTCCAACCGCTTCATTATGATCATCTGTCTGATTATATGAACATTATTGATGTCACAACATTTACAATACACCTTCAGAGGTAAACAAAAATGTGTGCCTTTACTTTGGCCACCTAGTGGTGACCTATAGAACAGAATAGATCACAAACCATTGAACAGTGCAATGAGATGAGGTTTCAGAGGTCTTTTTATGATGGTCTTAGAAAGGTTATAAATAAGATTTTAAAAATGTAACTCTGAAATTAAATTCAAATTTAAATGTGCTGTGTATCCCAGATGCCAAAGATATTTCTGTGTAAGTGGTAAGTGACAGCGCAGTATTCTGAGGCAGAGTTGACATTATATAAACATTATGTACAAAATAAAAGTTTATACTTCATATGTTTAGTTTCTAGTAGAAGTAAATGTAATAGTTAATTGTTTTTCTGTATTTATTTGTAGTTTCACTACTTTTCTTGTGATTAAACCGAACGTTAAAGGTGCCATATGTAAGAATGTGGTCATAAACGGTTACTACATTCAAATTCAAAATACAGAGGTCTTTTAGGTTTCGTTTTCTGACATAACTGGCAACCCGTGGTTGCTCTGCAGCTGAGACTCTACTGACTGCAATGATTGGTAGACGGCGGTAGGTGGCGCCACATGCCAAAACATGATTTCAAAACATAAACATGATTTGCAGTCTGCAAAATATATTTTTTAATACAAATATTTTGGCTGTGCTGTTGTTGTTGGGGAGTTCAGTTTGTTATATGAACATTATTCCTGAGTCTCTGTGACATATTAGGAGGATTTTATGGCCAGTTGCTTTAGATTTATTACACAATGCACCTTTAAAACTGCATGGACTGGATAAAAGTTTGAATTTTTCAGTTTTCTTTGTAGAATATGAGGCTATTTTATTTTTTTTTGCATTTAAACATTTTAAATGTCCAAATCCAAAAGCACATCTCAACACAGAGCCTCCCCTGCCTGTTGTCACAGTGTTTTCTCGATGGTCGGCGTCCATTAATCAACAAAATGGCTCTTTCTGTTTGTCCATTAACAGGCACGACATGCATCCACACAAAAACCCCAACTATTCTTTGCATGTACTTGGATTGGGAGCCGGTCTTTCGAACAGCGGTGTTCCTATAATTCCCGCCTTGTAGCAGCTTGTCTCGCTGTCCCCGCTCTTTATTTATTATCCCTTGAAGACGAGACAATGAAAAAGCCGTTCTCAGAGCTGTGTTTGCGTTGAAAAGGCCCGCAGCACAAAGCAGCATGAGAGCATCTCATTGTTCCACAGGGCAGCAGAGATGCGGCTCGCTTCAAAGATCACTTCTTTTTTTTTTGGTGGTGGTGGGTGGCAAGTGTGGAGGGGGGGGGGGGGGGGGACTCGGTGGCCATGAAGGGTGGATTTCATCACAGGAAGGGATGTTGGGGGGGGGGGGGGGGGGCAGGGAGAGTGGAGCTGAAGCTGGAGATCCTGGAGTCAAACGCAGGCCAGCGTGAACTTTCCTGAGCTATATTTGGTGCTGGTGTATAGGAAGCTTTGCTGCGCTCAGGTTTGCGAACGCAGAGGACGCAAACACTTTGAAATATGACTCAAGATTTGATAGATGATCACAGGACGTGCATCCTGCTGCCGCGACTGTAGCTTTTAGAAGTCTTAAAGTGGCAAAGCTAATGGAGCCCGATCGCCGCGTCGTCCCGTTTTCACTGCGCGTTTCGCTTCAGTTGATCTGGACTCAGGAAAAAAGAAAAAAAAAAAAGAAGAGATGTGCTGGAAACGAGTGGAATTTTTAAGCTTCCCACAGAGAAGCTGTTAAATATGTGACTGCGAGTTGTGTGTATGAACCTGCAATTATAAAGCAGGGAGCCCGAGTCTGCACTCAGAGATAAGTTGGAAGGATGTTGGCTCTCATTCATCGAGAGCCAAAGAGCTTTACTCCACTAAACGGGCTACAGATACTCCTAAAATATATACACACACACACACAGAAAAAAACATGGATATCAGTGAAGAGCAAACAACACGAGGACACTCTGAACATCCAGACGTGGTGCTTTTTGACTTTCTGCAACGCAATAACAGCAAGAGGAAGACACCGGAAGATGAATTCATGTTTATTTGATTTGGATGTCAAATATGTGGGTCGCTGATCTGCTGTGGCGCCCACTAAGAAACCTGTTTATTTATTTTTTAAGGCTGAAGAAAACATTGATACAGACTGAAGTTTTAACCATTTAACTGTAACTTTGGTCCTCTGTTGTTTTATTTTTAAATGTGGAGCCAATTACTGTGAGTGTCTGTCGTGACTGTGCCGAGGACAGTAAGTGACCAGATTAAAGCCGGACTTTTGTTTTGTCAGGAAAAATCTTGTTCCTATGACCAAGGTTTCCCAACTCAAACTTAGGTATTTGATTTGTAATACATGATTTGTATGAATGTTAACGTCAAGTCCCCTCAAGTACTTTAACAGCTGAACGGACAAAAACAGTGGTAAAATTAGTTTTGTTGCATGGCAGACCAATGTTCAACGACTAAAATATATAAAGAATGTATTTTTATGTAAATATATACGGCATATCATTATAGTAATAATAATATATTTTACATTTGAAGGTGCGTTTCACAGCACCGTACAAAATTATAAAAGCAGTTTCAGAGTAAAACAATGAAATATAAAAAATGGCATTAAAATACAAGAAAATCAAAGACAGATACATATACACATACATACATATATATGTATATACAAACGTATACATACATCATATATATGTACACATATATGTATGAATATGTATGTTTATACATATACATACATACATACTCATACATATATATACACAAACATACATATATACTTATATATACGTATATATATATTTATACACATATATATATATATATATAAAATCAGTATATGTACAGTCAGTTCCCATTTAGTTTAATATGTATGCAATGTTAATGTCAGGTTTGGGTGTTTGTGTGCCATGGAAGCCGACTGTAGTTGGCTCGGACTTTGCAAAAGTCTACAAGGATTCATTTAAAGCATCTGTCACTTCATGTTTTAAAGGTCATTTTATATATTTGGCAAAGATCTTCCTCTAATTATCCAACTCCTGCTCCACACAGAGGCTCATTGTAAAGACATGTCATCGGACAACTGGGATGGATGCATTTGTCACTGTGAGAATGTCCAGTTCCCACAGACACTCAGAGTCCTGCTGCCTCTGCCGTGATCCGTCACACATTTGTCGAATTACCCATCAGCCCACTGTGTTTGCTCCGTGTCCGTCTCAGTCCGGCCTTTTGTGCAGCCACGGCGCTATTTTTAGCCTCCGGTCACAACTTAGCTCATCAATCACAATAGGCTGAGCCTGTTGTGCAGACAATCAGCATGTGAATGAATGCTTGTTGGTTTAATGGTCGGCAGAAGAGACGATCAGCTCGGAATCAAAGCTGCTTTCTTCGCTCTCTACATTTGCTGCTCAGCTGCAGGTTTCTGGCCTCCACCAGCTCACTCACACACACATGCACGCACACTTACACACACACACACAACCCAGGACCAGATCCCTCTCAGATGAGCGAGGTCGTCACTGCGAAGCCTTTTGTTTTTTTCCACGATTGAGGACGCGAACAAAGGCTTGTTTATGTGTGGGTTAGCGGCGTCTGTTTGAAAGGCACAGGCACGCTTTGAAAGGCGCTATAAGCCACATACTCCTGGGTTCTGTGGAGCGGTCGCAGCAGCGCTGTGCAGCTCCAGCGGTTGTTAATCAGCCGCTGGATGTTTGCATCTGAGGCAGAAAAACAGCCGAGAGAAACAAAAGACAGACGGGGAACAAAGAGATCCGTTGCAGATTGATGATTTCACTCACAACATCGTACTCTCTCGCCCCTGCCGTGACACCTTCCTGGTTTCATCTGGTGAACAAATATGACTAGTTGGAGAACATACACTCACTGGCCACTTCATTAGGTACAAACATGTGAGGAGAGGCACCTGCTGTGTTCCTCTGCTGCTGCAGTTTATCTGCTTCAAGGTTCAACAGAGATCTTCTTCTTTGCTTCAGTCTGCTCGTTCTTCCGCTGAACTCGGAGAACTTTGGCTCACTGGATAGTTTCTCTTTTTCAGAGACGGTTGTGAGTGAAAATCAATAGTGGTTTTCTGAAAAGCTCAAGACTAAAATTCAGTCCACATTCAGAGTCACTTAAATCACCCTTCTTTTCCCCCCAAATCTGATGCTCAGTTTGAAATTCAGCAGATCATCTTGACCATGTCCACATGGCTGATATCATTGAATTGCTAGCATGTGATCACTTTATAAGATAATTGCATTAAGCAGCGGTTGAACAGGTGTTCCTAATAAAGTGGAGGACGATTGTGTCGTAATGAGGTGATAATTTAATAGATTATATTTACATATTTTAAGAGACTCACATATTTCTAAGGAGCAGCAAAGATGAGAGGTGGTAAAATTTCCTCAATGTCTTAATCCCATTTTATCCTCATACCTACTGCTCATCTGTTAATCACATATCTATCTTTCTCATTTATTTTTGGCACTGTTTTTTGGAATGAATGGGATCATTTTCCCTGTTTATTTTTTGTTAATCTCCTAAATTCATAAGTGAATGCAGTATATGCTTCCTGAGGCACAGCCAACTAAGAAATACAAGAGAATGGGTTTACAGGCACTGCACTGAGTTAAAGAGGAAAAGCTGTCACTGCAATAAAAATATGTAAATACATATACACTACTGTGTAAAAGTTTGGGGTCACTTAGAAATGTCCTTGTTTTTTTCAATGAATATAACATTAAATGGATCAGAAACACTCTATAGATTGTTAATGTGGTAAACGACTATTCTAGCTGCAACCGCCTGGTTTTTAATGGAATATGAACATAGGTGTATAGAGGCTCATTTCCGGGTTTCTAATGGTACATTGTGTTTGCTTATCGTGTTAGAAGGTTATTGGATGACAAGAAAACCCTTGAAAACTCTTGTGCAATCATGTTAGCACAGCTGAAAAGAGTTTTGCCGGTTCTCTGACGAAAGCAAAGTTTGAAGGGCAAAATTCTTATTTTTAACCAAAATCATTATTTCCAACCTTGTCAATGTCTGCCTACATTTTCTATTCCTTTTCTTACTCTATTATACCCCAAACCTTTGAACGGTAGTGTAAATAAAAGCAGTTTTTAGATGGTGCCAGCTAAAATGTTCGGTTTATTACAGGATGTGGAAGCTAAAAAAAAAAAAAAAGAGAGCAACAACAAGAGGGAAATGGAAAATGTTCGGGAAGCTGGATTTTGGTTTACAGCGAGCCAGACAGGAGAAGAATGAAAAAAAGAGGATATTAGCCGTACTGGGGGCAAGGCTGTGGTCCAGGTCAGAGTCTGTCCTCTGGGTGACCTCCTCCTCTAGGTCTGCAAGACTTACTGGAGTAATCAGCCGCAGTCAGCACCTTATGTTATGCTGCATGGACGTGTAATAGCAGCTGATGAAAAGTATAAGTTTGTTGACAAGACTTTGTTTTGTTTGTATCAGGAAGGGGAAACGTAAACGTAACTGCATGTGCAACAAACTACTACATATATATATATATATTTGAAACGTCAAGAATGAAATATGACGTTCGGACAGACTTACAACAACAACAAAAACAAAGGGTTGTTAAAGCAGAAATTAAATCCAAAAGCTGCTGATGTAAGAGGTCTGACCCTGTACACAGTATTTGCTCAGCAGGACATAATGCTACAGATTATAATGAAATAGTTTATATTCAGAGGATAAATCGGAGTTGTTTTGTGTCCTGGTTTGTCACACATGCTGTGGCAACAAGTGAAGGGAAGTAATGATGGGACCAACGTAAACCTCACATTCTTTATGAGGCAGAGACGATGTCTCCTTCACTTCAGAATCACACCATCGATTGTCTATTAAAGACTCTGCTTGTCCTGGCAGCAAAACTGCAGGTCAGAACAGACCATAACACACTTTCATTTTCATGTTTTGCACAATAACAATGAAAAACAACCGTGCAGCAGTGACACAGCAGAGCAGATGCTGAGGTGAGTCACTCACAAGTGTCATTTAGTGTGAGCAGCAGTGAGGCTGCTGGAGAAAACTAAAACTGAAGGCTTTTTCCAGAGGTGGAAACGTGAAGAAAAAAACGTGTTGTTATGTGATGTTAAAACAGAGGCAGACTTCAGTTCCACAGTGAGGCAGAGGAGGACGTTTGGTCCAGTTAAACCGAGAATGAGACTGAGCTGAAGCAGCTTTCATTCAAAACTCCCGTTTATGAAACCAAGGCTTCATTTACCTTTTCACTAGATCACACGTGTCAAACTCAAGGTCCAGGGGCCAGATGTGGCCCACCACGTCATTTAATGTGGCCCGCGAGTTATTAATTGGTCCTTAAAAATCTGTGTTAAAATAGGTCTATGCTGCTTTAAAGGTGAAGTAAGTAGTTTATAGTGCCATCTAGAGGAGAGACTGAAATTTGCAACAAAGAACTGCTCCTCTGCTCACCCCCTCCCTTCCCTGAGCGCTACGGTATCCTCAGCTGGTCAAATTCGTCCTCGTCGTCTTTCTCCGTGTCAGCAGATGAGGTTCGTGAGGTGAGGGAGAGGGCGAGCTACCACGGCCGTAGCAGACGAAGCGGAGAGAGAGGAGGCGGGACTTCTGCTACAAGTAAAGAGACGCTTGATTTGTTCTCTCGCGTTTGTCCTTACAGGCTCCGGTAGAAACATGGCGTCTCGCTGCTAACAGTGGCTATGCAACCGCGGCCCGCGACCATGTTATTTTACATGACTTTTTGAAACACTACGAAAATGAAACAAAAACTATTATACAGCGACTAGACAATGCAGGAGCACATAATATAATAATAATAATATGTATAAAAAGGTGGATTTTGGGTCATATAAACCCATAAATACTACACAGTGTCCCTTTAAGGCGTGCGTTGACCATAAACTACATTTCCGACAATGCATGGCGATTGTGTTACTTTTGCGTTGTAACTTGAATAAGTAATAAATACAGTTATTATGGCAATTATGTTACAGAGTAGTTACCTTTTTTTCTTTACATTATATTTGGTTACATTTATTCTGTGGGTTAGGGTTTAGGGTTAGGGCTAGGTTAGTTGCGGGTTAGGGTTAGGGTTAGATGCAGTTGAATCTGGCCCTTTGACGGTAACCAATATGCTGATGTGGCCCTCAGTTTGACACCTCTGCACTAGTTATCGGCCAGATGTACTCTGATTAGGTCAAATTAACATTCTAAATTGACTGTGAGTGTGAATGTGAAAGTGTCCGGTTGTGTTTGCCTTTCACCGGATTGTTTTCCAGCCCTCAACAACTCTTATGTGGAGGATAAAACTGTAGACAATAAGTCAGAGAGAGAAAGGAAGACGCACAAGAGAGCTTCAATAACAGTGATGGGAAGCGAGAGAGAGAGAGAGAGAGTTCACAGACAAGGAACTTAGAGAATTTCAAGGGGAGTTCAGAGAAAACAAATCATGAATAATCCGCTCTTTAAAAGAGCTGGAACACCAGAGCTGAAAGAAGAGAGGGAAGAGTGAACGACAGAGGAGCAGGAAAAAGCAGCAGTGGATGTAATGAGACAGGAGACGACTGTAATACACGGGGAAACGAAACCATGTCAAAACAACACGAGGATCACCGGTGAACCTGCCAACAAAATTAAAACTGGATTTGATCCACGCTGTTCCACCGAGTGACTTCACAGCTACAATTCAATACAGACAATAATGTGATTTTCGGTGGTAGACGCCGATTCGTCACGTGAGGCCGCCATGCTGCGCTGTGATTAGCTTATCTTGTTACTGACGTGTTTCTTAACCACCAGAGTCGTCTATCTCTGCACCACCTCACACTTTGTACAGAGGCGATTCTAGAGTCTGTAGGGGCCCTAAGCAAAAATTCCCAGGGGGCCCTTCCTTCCAACCAGTGTTCATCACCATTATGTTATAAATAATCTGACACCAACGAAAAATGTATGATTTCAAACATTTTTTTTTTTCGAAATGAATGAAATAACATGGAAGAACCTTGTAATTAAATAGTATGTGAAAATATAAATGTAAAGAACAATAAAATACTGTAAATAGCTTTAAAAAAACAATACAAACTTAGTTAAACAAATACATGACACCGTAAAGAACCCTCAATATAACTATATAGAACAATAAAATACTGTATAACTGAAAAAAAACATATATAAACTGAGTAAAAAAGATATGCATTACACTGTAAATAATCCTCTTCAGTTTTCAACTTGCAGAACGATAACTTCACACAGGTTAACGTGAGGTGGGGCCCCTTTAGGGAGGTTTCCTACTGAGATATCATTTTTAAGTGGGACGGGGATGCGGCTGCATGCGGCTGGATGCGGTCACTGCACATTTCAGTAAAAACAGCCCTCAGGCTCCGAGTGTCGGGGGCCCCCTATCAGCTCGGGGCCCCAAACAGTTGCCCGCCTTGCCTGTTCACAAGCTGCGCCTCTGACTTCGTGGATAAAAACACTGACCCTGAACCTGAATATTTGGCCTCTGAAGAACAGGACAGCAGCAACAAAGGAGGTCATGTCCTGGGAATGTGAACAGTTGATTACATTAGTCCATTTATGTGAATGCCCTTAAATGACCTGATGGACCATACCAAACGAAGCCTCATGACACGAGCTTCCTTCGCTTAAGTCTTTTTAAAACGCTGCTGCCCAAGAGCGATGCCTTCATACGTCATAACTCTATTATTGACTTCTGTTTTATTAATGTTTTTAAAAGCTGATACAAGTTGCACCTCATACCTCCGTCTTTAACTGTGACTCCAACATATTTAACTTCATTCAGCGCAAGAAGAATGAATTTCACGAGCAGAGAAAAACCACGTGTTTTGTATCACGTACACTTTTTTGCTATCGGATCTGTTCAGTTAGTATTTTCCTGTGACGGAGAGCTTTTTGTGCGATTGTTTTTGTGTTACTTTTTGTGAGCGATGCTTCAGAGTCCTCTCCCTCAGACTCACGGGGGAGCAAACAGCAGAAAGGGAGGCTGTAAAGTATTGATTTCCTGGCACCACCCTGCTTAGATTATGAAATGCCAATACAAGGATTCCACCCCGTCTCCGTGGTTCATGCCAAGTTCACTTGTCATTTTCTATAATTCTGACAAAATCAAGATGCTTAACCATGATGTAGTTAGCCATGCTCGGCCGCCCTGGGGCTTTCTTATTGAATTAGACGTCTGTGTTCTGCCATTCGGTACCAGCCTGCAGTATTCCCCAACACTTACAGAGGGCAGATGTTATTTAGTGTTTTTAGAGCAGGGATTTGAAAGCACGAGCAAAACTGCTGCTCAAAAATTCTGCAGTCAAGAGTCTCCCGTATTTCTTCAGCCAACTGTTTACTTTTTTTTCCTGCGTCGCGAAGGTCGTGCTGTGACTGCACGTTGGACATGCTGGATATTTCAGTGACGCACATTTAAAAGTAATAATAAGAGCAAATATGACGTACATGCTTCAATAAGACCGAGACCAGGATGTGAGTAAGGGCTGCAAATTTCCTCCTAGTGGTTGGAGAATTACGTTGTTGTTTTTTTAAAGAGGTCTCAAACTCGCGGCCTGCGGGCTATATGTAGCCCTCTAACATCACTTTGTATATTGTCATAATGAAAACATGGCCTCTGACCTCCTCTTCCTATCATATGCATGTTGATGTGATAGAATATAGACAGCATATATCTGCATATTTGATTTGCCCATTTTTATAATAATAATAATAATATAATATTATATATAAAGCTTGTGTGGTGTTTTAATTGCAGTAATGTTTTTATTATTTTATTATATTTCTGTCTGTTTGATTCATTTTGCATTAGAAATCTGTTTTGTCTTTTTTTCTATTGCAAACTGTGCATCATACAATATTAAAACGAACACTTTTACTTTGGAATTCTGTGAAATATCATCATCATTTCGAGGTCATGTTGTCAGCGGCCCCGGCTTGACCAGACTAGATGCTCGTTGGCCCTCAGGTGGTTTGAGTCTGAGACCCCTGAGCTGCTCGATGATAAACAACAGTATCAGATATACAAATGTGCTACAGAGTCATCTCTGTTTATTATTCATTAGTGTTGTTGAGAGGGTGCAGAGTGTGCACCTCTGTGCATGTGCAAAGGTCTTTAAGGTCAATTAAAACTTAAATAATCTCAGTCCCCTACAGAGACAGCATTTGATTTAAATAATTGAATTGATTAAACTGTCTGCAATTGTATTTTATTGTCTTTGCACCACACTCTGTGTGTGTGTGTTCATGTTTGAGATTGCAATCAATAGAAAGGAGAGTGGAGTGGAGAGATTAGGCGACTCTGTGGGCTAATCCTTGTGAAATCGTGGGCCGCGGAGGAGGAGGAGGGGAGGAGGTGAGCGCCTCTCTGATCAGACGGACCGTGGCTCACCATGTGAAGCCTCCTGAATGCACAGTAATCCCTCCTTGAGCCACAGAGAAGTCCACTGCACTGATGGGAAGGTCCCATCCCAGAGAACACCAGGCGTTTGCCTCTGAAGCGGCTCATCATGGCAGTGAGTGAGAACACGGCAAACGGGGCTTAGGTCAGGGCCGAGGTGACGGAGACACTTCATTCTGCTGTTAGGTTAGCAGTGAGAGCAAAGTAACACTTACTTATATACTAGTGTATATGTACTTTTAAAGTTAAAGTGAAGATAAATGCAAACCAAGATGAGGAGGATATGATGTCGTCCTCATTTGATCTGGGTTGCCGTGGCTACTGTGGTCGGGAAATTGTCTTATTCTAATAATAATAATAATAATAATAATAAGAGCAATGATAATTTCCAGAAGGTTATACTTTAGTCACATAGAAGAAGAAGAAGAAAAAGAAAAAGAAGAAGACTACTTCTAAGAGAACTGTGGATTAGAATCCAGAAGGATTAAGGAACAGGGAACGAATAACGATGAGAATGAAGGGCAACTCCAATCCCTGCTGAAGAACTTCAAACTGTGATTTCAGACTTCAATGTGGGATCGTGAACTTTGAACTGTGGAGGGCGATATTGCACCTCCTAGTGTACAACCTGCAGGAATATAGAAGAAGAAGAGTGTGAAGCAGACATGCTGTGGACCGAACTGTGGGAAATAAAACAGAAGCTGCACGACGAAACTGCATCTCAAGTTAGTATGTGCACAAACGTGTGCGTGTTCAACACAGATATAACACTATAGTAAGATTATGCTAATAGCGCCAAAAAAAAAACTCCTGCCTACAGTTTAACCCACATAAAAATACTTTTCCTGAAGGTTCAGTAAAATTTTAAATATATCTACTGTGCCTTTAAGCTGTGAAAGTAGATTTTCTTAAACTGCCGTTTTTCTAAAGTCATTGTTGCTGTAGATGATCGTTTTTGTTGTCTTAGAAGCTCGTGACAGATGCTGTAAGTTTCCACTTTCCAGTTTTCCATTACTGACACTTTGCATCTAATAGCTCTCTCTAAGAAGAGGATCCTGATGATTCGACAGTTCTGCCTCCTTTTGAATCTGCACAGACCTCAAGCGAAGAGGAACCCAGTTTGCGGAACGTTAACAAGGTTTTCCACATGATGGATTTTGAGGCCTCATTTTAAAATTGCTGTGTCTTGATCTAGGTTTTGCAACATCATATCGGTGCAGTTTTTTTTTTTTTGCTTTTAATCTGGAGCCTGGTCCCAGTCGCAGCAGACTTATCAAAGTAGCGCAGATGTTCTCTTCCCCTGATGGGATTTATAATCCGTCCAGAATGTTCTGGGTCAGGCTCAGTATCTTCTTCACAGGGAACCATTATCAGTGTGATTAGGATGCTTGAACCTCGACTGTCACCTTTCTTTCTACAAGATGGAGCGGCACTTTTGCTCCACGGTCATTGCAGATCTCTGGTCTATAATATACACACACTATTTCTCAATTTTCTGATTTACATGGTCTGAGGGGGTTATTTCACCAGAATGTGACATGGTGAAAGGCCATTAGACAGTTCTTCAAGCTCGGTTTAGTGACCACAAGCTCCAGTTAAGTTGATTAGCCAACTTTTTAGTGGGCTCCTTAAAGTGTAACTAAACCCTTGAAACAATGGTATTGGTTAATTTAGGTGCAAATCTTCATAGTTTAGTGGAACGTATTGAAATTATGTGTTATGATAAAAATCAGTGTATCTACTGCCCTCTCTGGTCAAACACAAGCTACTGCATTCAAATTTTGCCATTCGTTTTCTTCGTCCAATCGTAATTCACCCTCTTGTCTAATCAGCGTGAGGATCATTATCCCAGACTCCTGTCAACTTTCTCACAGTGTTCCCATGGACCCTTGACGTCTTTGAAAGTTTGTGAATTTGAAAACAAATTCAATGCTCTTGGCAGTTTTTGAAAAACACCCTAAACAGCTGCTTGAATTTTGTGCAAGAAAGAAGTTAAGTTGATATTTTAGGTAAACGTCTCCCTTGATTGTTACGACGCCACCTACTGTTTAACGCCCTGCGTTGCTTGATGTACGTAGACGAGGCCTACGCAGGACAAACATGGAGTCATAATTACTAGCCGTGTTGTGGACACTGTCCACTGTCTCTGTCCGCCGTTGGCGTGAGATTCCGTGCAGAACAATGACCGAGTAAAGTTAACCAAGAGAGAGCGAATGATGACGTGATGTCTGGGAAATGGAAATTCCAAGATCTATGTCTCTGCAAAGAAAATGAGAATTTGACCAAGATCCCAAGGACAATCACTTGTCCAGATGCAGAGCGCGCTGCAAATCATGGATGAAGATGCTCTTCTTCAGCTCTCTCATCTCCAGCTGTGTCAGCACATTCAGCCCTTGAATTTCAGGGAGTTTGTCCTGGAAAGTCCCCTGCTCTCAGCCCACTTCTTGGTATTTTTCAAAATCAGACATTGGGCAGAATGAGCCTCGGAGGAGAGGGTTTAGTTACGTTTTAAGCTCCATCAAAGCAGATTTACATAAAAGGGGATGATGAGAGACAAACAAATTTAAGTCTTAAGCCACGTAAGTTTGGGACTGAATTATGATCTAGTTCCTTTTCGAGAAGTGTTCAATATGTCAGACCAGGATCCAGGACAACTCTGTTTTCATTCATCATCATCATCAGAAACTCAGAATGAACTAGAAATAAAACCACTGCTCCTCTTCTGTGTCTGTATGTATGACTGTGTCTGTATATACATCTGGCCTAGGAATGTTGAGGGATCCCCCACCGCCACTTCCCAGACCAGGAAAATGGCCAGAAATGATTGGATGATGCACTAATAAAATAGCACAGATCTTGAATTCTCCTCGTTCCTCCAAAGGTCGGCTCAGTCAAAGGACCAGAATCATCTTTGCTGCCTGAGAATGACTGAACACACAAGGAATTTGGCCCTGGTTTTCAGCGACTATGTGCAAAACGCAGTGGAAAAAACGACCAGTAACAGATGAAGGTTCATCTTCACTAAGAGGGAATAAGCAAGGATAAATTTGAAAAAGCTGGTCAAAGATATATGAACGTCAACTGGACTATTATAGTCTGTTTTTAGGAGAAAGGGTTGTCTGGAAATGATGACTGAGCTCCGTGGATCTTCTCTACAAATACAGAAGAACTGTGTGTGTGTGTGTTTGTCATCTTGTCAGACATATTCTCAGTAGGTGTAAAGTCTCTGACTTTTAATTAAGTTTAGAATGGGGTCTTAAATGATGATGTTTGGACAAGCATTTGTATTGTATTTGTTTCCTCCTTTTCTGGCATAAACACTGACCTTGTCAGGACCACTAGCCCTCATAGAGACCAAAACCTGGTCCTAATTACCCACAAGCTTATTTCTAAGGAACTGGTAAAGATTAGGACTAAAACTTGAATTGTGGTTAGATTAAAATTAGGGGTAAGCATCAGGGTTGTTTTTCTTTTTCATGGTTGTGGTATATTTGACTTTATTTATCCCAAAGGGGAAAGTTGTGTATCTTAAAAGTATTAAACAAGGCTAATTATATTATATTATATTATATTATATTATATTATATTATATTATGACAAGGCAATGTGAGGTCTGAAGTTAAACTGTAAGTGGTTAAAAGTGGTTAAGGTTTGGATATAAAACAAATTGCACTGAGGGACCAACAATTGTACAATCAGATTAAATTTAAGGCAGAAACTTATGTGTTTTAGATTTTAGATTGCTATTCCGTGGTACCATAAGTTGTTTTCAAATATTTTTGCAAAAACAAAAAGTGTCGTACAGCAGAAAGACAATGGTTTAGGCGGTGATGAGCTTCTATCTGTCGTATATTCTGCAGCAATTTAAGGTCTGGTTGATTGTAGTTTTGTGAATCAGATGAACACAATGGTAGTAAAATGTTATGCATTTTTAGCCTCATCCTATAAGACACGTGTAAAACCACACTGATTACATACATCAACTAATCTCCAAAAAAGCTTTTTCCACCGACGGAGCAAATTGCATTGGACTGACGATGACATTATATTGTGTTATCTTAAAATATGGAGAAGGAATGAAGCCACGCAGTCGTGCACGCGCTCGTGGCGACACAGCTACACAGACACACACTCGCAGGTTTAACTGGAAATGAAAATGATCCATCAGCCAGTGTTTTGTAGGAGACAGAAGTAAACAATGGAGGCAGTCACATTAAGACACTTAGACAGAAGTGTAATTACTGCTTCTCCATCGACCTAAATTTCCAGCAGGGGACCCATTGCTGAAGGTAGTTAGGCTGTTAGGAGTAAATGAGCTCACTTTATTGCCTTCTAGTTTGTAATGGGTCTCTCTTCCATACCTCTGGCCAGCGGTACACATCCTTAACCAATCACAATCAGCCCACACAGTCAATGTTTATTGGCTATTGTCTTGTACAGAGAAGACATAATGTGCACTTGACGTGAAATGCCCTGTCATGACCATGGGGGGGGGGGGGGGGGGTTGGGCTTGTGCTTATAACTTTAACATAGCACACTTCAGCGTCTAACTGTGCAGCTGAGGGGCAGAGGTGCTTTATTGAATCTGTTGATCATCTCTCCTACGCAGCAGCAGCATTAATTTATTCATGCGTGAGGTGCTGCCTGTTGTTTACGCTTCAGTCTGGCGTCGGGCTGCACATGGACTGAGGAGCAGGTACGAGACGACGTTAGCATTTTCACGTCACCATAATCCTCACCAAAGTAACTGCAATGAAACCGTATCACTTTGAAAAAGATTAAAAAATTATTTTTGCAACTCAGGTTATAATCATGGACCAATCGGCCTTAAAAAGAATAAAAAAGAATAGAGATGGGGCAGAAGCCTACGGCTTGATTTGTCCTCAAACACACTTTTGGCCCCTACCATGGTTGCCACGGTAATCTGCATGGAGATGAAAAGGAAGGCGGGGGCGGTGTCTGTCAGGGTGGGAGCCTGGTGCATGGCTAGTGGGAACACAAAATGTGAAAATGTGTTGCGTTTTTTTATTTTTTTTTTAACTATGCTTCCTGCAACATTTGTCGGATCTCGCTAAAACTCGGTCAGTTTGCGATTTCTGGTTTCCGCAACAGGGTGAGTTGGTGAGTTTTTGCAAATGGCAAAGCCCTCAAAAGTGCACTCAATTAGTCAGTGAAAGGAAAAATATGGGGAGAATATAATAATAACCAGAGCGGATAAAATAGGACCTTCACACCAGTTGGTGCTCGGACTCTAATTAACAATTTTATCCATCCATAATTACCCCAGTAATGGAAATGTACCCTGAGTGCTTTCAAGTGTTTAAATTGCAGTTATATTTGGGTCACATCGCACGTCATTTTCAGACGATTACAAAAAAACATGCGTGTCTCTCTCTCACATGCGTCACGTCATGTCACTCTCCTGTCATTTCACTACTGTCTTACAAACAGGACTGTGCCTGTGTGTCCATCACACGACTAAGAACGCTGTTCGACTCTGTAGAAAATGGTCTGTAATGAGCGAATAAACACATATTGATAGATTATTTATTTCAGGAAGCTTATTGTACTGAAAATAAAAGTCTGTAACCAGTGACAGAAAAATGGACGATGTTCTACTTTAAGTGGAAAGCAGATGCAGATACTCATGTATGTGCGATTAACTCTGTTCCCTTTGCATCCGTTCATAATAAATTTGCATTTCTGATGTATTATAGCTGATGAATTTATTTATACTGTACTTTCACAGTATTAATGGGTTTGTTTGGTATTTATCACTTTAATATTATAATTTCTCTTTAATATTCAATCTGTTTAATTCTTGTTCTGCACATTTGGTTTTTAAATATCTTCATGCATTTTCGCTACTAATGATTCAGGCCTGGAGCTCGAGCTGCTGGATCTGGAACAATTATTTCTCTCTCAAATTAATTAAATTTTTTTAAATTTTTTCTTGAAGTCATGAAACTTTGCAGGAAATTAAACAGTGGAGGGAAATGATGTTTGATTGGCCACACCCCTTAAGCTAAAGCCCCTGGACTAGTTAGTTTTATGCTGACATCGGACTTTACCATCTGTTAAGTCACTATGGTACATTTGTGCCGTCACAGCAATTTAGTAATCGATTAATGGTGCCATATGTAAGAATTTGGCCAAAAACAGTTACTACATTCAAATTCAAAATACCGAGGTCTTTTAGGTTTCGTTTTCTGACGTAACTGGCAACCCGTGGTTGCTCGGCAGCTAAGACTCTACTGACAGCAATGATTGGTAGACGGCGGTAGGTGGCGCCACATGCCAAAACATGATTTCAAAACATAAACATGATTTGCAGTCTGCAAAATATTTTTTTTAATGCAAATATTTTGTCTGTACTGTTGTTGTTGGTGAGTTCAGTTTGTTATATGAACATTATTCCTGAGTCTCTGTGACATATTAGGAGGATTTTATGGCCAGTTGCTTTAGATTTATTACATAATGCACCTTTAATAATCGATTAATTGTTTCAGCTCTGTTTTAATCAGGATGTCCAAGTGTTCGCCAGAGTAGAATTGGGTCAAGTTTATCAGGAAGTTGAAGACATCGGACAACTGTGCGTCTGGAATAATCTCCACCCCCACCAGGGGGCAGTATAAGGGTGAGATACATTAATCTCTGTGGATTTAAACACTCTATAGTCAGTGTATGTTTGGCTCTAGTGTCTCCTGATGACATTCCTGCACTGCACACAGGAAGTGAGTGGTTTTGAACGCTCCCTCTCAGGTCTGATAGTTTTGCTGAGCCTGTTTTCACATGAAGGACACAGCACATAAATAATAGTTTCTGTTCACTATATAAAAAACAACAACAACGACGACGTCCTGAGTGGAGTCAGTGTTTTCCATGGCTGTTGAAATGTCCTGCATTATCGTCAGAGTCGTTTGCCGAGTGAGGCGGAAGTGGACACAGGTCGCGGGGTCAGGAGGTGAAGTGAATTGCAGAGTGGGCGGGGGGGGGGGGGGGGGGGGTTAACAGGTTAATGCCACTTTGAAACATTACATGATGTAATCACAAACCAGGACTTTTCTCTTTTTAACGAGAGCCAGGTTTGACAAATCGCTGCTGTAGCAGACAGAATATTCCTTGATTAGTGAGCTGAACTCAGTTCATTAGTGTTTAAATCCTCCTACACACACTCCACTTGACCTCCACATTTTTACTTTCCTCACTAACTCAGTGTCAAACTGTTTCCTGCTTTTGTGTATCCTTCACATTATCCACATTTCCTGATGGGAAATTTGACATTTTCTCACTTTTTTGTGCAGGCTGCATTTTTTTTTCTCTCTCTCTCTCTCTAAAGGCTCTGCATGTGCTCATTTCACAAACTGTTGGGAAGCTGTTTGTTGAAGTGATGATATGTAGCCCTGCTGCAACACATACACTATTTTTTTTTTTTTGTGGAAAACAAAATGTACTGAAGGGGTGATAAATCATGTTTTCCAGAATAAAGCATCCTCCCCTCCTCTCCACATTCACTGCCTCTTGGCTTTGTTCAGTCTGTCCACACAGGAGGAAACGCTCTTTCAGAGACTGAGACGAACCAGAATAATATAAGCATTTTAGAGCATATTTTAAAGTTGGAGCACAACTTTTTTCTGCCTTGAACTTGTCATTAGGATGGTCTAAAATGGTCTAAAAATAAAATAATAAACATTTTATTTATAAAGCACTTCGAGCACTTACTATAGAGCTCACACAGAGTGCTCTCCGGGGATAAAATAAAACAGCCAACATTTTAAAGTTATATAAACACACATATGTACGGAGCCCCCGAAGTGACATGAGAAAAAAAAAAATGACGGAATTTTTTTTTTTTTGGGAAATCTCGAGTTTCAAAGTCGAGATCTCGAGTTTCCCAAAAAAACCAAAAAAAAAATTTTTTTCTATTTTTTTTTTTTAAGATTTTTTGGGGAAACTCGAGATCTCAACTTTGAAACTCGAGATTTAAATTTTTTTTTTTTTTCATCATTTTTTTTTTTCTCATGTCACTTCGGGGAATTTTGTTTGTTTAAATGTATTTTTTTATTTTTTTTACATTTTTGTGCACATATGTACGGAGCGTACATATGTGCACAAAAATGTTAAAAAAATAAAAATAAAATTCAAAAAGTAATTGAAAACTAAAAGTGCATGAATGATTATACCTAAAAATAATGTTAATTTGCATACTACACTAGTTTTGTTGATATAATTAAAAACCTGCATCACATGATCCATTGATAAATGCTTAATATTAACCTGAACTACAGGGAGAGTCAACACTTTAAATAAAACCCCAAAACAGATGCTATTCACTCCACGAATGTCCTCCTACCGATTAAATATGAAGAATTTATGTTAATGATGCAAACTGAAAGGAAAACTAATCCTTCGTTTCTCTCTGCGCATCACATTGCAACACAAAGACATCATTCCGATGCAGGCTTCGGCGTGATACTTAACCTGAGTGGAAAATATTTTTGCTCCAATTAAATTACCAATAGGCCGAGGGCAAGTGTAACTAAATATAGCTGTGATGGTGTTTGACCCACAGATGAATTGTGAGCGTCAAAATTCAGCGGCGCTCATAAATATGCCATGAAACAACCGGTTTAATGTGGACGCCGCAGATTCAGCACTGAGCTCAGCCAATCAGAGGAGGTGTTGAAAGTGGATGAAAATAGCAGCCGCTATGTGTGTGTGTGTGTCTCATCCTCGAAGCTGTCATCCGTTACCCGGCCTTATTAAATGATCAGCTACGCTGTGTATTGTCACGGCCTGCTGGGTTTTGGCAGCGGTGGCCATGAGCTGCGGAGCAACAATGCCAAAAAGTGGCTTATCTTGATGGACGGGTTCATTATCACCTTCTAATTACAGGTGGATTTTCAGGTGGATTCATTACCTGTGCTGACCGGGGCTCTGTGTGTGTGTGTGTGTGTGTGTGTATCCACGGGTTACTGTTACACAGGCTGAACTGCAGGGGGTCAGCTGGTGTGTGTAGGGGAGGGGTGGGGGGGGGGGGGGGGGTTCAGAGGTTCTTGTTTCAGCTCTGCTGTAGGCTCCCTGCAAAATTCATGAGCTCCGTGGGGATCAATGTGCTGCGCGGCGGCTCAGGCCAACCGTGCTTCTCCAGCCTTCCTCCTCTCTACTCTGTTCTCTGCTCCATCAGACACGATCATACGTGTCCGTCCGCTCGCCTCTGGTGTTCCAGCACGCCGGCCGCTCTGCTCGCGGCTACGGTGGAAAGCGGCGTTTTTTCAAACTTCTCGTGATGTTTCACAGACGACGATTCATAAATCACAACAAAGCACACACTTACAGAGCCCAGGAGGTGACATCTCGCTGGTCACCAGTGGCGTTTTGCTGGTCTTTGAGACAGCGGAAGCTCATTTCAGGCCCAGTTATTTATACATAAATTCTGCAAACTACCAACTAGAACAAGGAAAACGTGATAATTATGCAAAACTGAAATGCTATAATAGTGTTTATAGCACCGAGCAAATAACACACAACGAGCTGCTATCGGTCTACACAAAATCCACACAGGGCTGAGGCAGAAAAGGTTTCTGCAACTCGGTCAATCAAACTCTGGCTCCGCCTTCCAGACAGTTCCTCCAATCATCATGCAGATGCCCAGCATCCGCGTCCGCCCACTGCTCCATTGACTCCCAGAGAAGCTGAGCTTCAGTGGAAGTGAAGTTCATGCCGCATTTGTCCTCCATAATGCGGAGGCTGCTATGGGAATACGAAAATCACGTAAGGCGATAAAAATGGCCACGCTGGTCTTTTTTTTTATACCGCACGATTTTGTAAATTAGAGTCAAATACATGATAAAACACGGCTAAAGCATTTGGTCGTGATGGTTAGAGAAAAAAACAACATGGCACTGAAATAATTACTAACCTCAGGGATCGTTTTCCCTGTTTGCTTCCCGGTCGTCATATAACATTTTCAACCGAGTCCTATTCAAAACATTTGGCTTGTTCTTGCTATCGTTTTTCTATTTTTCTCCCGTAGGAAATGAACAGAGACAGAATATGAAAGAAGTCACAGATCATATTTGGAAGAAGAGCCAGCATTATAGAGCAAAGAGGAAAACAATTGTTTGCTGACTCTGCATTGCATTTACTGGAGTTTTTCGACCAAAACAGGTGTAGTAAAAGAAAAACATCTCAGTATTCCCAACTGCATTTTCTGGGGAAATGAAAAAGATCCTGTAGTATTGTCTTGGTGTTGTTCAGATGTGTCCCGCGTTGCTAGAGAGAAATGTTTGCCACTCTAACAAAGTTTGTTCTCGGCGTAAAAAAAAAGTGCAGAACAAACATTTCCTCTGCTTTTGACCACGGGGAGCAGTGATGAGGGAGCAGATTGGTGAAAAATGGAAATGTAACTTTTGGGAAACATATTTCTGGGCCTTGAAGAATGAGTGAAGATCAGCTCAGCCAAGCGAGATGTTCGGATGGGGAGAAGCTCCACAGACACAGACATCGTTTGCTGTTGCTTTACGATCTTAAAGCTGTAGCGTGTGCATTTTAAATCTATCAACGCAGGACTGTACGTACTTTTCAGCTCAACAGGATTCTCTGTGTTTCCTCAGTGCAGCAGTGTTGTGTTTCGTGGTGAAAGTTGGATAGTTAGTTTTATTACATTGTACTAAGATAGTTAGATTGCTCTGAATGGGACTGCATGTGATTTTGTTGTACATTTTGTGTAACGACAATAAAGACACACAGACGTCTGTGCCTCACACTCACTGCAGAAGCTCAGTTCATGTAATCCCAATTTATACTCCGTACTACATAAAGTGCTCTACGTCGGTTACGGAGAGGCCTTTACGTCGCTGCAGAGCCTCTCCGTCGTCTCCGACTGCATGAAATATTTTTTAAGTGTCCGTCACTCCGTCATGGGACAACGGAGACAGCTACGGCTGTGATTGGTCCTCAGGACAGGCCGAGGTAACGCTGCTCTGTGCCGGCTCACTGTGCGCACCGAGCGTCCACAGAGGCGGAGCTGATCACCGCTGACAACGTCGCTGCCAAACTATCAATACAGCATATCTTAATACACAAACCACATGTTTAGACTCTACATGGCTCATTTCTCGCCTCAAATGATCTTAAAACCCCGTACCGGGACACAACAACAGTCTTTCTCTCTCGGACGCCATTGCTCACTGTAATCAGAAGCACAACAACCTCACGTAGCGACCCCTACTGATCGGGAGGGAAATTGCAGTGCGTATCCGGCACCACGACGGAGAACTATGAAGGCTCGAGGGGTCTCCGTGGTTACGCAGTCGGATAACGCATTACGCAGATGTAGAAGTATAACGTGGCCCTTCTAGGCTGACAAACTATGACAACAAAAGCTTAATTAGTGTCTTTGATTCCCTGCTGTGCTCATTCACAAACACTTGTCAACACTAGAAAGAAGAACCCGTTTGAACTGTGAGGTCATAAAGAGAGCCCAGGTCCAGTCGCTCTAAGATCACTTGACTTACATTATGTTGAAAGGTTATTATTGAATTATTTATCCATTCATCCATCGTCTACCACTTCATCCTCCACATGAGTGTGCGCTGGTGCCAATCCCAACTGACATAGGGTGAAAGGAAGGGTTGACCCTGGACAGGTCACCAGTCCATTACAGGGCAAACATTCACACCTAAAGGAGTGTACAGTAAGAGTCCAATGTGAGAGAAAACCCACGGACACACAGCAAGAACATGCAAACTCCACACAGAAAGGACAGGGACACGAACCAGCAACCACGTGGCTCAAACAGATCCTACCCGTTTCACCTTGAGCCAAAATGAATTGCGTGCTTTAACCTGCGGTGGTCGTCGTCTGTAATTAAATGGAATCACAGAGCGATGATGAGTATTATCAGAACACGATATAATAAGTATAATATGCACATTATGTAGGAGGTTGAGCATTTAATGGGGCAGCAGGGGCATTTAATGGCGTGATTGAATTCATATAACGCTGCTATTATTCAGTGAAATTCATATTTGCGGCATGCATCACGCTTCGAGTCACGTGACCCCCCCCCTCCCGCGTTTGCTGCGACGGGTAAATGAGACGACAGACTCTCGTTTCATTCGTTCATTTGGTTTCCGGTGGTGAATAATGAGGCATTAGTGCGTCCTGCTGCTACACACTCATGTCCGTGCATCAGCTACAGCCCAGGACGAGTCTTTGTGCACTTGTCACTTTACAACATGTCGACATTATAAAAGTGCTTTTTTGGTGTGTGTGTGTGTAGAAGAAACAGCTTATAGACGGACCGTTGGGTCACAATGACTCATATTCAGCACTGTGCTTATATACTTAACCAAGGAGCACCCTTGGTAGATTGTTGCCGAAAATAATACATAACTTCCTTATATGGACATCCTGGGGTGTGTGTGTGTGTGAATACAGGTCACATCTTCAGGCTTTACAAAATTATTTTTTTTCATTTTCTTATGTGTTGTTGAGTCAAAATTATGAAAAATGTTATCCTTTAAAAAAAAAAGAAAAAAAAGAACAAGAGAAGCTATAATTGTGCAGAAGAAATTGACTTATTTTTTAGTTTTTGTTCATAAAAAGTAAGTATAACGAAAGTATAAATAAGTATTTCCACAAATTCAATCCATTTCTAAAGAGTATTTTTTGCTCAGATGTGTTTATGTAGTTGGTGAAAATGAATTACTGAAATGAATACTTTTTTCATCAGATTGCCTATAGCTTGTGTTGGAAAAAGGATAATTCGGGATTTTAATACAAGTCAGTATTACACGGTCTGTACTTTTTTAATTTTATGTCCAATTTTCATTTATATAACGATAACATACAGACTTCTAATTGTCAGATATTTTGCCAAGAAATGTTTTAAATTTAAGATAAAATAACAGACTTTTTGTTCAAAGAAAGACCACATGATGAATGTCTTGTATAAGAAATTAAAACGACTCTTGGTTTCTATTCCCATGTGTTGCATTATGCTAGATTGTGTAGACCATGCCTCCATTCTCTTCATCACAAAACGTCTACACTCTCATAAGTACAGACGTCTATACAAAGGTCTTATCAGTCTGCTTCTCCGTTACATTTGTCATTTGACTCTTCGTCCCCAGTGTGCGAACAGAACAGAGTGTGGAGAGAAAAAAAGGGCATTCCACTCCTGTTCTCCTTCAGATTAGAACAATCTGCAGAACGCTCTCAAACTCCACAATCTGGTTTCTCTGGATCATCCGTCACTGCTTTCAGGTTTCTGTCGTTTGGTTCTCTGATGTCTGTTATTGTCTTGTTGTAATTTGGATGAGTTGTCTTTGTTGATGTGTGTGTTTGTTGGTGCTGCCTCTCTGCCATGGATTTGCAATCTCAGTGGGATTATCCTGGTATATAAACATATATAGTTTTCTTGTGTGGAGCTGAGGAGGAGAAGTCACTATATTATCCTGCTCAACTGATTGGCCATGATTAGTTCATACGTGCTGTACACACACACACACACACACACACCCCCACACACACACACACACACTTCACTCATTCACCACCTTCATTCACATTCTCTTATCTCGAGTGTTTGTTTGACGATGATTAGCTGGAGATTTGTGTTGAAGAAGCTGATTATGATTCATAAAACTGTTTTGTATGAGTTGCTTTGTGGTGTATTTTTCCACTTTTTTGTCTACATATACATATGTATATGTATATGTAGACATACGTATATATATATACATACATATATATATACATACATACATATATATATATACATATGTATATATACATATGTATATATATTCATATATTCATATATATGTATATATACACATATATTTATATAAATATATATACACATATATATTCATATACATATACATATATATACATATATGTATATATACATATAAATATACATATACACACACATATACATATACACATATATATACACATATATACACACATACATACACATATATATACAGTATATACATACATGGACTCATACCTTGTGTATATTTGATTTGTGTAATACATGATGAATACACGTGAAGAAAAAAACTATTTCTACAGTAAATCATAAATGTCTTATCTTCTGGTCTGAGGGCGGCAGGTGTTTGTAGTGATGATAAGGAACACGATTATTTGTAATGAATAATTTTTTAACGCATTTTTTCATAACATGTTTATATGGCACAATGAATGCTTCACATAATATAAGTTGACTTTTTGATTTCATGAGTTATAAAACAAAAATAGAACTAAATCAGATATTTAAAATTTTAGTTTAGTCAATTAATCTCAATCTTGTTGAGAATAAACAATTAAGATTTTTGTGAACACAGAAATTCCTGGAATGTTAAAATAAGTTACCATGACACCCTGAAGAAGTTCTTTTAAAGGAAGATTCCACTTTGAGCTCATGATTGATGACTCTGAGCAGATAATGACACACATTCAGTCCCTGCTGCACTTTGTCAAGATAAATGTGATGAAGGAGATTAGATAGAGTCTTCTCTTTGTTTTTCTTTTTTTGTGACCTACTTGAGATAAAATATTGCTCTTTCATAACTCCATAAATCAGTATTATTGGCGTTGTTTGTGGCCGTTTATCTCTGAAAATGCTCCTGTCAGTGCGCGTGAAGACAAACACGTGTCACCGTCAGAGCTGCGATCACACTTCCTCAGCTCGCTTTACAAATGCTTTTGCGCAACAAAGTCTATTTTATTCTCACTCAATATAGAAAAAAAACCTACTTTTATAAAAAAGCATCATCTCCCCTGCATGCGCTTCTCCTCTCCGCCGTGTCCTGCGCTGGTGGAGCTGCAGTGATGTCAGCATGCCTGGGTCATTTGAAGGTCAGCAGCCTCGGAAAGGGTTCATAGAAAGTTCACTCGCATATATTAGGCTCTTCAATCTTTCATTCTCTCTGGCAAAACTAGTTGGAAATGAGCGGAGCAGGAGGACGGAGAGAAACCGTTCGTCATCCGAGAGAGAAACATGTGCTTTTAGAGACGCGTTCGTGTTGGGTTTTTGATTCGGGAACGGAGAGGATCGTCCTGCTGAGGCGGACTCTCCTCTCACCGCAGCCGCCGCAGCCGACACTCGAGACGCGCCGGGTTCAATGCGCAAACGTCGGGATGTTTTTGTTTTTATTGTTATTATGATGATGATGATGATGATTATGGAAGAGTCTCGTTCAGACGCCAGTGGCAGCGCGCGGGTGGATTCTGAGATCAAACTGCAAATCAGCCTTTAGAGGACGGAGTTTTTTTTTTATTATTATTCGAAATAATTAATGATTCCAGTGCGGGACGAATGAGAAGAAGAGGAGCGAGATCTGCAGCGTTAAGAAGAAGAAGAGGAGGAGGAGGAGGAGAAGGAGGAGGAGGAGGAGGGAGGAAGGAAAGCAGAGTTTGATGGAGTTGTTATCTGCGCTTATTTTTCTCCCTTTAAATCCTTTTACGCACAAGAATAGTTGAGCGACGCGCCGCCAACATGTTTGACTGCATGGACGTGCTGGCCGCCGTGAGTCCGGGCCAGATGTTGGACTTCTACACGCCCAGCGCGTCCTCGTGCATGCTGCAGGAGAAGGCGCTGAAAGCCTGCATCAGCGGACTGGCGCACCGAGAGTGGCAGCACCGGCGGAGCGCACACTGTAGGTCCAACTTCTGCTCTTCTGCTTTTTGCATGTGCACGTGCCCGAGGTGATGATGATGATGATGATGATGATGCTGGTGGTCAGTGTGTGAGTTCATCATCCACACGCGGCTCCAGTTGTTAGAGTATAATTTCACTTATGGGGAGTTTTGGATGAACTCATGGCATCAGGGCGCACGAAAACCTCAGTGTCATGGATTATAAAATAAAACCCAGATGCAGGATCATTTAAATAAGAGCAATGTGTAATTAAACAACTAAAAACGATCATCACTCTCCATTTACACTTTCACCAAGTTAGAAATCAGTCTCATAATAACCAATTCAAATCATCAGGAGAGGGTTTTTTTTATGCGTTTATGGCGCTTTTCTGATTAAAAATAAATGTCATTTTTTTGACGTCACGTGAGTAGAAATCTGCGCAAACTTTTGTGTGTGTGTGTGTGCGTGTGTGTGTGTGTGTGCAGCAGCAGGCTGCAGGAATGCGCAGAGTAAACACGGTCGGTGTCCACTTCACCAGCGCACAGGCAACAACATCGCTCTCTGACACTGACTTAGATTAACGAGTGTGTGGAGCTGTCAGTGGGATTAGCCGTCAGTGGGATTAGCTGTCAATGGGATTATCGGCGTGCAGCCTTTCACAACGCGTCACATTCCTGCGTGACATTTTATTGTTGTTGTTTCCCCCCCCCCCCACACTCACAGGCCGAGGCTGCTGCTCTGTCAAATATGAAGATAAATCCACAGATTTCAGGTGTCATTTTTTTAAAAATAAATAAAAATAAACAACATAATGATAATTTCACAGATTTAATCTGGGATTATTCACAGTATAATATCATATTTGTGCGATTTATTGTCAAACTACAGTGTAATCACAGTAATATTACTGCAAAGACACTGAAAAGATGTCTCTGATTTTCTATTTTAAGGATGATATTAACTTTTACTGTGAAAACAGCATCAGGACACAGTCATTTACAGTAAATATGGTTCTGTGTAAGTAGAATTCACTTTCTTATTTTTATTATTTACAGTGTATAATTTTATTTTAGGTGTAAAAGTGACTGCTGCATTATTTCTGGGAGTGACCTGTCCACCATCAATAAAATATAAACAGAATTTAGCCTAAGTGCAAATTTCTGCAACAAAATGAATGAAACTAAACTAAAAGAAGTGACATTTTTCTATTGTCATAAACTCTAATATGATAAAAATCATTAGCATAATAATTAATAAGGGCTGGGAGATGTTGCTAATTATGATAAAATGTCAAATAATTGAATATTAAGGTTTGCTCCTAGATAAAAAACAGAAGAAACCTGTTAAATTTGAGCCACAGGGCATCATCATATTAATATATATCAAAGCTGATATTGAGGCATATTATATTGTGATATATATTTAATTGTTATATTGTCATAATAAGAAATAAACTAGGTGCATTTCTGTTGTAGAGGCCAACTCTTATGTCACTGAAATGGGCTCGATTAAAACAAAAACACATAAAACTACAGGTGACATCATTCTATTCTCTGAGAATAGTCAAAATTGCAAATTTGACCAAGTGAATTATCCTCATCAAAACTTGTATTTAAATAAATAAATAAATAAATAGTTATTTGATAGTTTAAAAAAAGATGATGAAGCAAAAATCTTATCTCACTGATGTGTGGTAGAATTAAAATGTAACCATCAGTCATTTGTCTATCTTCTTACATAAAATGAGGATAAAAATCCTAATTATTATGATTTTAAAAAGCAGGTGAGAATACCAGGCCAACTGTAACATCACTGATGGGATGATAAAGTCATATTCCTGAAGCTCAGTCCTAGAAACTATACCAGGAGACATAATTCTATCATTTATACTGCAGCAAAATTGTTATTTAAGATTAAAGAGATCTACATATTGTGAGTTTTATTACACTTATTCAACAATTAAACTGCAGTAAAAAAAAAAAAAAAAGAGGTGGACATTAATGACACTGATGTTCACCGAGTGTAAGACGTCTCTTCATCATCAGATCATCTTTGTGCTCTTGTTACCGTTAAAGTTGATGTTGACCTGTGATTTAACATCCAGCCTCCAGCTGTCACTCATTCATCCACTCACTCTCATCACTGAGAGGGACGATGGTAAAGTTCACTCCAGGGTTTGACCACCACAGAAACGGCCACTCAGAACTTCTCATTCACACATTCAGACATTAGTTTGTGTCGCATGTTCCAACAATCTTTATAAAAAAAGAAAAAAAATAATTTAGGAAGTTTGTTTAATGTTATTAATGACGATTAATTACATGCAATTTAAGTCAATCATCGACTTGTTTAAGCTTTGAGATGAGAGAAGAATCTGACCAAGCATAGTAACAGTGAGTTTATTTCCAGTAAATGTGTTGTTATAATTCAACTTTTAAGACTATTTCAACATGATATAATCTCAGATTCCCTTTTCAACATGAACATATTAGAGAAATAAGACAGTAAAACATTAAATAAAAATCTTGTAATTATCAGATTGAATTTCTTACATCCAGGTCCAGATGCTGCTTTTATCGCTCCATAGTTTTATTATAATCAGTTCTCAGATGTTTTCATGTGTTTTAAACAGAATTAATTATCACTTCTTTTTTTTTTTTACAGTCAATTGTAAATGTGTTTAACATAATACAATAATCTATTAAGGGACATTTTATGTTCAATTATTAACATAAAAACTTAAATTAAATAAACGATTTAAAAAAAATGCGTTTACTATGTATTTTACTTCATGAACATTAGTAAATGAAAAAAGAACATTAGCATTAGCAGCGAGTGTCTGTTTCTTTAAGAAGCGTCTCTTTAACAATATGAGGTCGAGCTGGTGTGACCTCACCCAAACCCCCAATCCAGGGTCAGCATTGATGTTGTTTTGTTTCCATTCTTCTTCTTCTGTGGTATTTGCATAAAAGCGAATAGAATAGAATAGAAGAAGAAACTTGTCAACATGGCTGTAAAATTACCGACCTTGAGTCATTTTTCCCAAATTCACTCTCATTGTGAGTAAATATTTTTCCCTGGGCAGAAATTGAGGATGAAAAATAATTATCTCATTATGTTTTTACAGTAGCTAAACGTCTATAACAGAAGGCTAAATGCTAACTAAGAATGAGGTGAGGGACGTTTAACTTTATTTAACTCATTCAACGATATCACGATATAAGCACAGCGATAAATGTATATCTCCATTTGCCTTTCTTCTGATATCGCTCGCATTTCTGATCAAAAACGTCGTCAAAGTCGTTCCTCGTCGAGTCGCCTGTCACGTTTGAAACCTGTCGAGCAAACCTTTCAGAACAGAACTGCAGCGTATTTGTCCGCCGGCCCATCAAATTAAAAAGGAACGGCACACAAAAGGTGCGTTTGATTTGCCGCGTAATTAGACAATCAGTGGCCTTTCACACGCGTGCTGGAGCTGGACTGTTAACACAGGACTCACAGAGACGGAGAAGGAGATTCTGTTGATTTACTTAATTTTCTGGGGTTTTTTTTTTTTCTCACGGCAAAAAAAACTCGTCCTCGGCCTGTAAAGCTGCGCGTTGGCCCGTAGCACAGTGGAACAGGAAACCTCTGCCCTTCCACTGTTTGAATACGGCACGGTTTGAATTAGACTTTGATTTGAAAAAGCTTCTCCCAGGGTCATTGAAATGTTGGTTTATTCATTTATTTATTCAGGATAATGGAAACCTCATGGGTGTTAATTAGCCGCGTCGACAAAAGAGCCAACCGTTATGAACTTCCTCTCCCAGTTTAGATGTTAATTAAGGACGATCAAGGACCTACTTCACACAGATAAAGTGGGCTTTGCTGTGATCCCTACATTAGATTCAATTCACGTTGAAAGTATTAAAGTCACAATCAAAACAAATCCAGAAACTACACGACGAATAAGTAGCGATGTGACGGTCTCCCAACATGGCTGCGACTGATGATATTCAGCTCCTGGACACTCGATGTGTGTTATATGATAATTGGAGCATTTTTGTCTTCAAGGCTTTAAGCGTCTCTGATATGGACATGAAAGGCTATTAGCACAGCTTGAACACCAAGCTAATTTAGTGGGCATGTGAAATGAAAGGCGGACGGGGGGAAATAAAAAGCTGTGAACAACAGTGAAATGAAAGGAGAGCTGGCTGTTAGCAGACATGTTTAATTGTCATGATTAGGACAGTGTTAGGATCCCACTGATACTGTTACCACCACTGATGTACTGCTGCCTTTTTCCAGAAACATCAAAACAGAGAAGCCTATTAACGCCTCTCAGCTGCTGCCGCTGGAGCCCAGTGGCAGGAAACAGCAGGTTCTTCATGTTTTATTTTCCCCCCGTCACATTTGTTAGCCTCGAAAAAACCTATTATCTAGATTGGAAATAACTACTTTTAAAATCCTCATGACTGTCCAAATGTTATCAAACCTCAGAAAACCACAACAGTACACAGCAAATAAAACTTCTTCAATAAATTTGAAAAATATTCACTATGCAACACTGTTATTGTAGAAGTATACATGCAAAGAAAATAAAGGAGAATTTTCAATCATGAGTATAAAGCACAACAATTAACCTTGTCGAGCTAAAACCATAGTCCGACTAAGACAGGCAATCGGACAACTTGTTGAGTCTGAGTATACATGCGGAGGAGAAAAGCGATTTCTTTTCCGTGTATGTCTGACTCCGCCTCTGTAGGTGGTGCTGTTATCTCTCTATAAACTACAGATTGTGCTGTATTTCTGTACATTGCATGTATGAACGCCAAGTCCGACTCCAGTCCGACTAAGCGTCTACATGCAGTAGTAATCAGACTATGAATCGCATTATCCAGGTATGTTAGTCCGACTGAGACTAACTCGAGTTTAGTCGGACTAACATGTTACATGACATTAAGAAAACCATGTTAAAAGTCAGATCTTAGTCGGACTAAGACAGTCATTTGAAAGTAAACACGAGTACTGTAAAAAGCCGACGTAGCACCAACTGTGTTGAGTCAAAAATACATTACTTATGAAATGTAGAAGGGTATTTTTTGAAAAATTGTATCTGTGTATTTTGATCGGGTCTCTAAAAAAATGAAGATTTTCTCTGCAACACCTGTCATGGCGGCAAAAAACCTCGTCTAAAAACTGTTTTTTTCGTCGACACCTTCACTGCTCACGCAGGATCTAACGCCACCTATTGACTTACGTCATGCTTTTGACAGCACTTACCGGCGGGTTTTAGTGTTTTCATGTGGACAAAGATGTTTCTGAGAACTCGGCGTGTGAGGACAGGATTATTTTTGAAAAAATATAACACTTTTCAAACATGCTTAGAATTCCATTTTAGACAAGTTAACGAGCGACGACGTGTAAACAGCCTCTCGTTCGTAAGGTTGGCGTGCGATCCTGCTGAGTTAAGTGGGCTTTTACTCCTGGTTTTTATGTTGAAGAACATGACCTGTGACCTGTCATCATGAGATCATCGAGTCTTTACCTGAAAGTAAACTCGAAAAGTGCCCGGCAGCAGCAGCAGCAGGATGGGGAGGATGAGGAGGAAAGAAGGAGCAGAAGCTGCTGTGAAGCCATGAATTCCTGCGGATCAAAACGAAGCCTCTCACATTTGAACGACCTCATCGCTTTCCCTGAGCTTTCAATTCTATGGCTTGCTCTTTTTTTTTTTTTTTTTTTTGGCTGCATCAGCGTCTCGGCCTGTTTTGATGAAAGCTTTTGAAGTGGCTGCACCTGTTGTGTTTGAGCGAGTGCAGTCAGAGGTCTGACCTCAGCGCTGCTCTGCTCGGGGGTTGCTTTGAGGTCACAGACGGGGGTCAAAGGGACGACGGGGAGGTGGGGGTCTCCAAACCCTATACGCAATAATCAAATAAAAATAATTTGTCAGAGCATTATATATAGGACTAAAGAGCAGCTAGAGAGGTTTTTAAGCCCGGATGAAAAGCAGACTCCCTTCCCGCCATCCCCCTCTTTTCACATGAAGTCTAATCACTGCATTATTGTTTTTTTTTACCCTCGAGTGTTTAAAGCTCCTCTAAATATCTCTCCTCATAAAACAGAATGGAGTCCAATGCAAAGCTGCTTCCAATTTGGTGTCCTTTGAGTATACTTTGACTGTTTCCTCTGACTCGGCCTGCGGTTTGCTTGAGCTATGTGATCGACGCTCCTGCAGAGACAAACCTGGAAGAAAAACACTTCCAGAGAAAAGAAGACTGAATCCACCGACTGCTATTCCTATTCCTCTAATCCTCTTAGGCTATGCCCACCGCTCCACACCCGAATCACCACAGCTTTCTCCTCAACACAAACCAAATACACAAATACCCAGAGGAGCTCCAGGAAACGCTTTTCTTTTTTTTTTTATTCTGCCCGCTCCTGGATCTCATTTTCTCTCCCTCTTTTTTTTTTTACAATTTGTCAACTTTAACTCGATGACCGATTCATCGGTCGAGTGTTCAATTAATTTTAATTGTAATTGAAATGAAGGCCTGTAAGACTGTGAGCCTGTAAGTGCACCTTTGCTTCCATTATGCGCCGCAGAAACAGCTCCGTCCTCGTCCGGATTGCGGCGTCATTGTGTTAAATTGCCTGCGTGCGGTGACAGACTGAGCTTCAGGTTCTTTGCCATCTGTTGTGCGGTTGTGTCGGACCATGTAATTTTACATGTCACTGGTTTTCAGACCGGAGGCAGTGGATATAGGGAAGCATTTATATTTAGACAATGCTGCAGATTATTCCGACATGATCTTACTCACATTCTGCAGCACACTGCTCATTTAGAGCTTAAACAAACCTGCTGCTGCTGAGGGTTGTTGTTGTTGTTGTTGTTTTTTAACCTGATTATGGCGTCTGTGTTTTTGACCAACAAACCACCATGTTTAGAAAATGTTATAATTCAGATTGAAAACGAAAGAAAGGATATGTGTATCACTTGACCCTATACTGATGGGAAATGGATTATTTTACCTCCACAGATATATGGCTTGTCCTCGTATTGAGAAAAGTGCACCTTTACGGTTATTATTTGAACATAATTTAAACCCATTTGTGTTTGAATTAGGCATGGACACAATGGCCGACTTGGTCTTGAACCAGCCTGAGATACAGATGCTTGTATTCACTCAACACAAGGTTTAGAAACTATAAGTGTGTTCAAAATAAATGTAGCGATTTTACTCTTCAAACATGATATCGTGTTAGAATAGAGCTCTTTTAGAGTCGCCAAACAAATTAGCAGAATTATTCCAGCCATTTAGTTGGAGATTTATAGTGGAAATGATTCGTTTACCAATTAAAAATGATGTTGAGTATTTACACACATGGCTGCGACATTATGCACAAATTTGCGCTCGTCGTGATTTATATTGCGAGTTGGCTCACAATAGTTTGTGCAACACTGTGTTAGAAAATACAGCGCATGTGAAACACACATTACAGATTTACTGAGGAAAGGCTGAAAACTCTTTTTGGATTTTGTTTTAGTCGGGTTTAAAAATATGTCTCCATGACGCAGTGGATCCATTTATATCTTTGGAGATTTGGAAAAAACACACAAACCTGTCTTTGTGAGGAAATTTGGTCTGGGCCCCATAAACTTTAAAGGGGTATTTAGAGGATTAAGACCTGGTTTTAGGGTAAGGGTTAAGGGTAAAAGGGCTAGGGAATGCAGGCATTTCTGTCAATGATGTGTCCTCACTACGACATACGTTTGCGTGTGTTTTTGTATTTGTTACCTCTTTTAGGACCTTTTCTGTCATAAATACTGACCAAAACCTGGTCCTAATGAGGCAGAATCTCATTTAAAAGTGTGGTTGGATTAAGGTTATGGTTAGAAATTAACTGATTTTGGTTATGTTTAGGTTCAGGATAACACTTTGTCTCAGCGTGTCTGTGTGTGTGTGTGTGTGTATGGTCCAGAAGTGGGTGGTAACACATTTTCCTGTGGGCTGACAAAGTCAGAAGATATTTATCTATCACTCTATGTGGACTTTGAGTCTTCACTCATAAAAAAGGCTGTTTAGGGCAAGATAAAGTGAAGATAAAGTCAAACTTATTTCTACGATATCCAAGTCTAAAGCAGGTATAGATTTGATCAGACGAGCTCTGTTGTCTCAGTTGACAGACTTTCACTTTCAGGTGATAAATGCAGGAGCAAAAACGTGACACAGCTTAGTTTTGTAGTGTAGTTTTTGCATTTCCAGTCTAAATCAGAAAATAAATCAATCTGCTACAAGAGTAGAAGAAGTTACCAGCACAAAAACAAGTTGATATTCAAAGTGTATAAAGCTCTGTGATCAGCGGTGTTTTCTGAGCTCTTTCTCCTACCGAGTGATATTTGACAAGAGCTGTGAGTGTCTGTGCTGTCCTTTTGTCAGCGGACTCAGTCCCAGTGGACGGACCAATCAGTGGAGCTGTTTTCTTTAGACTTTCCCCTCATTCAGGCCGCAAGCCTCCAGCAGGGAGTGTGTGCTTTCCCGTTTGACCCTGCTGGCAAGTTCAGCCAGAGGCTAAGGGTTCAGCGGCCGTGGCAGCCACACATTTTTTACCTCCGCCTGCTCTTAAGCCAGAGGCCGACGTGTGCGCTTGTCTGTCACCAGCCTTTATTCCTATAACGGAGCTTTCTGTGTGTGTGTGTGTTAACATGCTGCGAAGTCCACTCAAAGTTTAATCATGCAGAAAATGGAAAAAAGCCCCCCCCCCCCTGCACTTGATAGAGCCCATACAACATCACATATAGGTACTATCACACACACACTCAAGAAGGATATAACACATCTATGTTTATGTGTCCCATCTGTTTGCTGTTGGTCACACTGCTGCTCACATGCATGACCTTAAACAGACACACGGTCGACATCGACATGTTGCTGCTGCTGTCAAATCAGGAACACAAGTATTTTTCCTCCGAACAGCGGTCGTACATCCTCACCATCATCTAACGTCAACGCCTTGTTTCACTTACTATACGTTTGATCTTCTGCAGACTTCAGTGACAGTGGGTTTTTTTGTTTTTTTTCTGCTCTGGGAAACAAGTGGAAGTGATTAAATGAGCTTGTGGTGCAGAAAAGAAGCCATTTTTATTTTAGCCAAGAAGCTACAACCACAGGGAGAGGATCGGGAGATGAAGTCATGGAAACTACTTTTAGTTCATCCATAAGTTAAAAATATGTTTTGGATGCAAATTATAATGGTGATTATACATTAGGATTGTGTGTATGTGCATCTAGCTGATGTTATTTGTTGATCCAGGTGGAAAAATGCTGCACAGTTTAGTGTAAAGTATTGAAATTATACATGTTTACTGGTCAAACACCAGCGCCTGGTTCAAGCTTCTGTCACTATCTTGTCTCAATCAGTATGATTTTGCCATTTGCTTCGTCATCTTTCTCTCAGTGTAAGAGATTGAAATGTTGTACTCCTGTACTTTCCTTCACTCTGCTCTCAGCCAACTTCTTGGCATTATGCAGCGTTTGCCTTCAATAGTGGGATTAATTGCCTTTTAAGCAGGTGATGATGTCACCGTGTCTTGGCGAGTTACAGTGACGCCTCCTCTGTGCCGGAGCTGCTACTCAAAATCAGAATCGATGAATCATCTCATTTTAAATCAACCACGCACCCCCACCTACACTCCTGTACGTGCCGCAAACTTAAATCACTTCAACCTCCCCTCCAGTCGCTGAAGCCGGCGAACGCAGAGCTGCAAATTTGACATGTGCAAAAAGTTACACAGGGAGAATCCAGCAGATTATTAGATTAAAGCGGCAGGTAATTCCGTACAAGGACGAGGGTCCAGTAATTATAAGAGCGTGTCCGTTGCCTCCAGTAATCGAGTTTACTCTGATGAAGTACGGAAGAATGTAATCTCATTAGAGGAGATGCTGGAGAGGCTGTTCTCCATTTTCTCTGCAGATCAGCTGCTTTCATGAGGTCGGCAGCACCTGAGTCTCACTGAGGCTTGGATGCTCTGCCTCAAGGTGCTAATAGAGCTATGATCTGTGACACTGTTTTCTGTTAAATGATCGTCACAGACTGTATGTTGTTGCAGTTTTACGTCTCCCCTCTTTAACCCAGATTATACTGGTTTTAACCAAAGAAGATTACCCAACCCCCATTAATTGGCTGAATATTTTTGAGACTCGTTTGTTTGTTTGTTCTCAGGAACTTAAATGTTAATGTAAATGGTAGGTGCACTGATATTTAGTTTATTTATACATTTTTATTATTTCAATATACACAGGCCATCAGTTGATTATTGTCTATATTTGTGCATTATTTGTTGTTAAACATATATATATATATATATATATATATATATATATATATATATATATATAAATATATATAGACATTTTTAAAGATAATCAACAGATAACAGATGATGAATTGAGGTCAGGTCAGGCCGAACGGTCAAATGAAAACAACTTTTTTGTTGTCTTGTCCAAATTTGCTGAGTGACTTGACTTAACATGTTGTTGAAGTGAGGGTGTATGAGGTACTGATGCTGGCTCTCAATGACAATATGGCTGCCAGAGGCAAAACAAAGAAAAAGCAGATTTTAGCCACTTATCAAAAGGCTCAATTAATAAAAAAAAAAGTGTCAGCCCTTTTTTATATATATGTATATATATATATATATATATATATAAAATCCATAGAGAAAATCTGTGTTTTTACATCACGGCACACTGTAGTTTATTATGAGAGAATTGTGTTTGAAATCCTTCATTATCTGATATTTATATTTGTATTCTGTTGTCTATCCTCTTGGTCAGGTCTCCCTCAGAAAAGAGATTTGATCTCAAAGGACTTTAAAAATAAAGGTTAAATAAAAATAAATAATTGTACGATACTGCGAAAAAAAGAAAAACAAGGAATTTGACACGATCCAAAAAAACGACATCCGATATAAATGCTTCACTAAGCACGGACAGTGAAACGGTGGCCTGTTTATTTTGTCTTTACTGGAGCAGAATGTTTGTGGTTCAGTTGGTAGTAAAAAGAACAAATGCATTAGACTGATATCAGTGTGGTTAGAGAGTCAAAGCTGTGATCAGTATCAGTATCGGACAAGAAAAGACTGTCCATGAAATCATCTCTATAGTGTCTCTTCCTGAAAAATCTAAAGGAAAATAAGAGTTTTCCTCCGTCTCAGTGTTTCCTTTGTCTTGTTCTACTTACAGACGTCTAAATGACTCATTCACTCGTTTGAAAACAAGTGTTTTTTTTTAATCTTCCTCTCTTCCTCTTGTTTGGATTTGTCCTGCAGCCATTGAAACACAGAGCACCAGTTCTGAGGAGCTCGTCCCCAGCCCGCCGTCACCCCCGCCTCCTCCCAGAGTCTACAAGCCCTGCTTCGTCTGCCAGGACAAGTCCTCTGGTTACCACTATGGCGTCAGCGCATGCGAGGGCTGCAAGGTAGTTCTCGTCAGACAGAATGACATGCTGTGTTTTCTCCCAGAGATGCTGAGACAAAGGCCATTTACCCTCCGAGTTCATCCAGAGTGGTTATTATTGAGCACTCAAAGTGTTTTCCCCCCTCACTACTGCCTTTATTTAGCCTTTTAAAAAGAAGCAGCTGAATGAAACAGAGAGCGCTCTCTACTCAGCTGCTAATCTGAGACTGATCTGATCATCTCAAGATTAGACACAGGCAGATTTATTTATGTCCAAACTTTTTAGGATAAAGGAAAAAAACCTTTCTTAACGTTGATGATAAATATTTTTAAAAGACTTTTTCACTTTGAATTTTGGGCTGTCGATAGATTAGAAGTTGTTGTTTTATTAATCACAAAACTTTCCAGTGACTAATCATTTCTTTCTCATAATTTAGGTTAAAATGTAACAACACATAATTAATGTAGAATCAATACAAAGGAAGCATATTTAAAGGTGCATTATGTAATAAATCTAAAGCAACTGGCCATAAAATCCTCCTAATATGTCACAGAGACTCAGGAATAATGTTCATATAACAAACTGAACTCACCAACAACAACAGTACAGACAAAATATTTGCATTAAAAAAAATCTTTTGCAGACTGCAAATCATGTTTATGTTTTTAAATCATGTTTTGGCATGTGGCGCCACCTACCGCCGTCTACCAATCATTGCAGTCAGTGGAGTCTCAGCTGCTGAGCAACCACGGGTTGCCAGTTACGTCAAAAAAACGAAACCTAAAAGACCTCGGTATTTTGAATTTGAATGTAGTCACCGTTTTTGGCCACATTCTTACATATGGCACCTTTAAATTTAAATACCATTGTTTTGTAGCATCTTAAAATTCAAACTGTGTCTTCAACTACTTCATATCATTTATGAATTTTTAACTTAAAAGTCTTAAACGTGTCAGATCATTTGTAGATTTCTCTCAGTCCATCGTCCTCTTCAATGCTAATTTGACAACAGTTTTTAGTCAAACAGTATTAGGTCTTTGTGTTTACATGTTTAGATTTTATCCAGATTTGATTGTGGACAGGAAAGGCTCGTGAAATCAGATTTGGAAGTTTGAGATGCGATTGAAGACAGATTTCTGCAGATGCGTCTCGGTCTCAAATCGGTCTTTCAAACAGTCTTTTCCTTCATAACACGACACACAATAATTACGCCAAAACCTGTGAAGGACGCGTCGCACTCGCCCTCACAGGAAAAACCACATCTGACCACAGCAAGCGACATTTATCCAGTTCATATAAAGTCTCCTCCATCACTGAGATGTTCTTGTGTGACAGTTACTGTAAGCTTTGCACCACGACCAGACAGAGAGTGAAATGTTTGTTCATGTCCGCACGCACGCACGCACGCACGCACACACACACACACACACACACACACAGTGGTCAGATCTGCAGTGTGAGCATCGCCTTGGTTAGTTTCTCTGCTGTATTTCAGACTTCTACATGCATCTGACGGCTTTTTGATTATAGTCGTTCTTTAGCTATGGTGTGGTTGTGAAGGCACATTGTTGGTCAAAGGTCAGCCGCAGAGGGAAGTTATATGCATGTAAATTATTATATAGTATAGATAATAGAGAAGAATATGTATAGCCCCCCCACTGAGAAAACAGATTGAGAAAGGGATAACAAATCATTTTTAAATAAATAGGACGTTGAGAGTATAACAAAAGGGCAAATATATATAATTGATATTAATTACTGTGACTACATTTCCATGTCTAAATGTAAAAATACAACATTTTCTTTCCGTGTTCCGATAAGACATAATTTACAGTATTTTTGGCCGAGCCGCTCCTTTAAGACATGACACCATTTCTGCTCAGTCTTTTTTTTCCAAATGCTCCACTTTTACAAATCCCCCCTCCAAAAAAAAATCTGCCCTGGCAGCATTTCTTCCATCTTTCTTCAAAAATGTTCAGCAGCTGTTGCTAGGCAACGGCTCACACCCGCTTGCACATACTGTAAATAATCAATATTCAATAGGCCTGTCATAGACTAAGCTGCTGCACAGTGTGGATTCTGAAGAACTTGTGAAGCCTTCTGTCTGGGACATTTTAAATGCAAGACTTGAGCTGTGAATTTCAGTGAGTGAGTAATGGAAGACATGAAGTTTTCATAAGCACGGGACGTGTTTACCTTGCAGACAGACTGTATTGTTCCTGCCTGGGATGGGATGCAGTTTTTTCTCCCTCATGGCCAGACTGTGGTGTGATGTGGTATCTCCTCCCCTCCTCTGTAACTGAGGCAGTGGAATTCCTGGAATCCTTGGAGTTTTTGGCCTGGAGGGAAGAGGAGATCAGTTCACTCACTTAAAACAAGGGTCAGAGCGAGTTCTCTGTGAACTTCTGGAGCTTTATGTGCCAATATAACCCGCATCGTAAAGACCATGACCTCTGACCTCCCAACCCTGGGAAGGGAAGCACACAATAAAAAAAAAAACACGGGGTGCTTCTCAAAGTCAAGGAAGATTTAAATGCACAATATGTCATTTCTGCCACTAGGGGTCTCTCTCTCTGTCAATCAATCAATCAATCAAAAACAACAACAATAGACCTTGTTTGATGAGGGAGCAGCATGTGACCATGAGCTTCAGCTCCACTTCCTGATTAAGTGACTGATCCTCTCCATCTTTTCCCCCCAAATCACTTTGTATTACAGCTTTTTTTCTTTAAGTCGCATAAACCACACAACGCTCAGCTGTCACATATCCCCTTTCAAAGTAAAAGCACTCAAAGTGTTTCAGTTCCCCGATGTAACTTTTTTTTTTCATTTTTGTGCAGCATTGATGAATATGAGGCTTCGGACTGTGAACGGTACTGGTATTTAGTTTAGTACAGAGGAGTATTTTATGATTAAAACTGTAAACTATATATTATATGATTAAAAACTGGTAAGCAGGAGACAAACACCCGGTGTGAATGAAAGACATGCATGTGATGCAGCAGATGCTACTTGTATTTTTAGATTCCCTCATATTTCCAATAACGATTTAAGCTTAAACATTAGTGAAACTTTTTAAACACTTTTAATAGAGATTATTGTTGTTCTCTTTCTTCTTTCATCTGCCTGATAGATATTGTTCTTGCTAATTAAAGACTGTAAACACTAGAAACAAACACACATCACAAAGTGCAGCCTGAGAAAATGATTATTCTGGGCCATAATAATGAATTGGACAGATAATCTAAACAGAGTATACCGACATCTCGTGTCGATACGCAAAATAGTCAAATTCAGCCGTTGTCCCTGAACAGGAAATAGAGAATCTGTTCTTCTTCTAGAGAAGTTAACAGCTGAAAAATCCTCGGGTTACGGTGAAGGGAAGATGGAACTGTAGGAGATATGAGCTTTTAATTAAAACCATCGTAATGTGGCTGTAGACTATAGATGAGAGTCACGCTCTTATCGGTATTTGATCACAACGATGTCCGAGTAAGAAGCAGTGTTAGATCTGCTGTGTGAGGCAAGCAGATTTAAATAGTTTTTAAAATGGTGCAGACATATGGGCCTCCAGAAGCACATGCATATGCAAGATGACAGTTTTCATCTGTGTTTGACCCAAAGTCAAGAAATCCACCAAAGTCGAGACAGCCTTTCACATTCAGTCACCTCCTCGTCCTGCTGCTGCTGTTCACTGGACGTGTTTGACAGTGTCCTTCTCAGAACTAACACAAAATGTCACAGGTGCTGTGGGACAGCGTTAGCGATACCAGAGGGAATCAGAATTATATGCAAGTTCCTGTAACTTCATCCGAGCACAACATCTGAAACTGATTCCAGCGTGAAAAGCGGGGAGAATAAAGCTGGACATGAGTAGAAGTCTAGTTTCCAACGTGTTTTATTTGGCTTTCCAAGCACGAGGAAATAAGGGCTATTAGATTTCTGTAAACCTTCGCTTTTTTGGCATCACTTTGTGTTTTTCTGCCGATCAAATTCTCACAGGAAAAGGAGTAAAGTTAAAGGCTGAGTTCAGCCAAAATCACAAAACACTGCTAATTCAACATAAATAAGAGAAAAGAATAAAAGATCTTCTTCATCCGAGCACTGGTCTCATCCGCCTGAGAATTCATCAAGGACAAGAACTTGTATTGTTCCATGTGTTTATATTACTTTTGTTTGCTGGCGTTGAACACAGAACACCCAAAAATCTAAAGAATTAAATTGTTAGTCTTAATTCAATAGAATTCAATAAGAAAACAGTTACATACACCATGTGTACATGTTAACAGTCGGGGGAAAGTCACTTCACCTCTGCTGCACTGAGGGGAAGGAGATGAATCTGACAGAAAAAACCTGGTAAAATCCAACATTTCTTCATGAATAGCTTTGAGGACGATTTGTATCTTGGTTTCTTTTTTTAGAACAGACGCCGAACACTTTTCTAAATTACATCATGGCCTCTTTTTTTTTGCCCTGAAATGTCCAGAAACAGAGACAGAGGTTTGAATGTGTTCTCATGTCGTCAGAGCTGACAGGCTTTTGGGGATGAAGACAAAACTCGGAGGCTGTGAGCCCCCTCCTCCCCCTCCTCCCCCCTCCTGCCCCCTCCTCCCCCCTCGCTCTGTTACGTGTTGGATCCCGAGACGTCGACACAGTGGGATTAGTTTGATGGAACTGGTTTGACAAGCGGTAGACCGTAACCTCTGTGAATAAAACACAACTCGGAGCGCTCACAGTGGAAAAGAAACACTCCTTTTTTCTGAACCCCCAACCCTCGCTGATCTCTCTTTTCCAACTGGAGCCCACATGCTGAGACTGAATAGAGGAATGAGTTCACCTGTATTCAGCTACAAATCCTCAGTTTCTCACCAAAGCAGAATTGAGAGATTCTAGAGAGACTTGATTCATATTCACAGGAGCAACCACAAGCTTGGCTGTTTCAATGAAGAATGTGCAGAATGAAGGCATTCACCTTCGGCACTTAAAGCAAAATGTGACATCTGCGATGTTTTCATGTCGAAATTTGCCACTCTGTAATTTATAATTGCATATTTTAAGTCCAGTCTATTATATTTAGCAGGGTTTATTGGTGGAAATGTGATATACTACCCACAAATCACTGCAAAAGATTCACTGTTTGTTTTTATAGCCGTAAGAATGGAGCTTTTATTCGGCATCTTATGCTTTAACAAAGTTTTCCATTTTGCATGGCAAAGTTTCTACAGCATTTTAAGAATGATATCTTTTCTGGCATGTGAAGGCCACCGTAGTTTCCCTGAAGTGAAGAGGTAAGCGGAGGAGTGTTCTGTTAGCTGCAATCTGCTGTCTAACCATTAGATGTCACTAATTCTTACTCACTGGAACCTTAAAATGTAATCCACTGCACAGTAAACTGATATATTCTCAGTCACATTCTGTATATAACGCTTTTAAAAAAGGTGCATTACGCAACATTCAGCTTTACGAGTTTGAGTACTATCAAAAATGCTAACCCTGTGTATTATATGCTGCATATTATACAATACATGTCCATGATCTGAAGCAGTAGACACTTGAAATAACAAGCTGTGTCGTAGGGACAGAAAGTTCAAAGGTCAGGGTGGTGCAGGACTCTGGATTTATTCTTCCCAACTGACAAGTTTAAGGCAAAAAATAATGTTACACAAGGATTTCCCTGTGGCCTTTGGCAGACGTGCACACTTCATGATCACAATTGCTTTGGTCCGACATGCTAGCCATCAGTTTTGCATTAATAGCACTAAATAAAGCACATGTTGCCCCCAAGTCATCGCCGCTGAACACAATACAAGTGTTGTGTGAATACATCGGCAAGAACAAAAAACCCACAGAACCCCACACCACAAACAAATTTAACATTTTAAACTTCTAACAGAACTTTTTTCTATTTTAAATGAAATGCTCTCTTCTTTTTGAATAAATGCCATGGTAATGCATTGATGTCGGTGCATTGGAAGCACCATGCACAGCATGGATCCTCCTCTATTGTCAGACATATCCTGCTGACTAACAGACAAACACCGAAACCAGACTAAAAATAAAACCTCCTTTGTGTAACAATGAATTATTCAGGAGTTTAAATGTGGCAACAGTAATGCATATGCATGTTTCTCCTTTTTTTGATGCACACATTTTGGGATTGTGTTCACGAATTTGTTCCAAGTCTCTGGTTTTTAGATAAACAACATGAAGTTTTGATATATAGTTAAATGCACAAACAGCATTACAACTAATGTCCTACGTATATAGAAAATGAATATATATATATATATATATATATATATATATATATATATATATATATATATATATATATATATATATATATATATACACACACACACATACTGTACATATACTGTATAACAGAAGCAAATAGCAGCACTCTCCTCACATCTCATAATCCCTCGCTCTCCGGTGCGTTTCATATCTTTATTTACTCTCTGGTTCTGCTGCAGGACACTGATGATGAAGAGCCCAGTTGTGCTGACTAGAAAGATAGAGGGCAAAAAGAAAAGACATGCATCTGCCAGAGCCTTTCTCAGAATGCATTGTGCCTCTGCGTGTGTCACCATAATCTATACAGCTCCCCCTCGGTGCAGACACTCACACCGGTAATGTGATTTGTCAATTCTGTACGACATAAGAGAAGTGGAAGTGCTAATAGAGAGAGAAAAATCAAACCGAGACAGTCAATACCGCTGAAGTGTGACACGGAGTAGATGTGATTGTTGTGCCACAACATCATCCTATTGTCCCATAGACCATTTATAAAAATGGATGTGGTCCTCCAGTAAAAACAAACCCTTGTTTTGAAAGGTGCCATGAGCTTTTCTAACTGAAATTTAACAGACATCACCAACAACCAGGCACCTCTTGGGTGATACAAGCTGTCAATCACACTGGTGTCCACTCATGTGCCCTCCATTTCAAACCTGAAAATAGCAAGTGAGAACATTAACTCCTGCAGGACCATGTTTTTTCACATTGACAGTGAGATCAGTGAGATTAGAACCTTATTTTCCCATAGACTTCTATAGAAAGAGTGTTATTTTTGCAACCAGCAAAGTCGCCCCCTGATGGCTATAGATGCAACATCCATCCTATCTCCTGGGCTTCACTTTATAAACCCGATTTTTACAGTCTGTGGACCCTCTGTGATCTAGTGAGGACTATTGGAAGGCAAGTATGTGGACATGAACTATATGAACCCTCACCCAACTCTATACAGCTCACATTGCTGTGGTGCTGAATAATAAACTGTAAACTCTTGAGAGAATTTTCAGACCTTCTACTCAAACATTTCCTAAAGTGCTGAATAAGTTGAGCCTGGCATAAAAAAAAAAAAAAAAGTCCACATCTCGGACACACAATACAGCTTTCTGTGCTGAACAGGTCAGGTCAGCAACAGGTCTGACTGTGTGTGTGTGTGTGTGTGTGTGTGTAGCGGGGGTAAATGAGGTGGATGGAGGCCTCCCACTAGAGAGAGAGAGAGGGAGCTTAAAGATGGCTGCTGAGTGCTGTGAGGCCTCTGGCAGGTCTGGGGCAGAAAGACGAGCGCTGAATGGCGAGTGGCAACCTGAAGAATAGAGCCGCACAGTGGGGCGTCTGGGGAGGACTGTGTGACCTGAAACCTCCTCATTCTCTCCTCCGTTGTCTTTTCATGCCTCTCGTTTGGTCTCCAGTTGTGTGTCTGTGTCAGAGCTGGTTGGGCGAGTCACACAGCTCCTCTGTTCAGGCCTCTTCTCACCATTTTTCTTCCTCCGCCTCCTCTTATTTTCCTTTCTTTGCCAAGTCTCTTTCGGCCTCTCCTTATCTTACCTTTCAGTCTAACACTATCTGCTGGTCCATCTGTGCTCCTCAGGAGTTCCAATAGACAGATCAGCACTGATTGAGTATCAGGCGGTAGATGGAGGGAGACGCATAAAAGAGGAGTGGGGGTCTACGTTTCCATGTCGTGGCTGTTTGTGCCTTATCTGTTGAGGTTTCACATTTGCCACAGCAACAATGCCGCCCTTTGTGCAGTTCCGACTCCTTTCTTGTCCCGTTGTTCTGCGTTTTCAGTTGATACAGTGGACTTATCCACAACACCATCACTGTCCTCATTTATCCAAAATGTCACTGTGTTCACTGAAGGAAGCGAGCGCTCATGGAACATAGTATTAAAAAAGGGGTTCTGGGTGTTAGTTTAAATTAGGGCTGTGTATTGGTAAGATTTACAGGGTTGTTGTATCATGAATATGGCAATGCTATAGTCAAGACCATATTTCTTTCCTCCAAAGATTGTTATTTTTACTATGAGAGTTCTTAAAATAGTCCATGAACATAAACAGTATAGTTTTATGTGTGTGGTGAGAAGTGGAAGGCGAGGGAGAGAGCAGGAAGTAGCAGGAAGTATATATTATCAGCTCAGTCACTAATAAGCTACACACATACACAGAAAGAGAGAGAACAGCATGGGTTACCAGACCACCAGCACACATGATGACTTTTACTGCTTTTCTAATGAAAATGAAAAACATTTCCATCAAAATAAAAAAAATAGAATTGTTTGAGTGCAAGTTCTGTTAAAGAACGACGTGGATACCTATCATCGGGCATTTTTAAGAGGTTATATGGAAATCCTGGCACACGGCGTACACCTGTGTATCACTGGGAGAGAGAATTCTATGGTAGTTATAGGCAACTGGACATGCTTGAGTCAAGTTAAAGATGTTTCATCTCTCATCCAAGAGCTTTCTTCAGTTCTTCAGCTTAACTTAACTCAAGTAAGTCCAGTTGCCTACAGCTAAATATTGAAGAGGATTATGACCTGGATGACTGAGAACCTTTGTTGCTTTAGTCAAAAAAACATGTTTATATTGACACAGCGCTTCAAATAATCAATGCGATATCACGCAACGAAAAAGCCATGTTTTAGTGTATCCTTATTTTCTTTACACCCCATTTCAAACCCTTATTTTGACATTAAAAAACAGAAAACTTGGAATGGATCACCACGCTGACCACTTCACTATCCAACTGGAATAAGAGTTTAACCTGTCAAATGTTCTCGGCCGTACTCGTCTTGCTTTGCTTGTGCAATGCTGCCATACAGCTGCTGGCTTGTCTTCTTCTGTAAAACAAAACACTTCCTGTGTGAAGCGTGGAAATATCGCCAAAACTGAACAATACTGAGAAACAGAGAGAAAGTTATGTGAAACTTTGTGAACTCACGTTTTTTACTTAAGAGTTACGCACTACAGCTTTAAGAGTTTTTGCATCTCCCCATAGTTGTTCAAACAACCATGTATTACCTCTGAACTCTCATGTCTTTCCAGTAAACTGCTGGTGTAAGTAATAGCCTCGACTGGATAAACTGGATAATTATCCCCCCCCCCACACACACACACACACACACACACCCCTACTTTCCACTCTACCTCTTCTCATTTTTCTGGAACCCCCCCAGGGTCTCCAGTGTCCTCTCCACTTTCCACGGCAGTGATAAGATGTCGACATGATTAAGAGTGAAAGCTTATCCGCCGCTCTGCCTCTCTCCCCTCAGCTCTAACCAATCGTCAGGCAACGCGAAACAAGGGCCGAGTCTGACGAGCCAGACAGAGAGAGAGAGAGAGAGAGAGAGAGAGGAGGAGGCCAGGTGGACGAGGGGTTGGCTCGTACCTGAATAATTGATAGCAAGCACTTTCGTTTTTTAATCTGTAAATGAGAAGGCCTAAGATGGTGAAGCTGTCGCTCTGACACTCTATCCCCGGCCCATTAAGATAACAACATGTTGGATAATGATCTTGGTTAAGGTGCAGTTTATCAGTCCAGGGGAAGTGGCCTTATCTCCCAGGTGACTGAGCTCAGGTCCCCTGACGCACCGACCTTACAACTCAACCCAGTATGGCCGTTATCTACAGCAGTTCTGGTATGAAGAGCTCTGTAGCTGTCAACGGCAACACTGTCGCCTTCCACAAGGCATTGATTGGAGCGCAGCAGTAAAATCTAATATTACTGCATAATAATCAGGTTGGTCATTTAAAAAAAAAATATATATATATTGTACTCATTCACTCTTGGAGAGGTACACCCTCAGGTCCACATATAGAGACAAACAACCATTCACTCTCACACTCAGTTTACTGTCCAATTTACCAAATCCCCATATGTTTTTGGACTGTGAGAGGAAACCAGAGAACCCACGCACAAAATGCACAAAAGAGCGCTAACCGCTACACCAACCGTGTGGCCTGTGTCTCTTACCGTCTCTTATCAATAATAACATGCATAGAATTTGGAGCTACAGTAATTAAAAGTCAGATATTCCGACAAAAAGAACAACACATCACCCACTCAATGTGATCGAGACAACACTGAGTTGATGTGCGGCACATTTTTTGACGTTCATTTAAACTGTCTTTATGTACGAAGGAAGGAAAATTACTCCAAACAGGAAGAGGATCAGAGGAAGAGCGAGGACAACAAAAAGCAAACAGGCTTGTCCGTTTCCAACATGTAAGCATCACTACATACACTATGCAATCTTCAGGAGAGTCGAGAGTTTCTGAGACGGTTGTTATATTTTATATCTCATAAGATGTGCACAAATATGGACAAAATGAACACACAAACATTGGACAAAAGTCTCAGTCTGTTACCTCACCTCTCCATTTCCTAAGTCAGTTTATATTCTCTGCTGTAGAAAAACAGCCACAGAACAGAAAACACTGCCCTGTCTTGTTCTATAGCAAAGTTGTGGCCTTCATAAGTCACATTTCATAAACAAAGCCCTTATCGTATAAGGCTTATGCAAAGCAAACACATTTTATAGGTACTTGAGATTACATTTCTACATCTACATTTCTACATGATACAAACTGGACCTTTAACACAATAGTTAGGGGGGTGTATTGAAACTATGGGAAAGTAATCCCATTGATACACAAGGTTTAGCCAAGTGTTTCTTTCTTTTATAGAAGTAAATTATGTTGCATGAGAACATCAAACATCAGTGGTTCACCTGTGTGTCATGATTTAATTATAAAGTGCAACTCAGTGGAGCTGGGGATTTTGTAAAGACCTGTAAATGGTTCACATACTGTATAGAAGCAATGATACAGTAGTGGAACCACCATAGAAGGTGAAGTGACTTTAGCAGCTCTGCCCTCCTGTGCATCCTTGTGTACAAGGTGTGATTCATACTCACCTTGTCCCCGCAGCTGAAACCTCTGATCTTATCATTTATTTAGCTCAGCAGAAGTCGCCACCCCCTCCTTCCTCCACTTCACAGTTCCTAGGTAAAGACTTTTCTGCAACACAGGCTCAGGGGCGTCATTTGATTGCACATTTATAAGCTTCAAATGAGTAAACCTGCAGGGCACGTGCTGGCAAATGTCAGAGTACAGTTTAGAGGGCGAGGACCACACGCGTGTGTCCTGTGGTGACAGCGAGGACGAAAGAGGCGGAAAAACAAAAGATACACAGTAAATACTGATGATAGAACGAGAGGATAGAAAAAGAGAGAGTCAAGGCTAAAGAATGGATGTTTTAGTTTCAAGTGTCATCTCAGACGGCGGTGTGTTCTTGAGGTTTATAGAAATGGAGGTGCTCAAAAACCACTGACGAAGGACAGTGAGCGGAAGAAAAATGGAAACATGCCAATCTGTGATCACATGTCTGAACCGTACTGTTGCTGTTTAAGAACACTGTGTGTTTCCATTCCAAGATTAATGAACAGATGCAAAAGTCATGGATGTGGAATAGAGCAGGAAAATGAGACGGACAGTGGACAGTGGACAGTGAGGGGACGAGTAGAAACATGAGGAGTTTGTTTTCTACAGCTTCTTCTTCCAGAGAAAAACACTGCGCGTGTGAAAATAGTCCACAATCACGCCACAATCGGATCTTTTCATTTTACGTCCATATAAATCATGGAATTTTAAATTTCCCCTTGGAACGAATCTTTTGGGAATGAAGAAACTTTGCACATGTAAACGTAGCTACTGCTACATAAAGCCGTTTTTCTCGAATTACACCCAGACTGTGACTGTAGGACTGACCTTTAGCCTCTTGGTCCATAAAGCTGCTAGTTTTTTTTAGTTTTGGAGGCAGTTCATTGTCACAAAACACCCAACTTGGGAAACTTCAATCGCCGTAGTCGTACTCCAAACATTACAGGGGGAACAACCATTTCTTATTTTACAACCTTATCGCAATCCAAGAAACCACAATTCAGTGGGAAAGCTGCATGGAATGATGTATCCTCTATTCATTCTACTCCAGAATCAAGTTTTTTGACCAACAAAGGAGAAGCCTGTTTCACTTTAACTTCAGAATTCAAATGTTTTTAATGTACAGTCTATGCAGAGGTTTTGGAAGTGTTGACCATCAAAGTCTCAAAAACAGTCTTGCACACATCTTCAACATCCGACTTCAATACCACATTCTTCCAGCCAACAGCTTTCCTACCTATGAGGTCTGTGTGTCGTCTGAAGGATTAGCACTGTACAGGACTCACACCTATCATCATGAAGTGCTATGAGAGGCCAGTCTCCAAGCTTCCTGACCACACTTGACCTACTATAATTTGCTTTCTGCGCCACTGAAGCTGCTGTGACATCTTCCCTCCGCCCAGCCAGGATGATACTCACCGACTCGCGCAGCCTACAACACAATCATCCTTTTCAGAAGTAATGAAAAGTATACCTCAACAACTGTTTCAAGCATAGGGTTGGAAACATCAATTGTGCTTCTATGACGACCAGTAACTCAGGAAAACATTGCACTCAGAGCTGGGAGAACGGATTCCTCTAATTATCCGCAAATTCTGGTTGCAAATGTCGAGCAGTGCCAGTGATCAAACGCACACTTAAAAAAAATCCACAGTGAAATACATCTAGAAACACAGGCTGGAGCTGATGGAACATTCATGGAGTGGTGTGCACTTTTAAAAATAGTTTATGGAGAATAGAAAGAATCTTAGCTGCCACATTAGGGAAAATATCTATGTCCAGATCAGCTTCCAAGCTCGATATCAGACGTAACCTGCGTCCATATTACTACAGCTGACACGTAGGTGTCACTTCCTTAATTTCTTTTGTTGTTGTATACGGTACAGTGGTGTCTAAACATCTCTGATCGAAGAATCTGTAAGTTTCTTACCATTTAACCTTAGAACCATAGCTGAAGCTCACACAACACTATGGAAACAACAGACTGCAGAAGTGCACACCACTAAAATGATGACATATAACCCTCAGCGTAGTGTACAGTGCTTCTCTCTCACACATAGAGATTTCCAAGGCTAAGTGTTCTGCATGCTCCCAGCTTTGAATGGCATAAGCACCTGAGTAGCCTTGGGTTCTGCACCCAACCTGAACACAGTTATATGGCAGCTAATGGTGATGCAGGCCGCTGTCATGGTCATCCATCAGACCTCACAGGTAACGTCTACCAACTCGCTCGGCTCGCGTCAGCTGGGATAAAGGCCTCTATTAAGAAAATGAGTAATGCCATTTGAGGGGAGGTGACCTCGCACCGGTCATGTGTCATCGAGGCTGCGGCGTGATTGGCTGCTCTCTGCGAGTATCCGTGCTACCAAAGGGGCGGCGTGGCGGCTGACAGATGCTCGAGGCCGAGGTGAGATGGGCTACAGAGTCAGCCGTTTCACTCCTGTGATCTAATCTGTTACCCATCATGCATCCTGCTTCACTGATGAAAACGCAAGGTCCCATCAGTCACAGGCCGCTACGGTAAATGGAATTTTAACACCCGCACCCAAACCCCCAACGCTTCCCCCCCCCATCCTGTGCAGGGGGGCCTGGATGATGGACAATCATGGCAAAAGACCCCAGAGCGATGGAAAATTAATATCAAGAGGTTAAAAAAAAAAGTGAAGACTTCAGCTTCCTACAGATGCTCCTCTGCTTTCCTGTCACTCTGCTCAGCAACAGAGGCAGCTGAGATCTATTTCCATGCTTCAAGACTCTCGAGGAGTGTCCACACTGCTGCCATTATCACTCCCCTTCAAGCAGGCAGCACAGAGCACTCGGGAATGTCACATTGTGTGGTTAAATGTGGTTTTAGATGAACAGGGCTCTAATGGTTCACAAGGATCATTGTTGGCACCACACTAGAGGAAAGTACAGAGAGGATTCTGAAGATAATGTGTGCGATTTGTTGGCCTTGTGTTGGCAGACGCTGTGATCAGGAAGTTTTCTTCAGGGAAGAATTACAAGGCCTTAAATAGAGCTCTAGAAGGTGGTGTCACACAAACCCATCGTCCAACAGTGGGAATCAAAAAAACAACATTTGGGCAGGAGGTGACTCATCTCTTCACAGGCTGTTATGATGAAAAGATAATCAATAGCTGTTGGGCCCAGGGATGTGAAAACAGTCGGGGAAATGTGTACTTTCTCGCACTGTTCTACAGTGAAGGTTTAAGGCAAATCCATGCTTTCTGTGTCTGAGGTCTGCTTTGGTCCTCATCATGTACATTGCACTAATTGTAGGTGTTAACTTTGTATGTAGAATATGCTGTTGTACATGTTTGCAACACCACACCAAACTGGACTCTCACTGTAGTAAAAAAAAAAATGGATTTATGTGCATGTGCATTAAATATATGGCTCAGCAGACATGAAATGTGGAAAATGAGTTTCATCATTCTCATATTTTGCATTCAAATGAAACCATTTTCTAAAAAGAATTGCTGCATCACTGTTTTACATTATATACAGTATATATAAATATAATATAATATATAATGTAAAATATTGTCCAATGTCCTTCACAGTATTAAGTTGGATTATTTCTTCAGCCTGCAGTAAAACAGTTACATTTTTCTTGGTACAACAACCTTCATAATATTGTTCACCTCTCCTTGGCACCATACAAACTTCAGAAAGAGTTTGAATATTAAAAAGACTTTTTATATTAAAAAAAACTATTTCTTAGTAATAAAAAAAAAATTTTAAACCCTAAACTTAAGCAAAGGCATATTTTTATTGGCTGACAATACCATGAATGTGTGACAATAATTAATGACAGTACTCTGCATAAGAGGTGAGCTATTTGATTAATATTCAATAAAAAACAATATCTTTCTCTCAGTCATTTTCCTGAAGAAATAGAGAAAAATAAAGAAGAGGAGAGGAAACTTTTAAACGCTAGGATTTCTATCACACAGTCTGAAGCAGTTATGAGTATTTACTTCATTCATTTGAATATGTATAATATCAGGTTGTTAACAGTACATGTTCTGATTGGTTGTATGAAAAATATAAGAAAATACATTTGTGCGTTTATAAATGTGCATTTCCTGTTCAATATGGACAGAATAACCCTGAGAACTGCACAGCAATTATAACATGTAATGTATCACAGCATTTATAGTTATTGCTACATGTATAAAATATAAATCACATCTGTGGCAAAATATAAGTTTTGAAAAGTCTCAAGACTTGAAGCTTCCTCCCTCAGCATAACTCCTCTATTGCTTTTACCACTCAGCTGTGTCTTTTTTAGCCCTCAGTGTTGGATTAGACCCATAATGATCAATTATTCTGCTGTTGTAGCACCGAATTAAAATGAAAGAGTTCTTCTGAAAGAGAAGAGGCTTTGGTCTTCCACAGAAGTTCAATGTCACCTTGCCAGGTTCAGATGTGCTGTTAAAATGCACGGCTGCAGCAAACTGCTCAGTTCTACTTCCACTCCAGCATCAGCATCAGCCTCACTCTTTAAAACCCTGAGCTGCTTCGCTCTCTGTGTTCCAGCTCCGTTTCTGAGCTGAAATCCAGCATTTGAAGCTCCACTCAGCTCCCAGCAGGGACACCCTGCCTCTTCTCTCCCTCTGCCTTAATGGCAAATACTCATAAAGTCTCTCATCAGACTGACACTTCAATGCTGTGGGAGGAAATGGGCGGGCGGCTGACGTTTAGCAGCAAAAGGAAAAAAAGAATGAGGTTAACGTCATAAGAGATCATTGTTCTCATGAACACCTCCTGTCCTCTGCCTTTCTGTCTCCTCAGGGTTTTTTCCGCAGAAGCATCCAGAAGAACATGGTGTACACGTGTCACCGGGAGAAGAACTGCATCATCAACAAGGTGACAAGGAACCGCTGTCAGTACTGCCGCCTGCAGAAGTGCTTCGGCGTGGGAATGTCCAAAGAGTGTGAGTTTGGGACACAGATGACGCAGTGTGCTGCTGCTGAGTCTGACCTTATTAATACAAAGTCATGGATTTAAAAGTGTAAATAGCTCTTTAGACAATGAGTCACATTCACACACACAGATTCATACAGTGGCTAACCAATCGATTCACACTCAATCAGTAATTTAGCTTTTTCCACTGCAGAATATGCCTACCTGCTTATCCTTTCAACTTTAACTTATGTTGTATAATACTAGTACATAATGTAACGGAGTTAAGTAGTGTGATTCCACTTGCCATATAAGAAAAACTCATCTCACAACACGGAAACTTGTTTGTCCTATGGCAATTAAATGCAGCACCTCTGTAGATTAGGGTCGTGCAACCCGGGGGGGAAACAGCAGTCGGACCTTGCTGTTTCCCTGGTAGGTGCATGAGAGATGAGCTCCGCCATTGTTTCATATTAATTACTTTTATTCTCATACTAAGTTGTAAATTGTTTAAGCATAAAGCTCCCGAACAGTCGAACATGCCCTTTTTCATAAAAGGCATGTATGTGTGTGTGAGAGAGGAGCAGGGACTGACTGTACAATTAATATCTCTGCCAGGTATGCTTTTGTGCACATATTGCCTCAAATAAATAAATAAATAAATAAACTACACAACGCGATGATAAAGTACAACGCCGCTACACATACATACAGAACAGTTAGAGCACATATCTGCCAAATTCACCCAAATAACTCATACGGGTTGAAGGAAATGTACAAAAATGCTGCATTAGAACAACTATCAAAGAAACCAAATCAAACACCAACATTCAATCACACAACAACTAGTTTATAAAAAGCCACCGTGATCCAAACTGAAAAACACAGAGATAAGACGCAGCATTTACACGACAGGGCGACAGTGGGCGCCCTGTCGTGTCTTTTAACGGGAAGGTTGAGGGTTTGATTCTCAGCTATTCTATATTATGCTGACATGTCTTTGCTTGTGTTTCTGTGAGATCCCAAATCCTTGGAATCTCCTCCCTTAAACTGCCCGATTGCACACATGGTCCTGAGTCTTTACTGGATCTTCTTTTTCTTCTAAAATACACACATTTTGAAGAGATAAAATAAGGCGGAATATAATACGTCAGAATATAAACTCCACTGCACTGCAACTCCACACTGACTCTGAAACATGTGTTCATGATGTGAGACACTCGATGTGAGATTTGCCTCCGCTCACATTCATACTGATAACTGCCAATTTTTGCGTGGAAATGACTGAACGCACAGTTTCCTCTCGAACGCCCTTTTCGCAAATGAGCACCATTGTTTTCAGGAGGCCTCATGCCCCCCCCACACACACTCCATTGCCATCAATAGGAGGAGTTTGCATTTCACAGGTTATTGGCGTCCTTTGATTGCATCAGCATTTATAGCTCAGGTCCAGGTTCGCGCTCCATTAGCTCCGCGCTCCTCGTTCTTATGCCGTTTCACACCTCAGCAGAGGAGACATGGAGAAGATGGTGTCTCCGTATCCTGAGGCTAAACCCCCCCACAGAGCCTCTGATGAGAAAGAAGACCATCTTCTGTTCAGGGACGGAGGTGACACGGTGACATCATTAGCCTGCTGCTCTGACTGTTACACCCGAAACGTCCCGCGTTGACTTAGGGTTTATAATGTCGTCACACAAACAGAGCCGGTACTTTATTTAATCTATAGTATTGTTTTGTTACCCGAGATCACCTGAGGAGTCCATTTAAATGTACATTTTATCCACATGTGCTTAAACATATACACACATATGTACTGAATCCTTTTTTAGCTGACGACCTGATCTACAGATTCCACCTGACGCAACTGACTATATGCACGATCACTTCCTGGTTTTCCTTAAACCACCCAGACTATTCCATTTAATCTGTCAGCCAAAGATGCAGAGACGTTCTTCTCTTACGACAGATTATATCATTTAGTGGAGTCTGTGCACAGAGAGAAGCAGCAGTGCTCAGTGCTAATGCCTTAAATTGAAGCGTTGCTTTGGGATAAAGTCTGTGGATAGATGCTGCGTTCCAGAGCCCATCCAAACAAATGGGAAGTGGGACATATCCTACCTTAATTGTACTAGCTCCTCCTTCAAAGCGTTCCAGCAATTGAAGTCGAATGTTAGAAAACATGGACGATCGCGTCGCTTTAGATTTATGCTTGAAGAGGCATTTTGACTGTCAGCAATTCAGTCTACTTTCATACACAAGTGAGCCGTATATGTAGAAGCGATACATAGCGATATGTAACGTCATGAGTATACTTTTACCGTAGCCCTACATATCTTCATGCTAACGGATAACAACGACGACATCATTTCACGCCATAACATTAAAAACAAGTTGAGATAAAATTGCTGTGTCTAAAACAAGTCTACACGCAGAAAAGTCAAGTTTATAGCCTATTCATGTGACTCCATGGGCGCCGCCCGGTGCACTTTTTCTAGTTGGCAAAAGTCCACCCATCCAACTGGTTTGGATAGGCTCTGGAACGCAGCATAATTACTCAGTCAGGAAGTGAAATAAATGAATGAATGAGAGAAATGATTCGGTATCAATTTAGACTTTCTTGTTTGAGAAAAGGGAGCAAAGATTGAGGACATCATCATGATGGAGACCTTACTTCCTGATGAGTGTCAGCACATTCATCTCTCTGACTACAACAACACAACCTGTATGAAAGAGACAAGGCAACTAAACTGAGACTCCTGCAAAGTGTAAATGCTGTGGCGTTAAGTAGATGTTGTGTTTATTATCAAAGGCTGAGGCAAAAATGTTTCAGTCACTGTGAAAAAAGGTGACAACTAAAAAGAACCTGCACTCCCTTCAGTGCTTTTCAAATATTACAGATGATTCTACAAACGTAGCAAAGCGAGGGAGAAAAATCAGCTTAGACTTACGTGGAGATGAAACTTTGGCCGACAATCCAAAACTCTGAGAAATCCAAAACTCTGAGAAATCCACTGGAGACACAGAACCAGGAGGTCACAGTCAAAGCTACAGAGAACAGGAAAGCACACAGGTGCAACACATTAGGGCAGAGCAACTAATCACAGAGGAAGGAAACACACTGTGACAGGAAGTCAAATCAACAAGAGACAGACATGGAGGGCAATTACAAAATAAAACAGGAAACGTGCGTCTAATTCGTTTCCTTACTTTTCTTTCTGACTATCATAGACAGATCTCATCTATTTGTATTATTTCACTCATGCAACACACTTGATCTATTTAATTGGCATGAATGTAATCTGTATAAGTGATGACACACAGCTACATATCATGACCAAAATAAGTTTAGAGATTAGAGATGTAATAATTGCCTTAAAGTTAGTTGTCATCGCTGCTATTTTGAATGAATTCATGAATTCATGAATTCATGAGTCAGTTAGAACAGAACAGTGGTTTGCACTGAGCTGGTGAACTATGACCATTTTTGTTCAGAGTTACGGGTTAATGTGTTTTTTTTTTTGTTTTTTTTTGTGAATATTTTCACATTGTGATACGATTGGTACAAGCAATTATTTTTGCTTTTTCATGAAAAAAAATCCCTATGATTTAATATTGTCTATGTGATAATTTAAATAAAACCTTTTTTGGTTTGTCCTGGTCTGGAATAAATCAAATCCATATATTCTCTAACGGTGAGAGCAGTGAGACCATCATGAAAGGATTCAGGGTCACATTTTCACATCCCTTCTCTTTCCTGTTCCCCTGCACAATTAGACACATTCGCTTAGACTCAGCGCTCTGGCGGCGGCGAAGACTAATCATCTCTCCTCGACAGCCACCTGGTTAGTGTTCGGGAGCTGCCATGTTAAGTGCTGTGGCAAGTGGCCCGGGCTGGACCGTGTGGGCCCGAGATAGATGGTGTTTGTTTACCGCTGCATCTGTTTGCTTGCAGAGACACTGTGCGGCGCTTGGCAGCGCGCAGATGGCTCCTCAACGACGGCCGTCATCCATGCTCACTGCCCCTGAACCACACAGCATCCAGCTGAAGTGGCAGAGCAGACAGACAGACAGAGAAATGCCAGACTGCAGCAAGGGGGGGGGGGGGGGGGGGTGAGAAACAGCTGTTAAAAAGAAATCAAGCAGACAAAAGATGGCAGGACATTGCTCTTTATCTAAGGGAGGGGGAGATGACATTAGGGATCGCTGTGAACTGTATATTTACCAACGTGTTTTATTGCCACTCCGTCCCATAGTTGACCACGACACTTGAGATTCACAGCACTTGCTGTGAGGCAAACACTCCAGGTCCCTGTAAAGCAGTAAAAAAACAACAACACACAGCTCTGAATCTATCAAAGAATAAAAATGTGCCATTAACCACATTTGACTGAGTTAAAACTGCGTTTTCAAACAAAAACAATCTGCACGTCATCTCAGCATCAGCAGTATAGTGCTAACACCATGTCCACGTGTCAGTCAGTGGAGATGATTCTCTCCTCTGAGGTTGTTCTTGGTTTAGTTTCTGAATGCACAACTAAGAAGAAGCGACAATAAATGAGGAGATTTCTGTTATGAGGTCCAACTGAAAATGTTCATTTCAGTGATTAAAAAAATAGCTTTTGCTTCACACTTAGCAGCAGTTTGACACCAGGTTAGTGTGGGTGGCAGGTGTATTTTATTATGTAACCCATGCACAGGAAGCTGCAATGACATAATGGCTCGTACTTTTGCCATAGGTCCTTAAAGTCTCTTGAAACACGCGTGTCTGAAGGTTAAAGTGTGTAATGTAAAAGCTTCTATTAAAAAACATCACTTAAGAATCCAAATAGATCCCCTTAAGCATGTAAATATTTAAATGGAGACATTTTACAACAGAAGCAGTGATCACAGGAACTGATTAATAATGAAAGGCCCGGCTCTGCATGGGTTCCCTTTATGTGGTTATTTTAAAAAAGCCATATATTTTAATGGATTTTAATCCGACGCTTCCTTTTTTTGATGAATCTTCTTACAGTCACAGTGGTATTCTTGTTTGTTTGTGTGAGTGCGAGTATACGTGTGTGTCTGTGTGTGTCTGTGTGTGTCTGTGTGTGTCTGTGTGTGTGTGTGTGCGAGGGGATGTGTGCACTTGCCTCACCGCTGTCTTCTTAAATCACATCTCGTGGCTTGTCGTCGTGTGCGAGGACCACAGCCAACCCCCTCATCAGACACAAACAGTGTCACTGCACTGTGACAAATCACACACACACACATGAACAGATTGTGGACCACCCCCCATTTCTATACCATTAATCTGTACCATGGGGGGTGCTACCAGGCAAAAAGGGACTTGGGAGGGGGCCCCCCCCCCCCACACACACACACACAGAGTTACAAACTGTGTGTTTTTACTCGCTGCTGCTTAATGTTATTGTTGTTCATACTTTGCCTTTTCTGAAATGAAGACCTTTTTGGCAGGAAGCTGGTGATGTGGTCCACGCTCAGGCAACAGTTTTTTTTTTATGGATGCATATTACATTTTGTTTTGCAGACCATAATCAGGGTGCACCATTTCAGCTTTAGTCAGTCATTTGTTTCAAATACAATTTTTTTTTTATCTCATTTGTTGAAATCCTCCTCAAATGAAGTTTCTTGAGGTGACGATATGCCCACTCTCTGATTATAGGTATGAGGCCATTTTGGATTTATCTGGCGAGTATTTTGCGTGTAATTAATTAATTAATTCAGTAAAAATAAAATAATTGTGTGAGAAACAAATCGCACATTATAAAAGTATAATCTTGAAATATTAACTTTCCATCTTTTGGGACAATTTAATGAACGTTTTAGGCTAAAATAAAGACATTTAGGGTATTTTTACCACATAATTCAGTACAATATAAAGTCAGGCTTGTTATTCTTTCACAATGGAACATCATGTCCTTTATGTAGAATAACAACCACATGTGACTGATGTCACATTCATACACTGTATGTGCACATGATGCATTTATTGTAATTATTGTTCTAGTTAACAGCAATTAAGTCAATGTCATTATTGGAGCAGATTTGATTCTTCAGTCAAGTGTAAAAAAAAAATTAACCACGTGACTTCATAATTACTATGACAGATAATCAAACTTAACATATGGGGTTTATATGCTTATATATGATTGTTATATATTTACAAATCATTGCAACAGTCTGTGCATATATTGCTTCGTTATTTTTATTTATTTATTTCCCAGTCTTTTACTTCCTCATTAGTGATAGTTGTTTATGTGTATCAGTGTATCAGCACTTACACAACAAGGCTCTGTGTCCTCTCTCTGTCAGCTTGTGTCCACTGTCCCCACACTGACCCTCCACCCTGTGATGTAAGAGAAGGTTTCAGTTTCACTTTATACTTCTCTGTGGATTCTCAGTGGTCGGCATGATGCAGAAAATGCAACCTCCTAAAAAACGGATCTGCATCCAGGTTTTTCTCTCCACTTTGTTTGGATAGAGCGACGTCGCTCTGTGACTCAGTGCAGACTCTGGTTCATTCATTTTCTCCATTAACATTTCAAAGTCTTCTTGTGAACAGAGTTAAACCACGCTGCAGCATCTACGGGATAAACTGTGACCAAAAAGAATATAGTAAAAGTTTAAAGAGGAAGTCAAAGACTGTACAGTAAATACAGTCATTATGTAAATACACAGCATGTAATCCACTGTGAATGATCACTCTCAGACAGTGTGTCATTAACTCCAGGTTAGAAGGGGAAATCATGAATGATCTGTGGTTAACACAATAATCTGAATAGTATAGAATCTACTATTCTATACAAGGATTGGGGGTAACATTTTTGCCTTAATACGGTGAAAAAAAGACATATGACTACACTACACCATTATAGCTAATTAAAAAAGTCTCTGTTCAGAAAATGGATGATGGGGGATTTTGCTGCCAGACGAGCACTGATATAATCTATCATTATCATCCCATTTTAATCTGTGAACTAACGAACACTGTCGTTGGCACAGCTTGATTTGCTCTCTTTATAATCACAGTTGATGTAGTGGAAATTATTACTTCCACACATACGTACAGTTCAGTACAGTACAGTGCAGAGCCTATTCCAGAGTGGACATATAGGTCATATATGTAGGTCAAAATGCATTTTCTAATTGCTCTGAGTGGAGGAATCAGCAGAAGCCACACTCAACCTGAAAAAGTCTACTCAACAACAAGTACTATCACTTTGTACTCAAAAGATCTACTCAAGTAAAAGTAAAAAAAATACCTAATGTACTCAGAAGTTACTCAGAAGTTGACGGAATAGATCCTTCTTGTTCCCATCCGACCCTGCTCTGCTGCTGTATACACAAAAACGCTCCCTTGTTCCTTGACAGAGCCTGTTTAAATAATGTAGGATTGTTTCTGTTGACAAAGACCAAACAGAGGCAGAATAATAACAATCAACAATAACAACAACAAAATCACCAAAAGTTACAGACTGCAGCTTTAAGTAAAAGTTATAACACATTTCAGTTACCAAGAGATCACAATACTTATAAGACTTCATTATCTGCACATTATTGTGCACACGTACACATAAAAAGCTTGAGAAAATTCTTCAAATTAGTTTGAGGACCCCTAAAAATCTCCCATGAACCATTTGTGGGCCCTAATCCACTCTTTGAGAACCACTGCTCTAGAAAAACTTCTCAACAATCTCTGTTTTTTTCCCCATCTTATTCAGATCAAATACAACGCCACAAATATCCCTGCTCACATCGTGTTTCTTGTGCACTTTGAATATTTCACACATGAATTCACTGTTCACTGGATCCTTGTGCAAGTCTTTTGTTCACAGCTCTGAGACGTTACCTAAAACTGCTGTTCACACTTGAAGCCTCACCGTGTTCTCTGTTGTTAAGTAGGCCAAAAAATCCCTGGTAAATATATCATTATTTCTCTATTTGTAGAGCGGCTTTAAAGGTTTCCAACCCTGGTTTAATGTGTGACTAGAAGTGGGTTTTATTGTAAACTAGGGCAGAGGATGTGACTGTTGTTCCTTCAGAGACACAAGGTCTCTCGGGTGTCTCAGCACCGACAGGTCGCCTCTGCTCTTTCGTTTTAAAGCTGCGCGTGAAGCTCTATCAGAGACGTGTGATGTCGGCACGGTCATGCTGCGTGTTAAGTAATAAACCTGCTAGGTTTGTTTGAATCTCCTGCTGCAGCAGACTTCAAACGCTCTGCAGCTAATGAAGCAAAGGACTCTGTGGACTTGAGTCTCTCAGGGAGACTCTGTGCACACAGCAGCAGCCTGGGCTTTGTTTTGTACTGTGGGATTCTCTTGCAGAGGTTTGAGCACCTGTTTCTTCTGGGATTTCTTGAAGTGAATGTTGTTAAATGTGTCATTTCCACCGTGTCCAGTGTCCTTGTCACTAGCCAGTTTATGTTGGACTTTGCCTGCATGGCCTGGTTCACCATCTTGGACTAAAACTTGGACAAACAAACTTTATCTGTGACAACATTTTTCTTTAAAATAAATAATATTAAATGTAGATAAGTTTTAAAATGACCATAATTCATTTTTTTAAGTATACAATTACACAATTGTATGAATTTATGATTTTCATTAGCTTCAGAATGAGCCTTTTATATTTATATCAGGATCAGCTCTCCAGAAGTGGCCATTTTTGACCATGTGTTTACAGTAGCCTACAATGGACAAACTAAATTAAATACTTTGTTACTCAGTTTTAGTGCAAACTGAAGGCTACACAGCTTCTCCAACACAACTGGAAAGGAAGGAATAGGTCAGGGATATTCATGCAAAATGCAAACTTACTAAATCATAAAATAAGTCATTAGCATTGTGATTAATATAACACTGGAATTTCACATTGATAAAGATAAAGAGGAAATGTGTGTGTTCACCTGGCAGTTCAGTCTCAGGCAGATCACAGCCAAAGCCAATAAAAACCAAATGTGAATGTTGATTAAATGCACTTTCACTCGTGGAAAAAAAAAACAGTTTAAACCCGTGATTAAACTGATTTATGACCAGTTGGATTGGGGTATATTTAGGATGTTCTGTCTTTAACTAATGACTCACTTGTATAACTCAACATCTTTAAAAAGTCACTATAAAGAGATCTATTTGGATTCTTAAATTCAATCCACCAAAATCCACATTTAAATTCCAAAATCATCCATGTTGTTGACGCCTAATCCCAATCCCTTGTTCTCCTTCAGCTGTTCGTAATGACCGGAATAAGAAGAAGAAAGAGAGCCCAAAGCTGGAACTGGCAGAGAGCTATGAGCTGACAGCCGAGATGGAGACCATCATCGAAAAGATCCGCAAGGCCCATCAAGAAACCTTCCCCTCCCTCTGCCAGCTTGGCAAATATACCACGGTGAGTTTATTGTCCGGGCCGAGCCTGGAGAACATCCATAGTCATAGACTGTGAGTCTGTATCAGACAGGTTTGCATCTTTGAGCTTGCAAATTAGCCTACGAGTGCAGAGCTCATAATGATGGAGTTTACATCTCCACCTAATGCAAATCGTCTCCAGCACTTCTTCTTCTTCTTCTTCTGCTGTTTTGGTTTGACATTAAGTGTGATAGAAAGACAGTAAAGGTTGTTGATGTAAAAACATCTCCCACAGGTTTCCTCTGTAGACAAATCTGACGTGGAAGCAGGATTTCTGTATCCCACTTTTCTTCTGTTGCGAGAGAGAGAGAGAGAGAGAGAGAGGTTGAAAAAAAAAAGAAAGCTTCCAACATCAAACTGTCATCAGGGATTCGTCTGTGAGTCAGACAGTGCCCCATGCCGACGTCGACTCCAGCCTCGTCTGACATGTCTGAGAAGTAGAATAAATAGAGATAAATCACATTGCATCATTATCTGCTTTTGTAAGTCAAGTGACACATTCAGGCGCTTGACGTGTGACGGAGCAAAGCTGGGAGGAGAGAAAGCTCGTCAGGGTTGTGCGATCGCTTTGTTCCTGCTGCCATTAACACAGCTGAAGTCGAGGCTGAGGCAGCGTTCAGAAGCTCGGGTTTAAACTGGTGTTTGACCAGTTTGGTTGTGTTTGTTCCCAGGTCAGATGACTCTATAGTGCACACAGGTTAACGTCGGCTTTGGCTGCGATCAGATCAGTATTAGTCGAGCATGATGACTTCTTTACATAAAAGGGAGACAGATCTGTACAGAATTAAAATAAACTACATAAAAGCACTCCGACATGACTTCACTTGGATTTATTTATGAGAGAACACGCGTCTGGATCCTGGCCTCAGGTTCACTCACCTCAATTGACTACAACTGGTTTTCAATAAACTAGCTGAGGTAAACTGTCAGAGATGTTCTACAGTCAGTGTCTACAGAAGTGAAGGCTGCACACAGAGGGATGTAACAGTGCTCGGCTGTTTGTCCCCAATTTAAGTCATTTTAGGCCATGTTTAATCCCTCAGTTAAACAACTACCAAAGGAACCTTTTCAATCTGTATTGGAAATGTGATTAATTGCAGATTGATTGAAAAAAAGGACTTAAAGGTGCAATAAATAAAAGGTGTAATTAATCTAAAGCAACTGGCCATAAAATCCTCCTAATATGTCACAGAGACTCAGGAATAATGTTCATATAACAAACTGAACTCACCAACAACAACAGTACAGTCAAAATTAAAAAATAATATTTTGCAGACTGCAAATCATGTTGATGTTTTGAAATCATGTTTTGGCATGTGGCGCCACCTACCGCCGTCTACCAATCATTGCAGTCAGTAGAGTCTTAGCTGCCGAGCAACCACGGGTTGCCAGTTATGTCAGAAAACGAGACCTAAAAGACCTTGGTATTTTGAATTTGAATGTAGTAACCGTTTTTGGCCAGATTATGAAAGATACAAAAATAGTAATGACTGTAACATTGTTACTGAGCTCCGTTCTGTTGTTTTATTCTTCAAAGGAGGTTGGTTTTAAACATTCTTTGCTAAAGGCTAGGCTAACAGACAGAGGACAATGACACAAGAAGAAAATACAGAATTTACTCATGTTCCCATCGATGCCAATCTGAGCTGAAGTTGATAAAAATCGAGTGATTGATCGAGTAAATCCCGATCAAATACCTGGGGTATCCGTATATCAACACAAAGGTCAGAGGTCATACGGGTGGAAAGAAAACCTCCACAACAATTGTTTGGACAGACAAACACTTGAAGCCGCAGGAACGTCTGACAGCTCTGCGTCACCTGCGCTTTGACTGACAGCAGACGTGTCAGCGTTGTTCCGGAAGCTGACGGTGTTTAATGTGAGTGTTTTTAGTTTCACTTACATATAGATCACAGTCAGCAGGAGGGAGCTGTGATTGACACAGGAGCGCCACAGACACCTCTATTGTGAGGATAATTAGAGGAGCAGGAGGAGGAACAAATGCTTAATGCGTCGCTGGAAATCTCTCGACACCTGTCAATCATTAGAAACGCCATTTATGGAAAGACAAACAAACCTAGCGAGCAGCTGTAATGTGCAGTAATGTGTCTCTTGTCGGTGGGATGTTAACTTTGCAGTGGAGATGCACTTAAATTGAGTAAACGGTGTTAGCGCAGCTGTACACTGTCGGTGCCTCAGCTGACACATTATAATACACACGCTCTATTTTTCTCACTTTCACTCCAAACGCAAAGCCACTAATCGCTGTAACTCCCTCTCTCCTCCACCCTCATCCCATTCAATCTCCCATAAGGCACTTCCTGCATTTTACAAAATAATCACTCGGCACTGAAGCAAAATCCATCGCTGAAAAGAATAAGACATGATAGCAAAAATATTGCTCCCTGGCTGTGATATAAGCCAGTGTTTGCTGTTTGTTGCAGCGGCAGTAGGACCCCAGATAAAGCCTTAATCTGGATCAGTGGTAATTATGCTTGCTCACAGACTGTGAGAAATTCCTCATTATTAGTGATTGGATCCTGATGCGCCTTTTGAGTCCTGCTCATTGGAAACAGAAGAGAGGCTCCTGCGCCCCTAGATTAGGTTAAAGCTCCAATTATTGTGGTGAAATATTCAAATCCTAGTCTGCGGTGATTTCGGAGTTCACTGCTGTGTTAGCAGAGATAGTTGAGCGAGTGAGAGGGCTCAGCTCCACGATGAATAAACGCTTCATTGACAGTGATGGTGATGACCGATGACCTGTGCTCTCCATGCTGCTGCTGCTGCTGCTGCTGCTGCTGCTGCTGCTGCTGCAGTGCATGCAGACTTTCCCCCTCTCTGCAGCTGTGTCTGCTGACGTACTGCACAGTGCCACCTTCTCCTCCAACACGACTGCAGCTTCTATGATTTGTTTGAATAAATTATCGTAAAATTAAATTAGAATTCCGCGGCAACTTCCTTGTTTCGCTGTATTGAATTATAGGACGGGTGTGATTGACTGCAAATTGCAGGGGAGGAAAAAAAATGCGAACGATCTCCCCCTTCGTCCCTCCTCAACCCCACCTTTTTTTGTTAGTCCCCTCCCTTCTCCTTTCTGCAGCCAGAGGGAAGAGTAAGATAAGTTGCTTTAATATCAGCCAATCCCACCACCCCACCCCCCCAACATATGTGTACTGTGCAAACACACACATTTTCACTCACACACACACACACACACAGCTTCCTCTATACCCTTCAAATCACACGTCAATCAGTGGAATGTGCATCCACACTGCTGTTGTGTCGACTGCAGCTCGCTGTCTGTGATTTAAACGCAGTGCAAATGTGGCTCTCACTTAACCCCAGATCATATTTAATGATCTCTCTCTCTCTCTCTCTCTCTCGCTCTCTCTCTCTCTCTCTCTCTCTCTCTCTCTCTCTCTCTCTCTCTCTCTCTCTCTCTCTCTCTCTCTCTCTCTCTCTCTCTCTCTCTCTCTCTCTCTCTCTCTCTCTCTCTCTCTCTCTCTCCCGGGTGCTCACACAATCACGCAATAGATTGTTTGCTGGTGACCGTGTCCAGCAGCTGTGCTGCTAACTGCCTTAACAACCACAGGGGGATTGATGTGCTGTGAGTGGAGGTGGTGCTAATGTTGGTGCTCTGACTCGCTTTTTGCACTCGCTTCAGTGGTGAGGTCGGGGGGTTGGGGGGGGGGCAGAGCTGTGGTCATGGCCTCTCACGCTGAAGTCGCCCCTGAGGCTTTGGACTGAGATCTTGTTCACGCCTGGTTTTAACAAGCATCCCGAGAGACATGACCAAAAGACAAGAGACAGACACCGTACGTGAGAAATGGACGTAATATTCCCGCGAAGTCTGGAGATTTGTGATTTGACCGTTACCGTGTCAGATACTGGAGCTGTTACCAGCTGTCAATTACACTGTGTCAAGTGTTATCAGCACAATATTTACAAAATGATTCACAAAACTGACACCGTGTTCTATTGAAGATGACCTGAAGCGATTGACGCGGTAAATAAAAGTTAATTTATCCATAGCCCTCCATTCAAACTGAGTTCTTTTTGCCACGAATGGAGTCGCCCCCTGGTGGCTAACTGCTTACCTCCTACTTCTTTGGCTGTGCTTTTCTAACCAGAAGACTACATCAATACTGTAGAGTAAAGTGATGATTAGAAACTAGATAAGTCCAGTCCATTTAAGCTACTTTGAATTGAATTATCCAGGTATGTTAGTGCGACTAAGACTAGTTGGATTTTACGGGGTCTCTCACGTGACACTCAGAAAACCAAACTATTGCCTTAATCCAAATAAAATCTGACAACATGCATATAAATGCACTGTCTGTCTGATTCTGACACTTTCAAGACAATACAGAATTAAAAATGTAACGCAGACTAAATGTTTCCTCTGTGATCGATGTGTCTGTAAACAGAGGTCTGGACTGGAGATGCTTCGGTCTGTGCTGAATAAACAGTTAAAGTGTCAGAGGAGTTTGTTTTTCAAACTCAAAATGCTCCGTGAAAAACGTCTCCCTGCAGTTGTTCTGCAGGCTAGTCATTATCTGAAAATAAAAAGTCCATGCAGAGAGTCAATTAGAGCTTCTTGTGGTTTTGTCTCGGTCTCTCCTGAGGCCTGTGATTCAGACTCATAACTACAGAGTGAAGCTCTCACAGTCACATTCTGTTAGAGAGCTTTTTGTGCATGTTTTCATTGTTTGTGTGTATGGACTGTTTCCTGTGAAGCTCTTACTGACCTGAGGAATCGTGCTCTGTGGTGTTTGACAAAGCGACGATACGAGAAACTACGCGTCCCATTACTTTTGAACTATTGCACTTCAGGATCAGTTAGCTTATATGTGTTTGTGTTGCATTATCACTTTGGGGGTTGATATGATATGTCTGCAAACACCACCTATCACTGTTTATGTGATCAAAGATATCCTAGTCAGGTGCCAGGATCAGGAAATAAGATTATATGGAGTAACCTTCCATATAATAGTCACAAAAAATGGGAAGATATTTCATGACCATGGAAACAAGAGCTAAAAACTATTTTTGCACAATGATTAAAAAGAAGAATTTTTGATCTGGGGTATTTTTTAATCTAATGAGAGTCGGTTTTTCAGTTTTGTTTTAGTGAATCAAGATATATTGTACTTTTTTTTTAATGAATTCTGGAGGGAAGTTCAAGAATTGGGTAGTACAACGAATGTGTGATTTCAACCTGATTTTAGAATTACATTATTAATTTAATCATTTCAACAGCGAAAAAAAATATCTGACAGATGTGGTGGAGGATTTGAATATTTATCAGTTAAGAATATTAATAAAACAACATTTTTGAAGGTTATATTGCGAAAAAGAAATAATAAGAACTTTAAATAGGAGATAGATAGGGAAGTTTATTGAAGCAGAAGGATCCATTTAGCTAAATGTGATTTGTTTTTGATTTAATTAATTATACTTCTCTTTCTTTTAATGTGTAATCAGATGTTAAGGTTGCCTTTGCGATGCAGTAGTCTGATTTCATGTTGTCCATTTGTGCTTTTATTGTTGTGTTGGTTTTTACAGTTTTTTTTTTGTTGTTGTTGTTGTAAATAATATTAAATAAATTAATAAATAGATTAATAAATAAATTTACAAAAAGCCAGGTATGTTGGACCCCTGGTTTCTAACATAGCATAATTCTGTATAGGTGAGTACCTTCTCTGTGAGCGTGTGTCCTTGCTACATGTGGAGACTCACCCGTGTAGAACAGATGGTCTATTCCATGTAAACCATCAGAAAACTAAATGGTCATCAGATGCTCCATCTCCACCATCAGCCAGCAAAGCACAGCTTTCCTGTGCTACACCCAAATCATTCCCCAGCTGCTGCGGCTCACTCTCCTCTGTCTGAATCCGTCATATTATCCTCTGCACTCTTACTTTTACGTTCCGTTTTCAAATTGTTAGCTGCAGCACTAAGCCACAGTAAATAGTAATAACCAGTGCAGAATCACCTGTTTAAATGATCCACCTTTGGAGGCTCCGTGTCTCCATGTCTCAGGCCGACTGCAAGCAACAATGGAGCTGAAAAATAATGGGGAGCAAAATATGACAAATGCTGTAGGCATGCAGGAGAAAGTCAGACACACGTGTCAAACAAGTGAAAGAGAATACTGACAGTTTTATTTTGGGATTAAGCTCACTTCATGTTTTCAGCAGTAATTTGACAGTTTACTGTCCTTATTAGATTAACACAAGAGTTTCAGCCTCCAAAAGAATATAGTTTATTTTTCTTACACCTGTTAATTGTGGGTTCAGAACCAAACGGGTCACACGTGAGGAAGTGATCAGATAAAGAACATGGGCACACTTACTGAAAGAGAACACACAAACTGGCACAAAGAGAAAGGTGAGCAGAGGCTAAATAACAAGGTGACTAATGGAGCACAGGTGAAACTAATGAGGGAGGAGCATACAGGAAAATACAGGAAGTGAAGTCATCTCAAATGAGACACGAGTGTGAGTTAAAAAAAAATTCATATTAAAGAAAATAACATTGCATTATATATATATATATATTTTTTTTATTTTATTTTATTTTTTTAAATTGATGAGGAAATTTTTTTTTCTGTCCCACACCAAAGTCCATAGAGAAAATGTGTGTTTTTAGCACACAGAGAAACGGGAGCTGCTGGTCCACTGCTGCCTCGTGTGGTCAGTTTGTGTCACTGAGGTAAATCTGAACAAAGAGTTCAAACACAGAAGTGACAAATTAACACTTTTTAACTGACTGATGGAGGCAGCAGGGGATCAACAACTCCTGTGTGCTGTGATGTAAAAAAAAAGATTTTCTCTATGGACTTTGGTGAAGCAGAGTGAGTGACAAACTTCAATGCAGGTCTGATGGTACAATAATAATAATAATTTCTGTCGTGATCCGAGACACATGCAATTACACTTTTACTCTGACTGATAAAAACAATGACAAGAAAATCCAATCTTTAAACACGGTTGAATGTCTGATTCTACTTTACAAACATCCAAAATAAATACATTTTCCTGACAGCAGTCTCCACTTTACACATTCAGCGTTGAGTGAATTGTGAATTCACGCAACTCCTTCCGTCACCACTCTACCGAACTTCACTGTCCTTGATTTCAGACATGACTCCTCGTCTCTCTGTCTTCTCTCTCGTCTCTTACGGCACATTTACATCCACTTTTCCCTCTCTGCTCATTGTCTTTATTGCTCCCTGCCTTTCACACGTCCGGCTTTCCCTGCAGTGCTTGTGTATAGGTTCTCGATGGTATAGCTGTATTAATGGCAGCTCTGGCTTCAATTCGCCCCGCGCTACCTGTCACAGCTCTCTCTCTGCATCCCATCATTGCATAAGCATCCCACTGGCACTGTTATGCTCATTATCGCGGGGCCAGGCTCGGCTCGGCTCGGCTCGGCTCAGCTCAGCGTATTCACAACAACAATCCTGCCAGTGTTTTTCAGAGCTCTGCTCTTACGGAGCCTATTTACTGTCGGTAACTGTGACACATATGGAGCAGAGTGAAGAGGGTGCACTGAGGAGATCATTAGTAACAGTCTGTGCAGTGACAAAAGTAGCTGCCTCCTCAGCTGACGGCTTGCTCTGTGTGTGTGTGCGTGTGTTGTGTCTGTGTGTGTGTGTGTGTGTGTTCGTTACAGAACTCAAGTGCAGACCACCGTGTGAGGCTGGACCTTGGCCTGTGGGACAAATTCAGTGAGCTGGCCACCAAGTGCATTATCAAGATCGTGGAATTTGCCAAACGAGTGCCTGGCTTCACGGGGCTGACCATCGCAGACCAGATCACGCTCCTGAAAGCTGCCTGTCTGGACATTTTGGTGAGAGTTAATAATGAATGATGTTTTGAAGAATCTGTGGCACAGATGTGTGCGCTTGTCATCGTCTTCACATCCGCGTGCATGAGAAAGCGGTCGAGAGAAAAAAAGTACGCGCTGAATGAATCAAAGCTCTACTCGCGCTGCTGTAACATGAATTAAGATTGTAAAGTGACCACATGGTTCCATGTGGTTCCTGTGATCAGCAGCAGTCAGACCTGTAGTTATTACTGTGATCAGATCACGCAGGACTGATGTTAAAACAAGGTCTAAACAGTTTTTATAGCAGTAATTAGACTTGCTGTGAAAGCCCAGTATAACCAACATGAAACAACGCTGGCATTGTCTTTGATTGTGGCTCCTAAAGAGTGGTCTTTCATCGTAGAGTGAGAGAGGTTCAAAGATGGACACTGTCACATTCTTGAGACCAAAGACAGCAGGTAAAAAGTCACATTGTGTTCGTGCTATGATCTAAATCTACTGACTACACTGTCAGAAACAGCTGTACTTACACAGAGTTTTTATGTTCCTTAAGGTTCTAACTAGGCTAATATAATCCTGAAGGGCTAAGCTCTCTAAATCAAATGACCTGGGGGTCAATGAGTATCTAGTCTGGCCAGCAGGGGGCCAGTCAACTGTACAGGAGTGGTGTTTTTTGCAGAATTTCAAAATAAACGTGTCTTTGTTGATATGGACATATATATAGTTCACAATATGATGCACAATGAATATATTGAAAAAAAAAAACATACAAGTGGTGGGCTCTGTGAAGTGTTTGACACCTCTGTCTTTGAGATAATTATTGACCCTCAAAATAAATACAGTATATGTACATGTATATGTACATGTACATGTACACAAATGTACCATTTATTTAAATAGTGTATCAGCAGGATGACTTTAAACGTGAGTGTGAGTCATCCTGGTTTATCGGCTCCATGTTTCCCAGAGTGACTCATAATGATGTTTTACAGTAAGATTACTGTAGGATTTACTTTACAGTAAGATTAGTGACATCTCACAGTCTGTAGGCAGCAGAGGAGTTTCTTCAGTTTGAGAGTCACCTCCTAAAATATTCAGTAATGAGCTAAAAAAAAAAAAAAAAAGCCTCTGTAGAAATGCTCCCAGCAGTGGCATAACACACTTAAGTAAACACACATCTTCACTCAGTGTCTGTTTCACTATATTGTAATATTTATTTTCCATTTGCCCTCCTGTTCTTCGGAGGCTGAGCATCTATTCATTCCTTTAGAGTGAGTGGTGAGCATCGGCTCTCAGGTGAGTTTAACTGCAGCTCCTGTTTAAAAAACATCCTCAGCTTGACTCGGTCAGGCAGTGTGAGTCAGGGAGAGACAATTAATAGATCATGCTGCTCAATTCAGTTCATCGTGTGGAGAGAAGCCTACAGTGGAGGTTAGGTTAGGTCACATACACTTTTATTTGGGACAGTTGTCTGTGTTTTTTTTAATATGAGACAGTCAGTCGCCTGGTGCTGCATTAGTTAATGATGCTGTGTGTTCTCTATGGTGCAGACGTGTCAGCAGAGTCTGTCGCCTGACAGCGGGTAAATGTTTGTTACCTCAGAGTCCTGAATTGGGGCATCTGCACCAATGTGGCTACAGTAATGAGATGGAAAAAGGCTAAATGGTATACTGTGTGTGTGTGTGTGTGTGTGTGTGTGTGTGTGTGTGTGTGTGTGTGTGTGTGTGTGTGTGTGTGTGTGTGTGTGTGTGTGTGTGTGTGTGTGTGTGTGTGTGTGTGTGTGTGTGTGTGTGTGTGTTGTGGGATAGAGGATATCATGGCTATTATAATCAAGACTAGTCTTATTTTAAAACAATTTTTTTCTAGAAAACAAAACATTTGATACTGAAAAAAATGATATCAAAGATACAAGTTATTCTATTTCGACTTTAAACTGATGATATAATTTGATTTTTAAACCATTCACTCCCCTGCACCAAAGTCCACAGAGAAAAATCAACAATTTTTACTTGTACAAACACAGCTGCTGGTCCTCTGCTGCCTCGTGTGGTCACTTTGTGTCACTGAGGTCAATCTGAACAAAGGATTTCATACACCGACGTCACAAAATAACACATTTGAACTTACCGATGGAGACAGCAGTGGATCAACAACTCCTGTGTGCTATGATGTCAAATCACTGATTTTTCTCTATGGACTTTGGTGTGAGAGAGTGAGCAGTTCACAAAGCAACTGAACCTTTAGTTTTCAGTCAGGAACTGAAGTCCAACTGCAAGATAAAGTGGCAAACTCAAGACATCATAGGTATCACAGATTGTATTTGTTAGGTGGCTAAAATCTGTGTAGTGTGTTGTTGGTGTAGTTACAGTTATGTGTGCACATAAATGATGTCTCTAAATACAAGGATCATCCATCTGTCTGTTAATCCAAGTATCCGGGGCTCTTAAAAAGTCTGAAATACAATAATCTGAATGTAAGGCCTTAAAAAGTCTTAAAAAGCCTTAAATACAATAATCTGAGTTTAAGGCCTTAAAAAGTCTGAAATACAATAATCTGAGTTTAAGGCCTTAAAAAGTCTTAAAAAGTCTGAAATACAATAATATGAATTTAAGGCCTCAAAAAGTCTTAAAAAGTCTGAAATGCATAATCTGAATTTAAGGCCTTAAAAAGCATTAAATACAGTTTTGCCAGGTCTAAAAATAAAAACATTTATTGAGTTATGAAGTTTGGTTTCACTTATTTCATTTTGGGGAAAATGTTTCGATTATTGGTCTAGGAACCAATAACTACTCACGTTAATTGCAGCCCAGTCAGAAATTATTGGCGCGCACACCCAACACGAGCCAGACTGGGGATTGGATTAGCGACAGCTTGGCACGTTGGGAATAAAATCATTACAGTCGCACGTCAAACTTGGCAGGTGTCTCACTCAGAGCACCAGTGTGTGCAGTGACGACTTTGACGTTGTTTGGATGAGAAATGCGAGAGATATATCGGTGAAAAATTGGGGGAAAAAAACAGGCACACATTGAACGGATATTGCTGGAGTCTATGATTAATGCATGAAGATGCATATTAATGTCAGGTGTAATTGCAAAGCAGCTAAAGAACATGCGGACATATCCGGGAAAAGTCTTCAGTGTGTGTGACTTTAGTCTCTATGGCCGTAAAAATAAATGAGTATCAGAAAACGACTAAGCAGTGGAGCAGCAGTGAACTCCCGGGGAGGCAGAGGTGAGAAGTTGAAGGCCAGCGATGGTGACTTTCTGGCTCCCACTCAGTCATCAGCATCCGTTCTCTGTGGTGAGGGGTGTAGATATTGTGCACAGGGGCTGGGTGAGGGAGTGTCATAGTACAGATCAAACACTCTGTGTGTGTGTGTGTATGTGCATGTGTGTATTTGTGTGTGTGTGTGTGTGTGTGTGCGCGTGTGCAGGCCTGGCCAGCCGGTGTGAGTAGCGCCAGTAGCCATGTTTTATTCTGTTTCATGTTGCAGACACGGCTGCCACTCACTGTCAGAAGCATCCCACTCAAATAGCTTCAAAGGTTGCTGTAGGCTTCACATCCACCATCAGTGCTTCATTAGGTGCACACACACACACACACACACACACTGCAGCAGAGAGACCCAAAGGTTATTTTCTTTGAGTGAGAGGAAGGTCATTGTTTCGGCCGTGAAACTTGGTTCAGACTTTTCACTCAGTCTCACTCTACCAGACTGTGAGAAGGAAGGTTAGTTATATTTAGGTACTAGATTAA